>NC_091270.1:27030000-27655000 GCF_042477335.2 Ovis canadensis | reverse complement strand
AACAATCCTGGCTTGGGTAAGGGGCAAGGTCTGTATTAAAAGAACAATAAGGAAAAAAAAATAGAAAAGAGAGGTTTGAGTAATAGCCTACTCTATGTCTGAATACAATACCAAGTACTGTACAGAATGAAATGAATGGCAACTTTTGTGCTTCCAATTACAATACACATCTCAGTAGCCATTCAGAGATTAACCACACTGCGGATTATCAGCAGAATTTGGAATTCTCTTCTTCATTGTTACCTACATCCAAAGAGTTCTGTTATGCTCTGGGAATCACTTTCTCTAGGTCTTATTCTTCAAGAATGGAGACAAGCTTTCATTATTTCCAAGGAACTCTCGCACAGATAGATGTGCATTGATCCATCTCCTTTTGTCTCACACTGGCTTAAGCCAGAACATGGAAGCCTTCTTATAACAGGCACCAGAAAAAAATGTGATGGGGCCAAGCTCTGGCTAGCTAATGGTCTTTCAAGTACTTCTCCCTCTGTTCTGTCTGCAATTTCAGTAAGATTTCCAGCACTTCGGGTTAAAATGTCCTCAAGCCCTTTAGAAGCTGGCATCTAATTGCTTCTTCATGTTGCCAAATGACTGAGTGTTTTCTTCATTGACTTGGTTTCTGCCCAATTCTGGAAGAGACAGTAAGCAGGATAAGAGGGACTGGGGAAGTATAAAACTCACTCGGAGAAGGAAGAGCTAATCTGGGAGTTAGGGGAGAGTACAGAAAAGCCAAGTGAAGCATTGAAAAACTGTAGATTGGGCAAAAGAATGGGGAATGAGATTAGAGTGGAGTGTCTGTAGGGGAAAAAAAAATCTGCTTGTGTTTGAAAAATATTAAATGGAAATGTCTACTGACATATGTGTGTGCTATCTATCTACAGTGATTTATCCAAAACAGTGTCCTGTTCTTTCCTGCCCTCTCTGGTCACAAAAAGCACAGTCAAGTATTTGGTTCGCTACTCCCATTCCACATTGTTCCTTATCTAATTTTGCTAGATCACAAAATGGCCACATCCTTGCCTTTTCCTTGCTTTTTTTGGAATTTAGAAGCTCCTCCCAACACCATCCAAATGTTCTTTCTCTTCCTCACATGTCTGACCTGCCTTGTGGCTCATTTAAGCCCATACAATGTGATGGAAGTGATGTTAAGCCTTTCTCCCATACATCTACTGGGCTTTTTAGACTCCTGCTCACTTATTATATGAAAAACCCAGCTAACCTGAAGGAAGATGAGATACAATGGGGAATACAGATGAGTCCTCCTAGCACAGGGGATCCTAGATTTACCAGCTCCTAAACAACCTCAGATATGCAGATGACACCACTCTTATGGCAGAAAGTGAAGAGGAACTAAAAAGCCTCTTGATGAAAGGAAAGAGGAGAGTGAAAAAGTTGGCTTAAAGCTCAACATTCAGAAAACGAAGAACACGGCAGCTGGTCCCATCACTTCATGGCAAATAGATGGGGAAACAGTGGAAACAGTGTCAGACTTTATTTTGGGGGGCTCCAAAATCACTACAGATGGTGACTGCAGCCATGAAATTAAAAGACGCTTACTCCTTGGAAGAAAAGTTATGACCAACCTAGATAGCATATTCAAAAGCAGAGGTATTACTTAGCCGACTAAGGTCTGTCTAGTCAAGGCTATGGTTTTTCCTGTGGTCATGTATGGATGTGAGAGTTGGACTGTGAAGAAGGCTGAGCACTGAAGAATTGATGCTTTTGAACTGTGGTGTTGGAGAAGACTCTTGAGAGTCCCTTGGACTGCAAGGAGATCCAAACGTCCATTCTGAAGGAGATCAGCCCTGGGATTTCTTTGGAAGGAATGATGCTAAAGCTGAAGCTCCAGTACTTTGGCCACCTCATGCGAAGGGTTGACTCATTGGAAAAGACTCTGATGCTGGGAGGGATTGGGGGCAGGAAGAGAAGGGGACGACAGAGGATGAGATGGCTGGATGGCATCACTGACTCGATGGACGTGAGTCTGAGTGAACTCCGGGAGTTGGTGATGGACAGGGAGGCCTGGCGTGCTGCGATACATGGGGTCACAAAGAGTCGGACACGACCGAGTGACTGAACTGAATTGAACTGAAACAACCCGGCTGCACACACAAGATGGACGAATACATGCAATGAAAGGACCACATCACTGAGCTCCGCTCAAGTTTCTGCCCAGAAGAATCAAGGGTTCAATAAATGTGCATTAAGCCACTACATTTTGGGGTGATTCATTTAGCATCAAAGGCTAACTCTTGCAATAACCAACTTACATTTCTTGGATGGCTTAATTGTTGTGAAGTGATAGTATATTAAGTATTAAATTTTATTCAGAATTCACATTTTTCTTATAATCTTCTTACATAAATCTCCCAAGAGCCCTACATGAACACCTGGCTATATTAATCATATTCATGGTTCAAGATACAAGATGGTTTGAGAGATACTAATCTGTAATTCAGGGACTTCCTGATAGCTGAGTTGGTAAAGAATCTGCCTGCAATGCAGGAGACTCCAGTTTGATTCCTGGGTCAGGAAGATCCACTGGAGAAGAGATAGGCTACCCACGCCAGTATTCTTGGGCTTCCCTTGTGGCTCAGCTGGTAAAGAATCTGCTTGCAATGCGGGAGACCTGGGTTCGATCCCTGGGTTGGCAAGATCCCCTGGAGAAGGGAAAGAATACCCACTCCAGGATTCTGGCCTGGAGAATTCCATGGACATCGCAGAGTCAGATAGGACTGAGCGACTTTCACTTTCATTTTCCTTTCACTATCAGGCCGCAATTCTTGCACTTAAAAAACTTTGGTTAAGACTATGCCTATGGAACAGAACAAAATCAGCTATCCATTTATTTGTTCAGTACAGATGCTCATTTCATAAGACGCAAGATATTTTGATCTTGAATCCTAGCAGGTATTTTAAGACTTGGATTTTGGAGAAATGATACATTTGGGGAGAAAGAGTTACTTACATGGGCCATCAAGATATTTGGGTTCTAAGTCTAGTGAGTTTCCTTGTCCTCCAATTCATAAAAGAAGCAAAACTAAGAAAACTAGATTGTTCACCTACTATAATAGCACACAGATCTATCTCTGCCTCCTCTGTGTTGTTCTTCAAAGCACCTGAATCATTTCAGGATTCAGTAACTCCTCAGAAAATTACTAGTTGTACCAACATCAGGCAGTCAAGCAGTTTATTCATCATCAGAAAGCCTCCTGACTTCAACGGCTCTGGTAACACAGAGATGGTAATGACATTACCTAATTCTGTCATGCACAATTAACTTAATTTTTTTCTCTGTGATTAAAATGGAAATGACTCACAACTTAGAATTGCTGTTAAATAATGGGCGACAAATTCCACCTGAGTATCAGAAATTGCACCATATGCTTATGAGCAGAAACTTCGTAGAGCTCCTTTCAGTTGGAAAAATCAAGCAGAAAAACTGGTTTTGAATAGAATAAGTAACAGTAAATGGATAAAATCGTACCAAATTCCAAAGGTTTCTGTTTTCCATCAAGACCTAGGCGGGAAATAAACGGCTTTATCATACGGAGTAATTGAGGAAAGACACTATTTGCCAACATGTGGGCAGGAGCTCCGTGGAAGGACTCAGATTAGGAGTAGCAGGGAGCACCGATGATCCTCTAGGGAGGGGGCAGTTGCGCTGTACTGGGCTGTGCCAAGTCATTTCAGTCATGTCTAACTCTGCAACCCTATGGACTGTGGTCCACCAGGCTCCTCTGTTCATGGAATTCTCCAGGCAAGAATACTGGAGTATGTTGCCATGCCCTCCTCCAGGGGATCTTCTCAACCCAGGGATGAAACCCAGGTCTACTGCTTGACAGGTCAATTCTTTACCACTAACACCACCTGGGAAGCCCACAAGAGCTGATTGGAAAGGCCCACCAAAGAGGAGCCAAGGATTCCTTAGATATCTACCAGTAGGAGAGGAATCCAGGTGTAAACCCTGGATTCACACTCTTTCCAGCCTTTCAGCTGCCAGTGCCACAAACTAGCTCAGCTCCATCCACAAGAAACCCAGGGTAAGGACACTCATCAACTCTATCATTCGATTCAGCCCCTAGGATTTCAATCAGGTAGAGGAGAATTGAGAGAGGTCCAGGGGGAAGACTCCTTCACAAAGAATGAGAGCTGAAAAGATACCTGAATCTTTTTAATTCTCTGAGAATAGTGGCATATCTAGCTAAAGGAACTACTATCATACACGTTTTCCTTTAGAATTGTGTGGGGAGCAATCCCACTTCTGGGCATACACACCGAGGAAACCAGAATTGAAAGAGACACATGTACCCCAATGTTCATCGCAGCACTGTTTATAATAGCCAGGACATGGAAACAACCTAGATGTCCATCAGCAGATGAATGGATAAGAAAGCTGTGGTACATATACACAATGGAGTATTACTCAGCCGTTAAAAAGAATTCAATTGAATCAGTTCTGATGAGATGGATGAAACTGGAGCCAATTATACAGAGTGAAGTAAGCCAGAAAGAAAAACACCAATACAGTATACTAACACATATATATGGAATTTAGGAAAATGGCAATGATGACCCTGTATGCAAGACAGCAAAAAAGACACAGATGTGCATAACAGACTTTTGGACTCAGAGGGAGAGGGAGAGGGAGAGGGTGGGATGATTTGGGAGAATGGGAATTCTAACATGTATACTATCATGTAAGAATTGAATCGCCAGTCCATGTCTGACGTAGGGTGCAGCATGCTTGGGGCTGGTGCATGGGGATGACCCAGAGAGATGTTGTGGGGAGGGAGGTGGGAGGGGGGGTCATGTTTGGGAACGCATGTAAGAATTAAAGATTTTAAAATTAAAAAAATAAAATTAAATTAAATTTTAAAAAAAAGAATTGTGTGGGGATTAAAATTATTGAAGATTAGAAGGACCAGAAATATTAAAATCAGGCTGGGATGCACATACTTATTATATCTCTAGTCCATTTTCAATGCTCTTAGAATTGTATTTTCATTATCACCTTTTGAGTTCATTGTCATTTTCCCCAACATCATCGTTGCTTTCTAAACTCATATTTATTGGGGCTTCCCTGGTAGCTCCGACAGTAAAGAATCCACCTGTGATGCAGGAGACATTCATAATTATTAGAGTAAAATAACTTGTTTTTTTCTGCTCTAGAAATTTATAGAACTATCCCAATCCATGAAAAAGAGTGAGTCAAGCTCATTTCTTTTGGTGTAATTTTGGTCCTGCCTGAAACATGCTGCTAAACTCAGGCAAGTTGATGGACTTGTTTTTTCGCTTACGTTTCTTTATCCATACAGTAGAGATAATAATAGTCTATACTTCAGAGGGTTGTTTTGAAGATTAAGAAAATTCTCTCAAGTAAATCATGGAAAACTGTGCCTGGCACATAGTAAGCACTCCCAAAATGTTACCTAATGATATCAATAATGAGAGAACATTGATTTCAAATTTTACTATTTGATTAGTATTGATTCTTCTTTCCCTGTGAAGATTCAACAGGGTTTCAATCTATCTTGCTACTTTGTAAGACTCTTAATTTGACTCAGAACTAGGCAACGTGGGCCACCTTCCCTAAACCCCCTCACCAGGCTCCAGACAAACAGGAAATAAACATAAGAAAGAAAGCCAGATCTGTTTAATCTGGGGCTTTACAAGATTTTTAAGAACAGACTTTACTACTTAGCATGGTTTGGCAAGGACAGAGTGATCCAGCACCATCGGGCAAACTGACTTCCCCAGAGTTCACAGTGTGAATTCCTTTATTTAAACTATCCAAAATCAGTAAAAAAAAGACACACCCGTTTGAAAATCTCAGAATCAAAATATATTCCCAATCAGAAAGCAGGATTTGTAGATTTTAAACTCAGCACTTTAAACATCCTGTGGGTGCTCTGATAGCCCAGCAGCCTTCATCTAAATCCTCTCCTTGGGTCAGTCTCCAGTCCCAGCTCATCTGAGATGCTCTCTGATTCCTGCAGACACAGCACCTTCCTTGATAAAAATAGATTATTAGCTTTCTTTGTTTGGAGGCAATCAAACACTCTGAGAAGTGAAAGAAAGGTGCTAAAGACAGATAATCAGCTAATTGGAGCTTTCTGCACCAAATAACAGAAGAAACTCAAAGAACTTTGATTGAGGGGGAGAAATGAGAGAAAGTACTGGAATAGAATTCTCCATTTGGAGAAAATTGTGAGGACAGTATCAACTTGGTTTTGGAACATTGATAATTCTCTCCAAAATCAGAGATAACTGAGAAATTCTCACTCAGACTTTGTACGTAATTTGAGAGTTTCCTTTTGAGACAGTCAACTGCTCCAAGATGGAAAATCACAAATCACCTTTGATCCCTGCTGAGTTTTGTACTTTACCATCTGTGTGCATGCTCAGTCATATCCAACTCTTTTCGATCCTGTGGACTATAGCTCACCAGGCTCCTCTATCCACGGAATTTTCCAGGCAAGACTACTGGAGTGGGTTGCCATTTCCTACTCCAGGGGATCTTCTCAACTGAGGGATCAAACCTACATCTCTTGTGTCTCCTGCATTGACAGGTGGATTCTTTACCACTGTGCCACCTGGGAAGCCATCTATTCAATCATCTACAAAAAATATTGGTGCCTTCCATCAACTGAATGAATTTAATGAAATCTATGCAAACTTTACTAGTTCCACTGCATCAAATGGTCTTTTGAATTATTCGAAATACTGAGAGCACAAAGTAGATACTCGTTCTGATAGCTGTATGCGACTTGAGAGCAGGAATTTCATTTCATTCATCTGTTAATTCCATAGGATGTAGCTCTGTGCCCTGTACACAATAGAGTCTGAAATGATCCCCGATGAAACCAGTTAGCCTATGAATAATCAACATTCAGTTTCGGTGCCTAGATCTAGAGGTTCCCAGAACTTCAGAAGAACAGAACAGAATACTTGCAGCTATCAGGCAGTTCACAAAGGGTTCTTGGGCATCCTTTGGCTTGAGCCTTCCAGACACTCTAACCATCAAGACTACATTCCTCAAGAAACTGCATGTATGGATTCTGGCACACAGGTGTGCTCCTGCTTCAGGGCGCTGCACCACAGTCACCTGTTTGCTCATTCAGTGTCATTTGGTGTCACTAGAGTATTTTGAGAGCAGGGACTGGACCTCAGTGTCATTAATAATATTCTTGAGGATAACTATAATCTCCTCATCTAAGTCTCTCAACAGTATTAGAGGTAATAAAATTATCCCCGTTTTACACTTGAGGACACTAAGGCTTAGAGAGAGGGTAACTTGTCTAAATTCATACGATTTGTAAGTGAGGAAGTTTGGATTCCAGTGCAGGACTGTGTTACTCCAAATTGTGTGGCGTCACTTACCAGCCCTTCCTCATCTGTCTCCTGCGTCCCCTTCCGCTCTCCCCCTCCTTCTCCCTTCTTTCATTTCTCCCTTCCTTCCCTCATTCCTTCCTTCCCTTCCTCTCCTCCTTCTTTCCCTTCCCTGTTCAGTAACTAGCAGCATGGTATCTGGCTCAAAAGTAACATGATGACATTTAATGCATATTTGTTCAAAGAATGGCTAGATGATGGATATTCAAGACAGAATCAACCCTGGCCATCATGAGGACGTTATGTCATCTTCCACAGACAACACACACTAATGATCCAAGAATGTGCCATTTTAAACACCTTAAGAAGCACATCAAACTACGCTTCTTTCTACAATGACACGTATTTGGCATAAGATGGATCCTTTCAGGTAACATCCTAGGAACTGATTTTAAAGAGCTAGGTTTTATATTCCATGACATGAAAAGGATAAAGTGAAAACTACTAATACCAGCCTTTTTGGTATTCCTTCCACTAGTGATATTGATAGCAAAACCCAAGCACTTGGGGGTAATAACTCCTAATAATGGACCACATCACTGACATTAAAAAAAAATAAAAACAACTTTTCTTAAAAATGAGAGATTGAGAGCAAGAGAGAGTGTGCAGGATTCGAACTTATCATAGCCTGATTTTAGTTTCATTCACACTTCTTTCCTTTTAATTTATGAAGAGAAAAATCACAGCAATAGATATAAGTTGGCAGTTTTGATCATTAACAGCGAGCTACTGCCCATGGGTCTGCAGTAAAATGTAGTACATATTGATTCCTTTTAACATTAACTATTTTGAGGTTGTGATTGAAAATTACTGTTGAATTGCAGATAACACTAGCTGTGCTCCGCAAATGATAAATATCGTAAACTGGTTATAAAAGCAGTTAAGGTATTATTATGTTTGTGCCATTAGATTTACTTTACTGACATAAACAGTTCAAAACAACACATATTTATATGTAATTTAAGTACTGTCTATTCAACTTACTTTAACAAATAGCACCATACACTGTGCTTTATGCAAATGAAAGAATGCAGGCTTCTTTCAACTCGGCTGAACAACCACTGTTCTTCTATTGAACGATTTTTGTATCATTTCCGTGGCACGCTTTCAAAATTAACTTCTTTGTGTGTTAGAGGAATTGCTTCTCCAAAGAGGGGAAGAAAAGAGAAAGAAATAAAGCACAAAGAAGGAATGAAAGAAAGATGGGCTTGTTGCCTTTATATTCTGTGAAACAGATCAAATAAATTCAGAGCCAAGCAGCAGAAAGCTTCCCAAGCTGAGGAAGTCTCCTCAGTAAGAGGATGAAATCTACATTAAAATCACCCCAACAGCTGTTTCTTCAGTAGCATCTGTTTTAGCAGGATGGCCTGTAGGAGGCTTTCAGTGGAGTCATTCTAAGGGCAAACCTCTGATGCCGGGCTCTGTCACCCCCATTCTGTGAGGTTCTGAGGTTTTCCCAGAGGCTATTTTTGTGGCAAATAGCCAACATCTTGGATAGGAAGTTTTCATGGGAAAAACGCCTTGCAAATTCAGCCTTTACACATGTTTACAAAGACACCAAATTCTCCTGTGCACAAAGTGAATGGAAAAGGCTTCCTTAATGTGAACTGAATGATTGTGAAAGCCAGTGCATCTCTTAGCTCACATTTAACCCTGCGACTGCAAAGAGAAGCACTTGCGTTCATCTCACACTCGGATGGCCCTTGTGAGGCTGTCTTAGTCGTCTAGTTTCCTGCCTGTAAAAGTCTCCAAAGGGGTGATCTGGGGCCAGAATCTGCTCCTTATCCTTGAACAGCCTGTCATGAGGTAGCTTGGGTACCTCTCAAAGCGGAATCTCATTTGAGAGAAACCAAAGCAGTTTTCACTGGAAGGACTGATGCTAAAGTTGAAGCTCCAATACTTTGGCCACCTAATGCCAAGAGAGAGCTGACTCATTGGAAAAGACCCCGATGCTGGGAAAGATTGAGGGCAGGAGGAGAAGGGGACGCCAGAGGATGAGATAGTTGGTGGCATCACCGACCCAATGGACATGAGTTTGGGTGAACTCCAGGAGATAGTAGAGGAGAGAAGAGGTTGGCATGCTGCAGTCCCTGAGGTCACAAAGAGTGAGACATGACTTAGCAATTGAACAACAACAATAAAAACTGTCTTTCTTGTCACACATGAAACCCTGAGTGTTGACAATTTAAGGCATATCATAGCCATCTTTGCTTGAGGAGAGGGCTCAAGGATGAGTGGCTCCCTAGGTGAGGAAGTAACATATTTTTCTCTACAAAGCCCCTCACCTCTGCTCAAGATTGGCTTTTTAAAACAGAAATGGGAACATTGGACTCACAAATGAACACAAATGGTGATGTGTGGATGTAATCCATAACTGAAACTCTTTAAAAGAAAATGCTAGGAAATGATGGAAAATATTTGCATAGACAGAATGGCAACAGCAATGTTACTTTTCCAGTCAGGAAGGAAGAGGCTCTACTGAATTATTCAAGAATTCAAATGTAAGCTCCAAGAGGGCAAGATTGGACTTGTTCTTTTCTGGGCAGTATCTCCAAGTCCCAGCACTGGATGCACAGTGCTGGACATACAGCACCTATTTGCAATAAAAGATACTGAAGAGAAAATCTGTTGTCTAATTTTTGATAAAATATCAGTTTGGCACTAAATACTTACTGTCTTTTGCATATGCAATTTCTTGTTAATGAAACTATCTTATTTGTTTATTACAACAAACATGCCTTGTTGATAGTGTCAAGCTCGTTTTGATTGGATTCACATGTATTTGACGCCTGACTTATGACAGTGGTGGTTTAGTCACTAAGTTGTGTTGGATACATCTTTGTGACCCCATGGACTAGCCCACCAGACTCCTCTGTCCATGGGATTTTCCAGTTAAGAATACTGGAGTGGATTGCCATTGCCTCCTGCAGGGGATCTTCCTGACCCAGGGATTGAACTCAAATCTCCTGCATTGGCAGGAGCCAACAGAGCCACCAGGGAAGTCCCTGACTTAGGATAACAGTTGTCAACTTGAGGACCTGTTGGTGGCTGCTTCCTTCCCAGCACCAGCTTTTTTTTTTTTTTTATAATGAAAATTTCAGGGTCCTCATTTGCTCTCTGCCAACTGCTCCATGCTATTTGACTTCTGAGCTAATGCTGACTTCCTTACATTATTACAAAGTATGTTCATGGCGTCCTTGAAGCATTTCTTTTGTCCCTGTTCAGTCAGAATGCCCATCGTCAGTTGCCCACTTGGAAATTGCCTTGATAACCTGCTGTCAGCCATTCTCTTTACAAGACCAATCTATTGAAACTGAATTACCATAAGTATGACTTTCCCACCAGTGTACTGACAGTGCTCTGGGCCCTCATTAATGCAGATCATTTTGCCATTTAATTTTAAATATAGCATACAGGGAGAATTGCCTAGGAACTGGATATCATATCAATGACAGGCCTGACCACAGCTCAGAGAAGCAGAATCCTCTACAGTCAGCCAGGCCCTGAGTTCTCAATTAGAATTTCACGGAAGAATCCAGAATTGGTCCTGTCGCAGTCACTCTCTCCTTTTTTCTCTACCGCTGTTTTTCTGTATATTCTACTTGCTGCCACACCTCCTGTCCTCTCTCACCTCACCAACCAGCAGGGACGAGGGATGGGAAACAAAGTTCTAAGCTGTCATGATCACAAGCAAGTAGCCCCATCAGTCTTCATTCAGACTGCAGCTGCCCAAGTTTCTCCATTCTAAGAGAAAAGTGATCTTTAGAATTCTCCAGTGGTCAGAAGGACTCAGGTTGGGCATGGCGCTTATGACAAGCATTGTGCTTCTTACTTCTATTTATTCAGATTTCTATCTATCTTTCTTTCATCTATTTATTTTCTGTGTTATGTGGGATGCCAGGATGGGGAAATGGGTCCTAGGAAAACATTTAGTATGTTTAAAAATATATATAAGTAGATGGAAATTTTAAACAGGAGAGAGAGGAATCAATGGTAAAGCGATGGATCTGATTCTGACTGCGGAGACAGAGAAGAATTAGAAAAGAGAAAATAAGAACATCTTCTAAATTCCACAATCACCTGCTAACCTTATAACAGCAGTTTTCTGGTCTTATTAAGAAGTTAAAAGGATTCCATATACATGGAATCTAGAAAAATGGTACTGATAAACCTATCCACTAGGAAAGCATGGAGATGTAGATGGAAAGAATGGACTTGTGGACACAGTAGGGGAAGGAGAGGGTGGAATAAATTGAGAAAGTAGCATTGACATATATACACTATCGTGAGTACACCAGATAGCTAGTGGGAAGCTGCCATATAACACAAGGAGCCCAGCCTGGCACGCTATGATGACCTAGAGGGGTTTTATATATATATATATATATATAGTTATATAACTTATATATATAACTATATATATAGTTATATAACATACATATAACATGCATTATATATATATAGTTATGGCAAAGAAGCTGCAAAGGGACAGTCTGGGCTCATGTAATACAGGAGCAAATTAGGCTACTTATGAATTTCACATTTGGTTATCTCAAGTGAATTCTAGGGTTAATCATTACAGAGCTTCCATTTTTGTTCAAGATTCTCAGTGAATGAGATATACTTAAATTTCTTTAAGTTTATTTAAATTTACAACATCTTATCCTCCATGTGGAGAAGGAAATGGCAACTCACTCCAGTACTCTTGCCTGGAGAATCCCATGGATGGAGGAGCCTGGTGGCCTGCAGTCCATGGGGTCGCGGAGAGTCGGACACGACTGAGCGAATTCACTTTCACTTTTTACTTTTACCCATTGGAGAAGGAAATAGCAACCCACTCCAGTATTCTTGCCTGGAGAATCCCAGGGACGGGGGAGCCTGGTGAGTTGCCATCTATGGGGTTGCACAGAGTCGGAATGACTGAAGCGACTTAGCAGCAGCAGCAGCATGATAGATTCACATGGTTGTATGGCATTGTAAAGCAATGATCTTCCAGCTAAAAATTTTAAAATATAATAATTGCTTAAAAAATTGGAAAGGAAAATAAGACAAAGATGATCATTCTCAAATGGGAAAAGTGAAATCAAAGATTTGAGATGTCCACCCCCAAGAATGGTAGATGAAATTTTACATGTTAAAAAAAATAAAAAGATAAAGCTGTGGTTATGTATAATCAATAGGGGATGCCATTCTAAATGGAAAGTTTTCCAAATAATTGAAGGTAGGGCTTCATGAAACACAACTTTTTTTTCTTTTTTAATTTTAACTACCTGTGATGGAACTCTTCTTAAATTACAAGGACATGTCCCAACTTTCTCAATCAGAGAACACTGAACATAATTTAACCTTTCCTTGCTGCCCTGGGGTTAACGCTCGAACGTCAGCTACTGCATTTTGCTACAAAATGATGATTCCCTTAGTGATGGCTGAGTGCACACACAGCTGTCCCACTAGACACAAAGTGAGTCCCGACTCCTGATCTGTTAAAACTTAATTTGATTTCATTTATTTTAAATGTAGGCTTTTAGTTATTATTTGTTTTGATTATTAGATGGATCTTGCTTATA
This sequence comes from Ovis canadensis, assembly GCF_042477335.2. Taxonomy (NCBI): domain Eukaryota; kingdom Metazoa; phylum Chordata; class Mammalia; order Artiodactyla; family Bovidae; genus Ovis; species Ovis canadensis. The sequence continues at coordinate 27,642,041 of NC_091270.1, read as the reverse complement.
GCAAAGTCCCCCACATGTAGTTTGCTGTGGACTGGTAAACCATATCCTCATACGCACATATACACACATAATACATAAGTGTGTGTGTGTGTGTGTGTGTGTGTGTGTGTGTGTACATGTAGGCTTTGTAGGTGGTGCAGTGGTAAAGAATCTGCCTGACAAAGCAGGAGACTCAGGAGATGTAGGTTCAATCCTAAGTCAGGAAGATCACCTGGAATAGGAAACAGCAAACAACACTGCACCGTGTCCCAGTATTCTTGCCTGGGAAATCCCAGGGACAAAGAAGCCTGGTGGGCTACAGTCCACGGGGCCACAAAGAGCTGGATGTGGCTGAAGATACACACATACACACACACACATACATATGGACACATATTTATTCATACATAAATATATTATTTAAATAAAATTTGGTTCTAAAAGGCTTTTGTATTAATAAATGCACAGATCTTAGTGTGTACTTTTGTGGTATATACTTTATGCAAAAATCCTGGTGGTTTCTCTACTCCTTCTGACTCAACTGCATTCCACAACAAAACTTCTCAAAAGTAAGGGAGCACAAGATTCATCTAGGGAATCCCGCTAAAGATATAGATTCTGATTCTCCCAGTCTGGGGAGAAGCCTAAGATCCTGCATTTCTCATAAGCTTCCAGGATCACACTCTGAGGGACAAGATCTGAGATTCTTTTAGCTAGCGAGGTAGAGTGACCCAGATCAGGAATTAGTCCAGTCTGGCCCAGCACCCATTTTTATATGGCCTGTGAGCTTAGAAAAGTTTTTTTTTTTTTTTTTTTTACAGTTTTAAATGTTTGGGAAAAAAAATAAAGAGAAGATTGTGTGACAGATGGCCATGATGCAAATTCCAAGTGTTTAAGTTTCTATCAATGGTGGTTTACCAGAAATAAGCATACTCGTGTAACTGCTTCTGTACCACTACAGAGGAGCTGCAACAGACAGCATGACCCCAAAGCCTAAAATGTTTCATCTCTAGCCCTTCAGAGAAGTGGTTTGCAACCCAAGGTCTGGAGGACAATACTTCATATTTGAATAGCACTTTGTAAATTACAGAGAGTGTTTTGTCTCCTTTGGTCCTGACTGTGTCACAGGTAATGCTGGAGCGGGCCACCCTGTGGGTTGGCAGAGTGTTCTCTGCTCAAGGATGCTCTACCGGGAGGAGACTGCTACAAAGTCTCATAGGGTGGCATATCACTTAGAAGAGATCCATCAAAGATAACAGCATGAAAAGACACAAATCACATGGCGGACAAGCAGAGATTCCAGGACAGAGCATAATGTCAAGTGTTTTCCATTGCAGCACAAGGTGGTAGGCTGGCAGAACTGTTGAAATGACTTTTCCAATTACTTTTCTTCAACTAAATTGTTTCAAAATTAATGTATTTTCAACCATTTCAATATAAATGATGGCCTTTTATTCTGATGATAAGAAAATATCCTTTAAAATGATAAAGGAGGTCAAAAAACATCTCAGTGAATATTTTCTCCCAAAGTTTTAATATCTAAATCAAAATGAAAACAGCAGAATTCACATCCATTGAGAAACATCTATTCATCTTCTAGACTCAAAGAAGATTTACTGGCTTTTTTTCTAAATGCTTATTTGATATAAAAGACATTCCATTAAAAACCCTAAACTCCACTTCTTGGACTTAAAGGGCAGCTTTCAAAATAATAGTAAATCTTGGGCTCATCACTTGTTATTATAAAAGAGATTTTAGATCCACTGAAAATATTTGTTTAAATTATCCTTTAATTATTTAAAAATATTTCTTAATGGTTTATATGGTCTAATACAATATTTTCTCTTCCAATCTATGATCTATATAATTTAAACATGATGGTTTTACAAATAAGAATGAACCATGGGAACAAAATCATTTCTTTTTTAAAGTTATGGAGGTAGTTTTGTCTTTATGTCAGCAAGGAGTGTTTTGGATTTAGTTTCTTTCATTTCCCACCAGCAGAACTAAGAAAACAAGAGAATCCTGAGCTCTGAAACGGAAGCATCATAGGCAACACAAATCCTCCTTCATTTCATCAAAAATCTCTCTACTCTCTGTAAGGTTTCACATCAGATTTATCCTTCATTGGATGACATGTTAAAATTTATTACACTGAAATGTGACTACAAAGAAAATGGAAATCAAAGCACTAGAGACTAAAAGTTTGGTCAATCAAAATATACCTTTTAAAAACCAACATTACTGGGAAAGTGTTGACAGCCAAATTGTTAGTGAAATTTTCTGTTGTTGGGATTGAGTTCTTTTGTTTTCAGAAGTTTTTCAGGAAAGAATGTTACAGTGTTACCATGAAGAACCAGTTGTTTACTTAAACACAATCAGATAGTTTTTACAAGCCTCTTGAACTTCTTTTTTTAGCAACAGCATTCTCATGCTTGAAATGTTCTTGATATCCTGTTAGACTCTGACCTGAGTAATTGGCATTGATGCTTCTGAATCTCAAAATTGGCCAGTTTTTGACATAATTACCTTCCTAAAATATGTATTTTTTATTTCCTCATAATCTGCTTCCTGCTGTTTTTCAAATTTGCTTCCTTATTCACTTCCTAGAGAAAATGAAGGGCCTATTGTCTGACTGCAGTCTCTCGCGGGCTTTTTCCATCAGTGCTATGCCAATGTCATTCAGTTCCAGGGAGCTGTTTTCTCTGCCTGGGATTCTTCCATCCTTCTCTGTCTCTTATCCTCTCCCATCCTAGTCCAATCACTCCATGCCTCATGTGGTAGAGATTGACAAGTTGTTTACCAAACAAAGCATTTCCCTTTTCCTTCTGGACACAAGCTAGATTACATTCCTCAGCCCTCTGCCAATTAAGTACTGCCATGTTACTAGGTTTCAGCCAATGGAATATGGACAGAGGTGATGCAGGTCATTACCAGTCCTACCTGCCCCATAGAAAAACACAAGCCTACCCTTCTCTGCCTTCCTGCAAATGAATTTCCATCTATTTGTGATCTCTCAACATGGAAAGAACCTGGGTCTTTATGTCGCCACTTAGAAGAAAGCTACCCAGGAGAGATGTCCTTCAAGGAATGCCCATTTAGGGTCACTGTGCAAATAAAAAATAAATATTAATGAAGGTAGGAAAGACAGTGAGACTTTAGGCCCCCTTAATGGCTTAAAAACAGCAAACATTATTATCTCATCATTTCTGTGGGTCAGGAATGCAGAGATGATTTAGTTGAGTGCCTGTGGTTGAAAAACTGTCATGAAATTGCAGTCAGCCCACAGTCAGGGCTGAGGACCTATGTGAAGCCTCCTCTTGGTGGGAGAAGGGAGCATCTGCTTCCAAAGTTACTCGCAGGACTGTTGGAAGGTCGTGCTCTTTTGCTCTGTGAGCATCTCCAAAGACTGCTCTCATGATGTGGCCGCCCACTTCCCAAAGAACAAACAATGGGACAGGCTGACAGTGGAGGAGGGATGGAGGGACAGAGGGCTTGAGAAGGAGGTCACCTAAGATGGGACCAGTCATCTCAAAATCTAAGCCCAGAGACGTCCCTGGTGGTCCAGTGGCTAAAAGTCTGCACTCCCAATGCAAGGGTCCCGGGTTGGAACCCTGGTCAGGGAACTAGATCCCACAAGAGGGCATGCTAAGTCACCTCAGTCATGTCTGATCCCTTGGGATCTCATTGACTGTAGCCCTGAGCCTTCACCTCCATGACTCCCTTACCCACAAGCCTGATCTTTGTCTTCAGCGCAGTCTTTACTGAGGCCTCTGTCTGTTACACACCATCATTTTTGCCCTGTCTACACTTGGCCTCTTTCACTGTCTGGAATCTATGGGCAGGCATCACCACAGTGCTCTAAACTCCATCCTTAAGATGTTGCCTCCTTGGCTTACCCACTGTGTCAGTCCCTGATACCTGGGAAATCCCACTACCAAATTTCTCTTTTCCTTCTAAGTGGCCAAAGATTATGAAAAGAAGTTAAAAAAAAATCCATTAAAAAATCATGCCATCTAATGTCAGCTGGGCCTTCACTGCCACATGCAGTCCTTTTATCCTTATATATTGATTAAACATCAGAATTCTGAAAAATCCATTTGGGCAGTCACAGTTCCAAGAGGTCTGTGTATGCAAGCTCGTGGAGTCAGAGGGAAACCCTGGAGCAGGGTGGTCTAGGACAGGAGTGATAGACATGGCCCGGGGGAGCGGGGTCAGAGAAGAGCCCAGAACAGCCTGCCTGACAAGGAAGGGGTGCTGCTGTCTCCACGGGCTCAAATGTCCGCGCCCAGTGCCAACCAAGATAAATTCCACTGTGGTTGAACACATAGACTTTCCTCTTCCTCAGCCAATAAATATCCCATATTCCAAATAGGTTCCCAATTGACTTCTCGGTACAATTTGAGTTGATGGTCTGCACAGCTGTGCAGAAACGAGGGCTTGGGTTACATCACAGACAACCTCTCTGCCTGTAATTGCCCCATTACAGGAGTGATCAACTGAGACGCCATTGCCAAACGTCCCTCATTGTGAATTCCCTGAGACCGGATACAGACGGTGTTTGATGGAAGGCCAATTGCTTAGGGATTTACTGCCTTTAGTGGTTCTATAGACGGCAACGAGGCTTGCTCTCAGGGCACAAGGAAGAAACCATCTGTTTGCTCAGACCTGTGCCAAAGTGCAAGCCTCAGAGTCCCCGAGGGCTTTGTTGATGTTGTTGTTATTGTTATGCTTCATTATTTATTGATCATCAGAAATACATAATGTACCAAGGGATGGTAATGTTCATGAGAAATATAATTTGTGTATGAAAAAATGTTCAATCTAACACAATACATGGACTGTCTGGAACACAGTGCTTCTTATCTGGTGACTGATGGCGTTGACTACTGCGGAGAAGTAGAATTATTTTGTTTTCTGTTTAGGTAAGAGTGAGTGCTAACAAAAAAAAAATAGCAAACACTGACTACTGGAATCTTTGTCCAAATCATGTTGAGAATGGTTGGCTCACAGAGTGTGTTTGATCTGGATCAGTTGGGGTTTCCTATTTAATCCCTCACTCATTAATTTTCCTTCCTTTCTCTTCCTTTTTCTCTTCTTCATTCATTCGCTCATTTACTTGAGAAATATTTATAAGCATGTCTTATGTGTCAGACATCATGCAATCAAAGATTAATGAATTACTGTCATTATCTCAAAAGCTTATCTTTTAAAAAAGTAGCCAAGGCAATTTACCTAATATCACCTCCCATCTTGGTAGAAATCCATAGATGTTGCCCTTAAGATTAATAACCTCATAATTAGTATTGTGGTTAAGATCCTTAATAGTGCAATTACAAGAATATTTATTATTTATTATATGGATGACATTAATGGGAAATTGCTTTAAAATTTTGCTTAGAACCAGATTTATGATATTGTAAATACAAATTTAGGGGTTTAGAGTGTGGAAGACTTTTTTTTTATGTTAGTAACATTTTCTCTCTCCAAGTGATGCATTTTTTTCTCAATTTTTGTCTAATTCTAACCTCTTTATACAATAATATCTTTGTCTAAGTTTCTCACAATGGAATTTCTCCATATTCAAGAATAGGGAAATATTTGCAAATTAATCAACTAAAATACAACCAAACATGTTTTGAAATATTAAGCTTTTATAAAATAGTATTAGCAATAATATCTATTTTTCTCAGTTAAAAATACTATCAATATACTATAAGTATAGTAACATATTTTAACATTGAGTTATGTAGAAAGATTTCTAAGTTTGCACATGCAGTAATGGAAATTTTTAATAACTGGGACAATGTATTGATGTTTGTTTTCTGTGATCTTTGTAAGCATTAATATCTTTATTGAAGTTCAATATTTTCTTTTGAATACTGAGAATTCAGTGGAAAGAATGCTAAAGAAAAGTGCAATAAATCTTTAAACATGTGCCCATATATTCAGTTTTCTAGTTTATATTTTTTACTCAGTAATAATAATATTTATTTATCAAGAAACTTAATATCACCATGGAATTGTTTCAAATGGCTAGAATTAACCAAAGTCTGTGTATCATCCATTGGGTAGGTCAGATCCATTCATAGACGCTGCTTTGTATTAGAAAAAAATGTGATCTGAATGTTATCTTGAAAAAGCATATATAAGAGGCAAAAATGTTTCTGAAAATTGTCCACATTATTAAGGAATTTTCTTCATTAATATTATAATTTTCATGATTTCAAATTATAGCTCAACTACTATGGTCCTATTGTAAGCATAAAATCAAATAATCATTTCACATATGTGAACACTACTAAGAAACTTATTATATATACTACAAATTGTACTGCATATCACCTCAATAAATATTTGTTGATCAAAAATCAATGAATGCTTGAATGATGGATACATTCTAGATATTTTAGATGGCTAGTTTCTGAACAAAATCTTATTTGGGATGAATTTCAAGAAACTGGCTCACAAATTGCTGACAAATATAAATTCATAGCACTGAGAGTAAAACACACCGTGATCCGTGCAAAGAAATAGAGGAAAACAATAGAATGGGAAAGACTACAGACCTCTTCAAGAAAATTAGAGATACTAAGGTACAAGATACTAAGAGCACAAAGATGCAAAGATGGGCACAATAAAGGACGGAAATGGTACGGACCTAACAGAAGCAGAAGATATTAAGAAGAGGTGGCAAGAATACACAGAACTATACAAAAAAAGATCTTAATGAACCAGATAATCATGATGGTGTGATCACTCACCAGGAGCCAGACATCACTCACCTACAGCAAAGTTAAGTGGGACTTAGGAATCGTAACTACGAACAAAGCTAATGGACCTGATAGAATTCCAGTTGAGCTATTTCAAGTCCTAAAACATGATGCTGTGAAAGTGCTGCACTCAATATGGCAGCAAATTTGGAAAACTCAACAGTGGCCACAGGACTGGAAAAGGACAGTTTTCATTCCAATCCCAAAGAAAGGCAATGCCAAAGAATGTTCAACTACCACACAATTGCACTCATCTCATATACTAGCAAAGTAATGCTTAAAATCCTCCAAGCCAGGCTTAAACAATATGTGTATGTGAACCACGAACTTCCAGATAAGTTGGATTTAGAAAAGACAGAAGAATGAGAGATCAAATTGCCAACATCTGTTGGATCATCGAAAAAGGAAGAGAGATCCAGAAAAACCTCGACATATGCTTTATTGACTATGCCAAAGCTTCTGACTGTGTGGATCACAACAAACTGTGGAAAATTCTTCTAGAGATGGAATACCAGACCACCTGACCTCCCTCCTGAGAAATCTGTATGCAGGTCAGTAAGCAACAGTTAGAACTGGACATGCAAAAACAGACTGATTCCAAATTGGGAAAGGAGTACGTCAAGGTTGTATATTGTCACCCTGCTTATTTAACTTACATGCACAGTGTATCATGTAAAATGCAGGGCTGGATGAAGCACAGCTGGAATTAAGATTTCTGGGAGAAATATCAATAACCTCGGATACACAGATGACACCAACCTTATGGCAGAAAGCGAAGAAGAACTAAAGAGACTCTTGATGAAAGTGAAAGAGGAGAGAGCAAAAGCTGGCTTAAAACTCAACATTCAGAACTAAGATCATGGCATCTGATCCCATCACTTCATGGCAAATAGATGGGGAAACAATGGAAACAGTGAGAGACTTCATTTTTTTTTTTTGTCTCCCAAATCACTGGGTGACTGTAGCCATGAAATCAAGACACTTGCTCCTTGGAAGAAAAGCTATGACCAACCTAGACAGAATATTAAAAATCATAGACATTACTTTGCCAACAAAGGTATGTCTAATCAAAGCTATGGTTTTTCCAGTAGTCATGTATGGATGTAAGAGTTGGACTGTAAAGAAATATGAGCCCTGAAGAACTGATGCTTTTGAACTGTGGTGTTGGAGAAGGCTTTTGAGAGTTCCTTGGACTGCAAGGAGACCCAACCAGTCCATCCTAAAGGAAATCAGTCCTGCACATTCATTGGAAGGACTGATGCTGAAGCTGAAACTCCAATACTTTGGCCATCTGATGTGAAGAACTGATTCATTTGAAAAGACCCCAACGCTGGGAAAGATTGAGGGCAGGAGGAGAAGGGGACAACAGAGGATGAGATGGTTGGATAGCATCACCGACTTGATGGACATGAGTTTGAGCCAGCTTTGGGAGTTGGTGATGGACAGGAAAGCCTGGCATGCTGCAGTCCATGGGGTGGCAATGAGTCGGACACAACTGAGCGACCGACCTGAACTGAACTGAATTAGAAATACAGGAGTGATTCAATTCTTGGAAACTGTTTTCCTTTATTTAATTTGGTGAAGACTTCACTTCAAAGGTCATCTTTAGTCTGATATCTTCATCAGTTTCTGACTTAGTAGCATTGGGCTGACTTTCACCCACACTGAACTCATGATGAGGTGTCCTCGTGTAGTACACCATCTCCCTTTCTATGCACGGTGTCTCTGAGCACACTTACATAGCACAGTGTGGCAGAGGTCCTGATTCATTTTGCTCCAAAAAGAGAAGGATCATCAGGAAATATACAACATGGGAGCCAGCATTTCAGGACAGCTTCCAGTGATCCTTGCCTTAGTATTCACACCTTGGATAATCCTACTAAGAAGTAGAATTTTGTTGAGATAGAACTTCTGGGCTTAGTCTTTTTTTTTTTTTCTTTTTCTTTTTACTGCACCAGAATCTTAGTTGTGGCATGTGGAATCTGGGTGTCCCAGGTGGCACTAGTGGTAAAGAGCCAGCCTTCCAATTCAGAAGTCATAAGAGATGTGGGTTCTATCACAGGGGTTGTGATTAGAGGAGAACTGAACACTGAACTCAGAAAGCAACCTGACTGTGAATGGTGAGAATTCTAAACTGTCCTGCCTTTCTGCTCCTCTAATCCATGATATACAGTTGATATGGATCTCAGGTAGGAAAGCTTGATGTAGCAGTGGGCAACAAAGAACATTTCCTTAATCTGCTTACACTGGAGGGCCTCTGGGGACAGAAGGAGAAAAAAGTCTGAACTCAGATATGCAAAGAAGAAGGAATCTACAAGATCAGGCTCAACATAAGATGTTTAAAAAGCACGTATATCTCTTACTAAATGTGCAGTTATTTGGTTGATAACAAACTGAGCATTACCTTATTATTAGAAGTCAAAATGGAACCTACCACTGTTAATGGATTTTTACTTCTGAAAGAAAAACATCCAACTCTTTCATATAAGGTAACGGGATGGAGGCACAAAGAAGAGCTTGTGTAGGGAGAGCAGTATTGGAAAAAAATAAAACTAGAAGAGAGAGAGATGAGATGAGATCAACAAATTTGAGGGAAAAAAAAAAAAAGGAAAGACGTGATACATGACAGGGCAGGAAGACATGGTCTTCAGTGTGTTGGGATGGGTTCCTGGGGCCATGTTAGCACAGCTTACTACTCTGAGGGTGAAATGCCTTAAGTTGTCTGTTGTCAGTATAAAACTCTGGGTCAAAGAAGACCTGAATGTCTACAGCATGGGGGGATTTCAGTGCTCACTGCAAATGAATGGGGTGTTCATGCAGAGGGTGGAAATAAAATTGCAATTTTCTAGGTGGCCCACAATGAGAAGGGCAGTACACAGGAATGGATATGTTGGAGTGGAAGGCAGAAGCGACCCAGAAATTGAGAGAGAAGAGACTAGCTTTCTCACCTCCTGCCTTCTCATGGTGGCTGCAGCTAAGACAGATCTGGGGTCCCTGAAAAACCAGATGTGGAGCTCAACCACTACTCCCGGAGGGGCAGATTTCAGAGGAAGCTGAGCTCAGAATGAGGCTGGGAAGTAGAAGAATGTTTTACTTTCATCTTTGCTTTATCCTACTTGCTTAAGTCTTCTGAATCCTTGTAATCCCAATGGCTCTTTTTTCTCCTAATCTACCTCAATTTAAAAAAAAAAAAAAGTGTTGTTTTTTTTTTTTTCAGGATTTTAGGGTTATTTTCTCCTTAGGACACTTAATTGAAATGAGACCTTTCATTAAAAATAATGATGTATTTAGAAGCAGTGGAAGTTAAGTGGATATGATAAATGCTTTCAAATGATCTAAATCATATCAGTGAATTAGGGCCCCATAGAAAGATGATAAAAGAATTTAATTATTGATATAAAATGAAGCATAGGTGTAAAATCTAAAGACAATAAAAACATTATATTGAAATTACGTATTTCTAAAGCTAATGCCGGGAGAAATATCAATAACCTCAGATATGCAGATGACACCACCCTTATGGCAGAGAGTGAAAAGGAACTAAAAAGCCTCTTGATGAAAGTGAAAGAGGAGAGTGAAAAAGTTGGCTTAAAGTTCAACATTCAGAAAACTAAGATCATGGCATCCGGTCCCATCACTTCATGGGAAATAGATGGGGAAACAGTGGAAACAGTGTCAGACTTTATTTTGGGGGGCTCCAAAATCACTGCAGATGATGACTGCAGCCATGAAATTAAAAGACGCTTACTCCTTCGAAGAAAAGTTATGACCAACCTAGATAGTATATTCAAAAGCAGAGACGTTACTTAGCCGACTAAGGTCCATCTAGTCAAGGCTATGGTTTTTCTTGTGGTCATGTATGGATGTGAGAGTTGGACTGTGAAGAAGGCGGAGCACCAAAGAACTGATGCTTTTGAACTGTGGTGTTGGAGAAGACTCTCGAGAGTCCCTTGGACTGCAAGAAGATCCAACCAGTCCATTCTGAAGGAGATCAACCCTGGGATTTCTTTGGAAGGAATGATGCTAAAGCTGAAACTCCAGTACTTTGGCCACCTCATGCGAAGAGTTGACTCATTGGAAAAGACTCTGATGCTGGGAGAGATTGGGGGCAGGAGAAGAAGGGGACGACAGAGGATGAGATGGCTGGATAGCATCACTGACTCAATGAATGCGAGTCTGAGTGAACTCCGGGAGTTGGTGATGGACAGGGAGGCCTGGCATGCTGCGATTCATGGGGTCGCAAAGAGTCGGACACAACTGAGCAACTGAACTGAACTGAAAGCTAGGTGAACCCATATTTGGATAAAACAGTTAACTCAAACATATGGGCCAGAAGTGATTTCAACCCTCTCACATTCTACCTTTGCTCTTAGAACTGACTTCATACAAGTAAGGTAACATCACTTCAAACAAGTGATGTTATACAGTAAAGAAAAACACATTTTGATGCATTTCATATAAATATAATATCTTGCTATTTTTCAGACTCTTCATATGTAAGACATGAAAACCAAAATGATAAATGAAAAATCCTGGGATTTAAAAGATTTTAGAACTCAAGTTCACTCTCTTATTTCTACTGTTAAGAAATTTTAGAATGAGAACTAGGGACTTCCAACTACTATGTAATGGGATGAATGCGTAAGGCTGAAATCTGGGTCTCCTTGTACCACATTATAGCATTATTTCTATTTTACTATTGATACCAAGTAATTTCTAGTCATCTGACCTTATCAAGGAGACAACAAAATACGTTTGCTGAAACAAAGTGCCCTAGTAGAGAATTATAACTTTTTCTGGGAAGTGATCAGTTACTCTTTGCAAATTCACATCTGCACTTGGAATGTAAAGGAAAGGAGAATTGATCAGCTGTCTATGCCCTTCCTAGGTTTTAGACATTCAATAAGGCACTGATGGTGTGAAAACATTATTCAGTTAAACCAGGGAGTCAATTTCTATCTTAATTTGTAAAAAATGCTTACAAAACAGGAGGGATCAATTCTAAGCTAATATTTCATCACACATGGGTGTGTGGGGGGGATAAGCTGATTCCTTTCAGAAGCAATAATAAACATAAGTATTAATAATGTTTATAATTAGGGTTGAAATTTACAAATGATCAACTTTTATTGAAATTTTCTAATACTCACCCAGACACTACAGGGCATGTTCATGGAGCATCAGTGATAATCATAATTTCTTTAATTACTGAAAAGACATGGTCTATATTCCTAACACTGAACTAGGATAAAAGCTAAAGACCAGATTTGTGATTAAATCACTCCTTTAAAATAAGTGCGAGTTTTGTCAACCGTTCTGTCTTTACAGAAAAGCTTATTTAGGTTGATAAGTAGTAAAAATTCAATCCTTCCTGGAAGAAATCATGCATCCATGTGCTACTATATTCATTATAGTTGAAAAAAAGACAAATTTGACCAAGTAAGGAGAAATCAGTGTTCCCAAGAATATACCATGTCTGGAGGCACTAACAGCTTTCATATAGAGGCATACTTTCACCAAATTTATAGAAACGATGTATTGATCCAAATAATTAATTATGTACATGTTTCTTTTCAATATACCCAACTATTGAGTACTAACATCAGCCTAAAAAAAAAGAGCAAAGGCAAGAACATCTGGATTTTGAAGCAGTTTGAAAACAAAACAACATTATCTACATTTCTACAAATCCCTGATGCTGCTTTAATCGGGCTTATTCATCTCCAGTTTTAATAATCTTGCGTTAATTGTGTTATAAGATTAATGCTGTTAAATAAGCTCACCTGTTTGATATTTGTTTGTATTGCTTACAAATGACAGAAACATAATTACAGATATAGACAAAACTTTGACAAAAGAAATAAAATGCTCTGATGTCAAATAAACGTAAGGATGTTTAGGCATTAACTGCAACTCTCATATCTAATTCATCAGAAAGTTATTGCACTTCTTTACTCCAAAAAGGACTCCAAATCCAACTGCTTCTTACTACTGAAACTGAGTAGGACCCCGTAGAGCTCTCTTGCATACAAAAAAGCCTTTCCTTGTCCCCCATTTCTTGTTTATAGGAAAAAAATTTTCAGCCTCCTAGACACTCCCTGAGTTCCAAAGGGCAAATTAAAAGGGCTACTAATTAGGGAAGCTGGTAAAGAATCAGTCTGCAATGAAGGAGATCCTGGCTCCATTCTTGGGTTGGGAAGATCCCCTGGGGAAGGGATAGGCTACCCATTCACGGGCTTTCCCTGGTGGCTCAGATGGTAAAGAATCTGCCTGCAATGCGGGAGACCTGGGTTTGATTCGTGGGTTTGGAAGATCGTCTGGAGGAAGGCATGGAAACCTGCTCCAGTATTCTTGTCTGGAGAATCTCCATAGACAGAGGAGCCTGGTGGGCTACAGACCATGGGGTCACAGTCAAACAGACTGAGCGACTAAGCACACAGTTAGGGAAGTGAGGGAAAGCGGAAAGAAAGTCAAGAGACAACAGGACAGCCATGGGGCAGGGTCCATATTTCTGCTCAAGAAATATTCATAACAATCTGATTCCGATCGCCAAGTTTCTCAGCAAGAGCTAAGGCCCCCTACTCAGGCGGAGGACAGTCATTTCAGGCTGAGCACCAGCATGCTGACCCCAGACTGGCTGGAATCAGAAGGCTGATGACAGAGATCCCTGGAACACAGCCCTGTTACCACCCCACTGACCAATCAGAAGGAAGTCACACACCTTGCAGCTCTCCCCGACAAGGTTAGCTTCTAAAAATTCTGCCCTGAAAACCATCTGTGAGTTCAGGCTCTTTGAGCATGAACAGCTTTCTTCTTGCTTGGCCCTGCAATAAGCCTTTCTCTGCTCCAAATTTCAACATTCTGGTTGGTTCAGGCACGCAAGTTTGTGGTCCGCATCACTCTACCGTCTCCAGCCTACCCCAAACCACCACCATCTTGCACCCAGACTATTACTAGAGCTTCCTGTCTCTACTTTTGTCTCAAAAGCCATTCCCTGCAAAATAGTCAGGTGAGAGCTGACTCATCTTAGCGTGTGAATGTAGATTGTTAAATGATCCCTATTATGAGAGACTTGCAAGCCAGTTGTTAACCACAGCAATTATTAAAAATTAAATTATATACACATGTAATTAATTTATATTAAAAACAAAAGTAATTACTCAATATTCATTACTTCATTTGTATAGTAGTATATTCTTCTATCATCTAAACTCTTAAGATTACTTATATTTACTCTGTCTGCATGGTGTAAATCCCTTAGTGTGTGTTCCCAAATCCATATTCAGTGAGGTCACATCGATGGCTTAAAATCAGCCATGATGAGAGAATTTACACCATAGATACTGGCAAATTCTACAAATCAGGAATTGACCTACTACTCTGTTGATCATCTAGAATTATCAAAACTGCTGGAGAAAATATTAATAGTATTTGTTGCTAAGTCACTTCAGTCGTGTCTGCCTCTGTGTGACCCCATAGACAGCAGCCCACCAGACTCCCCCATCCCTGGGATCCTCCAGGCAAGAACACTGGAGTGGGTTGCCATTTCCTTCTCCAATGCATGAAACCAAAAAGTGAAAGTGAAGTCTCTCAGTCGTGTCTGACTTAGTGACCCCATGGACGCTACACTCCATTCATGGGATTTCCCATCCATGGGATTTTACTGGAGTGGGTTGCCATTGCCTTCTCCGATTAATAGTATAAATTATGCTTAATAGTGTGTTGAGTCCATAGACCATATATTTTAAATAACAACAATAAAAAATATTGAGGAATTAGTCTTCCACTATGTGGAATCCATTATCTGTTTCAGCAAATAAGCTACTGGCATAACTGATGAAAGAGGAAATTTCCAATATGCATCTTTGCCATATTGATTTCATCTTACTCGTTATTGTAAATAAAATTATCACTCAACATTTGTGACAGAATGACATGCTTTTTAAGCACCTATCATATTCCCAGAATACACAATAGTAGGTGCTCAAATAGCACCTCTTGAATGAATTTAACACAGGCTGAAATTTCCTGTTCCATTCTTCTCTCTCTTCTTTGTATCATTGTAAAATAAGAACCAGGATCAATCCTATTCCTGCAAATGCCTGAATCACCAAGCACACTTGGCCAGCTACTGAAAGTCTTTTCTCATCTATTGTTTCTATACTTCTTGCACAAACACACCACTGCCTCCCAACCATCATCTCAGGACATTTCTAGAAACTCAGTTAAGAACTTTAGTATGAAAGTTGAAGATGAAACTAAAAACAGCATTCCCCCACCCCCATCCCCTCCAGGACAACTGCAATCTAAGAAATTTGGGAGGACCTTCAAAATATAATGTTTGCATATTTCTTTAACACAAAATTCCCAGATGCAATGTGTAGTGCAGGAGATTACTGTTAAGTGGTGAATGTCAATTAAAGTTTAATCTTCACTAAATAAGAAGTGCTTCATATACCATGCAAAATTATCTGCCATAGCATTAACAAAAACCAATTAGTTAACTAGCTAAACAGATTAAATACAGACTTTCAAGTTTATGGGAAAAGAACAGGCCTTAACTTTAATAGTATGGAATATTCTTTTAGTTAAATTTTATGATTCCTTATCCGGTTTCATTTAAAATGCCAAAATTGTAATGGTAGTGACATTCATTTTATAATAGTGTTTGAAACATAGGCAGTAAAAAGGCTTGTAATAATAATACTACAAATTACATGCTTATTTTTCCAGATCACACCTAATAGACTGTAATATCATTTTCGGTCACAGTTCACCAGAGTTAAATTTAAAGCATAATATTAAAGTCAAGGTTCCTTCACATCTAATTAAACATTTGAAACAAATGTGGCCAGGTCTGCATTCTGTTAAATATATGCAAATAATCCATCAGAGGTAAGGGAACCATTTAACAACTGGTTAAAGGTTGTTTAAAGGTAAAAGTAACCCGCTGTAAAGGCAGACGATAAATTACAGCAGATACACCTTCAACATCATGCACTGTGATATCTCAGTTGCTGTAGCACACCGAAGCATAACTTGTACCCAGCTTGTCTCACACTGCAAAATATTCAGGACAAACACAGAATGTTTTATGCTTAGAAGCCTAACTTCTGGAAATTATGCCAGCAAGTGAGGCAGTTCAACAAAGCACCTATCATTGGGGTATGGATAGCACCATTACAAATCTTGGCAGAGTCATTTATTTTCGGGAGCAGAAGAGAAACAGTAAAAAGAATGCATTTTGTTCATTCTTGGGAAATTCATATAAATAAGTCTTAGTTACAGACAGTATGTTAGAGGGTGAGAGCTGGGTCTTTCCCCACCCCCCACCCCAAGCTCATTGTCACAAATGATTTTGCTGTATTCTTGTATTTATCCTCAGAAATGGATGGGGGAGAATATTTCCTTGAAGTTCCATCACCTAACATCATAGATTTCTGTCCACTTCTGTTTTTTTATTGTCTTGGTTAAAATGAAATTGGGAAATGAAGATGGACTTTATGACATTTGCTAGCCTGGCAGATAATTTGATGAGGACTATAGTTTTCCAAAGGCTTCTGATTGGCTCTCAACAGACCAATCAAATTCTTCCCCTGTCTTTAATCACCCTTTTGCCCTATTTAGAAAAAGAAAGGACTGGAGGCAGCAGGTAGGTTATTACTGGAAAATGTTCATCTTCATACTCCTGTAGTAACCATACACATATAAAAGTATTCTTTCTCTTAGCCACTATATATAGAGAGAGACTGAAATCATCGTAACAAACCCTTGGTTTACAATTACCAGTTTTCAGTGAATAAAAACAAAAAACAAAACTACTACTTCCATCTGATAGATCAGACCTATTGAAAATAGAATTGAGTTTTGTTAATAAACTGCAAACAGCTTAGAAGGAAAGAGCTTAAATAGTGGTCATTGAGTCCCCTGCTACCACGTCTTGAATAATTGTGTCTGCATTTTCATGCTTCTGTGATTCAGTCAGCTGCTGAGGAACTCTTTTCTAGAAGCACTGCCATAAAACTAGGTCAACAGAAAGGTTTGGGCATTCCAACTGACCATGATTTCTTTATAGCTGAGAACCATAAAACTGTATTTCTTGATATTTCTCGAGCAATATTTCCCCAGCAGGGCAAATCTTGCACAAAGAATATCCCAGATTCTTCATTTCTGCTGTGCTTGTTGTAGTGACAAACCCAGGATTAAAAGGAATGTTGAGTATCAGGAGGTCAGCACCTTGCCTCTGTTAACCCAGGTGAACAGGACTTTGACACCTTCCCAGGTGGAGCTAGTGGTAAAGCATCCACCTGCCAAAGCAGACAGATGCCAGAGACAAGGGTTCAATCCCTTAGTCAGGAAGATCCCCTGGAGAAGGGCTTGGCAACCCACTCCAGTATCCTTGCCTGGAGAATCCCATGGACAAAGCCAGCAAGACACAATCCATAGGGTTGCAAAGAGTAGAACACAGCTAAAGCAAATTTGCACACACGCAGAGAAAAAAGCTCCTACCATGGCTCCGACTAGCTTAGTTTGAGAGAGAATTTTGCTACTAAAATTACGAGTAAGTCCAATTATATATTAATTTAAGGATCATCTTTACATCTTTCATTGTACCTAACAGGGAAAAAGAAAAAAATGAAAGCTAAATTTGTGTTTTGCCCACTGAACTGACTGAAGGAATTGTATAAAAGAAAAAAAAATGTAAATTATACCTCAATAATTTTTTCAAAGGCTAATTACTGCTATTACCCATCAGTAAAGAATTCCATGCTAACAATGATTTGGGAAAAGATTCTTTCATAAGTGAAACAGAATTTTCCAAATAAGTTTTGTATCCACTGGGTCTTGACTTTAGTATTAGAACAACTGATGTACCAAATGAATTCATTTTAGGATTTATATTTCTCAGGAAAATTACTGCCAGATAGATTTAAGAAATAAAAGTGCTATGGACAAGATTTAAAGAGAGAGCTACCCTTGCAAAAAATATTTGGTTCTGCATATCTAAGCACTTTCAACTTGCTAGCATTTTGGCACATCATCATTTCTCCAAAAGAACAAGGCTACTAACATTAACATTTGCTCTAACACCTGATGAGCTGGACATGTGGGGAGCCTTAGAACCTATTTATGATT
This sequence comes from Ovis canadensis, assembly GCF_042477335.2. NCBI lineage: Eukaryota > Metazoa > Chordata > Mammalia > Artiodactyla > Bovidae > Ovis > Ovis canadensis. The sequence goes on along the minus strand of NC_091270.1, from coordinate 27,624,153 downwards.
CCAAGATAATATATGGAAGCTCGGGTATAAAAGAAACAGTGAAAAAAGAATGACTGTTTCCTAGTGAGCAGGATGAGTAAAGCAAAAAAAGTCTGAAGAAAAGAGCTGCAGTAATTGCCAAAGCTGCACCTGTACAATCCATTCTGTGTAGCAAACCTGAATAAATACACAGCATTTTTCCCAAGGAAAGACAGTGTTTTCCAAAGATGTTCCTAAGAACAGAAAAACAATCATGGATAAGATGACATTTATGGTACTGGTCAGAATGCTAAAATACAAGCAAATTCTGCAATATTCGAACAGGGCATAAACCAGGGCCCCCTGGTTCCCATTCCAGCCCCATCAGTAACTGCCCATCGAGTATGACTTAGCATTAAGGAGAGAAAGATTAAGGAGAGAAAGTATGAGCTACAACAGGTCCCAGTATCTCTCTGGATCTGTCCCTTTATTTTAAAAGAGAGAGAAAAATCCAAGATAGAGTCTGAGGCTCTCTTATTTTAACACATAATTATTTTGGTAGGTAAGGGATCAGGAATTTGCAAAACTCTAGAGCTAAACCAGAAATGGGCTTCAAAAGTCAGAGGATTCTGGGCCACAGTAACATAGCCTCTTTAGATAATAAATGTTCTAAAGAACATCTCCTTCCCAGTGATTAGACTTCACCTTCCAATGCAGAAGGTGCAGGTTCAACCCCTGGTCTGGGAGCTAAGATCGCATATGCCTTGGGGCCAAAAACTCAAACATAACACAGACGTAGTATTGAAACAAATTCAACAAAGACTTTTTAAACTGGTCCATATCAAAAAATATTTTTTTAAAAATGAGAGGTACAAATTGCTTAGAAATAAAAATAGATCAAATGTTAACAAAAGTAAAGAGTTGTTATTGGCTATTGACAAGAGCTGCTTTTACTATTTTTATTTTTATTTGTTTTTTTCTAACATTACCTTTGTATTCATCCCTTGATTGCTTGCGGGGATCAGCAATAGGGAAATGCAGATAAACTCCACCGGAATTCCCAAACCCATATTTCAGACGATAGTGGCAACATTTTTTCTCTGCAAAATCTTTTTCAGAGCAGATAACCTATGGAACAATGGATTGCTTTTAAGTCTCAGCTCTTTGTTTTCCAGGACCCTCCCTCTGGCGGAGCAGCCAGAGAGCCCCCCCAGGAGGGGTGGGGGGAGGGATGACAAGCGGGGAGCTCACACCTTTCATAATGGCTTATGAACAATCAAGAGCTGATGGTATTAGTGAAAGGTTATTATTTGAATTAATCATACAAGTTTAAAACAACTTGGCATTTCAAAATGTTTCTAGGTAGGCGTAGTTTCCAAACTGCTACTGCCAGGGAGTGGAGTGCTGGCGTTCTGGGAGGGCTGTGAGCCTGCGCTAGTGGAGGAGGGGGTGGGGAACTGTGGGGGGCGGGGGCAGCCTCCATCATCTTGTAAGGGAGGGTTACCAGGGTCCCAATCTCTTCTCCTTTGTGATCTGGGGAAAGGGAGACAGGGGAGGGAGAAAGGGCAGAGCAGATGGAGGAAGAAGAGGGGAGAGGAGAGACATCAGGAAAGAGAGAAGCAAACCTCAGATGTGTCTGTGTGCCCACCTGCCCAGTCACTAGGTTGTACCACATTCTTTGTGACCCCATGGACTGTATCCCGCCAGGCTCCTCTGTCCGTGGGATTTCCCAGCAAGAAAACAGGAGTGGGTTGCCACTTCCTGCTCCAGAGGATCTTCCCAATCCAAGGATCAGATCAAACCCATGTCTCTTGTGTCTCCTGCACTGGCAGGTGGATTCTTGATCACTGAGCCAACTGGGAAGCCCCAGTATGCCTACAGCTCTGTGCTAACCGGTGATCCATCCGAGCAAAGCACTTGCTTTTCCTCTGCTTTGGGTCTCGCATCTTTAGTAAAAATGTGTTTTATAGCAGGGAATCAAATGATGTAACATCTGTGAAAATTAAAGAAAAATTCAATAATACTATACTTGGAGAAGGAAGACATAGGGCGGTAGAATGAGTGAAACATGTATGTGCCTTATCGCTCTTTGAGGCTGAGTAATGGTTTATTGTAAAACAACAACAACAATAAAAATAAAACATCTTAATTGAGGGTATGGGAACCAGACACTGGTCCAACCTATGTGTTAGCCAAGGTCTAGGGAATAAAAGATGGATAAGACATAGTCTCAAATATTCAGGACCTTAGAGTTTAGTAGGAGACAAATGCTTAAACCATTCTGACAAATTATGGAAACAGGTATAGTGGTCTGATATAAATTAATATAAAGGCACACAGAAACCTCCAGCCTAGTCCTGGGGGCTTATGCCTGAGATGAGTCTTTCAGACTGCATGTGCAGAGAGCAGTGGTCTTCCCAACCAAGTATGCAGAACATAGGCTCAGAGGTGGTATGAACGTGAGCTGGGTGCCTTGTTGCTGCTAAAGTGTGACCAGATGCTAAATATGACAAAGACTTGGTAACCAAAGGGTCAGTAATGAATCTCCAGGACTAGAAATGTATGTGTTTAAATGGGGATTTGTGTGTTTTGGTTCCCAAATTTATACTGGAAAATAAAATCTACTTTTGGCACACTTCATTAGGTAAGGATATTAATGACAGGGAGGATAGTTATTTTTTGGTTCATGCACTTAATCACAAAATTTTGAGATGGAAGCATAATTGTGTTAATGAGTTTTTTGTACATATGCCTTGATTTTAGTGTTTTTAGTAAAGGTACATTAATGGCACCAGCCCTCTAGTTATTGTCTGATAAGTCCATGAATCAAAAAAAAAAAAAGTAATGATAGTTTAATGATCCTATATTTTAGAGTTGGTGGAGTCATTTATTGTTGTAAAGTAATTTACGATTTCTTAGGACATTTTACTATGAAATAACTCTAAGAGAGCAATATTCAAATACATGTAACTTCAGTTGTTTCCCAAGGGACTTAAATGAAATTAATTCATAGAGTGTTTAAAACAACTGTATATTTCCAGGACAGCATATATTTAAGGACAAATTATTTCTAGAACATCACTATGTGTGTCTTTGTGTTTTCTTGCAATGTATCTTTAAAAAAGAAAAATATACTAATGGCGAAATGTACTACAATAGGAAGAAATAATAACCATTTAGCTAGTAGTATAATATGTGTTAGCAAGCAAAAGGAACAGTGAGAAAAATCACTGTAGTAACATGGATGGGCCTAGAGAGTATCATACTAAGTGAAGTATGTCGGACAGAGAAAGACCAATATCATATGATATCACTTATATGTGGACTCTTTAGAAAATGATACAAATGAACTTATCTATAAAATAGAAACTGACTCCCAGTCATAGAAAAATTTATGATTATCAAAGGAGAAAGGTGGGGGAAAGAAAAATTAGCAGGTTAGACTTAACATATGCATTTGTTTTCACCCAGTTGTGTCTGACTCTTTGCGACCCCATGGACTGCAGCACACCAGTCTCTCTGTCCTTCACCATCTCCCAAAGTTTGTCCAAGGTCGTGTCCATTGCATCGGTGATGCCATCCAGCCATCTCATCCTCTCATGCCCTCTGCTCCTTTTGCCCTCAATCTTTCTCAGTATCAGGAACTTTCCCAATGAGTATGTATTAACATATATATACTACTATATATACAATAGATTAATAACAAGGACCTACTGTATAGCACTGTACTTAATATTTGTAATAAGCTATATGGAAAACTAATCTGGAAAAGAATATATATATGTATGTTTGTGTGTGTGTTTCACAGACACTTCCCTGGTGGCTCAGATGGTAAAGCGTCTGTCTACAATGCGGGAGACCTGGGTTCGATCCCTGAGTCAGGAAGATTCCCTGGAGAAGGAAATGGCAACCCACTCCAGTACTCTTACCTAGAAAATCCCATGGATGGAGGAGCCTGGTGCAGGCTACCGTCCATGGGGTCGCAAACAGTTGGACACAACTGAGTGACTTCACTTTCTTTTCTTTCACATACACCCATATAATTAAATCATTTTGCTGTATACCCAAAACCAACACAACACTATAGATCAACGATACTTCAATAAAGCAAATAAATAAAAAAAAAAAAACCCTTGAAAAAGTCCAATATTTCTGAAATCGATTTGATAAATAACTTTTAAACTGATTCTTAAATTTTAAAACATTTCTCAGGAATATATACCAGTGCTAGAGAAAGGCAAAGTATCTAATTATACCCCTTACCTCACGTTCCATTGATCTGGCTTCTTTCCTGTCTCTTATAATGTTTATCAGTCAATCAATACCTTTTGCTGTGTGTCTTAATTCCCTACAGCTGGAATGAACAACTTTGGCTAACTGTGTGGAGACAGAAAAACAATTTAAATGACTGAGATGATTACTTAAACACTTATAAAGGCTATACACTAACTGCATCACTCTTCAATTTAGACCTGATGCATAGGTTATATTTTCTGTTGTTGAAGGGTCATAAATCCACACTTAACATAGTAAGATGGGGACCGATATTTCTATGCCAAGCGGATGAAATAACTTTCTCGTTTGTACAGTTCGTAACCCCTTGCCTGCCCAGGCATAATGATATTCCAGACAGGAAAAATGATCAGAATATTAGGGTGTCAAAAGGCTTAGGGCTGTCATCATATCACAAAAATTAAAATGTCTTCACTTAAAACCGTGTCTGTCACATGATTCCTGCCAGAACTGTGCTTGCTGGCACCACAGGAGTGAGGCTGGGTACTTTTTATTTTGCTACAAATACCATTTCCAACAGGTTTTAAATGTTGGTTTGGGGAGAGGACATCCCCTCCAGGTACCTCTTTGAAAGAGAGCCCTTTAGGAAGGAGCTCGTATACATTTAATCACTGGTTTTGTTTGGCTTAAAAAAGCAGTAGCACCAGCTGAAGTCCCCGCAGCCTACTTGTGGTGGCTGGTGAGAGGCGTCCACCCACTTCCTGCTTCCTGGCTGGACTCTGACTGGGCTGGCGTATTTCCGCTGACATAGAAATGGACACGGTCCATCCCACAGCATGCGAGCTGAATGGTTCTTTCGCATGGCTGGAGAAAATATTTCCTTAGCATTTTCCCCAATATTGTTCATGATCTTCTTCTATTATTGTGTTGTATATATGAAGAACAGAATTAAATATATGGACTAAAGAATATGAATCAAAGGGAATCATTATACACCCCCCAATACATACACACTTGACTGATAACTTCAATTGCCACAAATGTTATAAGCAGTTATACACATTATTCACCCTGTACTTCTGGTTTTCATATTTGTAACAAAGAAAGAGGTATATTAAAATGTTCATGTAAACTTTGAAAGGCATAATGAAAAAAGCCATAGAGCAAATTATTTTTTTCATTGTTGTGTCATTAAATTCTATGTTAGTTGACGCTGGAAAGAAAACCTTCTCAGCTATTCCATATGCCAGACAGAGTACAGGAAATGATTCTTGCTCTCAATTGTGTTGCAGTTCAGGATGAAATTAAAAGAAGTATACATAGTCAATGACTGTTTAACCCCTACTCTGTTACCCTCTCAAGGGATCTAGCCAGAATGTTGTTTTAACTGAAATTGTTCCATTGAAAAAATCACTAAGCTTCCATTTTCTGATCACAATTTCCTAGATTTCAGTTTCATTATTCAGCTGTCCCTCCATGACCATTCTTCAAAGTCTGCAAGCATCCAATAGGAAAAGATCACTGCCTTCCCTCTGGCTGCCTCCCTGGCCTCTCTGGGCTCTCTGTCCAGGTTATATTCCATGATCTACCCATTAAGCCCCTGGCCAAAGACCTGACCTTCCATGCCCCTCTTGTCTTTGTCTGGCCATTCCTCCATCTTGAAAAAAGTGAAAGTGTTAGTCACTCAGTCGTGTCTGGACTCTGTGCAACACCATGGACTATAGCCTGCCAGCCTCCTCTGTCATGGAGTTCTCCAGGCAAGAATACTAGAGTGGGTTGTCATTCCCTGCTCCAGGGGAACTTCCTAACTCAGGATGACAGGACTCCTAATTAGTATTAAAATGAAGTCACGATAACCAAATTTAACTAGACTCTTATGGCTGCATAAGGATATTGTATGCTAAGTCACCTCAGTCATGTCCAACTCTTTGTGACCCTATGGACCATAGCCTGCCAGACTCCTCTGTCCATGGGATATTCCAGGCAAGAATACTAGAGTGGGTTGCCATGCACTCCTCCAGGGGATCTTCCCAACCCAGGGATAGAACCTGCATCTCTTATGTCTGCATTTCTATGTCAGCAGGCGGGTTCTTTGCCACTAGCAACACCTATTACTCGACTCCTGCTTTGGATCTTTTTGACTCTTTGGAAAGCTCTGAGTGGGCTTCCCTGGTGGCTCAACTGGTAAAGAATCTGCCTGCAATGCAGGAAACCTGGGTTCAATTCCTATGTTGAGAACATAACGTGGAGAAGGAAATGACAACCCACTGCAATATTCTTGCCTGGAGAATCCAATGGCTGAGGAGCCTGGCAGGCTACAGTCCATGGGGTCGCAAGAGTTAGACAAGACTTAGCAACTAAACCACCATTGACCATGGGGTTGCAAAGAGTCAGACAGGACTGAGTGACTTTCACTTTTACTGTCAAAGCTCTACCCACAGCAGACACCTGGCCACCAATTCTGGAAAAAATAGGCAACATCAGATGAGTACTCACTCAGGTTCCCAGTATCAAAAATATACTTGCATTTGTAAACAGGTTCACTTGTATCATTTACAAAACAGAAATTGAGTCACAGGTGCAGAAAACAAACTTATGGTTATTAAGGGGGAAAGCTGTGGGGAGGGATAAATTGGGAGATTGGGATTGGCGTATACACACAACTATATATGAAATCCTGGAGAAGAACATGGCAACCCACTCCAGTATTCTTGCCTGGAGAATCCGCATGGACAGAGGAGCCTGGTGGGCTACAGTTCATAGAGCTGTCAAAGAGTCAGACACGACTGAGCAGCTAAGCACATACAGATATCTGGTAAGAACTTACTTATAGATATCTGATAAGCATAGCACATGGAGCTCTGTTCAATACTCTGCAATGACCAAACTGGAATAGAATTTTAAAAAAGAGCGGCTATATGTGTATGTATAACTGATTCACTTTGCTGTACAGTAGAAACCAATACAGCATTGTAAAGCAACTATAGTCCAATAAAAATTAAAAATACATTTGCATTTGCAACCATTTTTTCACTCATTTTCTTCAATAGCAACTTTCTTCAATAGAGAAAGTACACATCCTTTCAGTTAATGTCAGCTCTACTCTGATTTCATTCTACTTCCTCCTCTCAGGAGCCTTTTATTATTATCTTCTCTATCCCCTGCATCTGAACCTTTTTTTTTTTTTTTAACATAGTGAGTTTTCCATCAACATATAAAAAATGCCTGTCTCTCCCTGAACCTCACTCTCTTCCAACTCCAGCTGTTAATCTTTCTTCTTGCCATTCATGGCAAGGCTTGTCTAGAAAGTTGTTGATACGTCCTCATTAGCTCTAGTTGTCACCTTCCACTTATTCAATCTGGTTCCTGCCTTGATCACTCCACTATACTGGCTGTTACAAACTGATCCAGAAATTCTCCTAGCACTAATGTCAACAGTGGTATCTCAATCTTCATCGTATTTGGACTCCCAGCTGTTTGACAGTGTTGACTACCAGCTTTCTTAGACCATTTCTCATCGGGAATCTCATTTTTTTTTTCTTTGTTGACCTGCGCTTCTCAGTCTCACTTACAGGCTTATTTTTTTCTCCATATGGATTATGTTCCTCAAAGTTGTAGTTCTAAACACAGAGACTTTCTTTACAATGCATTCTCTTTGGGCAACCACACATTGTCCATTGCTTAGAGTGCCACCTGTACACAGACTCCAAGTTAAAATGGCGCCTGCGGGCTTTTCTCCAAGTTCCAGATCCATGCCTATACCCGCCTATTTTCCATGTCCACTTCCATATTAAAAACAAACCTCAAACCCAACTTGTCCACAGTGGTCTTCATGATCTTCTCACCCACACTAGTCCACTGATTCTGCTTTTAATGAATCTTTTCCTACTCATATGCTGGAAAAGTAGGTGCCACCATGCACCCCCAAATCCAACTCATCAAAATAAATGCTAATTTTATCTCTTAAATGCATCTCCCCTCTTTCCACTGTCACTAACAATCCCAGATCCTAATTATATCTCTAATATGATTTGTCTATTGTAATCCTTTTATGAGGTCTACATGGACTCACTCTGGCATTTCTTTCTTTCTTTTTTTTTTTTTCTTTTTTGATGGCACCACAAGGCATGTAAGATCTTAGTTCCACAACCAAGAATTGAACCCCGGCCCTCTGCATTGGAAAATGATTTTTAACCACTGGACCTCTGGGGAAGTTCTCACTCTGGCATTTTTCAATGAATTCTTTACAATGCTGATGAACAGACATTTTCAAAGTACAAAGCTAGGATTCACTGGCTACCAAGTATTCTTAGTAGAGAGAACTATATTTTTGACATGACCTGTGGGTTCCTCAATGATCTGACTCCTGAATCCCATTTAAACTTCAGAAAGAACCCTTTTCCTCTTGTTTCCACATGCCAGAAAACTGGCCTTTGGTCTTCCGACAGTTTCTTCTCTTTTTTGATTCCTTGGCTTTGCATGCTCATTTGGGTCATTTCCCTCCTCCTACCTTCCCCTTATTAACTCCTCTGGTGGCTCAGATGGCAAAGAGTCCATCACCTTCATTGTGGGAGACCTGGGTTGGGAAGATCCCCTGGAGGAGGGCATGGCAACCCACTCTAGTATTCTTGGCTGGAGAATCCTCATAGACAGAGGAGCCTGGTGAGTGACAGTCCATAGTGTCTCAAAGAGTCAGACATGACTGAGAGACTAAGCCCACAGCACAAGTTTAATGTAATATTGTCACTTAAAACTTATCCATCCACTCTTTCATATTCTGCTCTTCAAATCAGGTCAGATGTACTTGACTAGTCCATGGCATTTTTCAATATGAAGTTACGGTATAAAGGTATTTGATATTTTTGATCAATATCTAATTCATTAAAAGGTAAGTTATTTGGAAAGGAAAGCTATAAATATTTTGTTCACTATTGGCTCAGATGGTAAAGTGTCTGCCTGCAATGTGGGAGACCCGGGTTTGATCCCTGGGTTGGGAAGATCCCCTGGAGAAGAAAATGGCAACCTACTCCAGTACTCTTGCCTGGAAAATTCCACGGACAGAGGAGCCTGGTGGGCTCTAGTCAATGGGGTCATGAAGAGTCGGACACAGCTGAATGACTTTACAGTCACTTTTCTTTCATTGTGACCCCAGTGTCTAAGCCTGGTGCAAAATATGGAAATAGATACCTGTTGGAAGGATGAATGAAGGAAGTGACAGGGGTAGGATGATATCAATTGCTACATTCTGATGGAATTCTGTGCCATTTAGTGTGGATACTAAATATTACTGAGTACTTCTGCTTTAAGTTGACAATAAATCTTACACATATTTGACAAGGCCCTTAAGTGGATTTTTAGTATCTGTAACTTCCCAGATATTATCACTGAATTTTATTTCACTGGATGGGCTCACTAATTATTTGTTAATAAACAGCAATAGGCATAAGAGAAGGCAGTTCCATATACTGCTACTGCTAAGTCACTTCAGTGGTGTCCGACTCTGTGCGACCCCATAGACGGCAGCCCACCAGGCTCCCCCGTCTCTGGGATTCTCCAGGCAAGAACACTGGAGTGGGTTGCCATTTCCTTCTCCAATGCATGAAAGTGAAAAGTGAAAGGGAAGTCGCTCAGTCGTACCCGACTCTTAGCAACCCCATGGACTGCAGCCTACCAGGCTCCTTCGTTCACAGGATTTTCCAGGCAAGGGTACTGGAGTGGGGTGCCATTGCCTTCTCCGGCTCCACATACTAAAACACCACAATAACTCAAATGCACAGTTGGTTTAATGTGTACAGGTGGGAGTGATATCAGAAAGAAAAAAGTCACTGCTCTTTTCTTTAGCACAATGCAAGTAAATAAACAGATGGCTTAACATCTTCAAGCTTATTAGTTGTTTCATGTTAATCATCTTGATTCAAGGTTGCTATTCTCCAATAATGCTAAAAGAAAAATAAATAACTTTAGATAACCGGCTTTTTCTATTTTTTTGAGAGAAAGAGAGACAAAGACAGAGAGAGAGAGAGATGAATTCTTGACATAAGGGTCTAGTTGCTGTGGGGTGTTGTAGAATCTCTTTCTCTGAAGATTGCTGAAAGTTGATGACAGTTTAAGTAGAGCTCTGCCTGGAGCCATAGGAACTAATTGGATGACCCTTCTACTGATCAGTTACCACTGTGAAGAGTGCTACAGGAAGTCTCCCTGGAGATGGCTCATAGCAACTAGGACAAAAACAGTCTCTCGTCCAGAAGCTTCAATAATCAAATGTCATGAAATGCAGTCCAAAGAATAGCTTGTTATTTATCACTAATATTTGAAGGATCTAGAACTTTTACATTTTATATAACCTCATTATTTTTACATCTCATATTAGGTTACCATTAGAATTGTGCCTATCCCGGTTCTCAGGTGGATATATATCTGTCAACTACTCATGGAGTGACCACAGGGTGTTTAACATGACATTAGATGTCTGGAATTAGTTGCTCCTTCAGGACTGAGCCATTAGTAGGACAGATAAAACCAGTGAGAATGAATTCTCCCTTGACATACAGGCAAAATTAGTACACGGAGAGATGTACAATTACAGGGGAGGTGACCATACAAGTTTATAAGTATCATGAACAATGGGAAATATTTGTAGAAAAGTAAGGAAGAAGAGGCTTGGAAGCTGTACAGAGAGGAAAGTATATGTTTGTTGGATAGAAGGATAATTTATAAGAAGCTCTTAAAAAGGCTTAGAAGATTTTTCCAAGAGTGGGAGGGAAGATTGTGCAAGATGATGGATGAGATTAGTGGGAATAGAAGGTGCAGGTCTGGTTTATTTGTGTTCAGGAAATATATTGATCCTTTGGGATGTCTGTCTGGGCTGCTTCAACATGTGCATACAATTTCCTTGGTGAGGTTACAGTCATTGCTCTCGGGAGAACTGTTTCACTCGACACTGCCTATACCAGAGCTTCTGTGTTGGCATAAGGTCAGATTCAGAATAGTCCAAAACCTAAGTTGATCACTTAGTTCAGCTATATTCTATGTGACTTCAGGTAAATTGACTTCAGTTCTCCAGGCTTCATTCTCCTAACCTATAGCATGAAAATGTTGGATCAGACAGAAGTTCTCATCAGAAGCAGCCCCAAGGGCCTTGTGAAAACCTGTAAATAGGCAACTTTAGTGTAGCATTGTTTGCATGTATGCATGCTAAGTTGCTTCAGTTGTGTCTGACTCTTTGTGTCCTATGGACTGTAGCCCACCAGGCTCCTCTGCCCATGGGATTCTCCAAGAAGAATAGGAGTGGGCTGCCTTTTCCGTCTCCAAGGGACCTTCTCAACCCAGGGATCAAACCTGTGTCTCTTAGGTCTCCCGCATTGGCAAGCAGGTACTATACCATGAGTGCCACCTGGGAAGCCCAACAATCCTTGAAGGCACTACAATCATCCAGTGAGTGAAAGCCAGGAATGATAATGCCTGGCAATGCCCAGGACACGGCAGATGAAGGGAAAAGAAGTACCCATTGTGCAGGATTTTGGAGAGGAAAATTTCAAAGGGGGACACCTGCTTGCAATTATCTAACCCTATCATCTAACTCCATTTAGTTATGAACACAAGATATTTTGGGCTAAGATTTAATTGTCATAAAACTGTCCAGCAAAGCAAAAACCACATAATGAAAAATTGCACTCTCTTTTGTTTTGAATTTTACTAAAACTTATTCCTCATTATAGAAAATCACCACCAACACACACTTATAACATTGCGTGTATAGCTCTGTATTCACTGTGCCCCTATGAGTAGGTGCAAGATGGAATGAGTTTGCAATGTCTTCTATTACAGAGACACATGGGAATTTATTTACATGTGGACATACATAGGTTCTATTACACATTACTGTTATCTCTTCTTTATATTAATTCATAATGTTAACTTTTTAAAATGATCATTATAAACAGGTGACATTTTCTGTGAATTTTATTTCACAGAATTTTTATAATAAACTATTTGGTATAAAACGGAGCTTTGAATCTAACAGAGTTGAGAACCAGTGGACTGGACAATCTCAAATATCTTTAAGCTCTTAAATCCATGGGTTGATAAGTTTTGCTTTGATTTGCAAGAAAGGAGAAACTCTTAAATGATTTTCACTAGTGATATTCCATTCAATGTCTAAATTCTAGAGTGACTAAAGTGGACTTTCTATTTACTTTACAATCTTTCCACTTTGTTTACCTAAGAAGGGAGATGGACAGATAATCAGGAGATCAACACAAATTGAAAATTCACTCTAGCAGGTACTGATAAGAATGCTTACGAAATGAGAAATACGTTTCCCTAACGACACCATTTAGACAGAAACTTCATTCACAAACAATAAATTTCGTTTTCTTTAAAGAAGGCAGAACTGTACTGTGTTAAGTAGTTCATTTTTTCCCTGTTTTACTAACATTCTGTTCAAGATGAGAAGAGGAAACAGGACACAGAAGCATATTGCTCTTTCAGAGCACATGCCATATTTCATCATTTTCATTACTTTGACATCTGGATAATTCCTCCTCCTTTGATTTCTGTACACACGTGCAACCACACCAATCACTAAAGTAATTAAGTCAGGCAAGCCCGTACCACCTCTATGGGAAGGATGTTGAACGGTTTTCTAAATAGGATGCATACAAACATTTTAGTAGTATAATCAATAAGCTCCATTCTATAGGGCTTTTTAATTTGCACATGTCACTCCTTGAGAGTAAAGCACAAAAAAAGTGGACTTTTGCAGTCAGATGCCTTAATTTTGGTTTCATATTTCACCTCTGAAATATGATCATTTATTAAAACAAAACCTATGGGGCAGAAAGGCATTTTCCCATTTTGCCAATCAAGCAGAAGCATGAATGTTTGCCAGGATATCTAGCAGTTCTGTTCAGACTGGGCATTTCTCATTCTTCTACTAATGTGACCTTCAGATGACAGAATTGGATCAGAATAACACATTGTGATGGTACTTGTAAAAGTAATGGAGCTGCTGTCAAATGCACCCGGGATGACAGGGAAACTTAAAGACACAGTAGGTATCATGGCGGTGAGATTAGGAGCTAATGTTTTCACTGAAATGTTTCCCTCTTATTCATGTCTAAGTCACAAAATTCTTTGACATCTAGTCCCAAATGATAAGAAAGAAGTATAATTGCTCCAATGGAGCCGCCATAATTGGTCCAATGGAGCCACTATAATTGAGAGAAAGGTAGAACAGCCTAATAATGCTCGTGCATGCCATCCTGACAGGTTAATTTATTCATTTATTCAAACATATTTATTGACTCTCTACATAAAATACTGTTGCTAAGGTAGATAAAAGAGAGTATAAAGCTTTATTTATGCTCAAAAGTGCTACTGGTTGAGTTTAGGAGCTAAAAACATTTGGAGGAATGTTGGCTTCATGTTCTGTTTCATACCACACATTAGTTCATTGAAGAGGGAAAGATAACTTGTGTTTGGAATGACTGCAGGGAGCTTCTTGGAAGAGGTACCATTTCAACTAGACCATGAGAGAGGAGTTATGATTCTAGCACAAGGCATTCCAGTCAGACAGAGCAGTGTAAAAGTAAGAACTCCAAGATGCTCTCTGCAGAACAAGGTAGAGTTCTAGTTGACTCTTGGATAAAGCTGTGTTAGAAAAGAAGACCAGAAGTTAAGTTGATGACAATGCAAAGATGGATAATGAAAGGATAACATATTTGGGTTACATTTAGTGTATAACTAAAAACCAATAAAGCAATGTACTCAAAGAAGATTTTTAAAAAGATGAATTAGCATGGCGAATATGACATTTCCATTCTTCAGCCTGTGCTCTGAGATGGATAACATTTAATAATTCTGTGTTATTTTCTCACATCCTAATCATTCTCCTGTCTAGGGTAAACCCAACTACCCTCTCTCTCTGTTCCCAGTCCCTGCATAAGGGATATTGTTGCTTTGGAAAGGAGTCTATTATTACCTGAAAGCTTGAGCTGCTCAAAGAATATTCTGAGCAAAACTTAGCACCTGATGCCACCTTGGCACTCACAGCTGATTGGACCATGCACAAGTTCATGGGCTTCACTGGGACCTCTCTGAGTGGCCGGCACTAAGAGCTCTGCCTCACAGGGTCCAGACAGACCGGGTGGACCAATGAAGTTCTCTTTTCAACTGGTTTCAAAGGGAGACTCATAGATAATGGACAGCAGAGAACAGAGAAGCCAGGAAAGAGAGGAGTTGGCAGAAGTAAGGAAGGAGCAGAATATCTAAATAAGTAGAAGTCATGTGGCAGAGACAGAGGAGAGAGAAATAGGAGGAGTAGCAGGGCAGAGTGTGAAAACAATCATTAACCTAATTGACCTGCAAGGCTGCTCACAGTGCAGCCCTTGGTTGTCACGTGGGGACCTGGATTTTGAGAGGGTGCCCTTCCCACCACTGAAATTCACAGGGTGGCCTGCTGGGCCTGAACTGTTTGTACAAATATTATGGTTTACAATGAACACCTGCTTTCCTCCTGGGAGTCTGGAACTTGGGTATGTGCCAGGTAGTATCTGCCTAGCCGCAACTCCTCTAATAAAGGTCATCGCGCTAAGTCTCTCCAAGCTTCCTTGCAGACAGGGTTCCATACATGATGTTGGAACTCATTGCTGGGCCCGTCTGGTGTATCCGAAGTGACTACTCCAGGACAGGACCCCTGGAAGCTTGTGCCTGGTTTCCTTTAGACCTGACTCTGTACTTTGCCTTAGCTGAGTTTGCACTGTACCCTTTATCATCATAAATTACGGCTATGAGTATGATTTGAGCAGTCTTGTGAGTGCCATTGAAACACAGAACTGGGGGTGGTCTGGGGGATCCTGATACACAGAGCTATTATAATAAGTTATAAACTGCGAGGAAAGCCTATTCATTTGTATGTATCTGCAGATGAGGAAGAAAGCATAATAAAAACAGATCTGGATGCCAACGACTGGTGCTTGGTCCTGGGTGGTAACAAAGTATTTCTTGAGATTTGCAGTATCCTAAGTAATTCTGAATGAGTTTCAGTTTTATTGTGGACATCATGAAGATCCCCACATTCCTTTATTTACAAAGCCCCATTTACTTAATGTTTATCAAACAAGACTCTAATTCTTTCCTAAAAGAGCTGAACAATACCCAAAGCAAATCATATAATCAGATAAAGTGATTAAGTGACCAATGGATGGTTTCCAACCTCAACTTGGGGATGCCTCACAATGCTGTTTGATTTTTTGTCCTTATTCACCAACCTTGTGTTTTTTCATGAAATGTCTTCTAAGTTCAAGCTTCAACCCCACTCCTATGATTCTTTGCTGAGCAACTTGATCTCTGAAGAAAATGAAATCCATTAAACGAGTGACTTCTACCTTCAAACCTACCTGCAGGGACCCTTTTCTTTCTCACCTCTAGTTCCAGAGGAACAACTGTCTCTCCCTGTATCCTGGAAATCAGAGATCTAATTTCTACCCCATCTCTATCATTCTCTTTTGTCCATGTCCCAATTCTCTGCATTATCCCCTCATGCATAATATCATTCATCTCTGCTCAGCACATCATCTTTCTTCTCTGTATACACAAAATTCAAGGCTCTTTCATATGAAAATAACAATACAAACAGAAAGAAAAATGCTTCTTATAACACAGCTATCACTCTGCAGAAATTGTGAAAGATGGTTCCTGCTTACTCTTAACTTACTAAAACCATATTCACTTGTTTATTTCCATCCTACAGCTTCATTCAAAGATCTATTCACTAAAACATCCACTGTCTTCTTTTGGTCCTTCCAGTCAAGCTAGTACAGCCTGCACTGATCACTTTAATTTTTGAAATTTTCTTCTCCTACTTATTCTCAAACTTCATGTTTTTCCTGCATTTTCTCTGCGGTCTCTCATGTCCTCGGTAACTTGCTCTGCATCTTCAGCTTGCCTGGCTATCACCTGTCTCCTTTTGGCCCTCCCCTCTGACCTGTAAGGCAGTAAACCCAAGTTCAACCCCTGGGCCAGAAAGATCCCTTGGAAAAGGAAATGGCAACACACTCCAGTATTCTTGCCTGGAAAATCTCATGGACAGAGGAGACTGGTGGGTTTCAGTTCATGAGGTTGCAAAAAGTCAGACATGACTTAGCAACTAAACCACCAACCACTGCAAGCAATATAATCAGTGTCTTGAGAATGTCCTCACACTTAGATAATAGAAGGGGATATTAATACTGAAGAAGGACATCATCAGGTCTTGTTTCATGAAAGAGCTTGAAGTTTTCTGGAGGCTTGAAAGATGAGTAGGATTTGAACAGAGGCAGAAGGTTAGGGAAATGTTACTCCAGACAGAAGAAACAGTGAATTATTAGTTCAATACTGTTTCCCATGGTCACACCCTCTCTGTGGTCTGATTACACAGTGAAACCATGCAGGACCCTGTGGGACTCCATGGCACAGAAATCTTTCTGCGTCTCCCATTTCTTGACTACAAGAAACAGGCTTCATTCAGCACCTATGACCCACCCCTGAGTTCCAAAGAACAAATTCAAACAGTTTCAAATCAGGGAAGGGAGGGGATGTAAAGAAACAATAGTGCAGCCTTGGGGCAAGGTCCTAATTCCCCTTCAAGGGATACACAGAATCTTTGAGCTGTTTTGCAGACACTGACACCCCAGTAGCTGGGAAAAGTTAACTGTCTATTGCCCACAAGTACAGAGACCCCTGACTGGTTGAAACCAAATTGACGATGCTGACTTCCTCTTATCTCACCACCAACCCATCAGAAATGCTGATCACACCCTCTTTGAATCATTACTATAAAATTCCTCACTACCCCCTCCAGGTTAGGACACATAGTTTTGATGGCATTAGCCCACTGTGGCCTTGTTTGCCTGGCAAAGCAATAAAGCTATTCATTTCTACTTCACCCAAGACTCTGTCTCCAAAATTTAACTGTGTGGGGTACAGAGGTTGGCTTCAGACTTGGTATTAGTAGGAGAGCAGGCTTCTTGGGAAGAGTGAAGAGAGAGAGTAGAAGCAGTGCCAGATGTGTGATCACACCAGGGACATCAACCTGGGACCAAGTGAGAAATACTATGATATAGAAGGCATCTTTGCATGTGATTCACCTTGGAGCAACCATAATTGGTTATGGAAAGAAAATTCACTGCACATTATCTGCACTGACACTCCCTACACGTGGGATGGGGTGGGACTGTAGATAGGCTAACAGAAAAACATATTTGAGATATTCTGGGGTTGTGCCTTAAAGCCCTTGATTGGCAAAAGATAATTTCACTGAAGATGGAACAGATTTTGATATTCAAGCATAGCACTCAAAATAACATCCGCCTGACTGAAGGGAGGCAGGCATTCAAAACATCAACTCATAACACACACAAAATGCTCACAGCGATAGTGCTACCCTCCATGGGGTAGCTTCAGTCACTTGGTCTTGCAAATTTACAGTCAGTGCTTCCAAGCAGTAAATTCATTAAAACCAGGAAACTGCTTAAGAAGTTTAAAGTGACAAACAGTTCTAAAAACAAATGTTTGAACTACATGGATTCCAAACAAATTTATCACAATCAGAACTGTTATGGCACACCTATAATGACCAGAAAATTAATTTATGACAATAACATGTCAAATTGTTTTTCTTGTCACTCCCCCACTGCTAAAAGAAAACTTACTTGTTTTTAAGGGTGTTCTATTTCCACTCATGCTCACTCCCATTGGTTGTATCATTTTAAGAGCATGCTGACTTATTTCCAACCTACTTTGTCCTCTTTTCTTTTTTTGTTCAAAAGTGGCTATAGATGTGAATGTGGATTATTATATAATAGGGGTGCTCTCATGTGTTTGAGGAACGCACAAACTAAGTGGGTTACCCACTTAGACTTAGTTAGTCTGCTGCTGCTGCTGCTGCTGCTCAGTCACTTCACCGTGTCCGACTCTGTGCGACCCCATAGACGGCAGCCCACCAAGGCTCCCCCGTCCCTGGGATTCTCCAGGCAAGAACACTGGAGTGGGTTGCCATTTCCTTCTCCAATGCATGAAAGTGAAAAGTGAAAGTGAAGTTGCTTGATCGTGTTCAACTGTTAGCGACCCTATGGACTGCAGCCTACCAGCCTCCTCCGCCCATGGCATTTTCCAGGCAAGAGTACTGGAGTGGGGTGCCATTGCCTTAAGAGTAACATTTTTAAAAAGGGTGCATATATACAGATACATACACACTTGTCTTTCATTATAGGCTGTTTGAGGCTTCCCTGATAGCTCAGTTGGTAAAGAATCCTCCTGCAACGCAGGAGACCCCAGCTTGATCCCTGGGTTGGGGAGATCTGCTGGAGAAGGGATAAGCGACCCATTCCAGTATTCTTGGGCTTTCCTTGTGGCTCAGCTGGTACAGAATCTGCCTGCAATGAGGGAGACCTGGATTTGATCCCTGGGTTGGGAAGAGCCCCTGGAGAAGGGAAAGGCCACCCACTCTAGTATTCTGCTCTGGAGAATCCCATCGACTGTATAGGCCGCGGGGAGGCAAAGAGTTGGACACGACTGAGTGACTTGCGCTTTCACTTTCACTTCATGGGTTGTTTTGCCAGAAACAAAATTACACTTTATTCATACGTTAAAACTGTGTTATTCCCATGGGCATTTATCTTATAAAATTAAAAAAAAAAAAACAACCACACATGAACAGTGAAATAACTGAATGTTATAACCACACAGTCTCCACACCACTAAGGTTCTTTGGTCCTCCTCCCCAACCAACCACACCTTTCAGAGGAGCACAGCCTCCCCACCACTCTCTTCACTGACAACGAAGGAGCAAATACCACCAACGAGCTACAGGTTCAAGCAGCTTCTGGCACACAAATCATGAATGACACCAATCTCCTGGAGAGCCGACAAGAGGATCTTGAATGCTGAGACTGACAGAAGCCTGGCAAATACACAATTAGTCTCTTCAAGTCAGTACTTCCCAGCAAGTTTAGAAACACAATCATCTCTTAATCAACTCCAAATTGCATCTAGAATTTAAGTACCATGTTTACCTCCCTCCAGGATCACCCCTGGGAAGAAGAATATTTCCAAAGGGAAGGGTGGGAAATCATGAGGTTGGGATGACTCACCTTTCCTTCCCCTTCTCAGGAATGTTTCCTGGGAATGGGAAACTGGCCCAGTACCTGATGTTTTCTTCAAGTATCTCTTAATGGACAGCACCAAGCAGCAGCCACATTGTTGATTCGCACAACATCAGTGTCCAGTTGATTATACCCACAGCATATCAATACATGACCATCAACAGTAAACCTTACAGCAGTTTGTGTAATATTTCAAGTGCTGAATTTTAATTGGGTGATGCTCTGAATAAACAGCAACCTCAATGATTCATCTGGTTCATAGATTTTGTGTTTGTTTGAAATATTGTTCTAATTGGGTTCTAAATAGTTAAGTAAGAATGCATATTAATTATTATCACAGTATAATAATGTTCCTAAAATAGCATCTATTGTCCACATAAATATTAAAGTTTTTTTTTTTATGATCAGCGTGATTTCAGTGAAAACCAAGTGAATTAATGGTAATTAGCTTGCAGATAAAAGAAGAAAATGGTTTTCTTAATATTCAAAGTTTCCTCACTTGAATTAATTTAGTATTTAATATGTAATACTAGTATTCATAAAGTATTAGATCATTATTGAAAGGTTTTTAGGAGTTTGATTGTCATAAAATTTTAGAAGGTTACTTTCTTGACACTGATTGTTCAGAAAACATACTTATGTACCAAATTTATAAAATCACCAATAAACTCTCAGCAAATATAAAGAATTTCATAGAAAAAATTATTTCTCTTAAAATTATTTTTATGTTTTCCTTTAAGAAGCAAAAAATACAGTGGAACATTTTAGCAATCTCAATTTTAGGAAAAAATCAGGTTTACTTACAAGGAATCTAGAAGTCAAAAGGATGACTTTCCATCACCACCCTGCAAATTAACAAAACAGAACCTAAGACAGTATTACTTTATTCAGGGCACGTAATTGAAAAAGACAGCAAAAAGCATGATTATATTATTTCTGATTCAATTATATAAATGTATAACATTGGTCACAGCAAATAATAATGGTAGCAATAATGATACCACAATCCTTTTATCTAAAGATTTAACTGGGGCATACCATAAACGTATCCCTATTTTTAAAGTGCTATTCATCCACATACTAAGCAGGTCAAACTGTTCATTTGTTTACATGCATGCTAAGAAAGCAACCAAATGATTAATACAGTAATTGAGAATAAAACTGTGGAATCGTATTCTGAACTGGCACCAACATATATTCAGAAACTCAATTAAGCTCATAGGAAAAATGATTTATCATGTCATTGAGGTTTTCTAACAAGTTTGCACAAATCATTGCGTCTAGATATGAATGCAAGCTAATCTACAGCCTCTCAACCACCACTGATGTAGTACTGTCGTCTGGGTTGCAGGGAGTCACCGAGGTGTTGTGTTGATGTTAGCTCTGCTGTTTTGACACTCTACCCAGCTGCTCTAATTTAGCTTCAGTGCACCCAGAGCTGAGTCTGAAAGCCTCAGAGCATGGGTACAACGAGTTATGGTTAAGGCAGGATCAGAGGTGCAGGGAACCAGCAGCACCTGCACTGATTTGCAATCTCGAAACTGGTATGAAAACAGTATGGTGGTCTCGACTGGACACTCGCATGGCTAAGGGCAGGGGAGAGGATGAGACAGCCATAAATCCCAATGCTGCTGCTTCTTGCTCTCGTCACCACTTTTTTTCTATACCATAATGGCTCAGCATAGAGTCATTTTATGATAAAAGATACAAATTTGATGGAAAGATCTGTGCTTTTAACAGCAGATAATCTATCAGGATGTTGTGTATGAGGCATTTACCAGGGCTTATATGTATAACATTAACAGCCTTAGGTTGACCTTCATATGTTATCAGAAGATTTAACACTGGATTTTGTTAAATTTCTTGTCTCTGTTATCTACTAAGGTAATGATACACAAAGCGCAAGCACAGACCTTTAATCTGGGAGGAGTCTGCAACAATAAGATGGGCTTTCAGCTTTTGAGCAAGCAGCATGTCAAGATACTTGGTGGAGTTAAGTGATACAATTGCAAAGTTAAATAACAGAAGGAAGAGGCCTCAAGAGGCAAAGAAAAGATGGAAAATTTGTGTTTTCAGGTGAGATCTGGGAGGAGGAGGAGAGTCATCTGAGTGGGGAGACATAAAAACCCTCCACAGTTAACAGGAGCTGAGGAGAAATTGATTTAGAGAGAACAGAGGCACAACCATGGTGTTGAACAGCGCATTCAGTAATGAGTCTGATTCTTGGAAACGCCAAGCTGAAGGAGGGGCCGATAACTCTGAGACTGACACACGCCACAGTTTCCTCAGAAATGAGCCACTCCTTCAGCCGTCTCAAGATGAGTCTGTGTGAAACAGTCTCAGAAGTGTGCTGAGGGGTAAAACTAAGGCAAGAGGGTGATTCAGAAGTTTGAGGGAGACATAAAAGTGATGGCATTTTAAGAAAATCGTGGAAGCAGTGAACACAAGCCACAAATCGGACTCAACAGCAACGTTCAGAGGTGTGCCTAATACTGTCTGCTAGCTTTAGGGGAAGGCAGCTGGATGGAGCTCTGTGTTTCAGAATGAAAGAGTCAGTTGCTCAGTTGGATCTGACTCTTTTGTGACCCTCCAAAGACTCTAGTCCACCAGCCTCCTCTGTCCACAGAATTCTCAAGAATACTGGAGTGGGTAGCCATTCCCTTCGCCACGGCACCTTCCCGACCCAGGGATTGAACCCAGGTCTCCTGCATTGCAGGCATTTTCTTTACCATCTAAGTCACCAGGGAAGCCCGGATGTATGTTGCAAAGACGTCAATTAAAAAGTCTTAGAGAGAGGGAGAAGATCAATGAAAGAACTTGAAAGTATAGCTCATTGGAAACTATTACAAAAATAAGGAAATGGTGCTGATTTAGCGACAACCCATGTTCTAGTAAACTTTAGGTAGGAAGTGAATGTTTCCGTGGAATCCCTTTTGATGCCTGAATCTTTACTTTCACTCAAACATGACATGTTCTTAAACAGCAGCACAGCAAAAGAGGCAGGTGACGAGGGCAGTGCTGTACACACCAAGGATGCTTCGTACAGTCCTGGCAGCTGGTGGGAGGTAAGCACAGACATGAACCCAGGACTCTCCGCTGCACGCCAGGCCACATCATCAGCCCCTCCACCCTCTGTCCTTGGGTTTCCCATTCTCAAAGTGTACTTCTGATCTCTCATCACACCACCTCTCAAAGCTGTTTTCTTTTGTCTTTCACTTTTTATTTTTTTCACCAGTAGACGATTCTGTAGACTTTTCTACTGGTCTGCCTACATAACTGATCTCCACAAACCTGTTTAGAATAAAACTTAGCTCTGCTCACTCTATTCTATACTTCTTTGTGCTACAAAGTTAGGTACCATTTCCAGATTTTGTTCATTCCTTCTCACTGACCCAGATCCTCTAACCACTCCCCTCTCTACCATACACCCATATGTATATACACCTGTTCTCCTCTGACCAGTTTGCTAAGTCATATAGCCATATATATGTATACACACATATATTCCTTGAGTCTAAAATATTCCAGAATTTCACTTTAAATTTCTATTATTTTAGAACGAGGCACTTGGAAATCAGCCAATCTAAGTTTGTATTTTGTTCTAGAACTACATTGCCTAATCTTTCAGAATATAAGATCTGATTCAGTAGGAACGTTTGTGAAATACAGAAAAGAGCACAGTCTCTCCGGGGTCTGTTATTTGTCTCAATTGCTTATATTGTTTCCAGTTTTTAAAATTAACAGAAGAGTGTCTGGTATCTGCCAAATAGAGCTCTGACAAACAGGAAGACTTGACTAAAAGAAGCTGGCATGTGGGTTGAATATTCAATTCATCAGGGACCACTGTATCTCATGTAGACGGCAGGATGCTCTCATCAGCCTGACTCCCCATGTGAGGTGCCTACAACTCCCTTGCCTTAATCTTTAATTCTCAGTTATCCTTCTCAGATTCCAGCTTCTTCCACTACCCTCTTCTACTCTTGGATTCCATGACCCATCACTCACCAACCACACTGCATCTGTCTGTTTAATTTCCCATTCTTTCCTTCAATCACCTTTCTGTGCACTTCTGAGTTAGGCACAGGGAGGGTGAATAATACAAAGGCGTATTAATACTTTCCTTTCATATAATGTGGTTATAATCAAATTGTGAATCCCAGGATGTTTTCTCATGACATGTTAAAAAAAAAATCATAGCAGACAATGATTAAATTCCAAATGAATGGTATAGACTTGTAAAAGTATAGAGAAAGTAGAGATCAATGTGATTCATACTAACTCACTCATTCATTCAATAAAACTGTATCAGGCACTGTAATAATGCAGGGAATCAGAAAGTTATTAAAAAAAAGACTAGACTACATATAGTTTTCAGTTGGAGATATATATATGTGTGTAAATATATATATACATAAAACTGTATATATATATATATGTGTGTGTGTGTATATATATATAAAGATAATGTTAGGTTGCAAAGAATGTAAAGGAAAAAAGTAATTCAGGTGACAGAGAAATTTCAATTTTGGGTGAAATGGCTATGAAGGCTCTCTTGGAATAGACAAAATTTGAATGAAGACCCTCACCGGGTGAGAGAGTGAGTCACTGGATATCTGGGGCAAGAGCATAAGAAGACTTCAAGTCGGGGCAGGTCTGGAATGTTAAGGAACCTCAAGGATGAACACAGTGGAGATTAGTAGAAGATAATGTTGGAGAGTATTGGGACCAAGATTGTGAAGAGGTTTGTGGGCCCCTGGTGATGACATGGGCTTTCACTCAAAACTAGATGTCCTTGAGAGCTTTAAGCAGAAGCATGACATGATCTGACTCCCATGTTGACAGGCTCATCCTGGGTGGTGTGTCGAGAGTAAGCTGACAAGGGGGAAGGAAGGGCAGAGTCAAGGAGACCAACCAGAGGTTGCTCTGTCAGCCCAGGAAAGAGCTGATGACGGCTTGAAACAGGATGGTAGCTGTGGAGTTATTAGACGTTTTCAGATTTTGGAGATATTTGGAAGATTGAAGCCAAATATTTTACTGACCAACTGGGATAATATATGCTACGTTGGGATAGTATACCCCATATAGTATATGGGATGAGAGGGAAAGATAGTGAGGAGGAAGTTAGCAGCAAGCAGGCAGGACCAACAGCAGTCTGCTCTGAGTAACTCTGCCTAGAGGTGAGACAAATGGTCTAGTCTCTGGAGTGGGCCCAGCAGAGGAGGCCAAGGTTTGGGCAGGCGCCTAAACTGGTCTCATGCATGCCTCATAAAAAACTGGGCTTGGGTTTGCATCACCCTTACAGACAGTGTCAGCTGCCCTCATAAGTCAGCACTGCTAGAAGTGGCAATTACTTATTCTAGATGAATGACAAGGCAAAGAAGTTGGCCAGAAGGCATTTATAATTCGTGTTCCACCTCTACCTACTGTACCGTAGTGCACACTGTAACACAGGCAATCACAAAGACAGCAAAGCTTTGGACCAATTCTGTTCCATCAGTGCTTGTATATTTGCCTTACTCTCCTAACCGACAGATGAGATTATGATAACATATTCTAATTGTGTTACCAGTTCACACTGAGAGAAATAACAGTTATGGAAAACATTCACAGAATATGGTGTTGGGGTGGTAAGTTTCATTGCTATATCCAACTGAAAAGAACAATATTAAGAGCTGTTTTTAACTTGGGGCAGATTACTTGACATGAATGGATAGTTGTTTTTTTTTTTTCTTTAGTAACTCTCTGCAAGTGAGTTTTATACATATAACTGGAGAGGGGTTTTGTGAAGTTTATCAACGTAATATTTATAAACTTCCCTAAAATCCCTAGCTGAAAGTGAAAATGTCATGTAATATTACTTTTCTAAAAATGACAACTATTGTAAGCCTTAATTATAATTTTAAATTCTCTTATATAAAGGAGTGTGAGTCAATCAAATATAATGAGCAATGACTATGTGCAGATTTTAAGTTCTTTAGGGCCAAGAACTGAGTCATTCTTTTTTCCTCTTCCATAGCATATGCTATGAAAGCTGATGATGGTGATCGTACTACCAGTAGTTAGCAGTAATAATAATAATACTGTAACTGCTTAGCTCATGGTATATACCACCCATCTTTCTGGGAATTAATCAAGCAAGGAGGTGTCATTTACCATTTACTGGTTGAGCGCAAGGCACAGGTCAGTGTCAAAAAAATGTTAGCATCAAACTCAGCTCATTCAAAGGAGCCAGTATCCAAAGCTAGAGCACATAGTAAACGAGGAGCTGGAAAGCCATAGAGTATGTATTTGAGCAGAGGTCAAAAACCATCACAGTTGCAAGGCAGTGACTTTATCTGTCTGTCTGTCTATTTTCATTGTTTTCTTTTTTAGCAACTTGAAGTGCCAGAGGCCTATCTTGCTGACCTTTCCCTTTATGTATAGTCCACAGAAAGTTTAAGCTTCCCATTCTTGTTAATAAAGTCTATTTTCCCCATTAAACAGAATCATCTTATTTAAGATCTGGTAGTATCCAGTTGAAACAGTTCCAGTGCTACTGGAGTATTTGGGGCAATGTTCTGCCATCATCAGGGACCCACATCATCTATAGGTTCATGTCTGAACATCTAGCACCCAGTATAGTCTATAGCGTGTGCAAAAATACGAACATAGACAAGACACGGCTCCTTTGCCACATCTATTTTGTCATTAGGATCAGGCCATGCAGAGAGGGATGGTTGTCCTGTAAGTCTTTCTTAGATTAACGTCTCCAGGTTTTCTATCTTTTGGCATGAACAATATTTAAGCACTGTTTAGTTCTGATATTCATTCATATTTTTCCAACTTAATTGAGATATAATTAACATATAACATTGTATAAGTTTAGCACACACAGTATGTTGATTTGATGCATTTATATACTGCAAAATGATGATCACAGTAAAGTTAGTGAACACATATATTCGTCGCCTTGAATAATTAACAATTTCTCTCTATTTACTCATATGTGTGGTGAAAACACTTAACATCTACTGTCTTAGCAACCTTCAAGAATACTATGCTGTGCTGTTAGCTACCATCTCCATGCTTACATTAGATCCTCTAGAACTTATTCATCTTATAACTAGAAGCTTTAACCCTTTGGTCAACATCTCCCCATTCCCCTCATACTCAGGAAATCACCGTTCTATTCTCTGTTTTTATGAGTTCAATGTGTTACATTACACATATCAGTGAAATCAAATGGTATTTGTCTTTCTCTGGCTTATTTCACTTAGTATAATATGCTTAAGGTGATCTATATTGTCATAAACAGCAAGATTTCCTTCTTGCTTATGGTTGAGTAATATTCTATTATGTATAATGCATTATATATACACACTAATATATATATGTATATATCTGTATGCACATGTATGTATAAACATATATATGCACATATATTTATATACACACATACCTACACACACACACACATATATGTATATATAACATTTTTTTCATTCGTTGAAGACATTCAGATCGTTACCATGTTGTGTTGGACATTGTGAATAATGTGGCAATGAGCATGGGAGTACAGATAGTTTCTCAAGCTAGAGATTCCATTTCCTTTGGATATATACCCAGAAATGGGACTGCTGGATCATACGGCAGTTCTACTTTTAACTTATGAGGAAACCCCATACTGTTCCCCATAGTGACAGGATCCATTTACATTCCCACCAACAGTCCACAAAGATTCCCTTTTCTTCACATCCTTGACAGAATTTATTTCTTATCTTTTTTTATAATAGCCATTCTAACAGGTGTGAGGTGATATCTCAAAGTGCTTTTGATTTGCATTTCCCTTATGATGAGTGATGCTGAGCACAGTTTCATTTACCTCTTGCTCATTCATATGTCTTTTTTGGAAATATGTCTGTCCAGGTCCTGTGCCCATTTTTCATTTTAGTGGATCACTTTTGTTTTGTTTGACTTGGTACTGAGTTGTATGAGCTATACATTTTGGATATTAACTCTTATCTAAGGCATACTTTGCAAAATATTTCTCCTATTCTACAGGTTGCCTCTTTGTTTTGTTGATTGTTTCTTTTGCTGTGCAGAAATTTCTAACATTGTGCTGTAAAGTGGGTATATGATTTGTTGTCTATACCAAGACACTGTTGTAAGAGCACCAGGGGTAAGAGTGTCAGTTGTGCCAGGACACTAGGCACTCTCACCAGGCCTGACAATCATGTATAATTACCAAAATTACACACTTCTAGATGGTATGGTGAGTGGG
This sequence comes from Ovis canadensis, assembly GCF_042477335.2. Taxonomy (NCBI): domain Eukaryota; kingdom Metazoa; phylum Chordata; class Mammalia; order Artiodactyla; family Bovidae; genus Ovis; species Ovis canadensis. The sequence goes on along the minus strand of NC_091270.1, from coordinate 27,596,559 downwards.
CCTTTTGCTACTTTCTCCTATGGCTAATCAAAGTGGATTTACTTATGGTATTGAATAATTCTTTCTAAACAGATTTTAAAATAATTGAATTATAGTTTCACTGCACTAAGCATCTTGCTATTTAAAGGAATTGTATGGTATTCTCCCCACTCTCAATTTCTCTCTTATAAATATTATTACAGTTTGAAATTACTTAGCTCTCAGTATACCTATGTAATAATCAATGCCTGATATCTCTGCAAATAATATATATTAACTATTTTCCTGACAGTTTATCTAGAGTTGTCCTTTACTCTTTGCAGGCTTGCCAGGTGGCGCTAGTGATAAAGCACCAGCCTGCAGTGCAGGAGACACGGGAGATGCAGGTTCGAACCCTGGGTTGGCAAGATCCCCTGGAGGAGGACATGGCACCCCAGCACTTTGCTCTTTTCTTTCTCTCGAATCTCACATCCAATTCATGAGCAAATCCAGTTGGGCATTCCTTTATAATCCTGAATCTTACTCCTCCTCACCATCCAAAACCAAGGGACCTTCACTTCTCACCTGTCTATTCCAGTACAGTATCCTCTACTTTGCCTGCAGACCCTTCTTCGGATTATTTTATTCACAGATCACTTCCACAAACCGACTTGAAACCATCACAGTATGAGTAAAATAAAGTCATTACTGTTGTTTATAGGGTTTCACCTGACTTGACCTTAGCTGCGTTCCTCTCAAACCTCCTTCCTTTCCCTGTGGGTGAAGCCAGCACCGCGAGCAAGAATCTGTCTCAGGGTATTTGCTCCCTGTAACCCATTTGTGTTTGCATAGCTCACACCTTTGACTATTTCTCTGGCCAAATCTCACCTCTTCAGAGAGCCCACTTCAAATCATGCTATCTAAAAGCTGAGCCTCTCGCCTCCTCCCCTGCTTTGTTTTCCTTCATTGCACTTACTCACTTTTGATGTATCATTATGTATATTTGTTTATTTTCTCTCTCTCTAAACAGGTCACAAACTCCATCAAGGTGAGGACTTCTTTTTCTACTATATGATCCATTTAAATAAGTTCTGGCACATAGGAGACATCTAATTTCTATTCATTGGATGGATATAAAAGAAATGAGTAAGTATGTGTATGCATATTAGGTCAAATCTCAGGTTGAAAAATTCAAAACCAAAATGTAGCACTGAAACCTCTTTCTCAGTCAATCGTTTACCCTTTCATGTGAAAAAGGTGAGAAAAAGGTCATACCAGGAGCTTAAGTATGAAGTCAGTGAATGCTGAAGACTGAAGTCAAGAAGAGAGACTGTGCTGTTTATCTTATTTTAATGTAAAGCTTTAAAGATTCTGAGACTGTCCTCATTGAATGCATTGCTCTTCCACCCCCCTTTTTTAAATTACAAAAGTATGATCAGACATTTACAGGAGAGTTAGAAAATACAGAAAAATGTTATATAGTTTCACTGTATATTACAATTATTTTTTCAGTAGATAAATTAAGATTTTTAGTTGGAGTTGTAATATCAAACTCTCAAAAATTAATACAATGAATAGTCAGAAAAATAGATATAGTAGACCTGAAAAGCACTATGAACCAATTCAACTTAATTAGAATTTACACAATTTTCATACAACAGCAGGGTACAAATTCTATTCGAGCTCCCAAAGACTATAAACTAGGAGACACTAGAACATATGAAGGGACATAAAACAAAGGTGCAAAAACTTCATAGTCCAAAGTTACCAGAATCATACAGTCTGCTGTCTTATCACAGCAGAATTGTGTTACTATGTTATTATTATACATTGTTCTTGGTAAGAGTAGAAATTCCTGCTTTTCAACTCTGATTGAAAGATGAGCTTTCCTCCATGCCCTAAAGATCACCAGATTAGCTCTTTGTTGGCTAATGGAAGACAAAGTGGTCCGTAAGTGAGAGCCTGCCTTGAAAGACTCATTGCCTCGGTTTCCCTACGGACAGGAGGTGGGAAATGCCGGCAGCAGCACCCCAGCTGATCTCAATTGCCCTGAAGTCACCCAGGGAGGAAGGCGGACCTCCAAGCAGTGAAGGCCCAACCATTTAGTGCTTTATAGACCACAGACAATTGCACTCAGGAGCAGGGAGGCAGGCGGTACTGACGGCGGTGTTCTGATGAGGATGCTCCCCGCAGCTCCATCCACACAGTAGCCAAACGACCCCCGATTCTGCTCTTGCTGTCACTTCTGGACCTCTTCCAAGAGAGAGCAAGTTGTTTAACCCAACAGTATGAAGTGGCACAAAAGCCAACATCACTTCCTAAGTCAGAAATCCGCTTTGTTTGGGACTGGTTTTTTGATGGGGGTCACAGAGTTCTACACTGTTCAAAATGACTTTTAATCAAGATTCCTTCCTGTCAAACAGTAAAGTTATTAATGATGATGCAATGGTACCCCACTCCAGTACTCTTGCCTGAAAAATCCCATGGATGGAGGAGCCTGGTAGGCTGCAGTCCATGGGGTCGCTAAGAGTCGGACACGACTGAGCGACTTCACTTTCACTTTTCACTTTCATGCGTTGGAGAAGGAAATGGCAACCCACTCCAGTGTTCTTGCCTGGAGAATCCCAGGGACAGTGGAGCCTGGTGGGCTGTTGTCTATGGGGTCGCACAGAGTCAGACACGACTGAAGCGACTTAACAGCTTACCAGCAATAAGCTTTGACAAATTTGTTTTTTGAAAAAAAAAAAAAAAAAAACCAGCAGAAAAACCAGAAATGTGGTTGCTAACATTTGAATAGATCTTTCAAAAGGCCTTTATAGATTTAACTGTGAACTCAGAAGTTTCCAATTTCAAATTTGGAAAAGTACATCATAATTTGCTTGTTAATATGTGATTGATACAGTTTGCCTACATTTTTTAAAATCTGTACTATTCTATATATTAATGAACACCATTGATGCTATGGTAGTATAAATTTGAATAGAGCAGTTCATAAAATGTGAACCACTGTCCCTCTAATTTTGGGAGAATTAAAAAAATGTGTCCTTGAAAAATGAGTAGACAATAGGGCCAGTTATCATCCCAGCCTGATGACCTATTCCTTGTATTTTAAAATGTTAAGATTTAAATGATACATTCTATACATCTTTTCTTTAGGTTAGAAGCTGCACAGGTGCATGCTAAGTTGCTTCAGTAATGTCCAACTCTTTGAGACCCTATGGACTATAGTATCCCAGGCTCCTCTGTCCGTGAGATTCTCCAGGCAAGAGTACTGAAGTGGGTTTCTATCCCTTCCTCCAGGGGATCTTCTGGACCCAGGGATCAAACCCACATCTCTTATGTCTCCTGCAGGTGGATTCTTTATCACTAGCACCACCTGGGTAGTCTTCTGTTATCAGCTATTTCTGTCATATCATCATACTGTGTCTTCATGACAGTCTTGGAATTCTTATCCTCAGTTTGCAAAGGAGGCTGCTGAGACAGAGAGTTAAGTAATTTGGCTACAAACACAAAATGAGCCCCAGATTTGGGATTGAGTTGCAAATCATCTATCTACTTTCCTCACTGCCTCGGGGGTTAATCTCCTTACTATGTTTCACTGTGCCTTTTACCCAGCCCTTCTATATGCGCAAATTTCCTGTGGTAGAGTGATTCCATGTCATGGCTTTGAGCTTCAGTTCAGCTCAGTCGCTCAGTCATGTCCGACTCTTTGAGACCCCATGAATCGCAGCACGCCAGGCCTCCCTGTCCATCACCAACTCCCGGAGTTCACTCAGAGTCATGTCCATCGAGTCAGTGATGCCATCCAGCCATCTCATTCTCTGTCATCCCCTTCTTATCCTGCCCTCAATCCCTCCCAGCATCAAAGCCTTTTCCAATGAATCAACTCTTCGCATGAGATGGCCAAAGTACTGGAGTTTCAGCTTTAGCATCATTCCTTCCAAAGAACACCCAGGGCTGATCTTCTTCAGAATGGACTGGTTGGATCTCCTTGCAGTCCAAGGGACTCTCAAGAGTCTTCTCCAACACCACAGTTCAAAAGCATCAATTCTTTGGTGCTCAGCTTTCTTCACAGTCCAACTCTCACATCCACACATGACTACTGGAAAAACCATAGCCTTGACTAGACGGACCTTAGTCGGCAAAGTACTGTCTCTGCTTTTGAATATGCTATCTAGGTTGGTCATAACTTTTCTTCCAAGAAGTAAGCATCTTTTAATTTCATGGCTGCAGTGATTTTGCAGCCCCCCAAAATAAAGTCTGACACTGTTTCCCCTGTTTCCCCATCTATTTCCCATGAAGTGATGGGACCAGATGCCATGATCTTCATTTTCTGCATGTTGAGCTTTAAGCCAACTTTTTCACTCTCCTCTTTCACTTTCATCAAGAGGTTTTTTAGTTCCTCTTCACTTTCTGCCATAAGGGTGGTGTCATCTGCATATCTGTGGTTATTGATATTTCTCCCAGCAATCTTGAATCAAGCTTGTGTTTCTTCCAGTCCTTATAATTCAATTCAAAATGGCCTCAAATCCCAGTATCAGAACACATAAAAAGCAACTTGTCCAAAGATACATAACATCAAGTCTTCCAAAAACTCTGAACTTTTAAGCATATTTTGTAAATATGTAAGTACATATATATCTCTAAAAGTATTAATGAAATCAGACATCTTATTAAGGCGCAAGGGATAAAATTACTCTCAGCATAGTCCTACACAAATGAACTTCGAATTGCAAGAAAGACTCAAATGGCTTAAGCAAGTGGGTTCTTCTTTAGTGTATGATACCTGGATATGACAATACAATGTTTACATCTGAATTTTCTAAATTCAATGATTCAGAGAAAGATACTCTAGAGGTCCCCTTCATGGGTCACAGCTTTTTGTGGCAAAGGGGCTTGCATAGTTCAATGAAGCTAGCAGTCATGCCATGCATGGCCACCCATGATGGATGGGTCATAGTGAAGAATTCTGACAACATGTGGTCCACTGGAGAAGGCAATGTCAACCCACTCCAGTATTCCTATCTTGAGAATCCCATGGACAATATGAAAAGGCAAAAAGAGACGACACTGGAAGATGAGCCCTCCAACTCAGAAATTTTCAATATGCCATTGGGGAAGAGCAGAGGGCAATTACCAATAGCTCCAGGAAGAATGAAGCTGCTGGGCCAAAGGAGAAACAACACACAGTTGTGGATGCAGCTGGTGGAGAAAGTCCAAGACTGTCAAGAACAACACTGTATAGGAACCTGGAATGTCAGGTCCATGAAACAAGGTAAATGGGACAAGGTCAAGCAGGGGATGGCAAGATTGGACACTGACATCTTAAGAATTAGTGAACTGGAAGTGAATGGGTGAGTTTAATTCAGATGACTTTTATATAAAGATTGAAGGCAGAAGAAGGGGATAACAGAGGATGAGAAGGTTAGATAGCTTCACCAACTCAATGGATTTGAATTTGAGCAAACTCCAGGAGACAGCAAAGGACAGAGAAGCCTGGCGTGCTACAGTCCATGGGGTTGTAGAAAGTTAGACACAACTTAGAGACAAAACAGCAACAACTGGAGAGGTGTATTGTCCAGTATGGGAACCAGAAACCACAAGTATCTATTGAGCGCTTGGACTGTGATTGGTCTGAACTGGGATTTGCTGGGAATACATATCAGAATGAAGACTTAATACCAAAGAAGAATGTAAAATATCACATGAAACACTTTTATAATGATTACATGTTGATACCATATTTAAGATATATTAAGTAAGTTTATATTACTAACATTAATTTCACTTGTTTTCTTCTTGTTTTTTGAAAAGAGGCTACTAGAAAATTGAGACCTACCTATGGAGCTTCCCTGGTAGCTCAGAGGTTAAAGCATCTGCCTGCAATGCAGGAGACCCGGGTTTGATCCCTGGGTTGGGAAGATCCCCTGGAGAAGGAAATGGCAACCCACTCCAGTATTCTTGCCTGGAGAATCCCATGGATGGAGAAGCCTGGTGGGCTATGGTGTTGCAGAGTCAGACATGACTAAGTGACTTCACTTTCACTTTCATGGGACTTACAGTATACTTCTAGAGGAATATCTAAGACATGATCATTGTCCTTGCTCAAGGATGTGATGATGGATCTCTGTTAAAGTTACAAGTCATTGGAAAAAGAAAGTAGCATCTCCAAGAAAGCCTAAAGAAGGGGAAAATCAGTGTGGTCTATAGACATGGGGAAAGTCTGATGTTAAGGGTTGCAAGAGAGTCTTTGGATGGGCTTGATGAGAAAAAAGGATGGGACAAGGTCACTGTCGGTGCAAAGGAAAGAAAGGAAGAGAAACATTAAAACATGACAGAAATGCAATGAAAGCTCCAACTTATTCATGAGCCCAGAAACAATAATTAGTAATAACAAAGGAGGTGTATGTATTTATTTTTCTGATTTTCTCTTAAGCTCTCTATTAATCCAGTGTTAGCAAGTTAAATATGTACCTTTTTGGGGAGCCATTTGACACATGGCTTTTTGTTCCTTCAAAGAAATAAGGTTTGCTAGTAACAACTGGAGTTCTTTCTCTCTTCTGAATGCAATTTGCCCCTTCAGTTTTTACAAAATCACCCATTCTGAAACAGCTCTGCAAATGATTACGAGCTTTCAATGTTACATGACTCATTGCTCTATGCATTTGTCAAAATTTCAGCAAGTCAAGAGATAACCTAAGGACATAAAAATTAGCACTTGTAAATTAATCACTGATTCTAGTTTGGGCTATGAAATCAATACAAAAAGGAAGTCAATTTTTCAAAGATTCAATTAAAAAAGACATACCCAGAAGAGGTGTAACCAATATTCTGGCTTGTTTCAGTAAGAACATGTGCTGAAACCATATGCCAAAGAGAACACCAGAAACACAATTCGTGGGAAATGTTTTGTTTTTAAATCTGAAATCAAAATGGTAGTGGGAAAGCTATGTTTTATTCAACCCTGAGAGAGCTGTCTCATTTATGTGACTCGTGAAATAACGAAGTTCTTTTTGGGCTATTGGCCTCTTAATCTTGTATATTAATTCAGGTAATGCTCCACTACCACTATCGTCTACGTAATTATTTTTATTTATGTACCATTAAGCTCCATCTTCATTACTTTTGGAGTACAAAAAAAGGACCAAACAAAGGGTATTTGGCCAGCACCATCACCTCATTTACAACCTTCTGAAGACCCTTTTCTGGGTAGAGAATACAAATGACAGTCCCTGACATTTTTTAAAAGCATTTTTTACTTCTTTAATTAGGAATTTCAGGCAGGACCCTCTGCTTGAACCCTTAATATTTTCAGACACTTCTGCCTCACTTCTGGACTGATTTTTCCTAAGTTTGTGCTGAATGCATTCATGCTTTGCAAGAAAGCTGCTTTCAGGCCCTTTCATATTCTGCTATAATCCCTTGGTAATTACAAAGTCTGTCTCTGCAACAATGGGCAAATCCTGGAGGAATTCGGAAGCCAGCGCCCGCGTGTAAAATTGTCCTTGGACATCTGGGCTGAATTTGCCTCCCAGGGGCCCCGGACTTAGAAAACATCCCTGTCAGAAATGCAAAAAATCAGAGGAGCACAAAGGTGATGATGACAATAACTCCGTGTCAGTGAAAAACACTGGTTAAATAAAGTAGGACTACCAACTTTCAGGAAAATATTTCATTTAATAGTGGATAAACACTCACCATAGAAGTAGCAGCCCTCGTATAGCAAATTCCAAGCTACTTAGCACTCCACATATAACCATTTCTCACCCTCACACATTGCAGACCCTGGGGTATCTATATACTTCTTCCCTCCCTTGTCTTTCTGTAATTATTAGTCCACTTCTCTTTTTCTTTTTCCTCTCAGTTACTGATATAAAAATTATAACAGAAATTCTTTAATGCCACCAACTCAAGAACATCAAAATAATATTTGTGTAATTATCACGTTTGGCTATTTGCAATCCATTGTATTATTAAGCATTTGTAATTGGTCATAACGATTAAGCTGGAATTTTTATAATATATGCTTTTCTTTGCTTATATATCACAACAAAATATACAGTTTACAGAAATTTGTTACTACTGTTCCTCCATTACTATTTGGAGAATTCTTAAGTCCTCACTCAGCAAAATAGTGTTAAGTGCCTCTAGCTGGTTTTGTTCTAAAGGCAGATAGATAATACATGTTCTGCAGTTATCTTGGACATCTATTATTGAGACGTAATATATAGGTAGTAAAAATCTTGTGACTTTTGCTCCAATACACTAAGGTAAGTTTAAATTGGTTGAGTAATGTGATAAAGGAATTGCCCAAATCAAGAGAGCAGAAAGCTAAGAAATGTGAGTGTACATTTTTTCTTTTTTGGCATACAAATTTTAAAATTTTCCCTATTATTCTGTGAATGTTTGAGGAACTGATTACTGCTCTTTTCTGCTGCATCCTGCCCAGCAATCATGCCCTGAGCTTCATGCTTCCTAATGACAGCAGTAACTCCATGTCAGTGTCATTTCTAGGCCACTGAAAATATATACAGAAAAATAATAAAATCATACTTACTAAAAAGTAGTACATAGGTAGTCAGAAATAAGATTACTGAGGGGCTTCTAGAATGTTTTGCTTTTGCTTCATTGTAAGACAAAGTAAACATGGGGATTTTCAAACTGAACAAGCACTGAGACATAACTCAACTTCATCCTTCAGTCCTAAGAATTTTTGGCAGGTAAGCAACATGCCATAGCCTTGACTAGACGGACCTCAGTCGGCAAAGTAATGTCTCTGCTTTTGAATATGCTATCTAGATTGGTCATAACTTTTCTTCCAAGGAGTAAGCGTCTTTTAATTTCATGGCTGCAGTCACCATCTGCAATGATTTTGGAGCCCCCCAAAATAAAGTCTGACACTGTTTCTACTGTTTCCCCATCTATTTTGCATGAAGTGATGGGACCAGATGCCATGATCTTCATTTTCTGAATGTTGAGCTTTAAGCCAACTTTTTCACTCTCTTCTTTCATTTTCAACAAGAGGCTTTTTAGTTCCTCTTCATTTTCTGCCATAAGGGTGGTGTCATCTGCATATCTGAGGTTATTGATATTTCTCCCTGCAATATTGATTCCAACTTGTGTTTCTTCCAACCCAGCGTTTCTCATGATGTACTCTGCATAGAAGTTAAATAAGCAGGGTGACAATAGACAGCCTTGACGTACTCCTTTTCCTATTTGGAACCAGTCTGTTGTTCCATGTCCAGTTCTAACTGTTGCTTCCTGACCTGCATACAGATTTCTCAAGAGGCAGATTAGGTGGTCTGGTATTCCCATCTCTTTCAGAATTTTCCACAGTTTATTGTGATCCACACAAAAGGCTTTGGCATAGTCAATAAAGCAGAAATAGATGTTTTTCTGGAACTCTCTTGCTTTTTCCATGATCCAGTGGATGTTGGCAATTTGATCTCTGGTTCCTCTGTCTTTTCTAAAACCAGGTTGAACATCAAGGAGTGCAAGGTTCACGATTGCTGAAGCCTGGCTTGTAGAATTTTGAGCATTAATTTACTAGTGTGTGAGATGAGTGCAATTGTGTAGTAGTTTGAGCTTTCTTTTGCATTGCCTTCCTTTGGAATTGGAATGAAAACTGACCTTTTCCCGTCCTGTGGCCACTGCTGAGTTTTCCAAATTTGCTGGCATATTGAGTGCAGCACTTTCACAGCATCATCTTTCAGGATTTGAAAGAGCTCAACTGGAATTCCATCACCTCCACTAGCTTTATTCGTAGGAGAAGACTCTTGAGAGTCCCTCGGACTACAAGAAGATCCAACCAGTCCATTCTGAAGGAGATCAACCCTGGGATTTCTTTGGAAGGAATGATGCTAAAGCTGAAACTCCAGTACTGTGGCCACCTCATGCGAAGAGCTGACTCATTGGAAAAGACTCTGATGCTGGGAGGGATTGGGAGTGGGAGGAGAAGGAGATGACCGAGGATGAGATGGCTGGATGGCATCATGGGCTCGATGGATGTGAGCCTGAGTGAACTCCGGGAGATGGTGATGGACAGGGAGGTCTGGCGTGCTGTGATTCATGGGGTTGCAAAGAGTCGGACATGACTAAGCGACTGAACTGTACTGAACTGAACTGAAGCAACATGCCAATAATCCTAATAATACTGAACTACCTGGTTGCATGTAGGGTTAGGGAGCTGGACCTTATTTGATCCAGAATTTCCAGGGGACCACAGTAGATTTTTTTAAAAAAAGAATCACAAAATAGACTACAGGATGGATGCTTTAAGTCCTAGGTTGATGATCCTTGGGCATTCATCCAGATTGTAGATTCTGAGATGAGAGGAGACCTAAGGCGTGGCCTCTACATGAAGCGGGAGGAAGGAGAAGCCAAATGACATCCCTTTAGTCAGTTCTGTCCAGTTTCACCAGAGGTGAAGAAAACAATACAAAACTTAAGACCTAAAGCTCAAGCAAGCACAGCGTGGAGAGCTAAAGCCATGATTAAGCTTGGGGAAAGAGAATATAAATTTCAAAGAAAAATGATTCACTATAAGCATTTACGTCCTCAAGCCAATGGGGTTTTCAATGAACCATTCGAGAGGGGGAAAATGCACAAAAATATGTTTCCATTGGCAAAAGCTTGTTAAATCTCCTAAAGCGAGTTTTTGTTTTACCCCCTGCCTTGAAAGTACTCAGTTCAAGCCTATAAATTGGTTGAGGAAGGGAAAAAAAATCAGTTCCTTAGGTCCTTGTAAACATTTCGCTTTTATTTTTAGAAATAAGAGATTATTTTTCAAAAACTGCAGGTGTGAGGAAACTAATATTGAAAGTCTCCCGTGAACTGTTTTACACCTTACTCCATCGGAGTGTCCTTGGAGTAAAACAAATTGGATGAAAAAACACAAACCTTCAGATACTCAAAAGCTTATTACAGCTGAAAATGAGGAAAATATTACAGCCACCAGGCCTATTACAATAGAGAACAGATCCAGCTTAGGCTCAAATGTAAAAGCAACCTCATTACAGCCTCCAGAAGCAAGGGAGACCTGTTCTTTCACATGGGCCCCCATTTAACCTACACTTTAAAACAGAGTCTCAGTTTTCAGTTTAAATTACTAGTTAGAAGAAGTGATGCAAGTGTTTACTTGTGAGAATAAAAAAATCTTAAATACAGGCGAATACTGAATTTTGTTCATTATTTCCATTCAGAGGCAAAGATCACAATGCCTCGCTACTGGATTTTAGTTTCAACATTCAACACGGCTCGCACTTAGCACTTCCCAAACAGGCACTGAGATGTGTTCTCAGCTTACCAGAAGGACAAGACACATCTCCCATTGTTGTTCAATCGCTCAGTTGTATCTCTTTGTGATGCCATGGACTGCAGCATGCCCGGCTTCCCTGTCCTACACTAACTCCCAGAGTTTGCTTAAACTCATGTCCATTAAGTTGATGATGCCATCCAAATATCTCATCCTCTGTTGCAAGATTTTATGGGAAACTCATGCACAAACACTATTTTTTCTTTTTCAGATTAACTAAAAGGTAAAAAGTAATTGAAATATATTCATGAATATGGATTGGGATATTTGGGATAGGATAGCCTTTCTGGCTACTAATACAACTTTCGGATTCTTTTTCTAACTTCTATAAAGCCATCTCTGACTCCCCAAGGAGAATTTCCAGGTTTCAAAAAGAAATGTCTTCCTGTGATGCTTTTTCTACACACAAACACACTTTGCCAAATAAACACATAAATTATTATAGAGGTCAGATGGTTTGTTTCTCAGGTTTGTCCATGGATGGGACTATGAGAAAAAAAAATACTGATAAAAGAACTAAAGAACCACAGTCATGATTAGACATTATAAAGAAGACTGAAGTTAGTGAATTCCTAACTTTGCTCTTGTTTTCTTGTATTTATGAGGATCTTCCATCATTCTTTCTTGAATTCTTATGGGATTAAAATTTGTTAAGTCTACTCTAAACATATTCCAATAACAAAGTAACACCATTTCTTTCAGTCTTCTTTATAATGCTTATTTTCCAGTAATTGAATTTTTTAGAACACTTGCTTTCTGGGCTCTTTAAAGGTTTTCGAATTGCTTTTGCAAGTGAACATAAACTCCACTCTGGGATCAGCATGAACAACAGTGCAAATAATTTTCTAATTATGGCATGTGATATCCTGTATGTTACTCAAGATAAAGGATGTTGAAATCAGGAGTAAATTCTAAATACTTCATGTTGAGAGGAGGAAACTGATGCCTAAAGGTACTCAGTGATGCTCCTGAAGTTACTGACAGAAATGATAATACAATGAAGAGTTATAGAATTCTAGATCATAGTCTTCTGCTATATGCTGCTACTACTGCTAAGTCACGTCAGTTGTGTCTGACTCTGTGTGGCCCCAGAGACAGCAGCCCACCAGGCTCCCCCATCCCTGGGGTTCTCCAGGCAAGAACACTGGAGTGGGTTGCCATTTCCTTCTCCAACGCATGAAAGTAAAAAGTGAAAGTGAAGTCGCTCAGTCGTGTCCGACTCTTAGCGACCCCATGGACTGCAGCCTACCAGGCTCCTTCATCCATGGGATTTGCCAGGCAAGAGGACTGGAGTGGGGTGCCGTTCTGCTATATGATACCCTCATTTATGGTAATATTTAATCATTTGGTAATTTTTTATGAAATTGCATTTCCACTAAGCGAATGCTCTTTCTATGTGTTAGGGTAGAAGTGATGTGCTTTCTGTAAGTTTTCCTGATGCAATCAAAGCCATCTGAAATATTGGAAAGTCATCAAAAGAAAATATACCTTTGCTATTAGCATTCCATGAAAACCAGAAGGAATAGAGCATTGTAATCACCATGCATGACTTCTTACAGATTTTAGTCAATTAATATCATCTACAAACTTGCTTAGCACCCAACCCTATCCATATCAATGACTAAGTCATTAAGGGCCCTGGGGCCACACCTCGTATATTAGAGTCTCATCTGGTAATGGAAATCTTTAGATCTCTGTTTCACCATTCCTTAATAAAATAAGTCATTTGTAGAGTGGACTCCGGGAGTTGGTGATGGACAGGGAGGCCTGGCGTGCTGCGATTCATGGGGTCACAAAGAGTCGGACACGACTGAGAGATTGAACTGAACTGAACTGATGCACTTGCCTAATTATTTTTAAAACATTTGCTTAGTACTTACTTGTGTCAAGTGCCTGTTTACTCCCAAGAACTGGGAAACAGGAGAGTGACTGGGAAAGTGAGGGGATCTGCCTTTACTAACATGGATCTCAGGGGAAAGCTTGGACGTATAAGGAAGAACAAGTTGCTATCAAAGGTCGGAGACTTGTGTCTCCTTGTCCCAGCAGAGACTTCAGGTGACATTGGGATACTGAGCCAGGAGTCAGCAGTTGAAAATCAGTAGGATAGTGTCCTATAACAGAACGATTTCTGAGCAAAAGATAAGCAAATGAACCTGCAATGAGTCTTTCCCACGCCCCTGGGGGCAGGCTGGTGGGGCACTGGACCCATGTAAAGGCTCAGAGTGGACAACTAGGGAAAGGAACTTGAATAAGACACTGGTGACTATTCAGCAGTTGACGGAAGACCATGCAGACAGACAATTCCCAACAAATCACTGTGGTCACTGAAGTCAGCCCGAGTAGACATAGTACGACATTATGGACACATAGAAGAGCAGAAAATTGTGCCAGGGGGCATGCATTTTCTTACTGGGACTGTAATAAATCACCGCACATTTACAGGCCTAAAATAACATCATTTTTAAAAAATCTTTCATTTCTGAAGGTTAGATCAGAAAAGGGTTTTACTGTGTTAAAATCAAGGTATTAACATTCTGGAGACTCTATGACACAGTCTGTGTCCATGCATTGGTTTGTCTCCATCATCAAAGTCAGCAATGTCTATTCAAGGCTTTTTCATATCATTCTAACAAGCTCTTGCATCCCTCTTTCACTTATAAGGATGCTTGTGGGCACAAGCAGATAATCCAGAATAAACTCCTCGTATCAAGACCCTTAATTTAATCACTCCCAATTAAACTGAGCTAATATGCCAGCAAATTTGGAAAACTCAACAGTGGCCACAGGACTGGAAAAGGTCAGTTTTCATTCCAATCCCAAAGAAAGGCAATGCAAAAGAATGCTCAAACTACCACACAATTGCACTCATCTCACACACTAGTAAAGTAATGCTCAAAATTCTCCAAGCCAGGCTTCAGCAATACATGAACTGTGAACTTCCACATGTTCAAGCTGGTTTTAGAAAAGGCAGAGGAAGCAGAGATCAAATTACCAACATCCACTGGATCATGGAAAAAGCAAGAGAGTTCCAGAAAAACATCTATTTCTGCTTTATTGACTATGCCAAAGCCTTTGACTGTGTGGATCACAATAAACTGTGGAAAATTCTTCAAGAGATGGGAATCCCAGACCATCTGACCTGCCTCTTGAGAAACCTATATGCAGGTCAGGAAGCAACAGTTAGAACTGGACATGGAACAACAGACTGGTTCCAAATAGGAAAAGGAGTACATCAAGGCTGTGTATTTTTGCCCTGCTTATTTAACTTCTATGCAGAGCACATCATGAGAAACACTGGACTGGAAGAAACAGAAGCTGGAATCAAGATTGCCGGGAGAAATATCAATAACCTCAGATATGCAGATGACAGCACCCTTATGGCACAAAATGAAGAGGAACTCAAAAGCCTCTTGATGAAAGTGAAAAAGGACAGTAAAAAAGTTGGCTTAAAGGTCAACATTCAGAAAACGAAGATCACGGCATCCGGTCCCATCACTTCATGGGAAATAGATGGGGAAACAGTGGAAACAGTGTCAGACTTTATTTTGGGGGGCTCCATAATCACTGCAGATGGTGACTGCAGCCATGAAATTAAAAGACGCTTACTCCTTGAAAGGAAAGTTATGACCAACCTAGATAGCATATTGAAAAGCAGAGATATTACTTTGCCCACAAAGGTCCATCTAGTCAAGGCGATGGTTTTTCCAGTAGTCATATATGGATGCAAGAGTTGGACTGTGAAGAAAGCTGAGCGCCGAAGAATGGATGCTTTTGAATTGTGGTGTTGGAGAAGACTCTTGAGAGTCCCTTGGATTGCAAGGAGATTCAACCAGTCCATTCTGAAGCAGATCAGCCCTGGGTGTTCTTTGGAAGGAATGATGCAGAAGCTGAAACTCCAGTACTTTGGCCACCTCATGCAAAGAGTTGACTCATTGGAAAAGACTCTGATGCTGGGAGGGATGGGGGGCAGGAGGAGAAGGAGATGACAGAGGAGGAGATGGCTGGATGGCATCACGGACTCGATGGATGTGAGTTTGAATGAACTCTGGGAGTTGGTGATGGACAGGGAGGTCTGGCGTGCTATGATTCATGGGGTTGCAAAGAGTCGGACACAACTTAGTGACTGAACATCAAAATGTAACCATTTGGTCCCATTGGCCATGTACAGTGGCATATTCACAGGTTCTAGGGAATTGCCATTTGGACATTTTGGAGGTTTGGGGCATTACACTGGCTAACCCAGTGTGAGAGGAGATGGATAACCTCAGAAATTTCACATGAGGTGATAATGGTGGAGTCTTGCTGAATGAGTAGACTTCCAGAGAGGTAGTGAACAGGAGGTGAGAAAGGGAGGGAGGAAGGAGTCCAGGCAGAGAGAGCCCTAGAAAAGCCAGAGTCAAAAGTCTTTCATACATTGCTTCCTTGTTAAAAATATAACTTGCCACATAAGCAAACTGCTCTCACATTTCTAGTCATTTTGTTCACTATCAGTGTCTGCTACCCTCTTGGAGAATTTCACAGATTAATATCCCGTTTCCATAGCTAGCTAAATACTAAGGTTAAGTAAGCTAGCTGTACTATTCAAATATTCATTCTTTACCCTCTCTTTAAAAACGAATACAATAATATTCTATTTAGATTTCAAATGGCTTTCATCATTCATATGGACTGAATACCATGATTACAAACAGCACTGAAATACATTCCCCCTGAAATCAACAAGGATCTCCATCATCTGGTCCTGCTAATTTATATATACTATTCACAGACTACTCAGACTATATCTATGTATATACCATTTTATTTACAAAATAATCACCTCCCTCAATGATCTTCTTTGAGATTTAAACCTTCCACAGTTCCCAACGGATTGGTGCAATTTATTTTCACTTGCTTTTCACCCAAAGAGGATGGGTGAGGAGTATGTGAATATTAATCGAAAGCAGAATCAACAGGGAGTACAGGGAACAAGACGTGGTAGGTCCATTCAGTTCAGTCCAGTTCAAAGATGATCAACAACAATCTGTCAACACAATGCTGCCTCTGGTTACCCAACCAAGATCTGGGGACATTCTAGCCAACCCCATCCGTGTACTAGAAGCATACATGTCTGCCAAGGACCACTCTGAAACAGAAACCTCATGGAGTCTGGGAAATACATTCAAAATTGTCTCTACTGAATAACTCAAAAGCAGTAACCTTGCTCTAGTCCCAAACTGACTGGAGATATCTAAATGGTTCCAGGTTAGGACTGGCTGACTCTTCCCAGGAATGTTCAGCAGGCTGAATCTGAGAGTTACACAGAGTTTTCTTATCATTTATGGGTCTCAGATCAATTGAGATAATTGCAAAGTTCCCCTAAGAGAATTAATATTTTGTAGTAGACTTAAACATGCCTTTTCTTAAATATCCCTCAGGTATGAGCAAGCCACAAATTTAACTAACCCTCAAAGGTAATGTGACTAACCTCCAGGGAGGTAAAACAGTGAAACGGGGTGCTGTCCAACTCTTTCCTCTTAACCATTATTTTTCACAGATTGTTGTTTGACCTTGTTGTGAAAAACACTGACTTGATATATATTATTTAAGAATATATTTATGTTGCCTTTCTATAATAACATTTCTATCTCTCTTGTGTTTTTGTCCCCCTAAATATATCCCTACCCTCTTGTGCTATTTCTCTGGATCTTTCCTTGGTGACCTAGCCTAATTTCCAAGGATAGTTGCATTCCCACTTGCTTTTCAGACTTCATATTGCCCTGATTTTTGCAAAGTTTGTATTTTTGTATTGTTTTAGTCTTCTCTATGTACTGGGAATTTTGGCTACAGTAAAAGTTTCCCTTAAAGAATCAACAATGCCATGAGAATTTATTTAACAAGTCATCTGGAAAAGATTGTAAAATATATCCTATAATCATTTACATCTTGCTATTCATGACAGCGTCCATGGATATTTGAAGAATTCTAGGCATTAAAGTAGCAACTAATATTTAAATAGTGCCTGTTCTATGCCAAATGCTGTGAAGAAAGCCAGGGATATAAGTATGAGAGAAGAGAGTGAGGGATTTAACTGTGTGTATGATATGGTTCCTGCCACAAAGAAAAAAGTCCAGAAAGGACAAAGATATGCAAATAGGTATAATACAACATGATCAGTGCTTTTAAAAACATATGAACCAACTCCTTTGGGAACACAGATAAATGAGCAATTAATTCAGCCTGAAGGAGTTTAGAGAAACTTCAGATAAGAGGTCATGTTTCTGCTGGGCTGTGAAAGAAAAGCAAGTCTCCACTAGGGATTTGAAGATATTGAAGAGACAGAAAGGAGAGAGGAAGAGTATATAACAATGAGAAAGATCATCATGAACAGGGGTTCATCAAAGTCCATGGCTCAGGTCCTGGCATGTGACCAATTGCAATAAATATTTTTGAATGAATGATTATGAATGAATACACGTTTGAAGAACTGACTACATCCTTACTATTCTTTTATGGTTTAACATATGGATATTTAGGGGTAGGTAGAGGGCATAATGGCAGCATATGCAATCAGCATACTACTCCTGGGGGTAATTAGCTCCAGTTCTTCTTTCAAAGTTTCCACGACTGGACATGGAGACGGACATCCTCCAAGAAATGAATAGAGGGCAATGTGAGGGAACCACAACCTTAGCATTCCTCAGCTTAGCAACATAGCTTTTCTCTAGACTAACAGCTCCCAGGCAATGAGTTAAGCACTGGATTTATAGCCAGACAGTTAATAATGAGCTAAACAGGACGAGGTGGGTGGAACAGGCCAGGTGGTCTTAACAGCAAATACAAGTCTTCTGAGAAATGGAGCCTGTCTGGACTGCAGAGAATAATAGAGGAAAATAAAGTCATGGAGGGCCAGAGAGCCGGAGAGTAGGCTCTGTAAGACCTTGGAGAACAAGTAACAAAATACGGGCCTAAAAGGGATGGGAAAATTCAAAGTGA
The DNA here is from genome assembly GCF_042477335.2 of Ovis canadensis. Lineage (NCBI taxonomy): Eukaryota > Metazoa > Chordata > Mammalia > Artiodactyla > Bovidae > Ovis > Ovis canadensis. The sequence continues at coordinate 27,578,312 of NC_091270.1, read as the reverse complement.
GTTAGGTAGGAGTTTAATATGAGTGGTGGCTCAGGTGGTAAAGAATCTGCCTGCAATGCAGGAGACCTAGGTTCCATCCTTGGGTCAGGAAGATCCCCTGGAGAAGGGAATGACAACCCACCTCTAGTATTCTTGCCTGGAGAATTTCACGGACAGATCATGGAGGCTCAAAGAATCAGACACAGCTGAGCGACTAACAATTTCAGTTAACATGAGAAAGTTTGAGTTTCAAAATTTAAAAAAAAAAAAATCATTCTGCTTCAGGAAGACCTGTGGATTGGAGAACATTTGTGGGGTTGATATCTGAATAGAGACTGAGACAGGAGCACTGGTGCTTGTTCAAGCAAGAGGAGAGGTGGCACAGAGCTGTGATGGCAGTGGATAAGACCTGGGAAGGTTTGAGAGAGACTTGGAAGGTAAAACAGAAATTATAAAATACCTACTGCAAATTTAAGGGTTTACTCTATATTTGTGAAAACATACAAATCCTTTCCACTAGGGTACTCATTGATTCTTCCCCTTCTCAAATATTTACTGAGCATTATGGCCAAGGCACTGAGGACTCAGCTGAAGCCAGAAAATCAAGATCCCTGATCCACTAGAGCTTATATTGTGGCAGGTAGACAAACAAACAAATAAGTGTGTGGACGGAATAATTTCAGAGAGTACTGTAAACAGGAAACTCCTTTACCCAGTGGTTAGGAAAGAGTGTTGGAGATGAAGAAACCTGAGATCACTGGTGGATAAGAAGCCAACAAGAAAAGGACCAAATATACCTTATCCTTGAGTTAGGTTTCCTACCAGTCTCTTCATTATCTCACTGATCTCTCTCTTTTTTGAAGATTTGATTTTTTAAACCTGTCTATATTCACGAGAGTTTTGGTCTACATATACATCCCCCGTGTCACTGCAATGAATCTACTAGAGCAAGTGACCTTCCATAGGAGGCTCTGCTACCTTCTGCCTAGGAAACAGAAAGAACACATACTAGCCTTAAATAAATATCAAAAGAATAATGTAAGTTAAATAATTTTCTATCCTATCACACAATCCTGACTGATAGTTGTTTTTGTTGAAACAGATTCAGGTTTAAAACAGATTGGTTTCATTATCTATTTCTTTTTTTTTTTAATTGAATAACAGTGCAACATACATTTAATTGCTGATTAACATAATGATCTGAACACCTTGAAATTAATAATATTAGAGCTGTTATTTATGGATATATCAGCTGTCTGGAGAACTAGTTCTTCAAAGATATACACATATATATATTCAACTTCTATGAATTTTTAGTAATTTGTTTAGAGTTTTTTCATTTAACTCTTTATAAAAATTATTCTAGGTTGAAATCTTGACACCATGTTGCATAATAGAGGTTCATAATTATTAGAATTCCTATTATTTTGAAATAAACAAAAGATATATGCATAAGTAAATCTCTGTACATCTACATCTATGCAGATATATTTTTATATACAGATAAAATATTTTTATATAGTAAATACCATAGAGTTTCTTAGAATACAACCATATGGCTTGGGCTACTTCTATTATGTTCTGTCTGTAATGTTCATCCTAATTTTCAATGTTCTTGTAAACAAAGACTCTAAAACCTTGAGGGAAAAGGAAAACATACAAATGCTATTACGGTACACATTTCTGAGCAGCAGGAAGTCAGCAGTAAGTGTCAGAGATTGATCAGAATTGTGTTCTATATATAAACAATTGCCATCAGGTGTGCCCTGGTACGAGGTCATCTGTGTACCCAAGCAGTAATTTGAGCAATTTAGAATTTCAGGCAGCCTAGAGAGGGAATAAATTATTGAAAAGTTTAACATCAAGTGTAAAATGCATCTTTATGGCAGATTTCTTAAAGAAACAGATTCTGTCCTTTCATACTAAATTAGATTTGTTAGTTGAATCAAAATTTTTAAATAATTTACACACACACACACAAAAGTCTATTGCTGTACCATTAGTTTTGCAGAAGTGGGAGATGACCCAAAAGCAAGGAATAGATATGCATATATATTTGGTATTTTCTACCCACATCAATTTTTAATTTTTTTAAAGAGCTTATTACTGAAAAGAAGCTGAGTTTTAGCCAAACTTGACTATTACTTTTCACATACTTGAAACCAAAGACAATAAATAGTGATACAGGTACTAAGAATATAGGTGTGTCTATGCTTAGTCACAACCATTTCTGACTCATTGTGACCCCATGAACTGTAGCCTACCAGGCTCCTCTGTCCATGGAAATTTTCAGGCAAAAATACTGAGGTGGGTTGCCACTTCCTTCTCCAGGGGATCATCCCACCTCACAGGATCTTCCCACGTCTCCTGTGTTGGTAGGCCAATTCTTTATCACTGAGCTACATGGGAAGCCCAACATTAGATTCGGATTTCCAGACTGATACTCCAAATCATACTTATTTCTAGACTGCTACTCTAAATTTGATCTAGTATTGAAAAAAATAGTTAGGAATACATTCTAGACTCTAGAATCTCAGCTTATATTTTTATTAGCTTGGAATCTATGTTAATTACCCAGAATTTTCTTCATGACAGAGGATTCACCCTATGGCGGATTCATACACATTGCTTTTTCTTTATTACATTAGAGCTCTCAAGTTTTAGACTACATGGCCACATTTCCAAATCTCCTTTGATTATGTGGACACATGTCAAACTTGTGGTTACTGGAATATGAATGGGAGTGATGTGTACCACTCACTGGTTGCATTCTAAACAAAATGGGTGTGGCCTAAACGGATTCATTCCCACCCCCTGGGTTGTAGACGCTTTGCCTAGAGCTGTGACCACCATCTTGAACCCAAAGGCAAAATCTTAGAGTTCATGTTGGCTCTCTGTTGCTATATGAGAGACTGATGAACTTTTATTTTATTCAGATCACTCTGTTTTGTGATTTAGAGATCTAGTCTATAACCTACTACATACTTCTACATCATCATCATCCATTTAAATCTAGTAATCTTCCAGCTTCAAAAATTGTACTGTTTATAATTTATAAAATGATCACTTTGATTAGGGATCCATTTTAAAGCATTTAACATGAATTTTTAAATTTATTACAATTTTTAAAGACTTATACCCCTCTAATGCAAATGAATATTCTATTATTTTAAAATTGAAAGGGATTCTTACTATGTAAAAATTCAAAATACAGATATGGATATGCCATGGACTGTGGTCCACCAGAGTCCTCGATCTGTGGAATTTTCCAGGCAAGAATACTGGAGTAGGTAGCCATTTCCTTCTCCAGAGGATCTTCCTGTCAGGAATTGAACCCAGGTTCTCCCTCACTGCAGGCAGATTCTTTACCATCTGAACCACCAGAGAAGACCATGGACATACTGCTGCTGCTGCTAAGTCGCTTCAGTCGTGTCCAACTCTGTGCGACCCCGTAGACGGCAGCCCACCAGGCTGCCCCGTCCCTGGGATTCTCCAGGCAAGAACATGGGAGTGGGTTGCCATTTCCTTCTCCAATGCATGAAAGCGAAACGTGAAAGTGAATTTGCTCAGTCATGTCCGACTCTTCGCGACCCCATGGACTTCAGCCTACCAGGCTCCTCCATCCATGGGAGTTTCTAGGCAAGAGTACTGGAGTGGGGTGCCATTGCCTTCTCCATGGACATACTGGAAGTACACAAATAGCTCATTATATGAACAAAATGTAGTTTTTAAGATGGTGTTTTGGACTTGTGCTTTGCCAGTGTGCCACAGGACACTTATGGAACCTTCAGTCATGCCTAAGGGTTCTTCTGGTTACTACAAGGCCACAGTTGAAAGTTAGAACTAATCACGGAAGGAATAAGCCTGAGCAAAAGGGAATGTGATCAGGATCCAGATGTAAATATGAACAAGTCACATTTGAAAAATGTCACTAAAATTTATCACTCTTGGAAATCAGTTTGAGGTCTAGACAATCAAAACTCTTATTAGGACAGTGACCACTTTTACTTCATTTAACTCTCTATTCCTGATGCTTAACACAGAGCTTAGGTCAAAGAAACTTACTAATGTGTGTTGAATGACTGAATTAATATCACTTATTTAAAGTAATATTTGACGCTGGAATGCATCCTGTCTCTCTCTATTCTGCAGAATGGCATCAAAAGAGAATAAAGAGTACAGAAGCGTAACACAATATTTTGACACTTAAAAAGTGATGCCTAAGCTGAATTTGAAAGAATGAATAGAAGGGGAGATGGAAAGAAGATGACACTGTGGATGAATCAGGTTGGAAAAATCAACCAAGCATGGGATAAGAACCAGCAGGGACTATACTAGTTGACCCCAGGAAGATACAGAATCTTCAAAATCAAGGAACAAGATAATCTAATGACCCCACAATTCCACTCTTAGGTATATACCCCTCCCCTCAAAATTGAAAACAATTATTCAAACAGATATATATATATATATATATATATATATATATATATATATATACATATATACACACATGTTTGTTTACAGCAACTGTATACACAATAGCCCAAAGGTGGAAAAAAAAACTCAAATGGCCATGAATGGATGAATAGATCAAATCATGGTATAAACATGAGGTATATTTCATATATATATATATATATATATATATATATATAGTGGAATACTTAGGTAAATAGAAGAATACAGTACTGATGAAGAATACAGTACTATGGCATGGATGAAACTTGGAAACATAACGTTGAGTGAAATAAGCCAGACACAAAGGGTCATACATTGCATGATTCCACTTACAGGGAAGCTCCAGGACGATCAGTCCATAGGAAAGTAAAGCACTCTCCTAGTGACCAGGGCTTTCAGAGAGCGGAGAGAAACTGCTTAATGGGTTAAGGGTTTTGCTTTGGTAATACTTGAAACTAGAGAGGCACAGTGGTTGCCTGCCATTGTGACTGTACTGGATGCCACTCAATTGTTCATTTTAAGACGGTGAATGCTATGTTCAGTGAATTTCTTTTCAAAAAATCATTTTAAAATGACCTATAATACCTTATGACTTAGAGTGTCAGCAATCTCTTTTGAATAGCTTTTTATCAGCATCACAGCAATTCTACCATTGGGCCTGTATCTTATTTATGTTTTCTGAGAACATTGAGGTTCTAGTTCCAATAATCAGTTCATTTCAAGACTAGGCAGAGATGTGGCTCAGATGGCAAAGAGTCTGCCTGCAATGTGTGAGACCCAGGTTCAATACCGGGGTCAGGCAGATCCCCTGGAGAAGGAAATGGCAACCCACTCCAGTACTCTTGCCTGGAAAATCCCACGGATGGAGGAGCCTGACAGGCTACAGTTCATAGGGTCGCAAAGAGTTGGACACAACTGAACGACTTCACTTTCACTTTTCACTTTCTTTAAAACATTACTTTCCTTAAAGTATGACATTGAACAAAGAAGGAAAAAAAAAAAAAACATAACCCAGTGCTATTAGTAGGAAGTAGCTGAGTAAGATGGAGCTAATAAACACGTTTAGTCCATCTCCTGGAGACCATGTCCGGGGATGGCATAGCCAGTAGCCAAGAGCAGCCTGAGCAGGGCTGCTGTGAGTTAGATGCTGCCTCAACATCTGATCAGAGCCCCCTGTTTTCCCCTGCACCATGCAGGGGACGGTGTCCTCTCCACCTGCACTCCTACAAAGGTGTCTTCTCACTGTTACGCACAGAGATTAATTGGAAGATCCTGCTCACTTTCAAAGAAAGGGGCAGTTCATGAATTTCATCACAGGCGCAGATGCAGATTGGGATCAAGGGGAGTTAGGCTGAGTGTTGGAGGCAGTCTCAACACCTCCCACTGCCCAAGGGGGAAAGTCGAAAAAGGGGGCATTTGTAAGTTTCACATTTTCAGTAAAGCTGTCAAAATGAATTAAGTGTAGTGGGAAAAGGGAAGCAATGTTTGTAAGGTGAAGCTTAAAACTAAACAACTCTATGTACCATTAGCAGGATTATGCAATTATGAACAATTTTACCAAATAATAATACTATGCATGGGAAAAGGTAAGCTGGTTATTAAAAATGTTGTGTATATAAATTATCTCTGAATCATTTGTGACTGAAAAGAGTGATAGCTGGTGAGGTGCTTTGCCCAGGTTACCAAAGATACCATGTGTACGGATCAAATTATGCAGATAATCACTTCATGAGAGTGATTTGCAGAGTCCACACTGTAAATATAATAACAGTAACAACAGTAACAGATTACACTATGCTATGTCAAAGGCTTTAACCTCATAAAGTTACGTTACTCAAGCATCCTTTTTAGTATAATAAGGGGTTAAGCACACAGATACTGTAACCAGATAGTTTGTGTTCCCATCTGAGTTCCAAACTTAATCTCTGTGCATCAACTTTCTCACTTGTAAAATGGGAATAGCAATTCTAGGTATTTCATAGGGCTCTTGTGAAGATTAAATGAGTTATTGCATGGAAAGCATTTGGCTGCTACCTGGCACACAGTGAGTACCATGTAAGGAGCAGTCATTATTCCTTGGGTTTCCCAGGTGGTGCCAGAGAACCCACTTGCCAATAGATGTAAGAGATGTGGGTTCGATCCTTGGGTCTGGAAGATCCCCTAGAAGAAGAAATGACAACCCACGCCAGTATGCTTGCCTGGAGAATCCCATGGACAGAGGAGCCTGGTGGGCTAGAGTCCAGGGGTTGCAAAGAATCAAACATGACTGAAGTGACTTAGCCCACATGTACACATTATTTCCTAACAGAAGTCCCATCAGTGAATTTGCTAAACATTGCTCGGCAGAAAAATAAACCAAATTAATCCTTTGGCCTGCATGGTCATGCTAAACTCACTGCTTTTGGCGGTACCCATGGTATGATCCAACCATTCTCGTGCCTCAGTGCTAAATTGCACCAGGCAGCACACAAGCAAAGTGATAAAGTAGCCATTTGAGATGAAAAGGGCACTGACCAAAACAACTGCCAGAAAAGCAGAATTCCCCTACGGTTTCGATGAGGCGTATTTTTTTCAATTGCAGATGTCATTTCCACAAATTTTCATTCTGGCATCTGGCACATGCATGCTATTTGAAAGCAATACTGCCCATGTGCCGGCTGTTACCGTGACAATCTTGGGGACTGCTTCACACAAATTAGGTGAGAACTTATCTTTATAAAAGAATGTCTGTCATTGACAATTACGGTGATGCCCTGCCAGTGCCCACAGCGCGAATCCAGAACGTCAACATGCATTTCTCAAGTTTTATGATTCAAAGAGGAAACATCAAGCTTGAATGGAAAAAAAAAAAAAATAGTTCGGTCTTCCAACTGCTGCACTTATGCTCCCATTAAAAATGGCGGGGCCTGGACTCCATTAGTTAGCAGAAGTCACATTTGGATAAAGAGGTGAACAAGCCACAATCCACTGCCATAAACTGGGTCACTGCTTTAATGAAAGAAGGCCTTGTTCTTAATGTATTTGGATCCCAAATCAAATTATGTCGTATTAGAGACTTTTTTTTTTTTTTTGGATTTAACATTCTTTTTTGTTGCTTCAGAAAGGCCTGCTTTTGTGCTGAGCTGTTCAACTGAATTTCTTTGTTAGGAAGATAACCAGGACACTTAGATTCACAGACCAGCTTCTTGAAAACTTTGCTATGGAATATTTTAGCATACATAAGCAGCCTTAAAATGTGTGCTTTAGGATTTTAAGTTGAAAATAAAAGCCAAAACCCAGAGTGATAATTAGTTTCTTGTTATTCATGGTGACAACTTTTTTTTTTTTTTATGAGTTTCCTAAAAGCTTGATAGGAACCTTGGCCTTTGGAATTTGAGGTTAATATTTTTAAGTCATGGCCCTGGTAAGAAATATTTTAAACAAAAATCATCAAGCATCCCATTATGTTTGGCATCCCTTTTGTGATTTGTGATACAATTTTTTGAAGCTCTAATGTACATATATAATATACCCAATAAATGTTTACTTACTATAAAACTAAGATGATATGTGCAAAAGTAATTTGGAAGGCGTTATAAAGTTTATTTAATATTAATTTTAATGTTCATGAATGCAACCCTGTGAAGTATGAAGTCGTGTCTGACTCTTTGCAACCCCATGGACTATATCCCACCAGGCTCCTCTGTCCATACAATTCTCCAGGCAAGAATATCAGAATGGGGTTGCCATTCCCTTCTCCAGGAGATATCCCAACCCAGTATCAAACCCAGGTCTCCCATACTGCAGGCAGATTCTTTACCATTTGAGCCCCAAGGAAGTCCTGTGAAACTGTCTAACTCAGTGGATTAGAAGAACATCCAGGCGGAAATTATGATCATTGTCTCAGATCTAGTATAAAATTTAAATACTGTTCTGCCTTGTTCTCTCTCTCTTTCTGGTTCTGACGAACGTGACGTTTGGTTCTGTGAGCTCAGACAAGTCATTCTTTTTCCTCTGTCGGCCCCCAGTTCTCAGCAAGTATTATGACCACGCCAGTAACTCGCTTCATGGCAGGTACAAGATAAAACAATTTCCTCAGTTACCATCAAAGGCTGCCTGCAGGGTACGGGATAACAGCACAAGCTTTATCCTAGGATCATGTTGCCAATTCTGCTCCCGCTCAGGAGGAAAAACCAAGCTAGGGGAAACTAAGAGCAACTAATAGTTATTGAGCACTTGTTAAAAGCCAAGTGTTTGGCTTGTATTATTTCATCCAGTCCTTGCACAGTTAGCAATTCCACTCGACTTCCACGGTGAAACCAGGATAGACCACAGCTATCAAAGGCTGATATTTATTGAGTACTTACTATGTACTAAGTGTGTTACTTGAATTATCTCATTGGATCTTCATACCAGCCTTGAGATCTCGGAGTCAGAGATTATTATAGTTCACTGTGAATTACTGGGAGACCATAGTCACTTGTATTTGCTTTCCGACCTCTCATAAATCTGGTTTACACTGGTTTGCAACTTGAAAATGAGTTGACTAAGGAGAAAGAAATAAAAAAGAAATAAAACAAGGAGGATAGAGAAGAAGAAAGAAGAAAAACTGATTAATTGACTAGCCAACTAGGTGGGAGGACTCAGATTTCATTTCCCTTAATTCTCATTGTAACTTTCCAGGTAGATATGTTTATTTTGCCCACATTGAAAAAGAGAACACTGAGGCTTGCCAAGGTTAAACAATTCTGGCAAGTCAACAGGACCTGCGAGTGAGCTGTCAAACATTGGAACCCCATGTTCAAATCCTCCAGTTCATGTGCTGGGCAGACCCATGTGGTCATTGTCCAAGATCTGTGCAAACAAGCTGAGCCACAGACCAGAAGGTAGGGGGCATGGCTGGTTCCTCAAGGCCCTGTGCTGGAGAGGAGCAACAGGGGGATGAACCTTTCCATGTAGATACCACTCTTGTCTAGTGGGGCACAGCATTCCTGCAAGCAGGTGGCTGCTCATCACATGACAATTTACAGTGCAAAAATCAAACCATCGGCTTTGCTTGGGTTTCTGACCAGCTCCGTCTTCCAGGCCTAAGAGATGGTGAACACTGTGCTGACTCTTTCGTATGGTGTGATTGCAGTCTCCTTTGCCTCTATCCATGTTGTTTATTTTAATATTGTTATCCTTATACCTGTCTTAACACTTAAGTTGCCTCGCTGTTCCTTTAAGGAACAGAGGGAGTAATCAGTGAAATGCAAAGAGAATCACAGAATATGAATATATCATACTGTCTCTGGCTATTTATAGTTCAAATGCTTTCCCTGGACTTTGAGCATCTCAAGGGCAGGAACTTATTCCATGTATTGATGAATCCCCAGGACTCTTCACAGGGCCTGGTTGACCCCATAAGTGCTTGCTGGATTATGTATATAATTAATATTACTCAGATTTAATACAAACACTGTATATGAAAAGACAGAATAGCTATTTGAGCAAGAGTTGAGATGAACTAGAAAAAATACAGTGTCGTCAGACATTTTGGTTCATGCCCACTTTCTCTCCTGCTGCTTCTAATGCTTCGAACTCTGAGAGGTTGACCTTTGTGTTATATTTGCCCTTGATACATTAACATTGGGTATTCCAGCGGCTAGCATGGCTCACTGAAAACTTATTTGAAGGCCAACTTGTTAGTTATTTAAAATAGGGCATCAGTTTTTATTCTACAGCCAAATCATAAAAGATTGCTTAACTTTGAGCAAGCGTGTCATGCTGCCTACATAATCATCTCAGAAGATTTAAAGCACCTAGGAAGCTGATAAATTGTTTTTAAAGTTAAGCAAAGACATGGTCTAATGTAGGTTGAATCGATTCAGTCAAAACATCCACCATGAAATACTTATAAAGGTGATTGCTTTCTGCCCCTAAAGCCCTGAAAAGCTGCCCTTAGGAGTAGGTTAAAATTAGAAATTGTTAAAAGTAAGCAGTATGTTTATGAAGGGTAAGGAATATTTGAAAGCAAGATTTAAATATTTTAAAAATATGTCTGATGCAAAATAAAAGATTTCACTATCTCTTTAGAGTTACTGAGGCGCAAGATGAGACTAGGAAAGTTCATCCGGCCATGCACATTTTACTGCAAACATGTCATTTTAGACATTTTTCAAAATGTATTTGGAATATGGAAAGCAATCCTACTGAGGTATTGTTTGGCATAGCTCATTGACATGTTTATGTTTGTAAAGTCAATCAGATCAAGACAACGATGAAGTTTCTTTTTCTTTTTTTTCCCTTCCTCATTTGAGTGAAAGGAGGCTTTTTTTTTAACTGAAAACAGCAATAAAAGAAATGTGTGATTCTTTTGGCCTATTCTTTTATCCTTAAATCTTTTTTAAAGAGAGAAACCTGGAAAATTATTTAGGGTATCATATGCAAAAAAGACTAGAATAAATAGCCAATGCATTAGAAGTACATTAATACATATTTCAAAGCCTGGTTTCCAAGGCTAGGGGTACACTCGAATGCCATGAACTTTCAGGAAGTCAAGAACTACTATAACCTCACGTATATCTTCCAAAACAATGGCAAGAAATATAGCTCTCCATCCCTAGAATGGTTATAAGTATCCAATAGGGCTTTCTCAGGTGGCACTGTCAAAGAATTTGCCTGTCCATGCAGGAGAAGCAGGTTCAATGCCTGGGTCAGGCAGATCCCCTGGAGAAGGGAATGGCAACCCACTCCACTATTCTTGCCTGGAGAATCCCATGGATGGAGGAGCTGGGAGGGCTACAGTCCATGGGGTCACAAAAGAATCAGACACAGTTTAGTGACTAAAACAAGAACAAAGCATAAACAGCATATATAAAAACATTTTTAAAAAATGGTCCATAGATAAATGCCCTTTAATAATAATGTAACAATTATAATTATAAATGATAACAAGTTATCATCTTAGAAATTCTTCTCCATTGATCATATTCTCATTCTCTACACTGTGGGAAGAGAAGTGCATGATTGAAATGACATTTTCAGAAAACTGCACTGAACTTAAACGTATCTTATACTCTCACGTGTGGCAGAAATGGGTTTATGTTACGCTTATCAAAAGCAGGCTTTCCTTGAAAATTAGAGTCTCAAAGAAACTGATTTTTACAATAGTGATAAATCTTAGTGAAGATATAAATTTAATATAAGGTACAAAAGAAAGGATAAATATTTGAATCTATGCAGGAGAACTGGAAGATTCTGGTGTAAAACAATGTGAAATGGAGTCTCCAGGAAGTAAAGAGTCCTATCAAAGCACAGTTTATGAAAGTTTCCCAAAGTTCCATTTCCTGACTTTCCTAAACATCTTCTGATATATCAATTCCAGCAATATTTTGGCAGCCTAAAATTACACCACTCTGACCTTGACATTAGTATTCAACAGCACTGAAAGAAGAATGACAGCTTCTCCATCCTAGTGGGTGATCTTGCAAGCTTTTACCTTCATGACTATGGAGTTTCTGTCAAGTGCGCTTCCAGCCGAATGATCACATTCTTTTGAATTATGAAGTGGCTGCAAACTGTGCTAATTGGGTCCGCACTGATGTCACTGATAAGGATTAAACAGCCTTGATGGTCTTAAAGTCACAAATAAATACCATCTTGTTACACATGTATATTCCACTTAGCCTCATCCATAACTAAGGCCATGCAGAACAGAACTGCTTTATTTAATTAAAATCGTCATTAAAGACATTAAGATGAATTAGAGGCAAATCATAAAGAGATGAATGGAATCGCTGAGAGCAACTATAATGAGAGGTTAAATATCGTGATTATTTTTTTTGTTGTTGATGAAGGCTGAACAATATGCTTGGGAGTGCAGAAAAGAGTGAATAAGGTGGCATCTTTGCCCAAAACAACTGAGCTATAAACGCAGCAGAACAAAAAACGTATGTCCACTCACAGAAGCCATAAGAGACGATGGCCTGAACTAATGTAACTGTTTCCTCTGTTGCATTACAAAGATTTTTTTTTTCTATATTTAAAGATCTTTAAACAGTAAGCTCCCAAAAGGCAGGGAAAGGACTAGAAGAGTGTGACTATGTCCTTCGTACAGTACAGTGGCCTTGGTACTCTGGGTGCTTATTAATTTCTATCTGATAGCCAGTGGGAATTTGCTGTATGATGCAGGCAACTCAAAGCCAGTGTTTTATGACAATCTAGAGTACTCTTGCCTGGAGAATCCCATGGACAGAGGAGCCTGGTGGGCTGCAGTCCATGGGGTCGCGAAGAGTCGGACATGACTGAGTGACTTCACTTTTCACTTTCATTCATTGGAGAAGGAAATGGCAACCCACTTCAGTGTTCTTGCCTGGAGAATCCCAGGGACGGGGGAGCCTGGTGGGCTGCTGTCTGTGGGGTCGCACAGAGTTGGGCACGACTGAAGTGACGCAGCAGCAGCAGCAGCAGAGGGGTGGGTTGGGGAGGGAGGTGGGAGGAAGATTCTAGAGCAAGGGGACATATGTATACCTATGGCTGATCCATGTTGATGTACAGCAGAAATCACCACAATATTGTAAACTAATTATCCTCCAATTAAAAAAAATAAAATTAAGTGTTATCTGATGTAAACATAACAGTCAGGGTGAGATTCTAGAGGACTATAATGAATTTCTCTATACAATTCAGAGATCTTTAACCACGACACTATGTTCACACTTTAAATGGGTGGAATGTGAATGAAATAGCTAAAATGGGTAAATTATTGATAAGGTACTAAGCCATTGAAAATCAAAGCATAATAAATTATTATATGGACAGAGGAGCTACAGTCCATGGGGTTGAGTCAGATGTGGCTAAGGGACTAACACTTTCATTAAAAGACAAATCTGCCTACTGAGTTGCTCCATGAACTTAATATAGGCACGTTTAGTCATTCAACAAATAATTTCATCACGAAAATTTTCATACAAAGAGAGTATAGAAGTTGATATTTTTAAAACTCAGGTTAAAGTGCAAAAATGAGGTTTTAAAAACACTAAGTTTTTGCCACATATACTTTTTTAAATAGAGCAATACAGATACAGTCACAGCGGTGTCTGCATTTTCTGGTTACTGAATTTGCCTGCCATTTTTGTTCATGTTTTGATACTTCTGTATATTCTTGCATCAACACCGTATAGAATTTCATGTGGTTTATAATTTACATAAATGACGTTACAGCTACATGTCCTGCAATCCACTTTTTTCACTCAACATTAATCCTGAGATTGCTAATATCAAAGCATTTAACTCTGGCTCATTTATTTTAGATTCTTTTTATAGTACCCCAATCATTACTCATTTATTCAGTTAATTATTTACTGCGTATCTACTAAATTCCAGGTGGCAATCTGGGGGATGAGGCCACGGCAGTCAACTAAATACGGGACACAATGGCTGCTGTGGTAAAGCCTTCTTGCTAGGGAACAGATTCCAGCGCATGCCTCCTCTCTTTTGGGATATCCTCTTGTGGCTCAGATGATAAAGCAACTGCCTGCGATGAAGGAGACCCAGGTTCAATCCCTGGGTTGGGAAGATCCCCTGGAGAAGGAAATGGCCAGGCACTCCAGTACTCTCACCTGGAAAATTCCATGGATAGAGGAGCATGGTAGGCTACAGTCCATGCGCTTGCAGAATCAGATAGGACTGAGTGACTTCACTTTCCTTTTCACATTTTACTGTTACAAACAGTGCCACCGTGAGTGACCACAAGCATTACTTCTTGTGCGTTTGTTTCAAAGGAGACATAAAAGAACAAGGACATTGTTTTTTTTTAGACTGGGCACACCTTCAGTCTTACAATATAATACAAAGTGTCATGTAAATACAAATTGTTCTGTTAACTTTACGCACACACACATGGGGCTATTGAACAGTTCCCACGGATTCACAGTCTCACACACTGGTCTTTTTAAATTTGGTGACTTTTGCCTCCTGATGGATGTGTGATGGTACCTAATTTGTGTTTTCCTAAGTTGAGCATCTTGTATGTTAACTGTAATTATGGACCACTCCTCATTTCTCTCTCATAATTACCTGTTCTTATTTATTATCTATGTATTGGATTGTCTTTTTCTTATTGATATTTAAGCATGTCTGGTACACTGGAAATTATTAGTTGACCAGATGGGTTGTTTTTATGCTGGTGTATGGCTTACATTTTTTTTTAGTTTTTGAAAACATATTTCTGTCATGCGAAAGTATTTGATTTTAATATAATAATATCTACCATTTTGTAATTGTGTCATTTCTTCCTTCTTAAGGAAATGATCACTTATTCAAATGTATGAAGACATTCTGCAATATTTTATACAGGTATTAAGACCTGACTCATCATGTTTATGTTCTTAATGCACCTAGAATACACTTTTGTATCTGAGGGAAGGGACTAGGTTTAGTTTGCTTTTGTTTCATATTTCTAGTTATGACAGCTAAAGGTGTTCATATATTCTAGTTGTTCTGTGTTCTCATTTAGTCTCTTTGGCTAATGGAGTACGAACAAAAGGATGTGTATATACATTCAATGTAATGCAACAGAATCCAGAAAATAAGCAGGGAATTGGCCTTCAGCCAGCTTCCCTCAGAGTAAAGTTGTCAAGTAGGTGAAGTTCCTTGGAGGTGCACTCATCCACGTTCCCGGGTCCTCTGTACGGTAAGGATACAGGCCTGCCTTCTACAGGCAAGAACTTATCCTTGGTTTGCAGTTCTTCACCTATCACCTCAGGAAAGCAAAGACAAACCTCTCTCTCCTAAATGACACTCTCCAAACAACACTAAAGCTGCAACCATTGGAGAAGGAAATGACTAAGAACTTAACTGCTGCATTTTTTTTTCCCAGTAGTGAGTCCAGGTTAATAGGATATTTGCATTATGAAAGCCATAATAGGAGCTTCCATAGTGGCTCTGATGGTAAAGAATCTGCCTGTAATGCAAGAGACTCAGGTTCGATCCCTGGGCCAGGAAGATCCCCTGGAGAAGCAAATGCCAACCCACTCCAGTATTCTTGCCTGGAAAATCTCATGGACAGAGGATCCTGGTGGGTTACAGTCCACAGGGTTGTAAGAGTCAGACACAACTAAGCAACTAATACCCTGAAGGCATAATAGAATAAAGTAGAAAGTGAAAGTGAAGTCTTTCAGTCAGTCCAACTTTTTGCGACCCCATGTACTGGAGCCTACCAGGCTCCTCCGTCCATGGAATTCTCCAGGCAAGAATACTGGAGTGGGTTGCCATTTCCTTCTCTGGGGGATCTTGCTGACCCAGGGATTGAACCCAGGTGGGTCTCCCACATTGCAGGCAGACACTTTACCATCTGATCCACCTGGGAAGCCAAGTCTAAAAACCCTGGGAAACACATTTCTAATTTTGAATCTAGGATTTACAACAGTTCTGTCATGAACTAGTTGTGTGACTTTTGTCAAGATCCTCAGTTACTCAGTGTCTTCAGTTGTACAGTGAACAGAATGATACTTGTATTACAGGGTTGATATTGGAATGATAAAGCAACACTGCGTGACTGCATGCCCAGTACAGTGCCTGGCACGTGATAGACACTAAGATGAGACTGAGTAACAGGGAAATTTGGCCTTGGAATATGGAATGAAGCAGGGCAAAGGCTAATAGAGTTTTGCCAAGAGAACACAGTGGTCATAGCAAACACCCACTTCCAACAACAGAAGAGAAGACTCTACATGTGGACATCACCAGATGGTCAACACCGAAATCAGATTGATTATATTCTTTGCAGCCAAAGATGGAGAAGCTCTATACAGTCAGCAAAAACAAGTGGACTGTGGCTCAGATCATGAACTCCTTATTGCCAAATTCAGGCTTAAATTGAAGAAAGTAGGGAAACCGCTAGACCATTCAGGTATGACCTAAATCAAATCCCTTATGATTATACAGTGGAAGTGACAAATAGATTTAAGGGACTAGGTCTGATAGATAGAGTGCCTGATGAACTATGGAATGAGGTTCGTGACATTGTATAGGAGATAGGGATCAAGGCCATCCCCAAAGAAAAGGAATGCAAAAAAGCAAAATGGCTGTCTGGAGAGGCCTTACAAATAGCTGTGACAAGAAGAGAAGCAAAAAGCAAAGGAGAAAAGGAAAGATATAAGCATCTGAATGCAGAGTTCCAAAGAATAGCAAGAGGAGATAAGAAAGCCTTCCTCAGTGATCAATGCAAAGAAATAGAGGAAAAGAACAGAATGGGAAAGACTAGAGATCTCTTCAAAAAAATTAGAGATACCAAGGGAATATGTCATGAAAAGATGAGCTCAATAAAGGACAGAAATGGTCTGGACCTAACAGAAGCTGAAGATATTCAGAAGAGGTGGCAAGAATACACAGAATAACTGTACAAAAAAGAGCTTCATGACCCAGATAATCACAATGGTGTGATCACTCACCTAGAGCCAGACATCCTGGAATGTGAAGTCAAGCGGGCCTTAGAAAGCATCACTATGAACAAAGCTAGTGGAGGTGATGGAATTCCAGTTGAGCTATTTCAAATCTTTAAAGATGATGCTGCGAAAGTGCTGCACTCAATATGCCAGGAAATTTGGATAACTCAGCAGTGGCCACAGGACTGGAAAAGGTCAGTTTTCATTCCAATTCCAAAGAAAGGCAACGCCAAAGAATGCTCAAATTACCACACAATTGCACTCATCTCACAAGCTAGTAAAGTAATGCCCAAAATTCTCCAAGCCAGGCTTCAGCAATACGTGAACCGTGAACATCCTGATGTTCAAGCTGGTTTTAGAAAAGGCAGAGGAAGCAGAGATCAAATTGCCAACATCTACTGGATCATGGAAAAAGCAAGAGAGTTCCAGAAAAACATCTATTTCTGCTTTATTGACTATGCCAAAGCCTTTGACTGTGTGGATCACAATAAACTGTGGAAAATTCTGAAAGAGATGGGAATACCAGACCACCTGACCTGCCGCTTGAGAAACCTATATGCAGGTCAGGAAGCAACAGTTAGAACTGGATGTGGAACAACAGACTGGTTCCAAATAGGAAAAGGAGTACGTCAGGGCTGTATATTGTCACCCTGCTTATTTAACTTATATGCAGAGTACATCATGAGAAATGCTGGGCTGGAAGAAACACAAGCTGATATCAAGATTGCCGGGAGAAATATCAATAACCTCAGATATGCAGAGGGTACCACCCTTATGGCAGAAAGTGAAGAGGAACTAAAAAGCCTCTTGATGAAAGTCAAAGAGGAGAGTGAAAAAGTTGGCTTAAAGCTCAACATTCAGAAAACGAAGATCATGGCATCTGGTCCCATCACTTCATGGAAAATAGATGGGGAAATAGTGGAAACAGTGGCTGACTTTATTTTTCTGGGCTCCAAAATCACTGCAGATGGTGACTGCAGCCATGAAATTAAAAGACGCTTACTCCTTGGAAGGAAAGTTATGACCAACCTAGATAGCATATTAAAAAGCAGAGACATTACTTTGCCAACTAAGGTCCGTCTAGTCAAGGCTATAGTTTTTCTAGTGGTCACATATGGATATGAGAGTTGGACTGTGAAGAAAGCTGAGCGCGGAAGAATTGATGCTTTTGAACTGTGGTGCTTGTGAAGGCTCTTGAGAGTCCCTTGGACTGCAAGGAGATCCAACCAGTCTATCCTAAAGGAGATCAGTCCTGGGTGTTCATTGGGAGGACTGATGCTGAGGCTGAAACACCAATACTTTGGCCACCTCATGCAAAGAGTTGACTCATTGGAAAAGACTCTGATGCTGGGAGGGATTAGGGGCAGGAGAAGAAGGGGACAACAGAGGATGAGATGGCTGGATGGCATCTCTGACTCAATGGACATGAGTCTGAGTAAACTCCGGGAGTTGGTGATGGACAGGGAGGCCTGGTGTGCTGTGATTCACGGGGTCGCAGAGTCGGGCACGACTAAGCGACTGCACAGAACTGAACTGAATACTTGCAATAGTACCAGTGGTGTGCTTTGATAGTGGAAGAAATTTTTAGGATAGAAATTTGTTCTGTTTTCCTGAAAGCACAAGAGGCAGGCTGCCTATTCAGAAGAAATATTAATGTGACTGTTAGCTTTTTTGAAGCTTCAGAGGTATTATAGGGAGTTCTGGAATCAGTTATTTATTATAAAGCAATAATTTCAAATTAACCGTCTAAGAGTATCTTATTTGTATAAAACAGATAACTACTAAGAACCTACTGCACAGCACAGGGAACTCTAATCAGTTCTCTGGTAACCTAAATGAGAAGGAAGTTCAAAAAAGAGGGGATATATATACACATACAGTTCATTCACTCTGCTGTGCAGCAGAAACTAATGCAACATTGTAAAGCAACTATACTCCGATAAAAATTAATAAGGAAGAAAAAGGAAAATAAGGAATTAATCTCACAAGTAACATTGCCTTTTCCGCCTTCGTCCTCATTGTTTGATAATTCAAAAAGGATCTATTAGCTTTTCAGAAGAGTAGCAGCATACTCCGCCATTCTACATCAGAATTCAAGCTTCCATTCACAGATTCATCTTCTTTCTTCCAGCAGAGAAGCTTAAATACATTGAGTCAGAACTGTGCATAATGAGAGGTGGGACCTCAAAGTGTTAATAAAAGTACTAGAGATTTTAGATTCTGATTTTATGTTCTCTAAATGGTATTCTTTTCTTGCTAAAGTGTTTAGGAACAATTCTCCCACTTCAAAATAAATCAAATACATTTTCCTTACTTATGTGATTTCTTATAGAATGAAAGACACTGTACATAAACATCTCCCTTTTATTTCAAAGATTCATGGCAGTCAGATTATTTTTAAAGCTTATAAGTTGTTAAATAAGAAGCAAGATGCATTTATTAGAAATTGAAATGAGGAGAGTTGAAATACAAGTCAATAAAAGATAAAATAATTTTCTAGTGATTAAATTAAAAGACTAAGGGATTAAACTCATGTTAAGAACAGTTAATGGCATTGACTGTGCAGGTCTCATTATTCCATGAATTATTAATTTATCTTCAAATAACAAAAGTGTGAGACTTAATTAATTTTTATAAAATGTTTGATGACATTATTATAGGAAGTGTGGATCAATATTATTACCATTTTATTTATTCAGTGTGATTACAGCTTTCCTTAAACCTCTTTACTTTGAAAACACTTGAAAATAACTTTTAGAGTAAGTTTTTATGTATTGGTCTGTATTCAATAAGAAATAAATATAAATCCTGAAAATCATCAATGTGCCTATTTGAATACTAAGCAAAATTAAATTCACTACCACATATGTCAACTTGAACTTGATTTACAGGTTTGTGTGTGTGTGTGTGTGTGTGTGTTAATTCTTCACCTATAAAAGTTTTTCAGCACACTAATAAACCTAGGAATAATATTTCATATTTCATACTGCTATACTACTTTTAGGCTTACAACATGCTTTCTCAGACATTCCTATATTTAATCTAGATAACATCTTTGGAGTTAGGAAAGAAGATAGGGTATTCTCATCTTATGAATGAAAAATTGAGGTTCAGTGAATTGCCCTAAGATCCAGAGGTGATAAGTGATGTCAACACGAGAACCCGTTTCTCCTTATTTCTTGCACAGTGTTTATGCCAGTGTAAGCATCTTGTGCTTCTCCAAGCAGCTTCACCTTGGAGCTCAGATCTCTGTGCACACTGCTATGAAGACTGAACATTTCAGTTGCTCAGTCGTGTCTGACTCTTTGTGACCCCATGGACTGCAGTATGCCAGGCTTCCCTGTCCATTACCAACTCCTGGAGCTTGCTCAAACTCATGTCCATCAAGTAAGTGATGTCATCCAACCATCTCATCCTCTGTTGCCCCCTGCTCATCCTGCCTTCAATCTTTCCCAGCATCAGGGTCTTTTCCAGTGAGACAGTTCTTTGCATCAGGTGGCCAAAGTATTGAAGCTTCAGTAACAGTCCTTCCAATGAATATTCAGGACTGATTTCCTTTAGGGTGGACTGGTTGGATCTCCTTGCAGTCCAAGGGACCCTCAAGAGTCTTCTCCAACACCACAGTTCAAAAGCATTAATTCTTTGGCGCTCAGCTTTCTTTATAGTCCAACTCTCACATCCATGTATGACTACTGGAAAAACCATAACTTTGACTAGATGAGGCTTTGTTGGCAAAGTGCTGTCTCTGCTTTTTAATATGCTGTCTAGGTTGGTCATAACTTTTCTTCCAAGTAGCAAGCGTCTTTTAATTTCATGGCTGCACTCACCATCTGCAGTGATATTGTAAACCGCCCCCCACCAAAAAAAAAAAACACACGGGTATGTAAACGTGTGTGTGTGTGTGTGTGTGTGTGTGTATTCCCTTCACCTATGAGAACTGTGACCATAACAGAAAGAATATCATGTTGAATATTTATCGCATGATTTTGCATTCTTTAAAGCATTTTATAGTGACTAAAGTCATTAGCAAATACAGGCACACACACACACACACAAATCTACAAGAATGAGTTGATAAACTAGAAGAAAGTCAGGTTTAAAAGTTAAATTTTACTTTGAGTTCTCACTTGAATATACTCTTTTGTCTTATTAAAATAAGGAGTGGAAAGAGGCTCATCCTTTTATCCTGTAGTGTAAAGTTTACACTTCACACATGCAAAAACTAGCCTTTATTTATTAACAGGGTAAATAGGAGTTCAGGAATTTTCACATTGAGTCAAAATTCCTTTCAGTTAATAACTATCATTTGTGTTTCTACCAGAAAGAGAAAAAAACAAACAAAAGAATTCTAAATCTGAAAGATCAGAGAAGTTTAATATAGTAGCAAATCATCCTTTGCTAAGAGTTTCCAGATGGCAGGGAATAGGGGCTGCTGAGATGGCTAGGGAAAATGTATTGTCCAGAAAGCAACCACAGTTCCTATCAACAGCATGACAAAGACACTGCTTTAATGAAAAATTCTAATATTCTGAAAAGTTTCGTCACTATACAATGTAGATTTTCTTAAGTATAGTCTCCACTTGTGTTGGAATCATTCTGATCTTGGGAACATCAATCTCACTACTTCTCATATTCTTTCATTTATTTTAAATGATTAGAAATAAAAATTATATTCATCTCCTAAAACTGTATAGTTGCATAGGTTATGTTTGTAAGATTCACTTGAATTATGAAACTAGTCTTCACATAATAGTAGCTTCCTTCTTTAAAAACTAATCAGCATTGAATCTGTCTCCTTACTATCTCAATGAGTCATCTTGATAGCTGGATAATTTGCTAATGATATAATTGCACCATTACAATTTTTGATCATATCTGAAATCAGTAAATTGATGCTTTCAATCCATGATTTTAAAAATTGACCACTTCAGAGACTGCGTTGATATGGGAAGTGAGCCAGAAGCACTAACCACACAGTGAAGACTATCACTGTACTGATGGGAATGCAAAAGCCTTAAGACATATGTTAGAAATTTCCAGTTTATAAATACATGGTTTCAAGATTATTTTTAAGTGAAATTGTGTAAAATCCCTTTCGAGTCTGAGTCATCGAAGACTGTCAATTAAATTTCAAGGAAGTGAAAACTGAATACATTCAAAAAAAGAACAATTGTGATTAGTGTGAGTAATCATTTTTATGGCTTTCACTCTGTGAAACATTAAGGATTTGACATTTTAGGAATAATGCAGGCTTTCTTGCATCAGGAGTGATGCTGTTTCAATAATTTGGTTAGCACAGGGGCCCACTTAAAAGGCACTCTGAACTCTCTAACAGTGGCTAACTCCTGCCCATTCATGTCCCCACAAGACCTGGTTTGGGGTGACTGGATGGTGCTCCTTACCGTGCTGGTCTCCCTGCTGCAGCACAAATGTTTATAATCTTATTACCAGTGGCATTTGCTCATCATTAGGTGATAATTATACCACCAGTCAGAGGCTTGCTTCAGATACTTTGTTTAGTGCAGTTTTTCCAAGGTCAAGTTGTGATGAGTGGATAAGAAATGTTGGACCAATTTGAGCACTGTTGAGAGGGCTGCCACATTCAGAGATAAAACTAATTAGGACGCCATTCATGCTACTTCATCACCGTGACACAAGCATGCTCCTTAACATACATCTCTAATTTCTGCTTTCTAATGAAATGAAGGGCTTCCTACTTGCTAAGAGCCATGCTGTTTCAGCAGAAGGCCAGTGGGAGAGAAGAACTAACAAGGAGGAAAAGGAAACAGAGAATCCAATTGGCAGTCTTGGGGGGAGCGATGGGAAATGAAATGATGGAGGTTTTTGAACCAGAGGAGATGTTTCAAGGTACAAGGTCATACCAAAAAGGACAAGCAATGGAAAGATGTGCGGGGGCAGAAAGGCATCACTGGGAAAGTGAGAAAGAAGATCCTCTGGCAGCCACATCCTGGAGAGATGACAGAAGGGAAGCCAGGGGGCAAAGACCATCAGTAACCAACCACCACACAGTCATTTTTATCAGGAAGAACCCGCCAAAGTGGAAGCAACACGGGTCCTGCAAGCAGAGCCTGGCCATTTCATGATTTATTTTTATTTATTTAAAGAGTAGTTCCAAATTCCTTCTAGATGAATGGAAATTTTATCATGTGTTTTGGCAGAAAGCTTAAGCCACAGAGTAAATGCATTGCAAGTTCATTAGCAGACTATTTCAAAGGAAAACTTCTACCAGCTTTGGAATTATGAGAAAGAGAAATCTTAGAAATATATTTTCCCTTCTGTGTTTCTTGGAAAATAATTTTTAGAAAATATTTTTTAAGAAACGTCTGAGTATAGGAGAAAGGAAAAAATAAAGCATATGGCTGAGGCAACATAAAAAACAATTCAATGAATAGTTTTGGGGAGAAAACCAAAGCAGTAGAGTTATAGAGGGTCAGAATGTAGGTTATCCTTCAGTTAGAGTCAGATCTTGGCCTCGTTGATTTTCTTGTTGTGTGTCATTAATTCAGTTAAACTACTAGCTGTCTCAGTAGCTAAAATGTAAAATGAGCACAATAATTGCACGCTTTAGCCACCATAGTAATTAAATAAGGCAATACCAATACTCATTTCTAAGTAATACTTAATCATATCTATTAGTCATTAATAACTTTATAATCCAAATCATGTGATTTAGCATCAATTTTCTTTCCTGTCATTACCAAAAATGACCAAATTCAGTATATGTTTGTGTGCATACATATGATAAAATGTATAAAGGTAATTCACAAAATTCTTATTCTGATTATTATTCTGAAAATACCATCGCTTTGAGTGTAGCTTGTCCTGTGTCTTCATGTTTTGCTTGAATGCATCATCCTTTCCTTTCCATCACTAAAATACTACCAATCCCCAGCTCAAGTCGTCCATAATCAGTTTTCAGAGAAATATTAAAGGCCACAGAGCCAGTTGTAAACAAGTGCCTGATAAGAGAATAGTAAATTTAAATAACATAGCATGGATAGAATAGATAAAAGGGGGCGGGGGACTGCCCTGGGTCATCTTAATTCACTTTTTTCTTGGAATTAAACCCTCAAGTCAGAAAGTAGAAGATGGAATGGCTGGAAAACTCCCAGTTCTAATGCCACCCACTTGCAAAGTCCACAGATCAAAATTCCTGCATGGAACTTCAGAAGTCTTCATGGGTGCTACACTCGACTGCTGGCTAGAATTCCACTTCCCATCATTTCACTTGCTGGGGTGGTCTTTGATCAGATCCCGGGGATTTTCTTGGTAGTACACTTATTCGGGGAACATAACTGCTTTCCCAGTGATGTCCACACAGCCCACTCAGTTGCACTGGCAGTTGCTGTGTCTGTTAAACTTATGGCTCTGCCATATTATCTGACATTGGTGTTGGATATATGGGAGGGATTTAACATGCTCATAATGCTGAACCATGCCATTGTCAGGTTCGCCAGGTGACTCGTTGTCACTCTGTAATCTTGGTTAACTTTTGTTACTTGGTGGGTAATTGCCCTAAGTGCATAAGACACAATACGATGAGAAAACCTGATCATGAATTATAAGGGATCTTCTACATCACAAATGGAAAAGTGAAGCATGTTGGTAGGATCTAGAAGTGAGCCCAAGGAGAGTGTGGAAAGGCAAATAAAACTTTAGACTGAGAGACGCAGGAACTCATAGAAAGAATATGTGGTAACATCATCCTGAGTTAACCAGAGCCACTGGACTGTTAGGCTGAGAGCATCCATTAAAAACACTGATGACAACAACAACAAAATGAAGGTACCTGTTTTCTTTTCTCACAACACCAGGAAAGAAAACCAGGACTATTAGAGTACATCAGAAAAAGGAACACATGAAATGTTTTCTAACAGAATTCTGGATTCTGACAAAGCATTTAACTAAACAAGAGAGAGGGTTCTCCATGACCACATCCTCCTATCTGCCCCCCTGCTCCCGTAAGCTGGCTCCTCGCCAATCAAGGATGGTGGTACTGCCTGCTCTGATGGCACCCGTACCAGTACCAAGCTACCCTCGCCCCACTGGGCTTAGCGCAGATGGCGGCTGTGCCGTGATAATTCCAGTCTCTTTCCGTCACAGATCGTCTTTATAAGCCAGGCATGTCAGTGCTCTAAACTGATGAGGTAAGTAGTGATTAAGGCTAAGTGGAACTTGTTAATTCAGCAACACTTTAAAATAATTGAACATGAATAAAATGGCAAATTATAATCAAAGTCCTTTGGGAGTACATCTGAAAGCTACATAATGCTACGTTAGTTCATCATGACTAATACTATTATAATTAATATTAAATGGTAAAATAATGACGGGCTTCCTATTCTGAACTTGCATGCTAGGGAAGAGATTTCCTGGCATGTGACATTGGAGTGAGGGGTAGGGACAAAGGACATGGAAAATGCAAATGATCATCTTGCAGCACAATTTGTTTTTAAACTCAGCATCTCCCTGTTGAATTGCTTTGTTAGCCTCTTCGGTATTTGAACCACAACGTTGTTCTCCATTATAGCACGGTGTTTGAAAAGAACAGACAGTGGTAAGAGTCTCCTAAAGTGATTTCTAAGGTTTTAATACTCAACACGTGCAGGAGGCAATGACATGTTTATTTAAGAGCTTTTGCGATGCAAAGAGTGACCTTTGTGTTTCTAAGAATGCCTGATAATTGAATGGAGTCGCATATCGGAAAATAAGGTACCTGTAAGGCAAGAATCATATTCCACCGGCCCTTGTAATTGAAGGGCACAGTTTATGTCAGATTGGGAGCCCTGCCTCAAAGAACCGCAATAATCATAAGCAGTGGAGGACTAGCACTTTCCACGGCGAGGGAAGGGTGATCTTGTCGCAGATCACCCAGAACAAAAATAAAGGGACACACTTGACTCTGAATCCAAGGGTGCTTGCCTGACATGATGCCTGGAAAGTGGGTGGCAACACAAAATTCCTGGATGTGGAATTTAGATTTGCGAGAGTATCTGTAAGTGTATTTTAGAGGTTGTTCATAATCCAGCAAACAGCTGGTACACAGAAGTGGAGAAGTGCAGAGGTAA
This sequence comes from Ovis canadensis, assembly GCF_042477335.2. Lineage (NCBI taxonomy): Eukaryota > Metazoa > Chordata > Mammalia > Artiodactyla > Bovidae > Ovis > Ovis canadensis. Next base: position 27,552,376 of record NC_091270.1, on the reverse strand, counting down.
AAAACCGAATCAAGGATGGTGGGGAAGGGTGAAAAGCCTGCTCGGGCTCCTGCCTTCCCAAGAGGGTGTTTGCTTTTTGTCTGGATGGTAGTGAAGATGCCTCAAGCTCTTCAAAGGAGCAACTGACAGTCCACAATGATTTGTTTGTTTAATGACTATGATGTACCACTCTCCCACATGGCGTTTATTACTCTGACACATTTAGGTCAAGAGAAGTGAGCCCTCGGTTCAAACACAGGTCGCTGTCCTTCTGTGAACCGCAGCAATGGATCTTCCCCATTCAGCGATTTTAAGCCTCAAGATATTAATAGGAGTTTCCGTCAAGTGTCTCATATTCCATCCACATCCTTTTTGCTGAATGTACTTTATATTTTACCTTTACTATGTCAAATGATTCAGCTTTCATTGAAACAGAGTGGCTGCCGTGGCATTCAGCTTTGCTTTAAAATAACTGAAATAAAGCTACCCTCTCTATTTTTCAGTTTCACAAAACAATCAACAGAGATATACCATCTGCAAGTCCCATTTATCTGGCTTCTGGGGAAAGAAAAAAAAAATCCCCTAAAGATAAAGAAAGAAATGTGCTGGATTTTACCAGAGTATAAATTCGCTTTGTAACTAGACTGGGTGAGAAGCTTTGTAAAGGACAATTTGAACTTTAGCTTATATCTTCTTTTTCTTGAGTGTTCCCTTCAGCTCCAGAGGTAATCACTATGACCTCAGATCATTCCTCCAGATTCTTTTTGATTGTCTAAACTCCAGTGTCTTTACTAGTTTTTATGGGATCTTTGACCTCCCCGGCAGTGTCCTCAGTTAATTGGACCATAGTTTTGAGCTGTTAGCTTGACACCATGGGTGGTTGTGCTTTTAAGAAACACAATGTCATGTTCCTTTCAGGTTCAGCTATGAATTCGTATTCTGCCTCAGTAAAACCTCAGGAGAAACCCATCTAAGAAAACACTGTGCACTGAACGGCTAGGTAAGTAGAATAATGAACTTTTCACGGTCACAGATGGAGTACAATCCTTCCTAAGAGCTCAACTGAAATAAAATAAAATGCCAAACATACACAGCACTGAAAAATCATATTGTGACATGAAATTTCAAAGGCAGATAATGGGAAAAATAGACTTGCAATCTCTAACATGTTACAATGTTTCAGCATACTGGAAAACATTCCAAAGCACGGCTATGTGTTTTTAGTATAATTACTAAAGATAATTATTAAAATAGAATCCCATTCTATAGTGATATAAAATGAATATTGTTCACATTAAATTATAAATGCTTAGAGGAGAGAGGTGTTAAAGTGTTCCCAAAAAAGTCAGACCAGTTCGTATTTTAGTAGTTATCTATAAATGAATAATTGAATTCAATATTGCCTATAATGGACCAAAGCTCCACCTATGACGGCCAGAAAGGAAGATCTCCAGTCATGAGTGAAAGGTGTACGCACTGGTTACAGATAACACAGAGAAATGTCAAACTTAATAGATCAAGTGTTCTTTCCAGAATACTGAGATACCCAGTTATGAAACCAAGCTCCTGTGTGATGTAGCCACATCAAAATGATTCCTTCTATGTAATTATCTTAATACTCAACTTCTCTTATTCCTTCTAACCTTCAGCAGGAACACGGCTCATCAACAGACCTCCTTCCTTCCTTCCCTCCTTCCCTACTCATCCCCTCCCTCTCTTTCTTATTTTCCTCAGACATCTATAGAATTAAACAAAATCATAGGTGTCAGGTGTCAGGAGGATCTAAGAGACAAGCTAATCCATCACTGTTATCATCCAGATGAGAAATATAGGCCAAATAGGATTAGTAGCTTGCTCAGAATTCCGCAGGTAATAAGATTCAGATTCTGGATACGGATATTCTGCCTGCTGGCACGCTGTTCTTTTCTTTCCTACCATGCCATCTGATATCTAATTTCTCACAGGTTTTCCAGTCTTTATTACTAGAAGAAACACTCTATGTTACACTTTGTGCCAATAGTTATTGAAGCATTTCTCTCCAGCTCCCCTTTGACACGCAGTCTGCAGAACCGCCTTCCTGACCGTACAGCTTTGGAAAGAACTCTGCCAGGGGTGGGTGTCCATGGGAAGGGTGGTGAACAGACGTGGATTCCAATTATCATCTGATTATATACCTACTTTGCATCAGGCAGTGTTCTAAATATTGGGTTTAGCACAACATACAAAAGCCATCATCATGGATCATATACCTTCACAGGAATACAACACACAAACAGATAGATAGACGATAGATAGATAGACAGACAGACAGACAGACAGAAAGAAAAAGGGGGAAAAAAGGAAGCATAGAGAGTAAGGCTTCTATTTTATACAGGTGCTCAGAGAAGGCCTCAGGAAGAGGGACCATTAGAAAAGATAATTGAAGAAAAAGAGTAAATTAGGCAAAGATCTGGGAGAAGGATGCTCTAGGCAGAAGGAAACCAATGCCCACAGGCTGGGGTGTATTCAGAATGTTCTAAGGATGCTCTAGGATGTCAGTAAGGTAGGAGCAAGGAGAATGAAAGAGAAGGTTGTAGGGAATATAGAAGGAAATATATGTTGGGGAGAAGAGGTAGGTGGGTCTTTCATAGCCTTAGAGATCTCAGTAAAGACTTTAGTTCTCTCTGATGGCAGAAAGTGAAGAGGAACTAAAAAGCCTCTTGATGAAAGTGAAAGAGGAGAGTGAAAAAGTTGGCTTAAAGCTCAACATTCAGAAAACGAAGATCATGGCATCTGGTCCCATGACTTCATGGCAAATAGATGGGGGAAACAGTGGAAACAGTGGCTGACTTTATTTTTGGGGCTCCAAAATCACTGCAGACGGTGATTGCAGCCATGAGATTAAAATACACTTACTCCTTGGAAGGGAAGTTATGACCAACCTAGATAGCATATTGAAAAGCAGAGACATTACTTTGCCAACAAAGGTCTGTCTAATCAAGGCTATGGTTTTTCCAGTGGTCATGTATGGATGTGAGAGTTGGACTTTGAAGAAAGCAAAATGTAGAAGAATTGATGCTTTTGAACTGTGGTGTTGGAGAAGACTCTTGAGAGTCCCTTGGACTGCAAGGAGATCCAACCAGTCCATCCTAAAGGAGACCAGTCCTGGGTGTTCACTGGAAGGACTGATGTTGAAGCTGAAACTTCAATACTTTGGCCACCTGATGCAAAGAGCTGACTCATTTGAAAAGACCGTGATGCTAGGAAAGATTGAGGGCAGGAGGAGAAGGGGATGACAGAGGATGAGATGGCTGGATGGCATCACTGACTCAATGGACATGGGTTTGGGTGAACACTGGGAGTTGGTGATGGACAGGGAGGCCTGGCGTGCTGTGGTTCATGGGGTCTCAAAGAGTCGGACACGACTGAGTGGCTGAACTGAACTGAACTGAACTCTTTGATTGCTGTAGATGAGGTTACAGAAAGGCAAAAGAAAAAGCAGATGGTCTGATTAAAAGGCTACTGCAACCCAACAAAAGCTGACAGAAGCCTGAGCGAGAGAGGGGGAGATGGCAATGACTGGACATGGGATGACAGGGAATTCATTTTGAAGGTAGATTCAACAGGTGGGTGGGTGGTGTGCATTTGAGATGTGAGTGAGAAGGGTCACAGACGGCTGGAGCTCTCCACTGGATATGTCAGGCAGACCACTGGGTATATGAATGCAGGGCTCAGGGGAGGGTTTAGCCCACAGATGGAAAATTGGGAGTCACCAACTTTAAGGGTAATTGAAAGCCATGAGACTGGATACCACCACCTAGAAAGCCTCTGGCTAGAGAAGATATCTAAGGATGACATTTTGAGATACCCCACGGTATAGCCAGCAGGGCAATGAGGAGGAGCTAACAAAGTAAACTGAGATGAGGGACTAAGAGTAGGAGGAAAACTAAGAATGAGTGGTGTGCTGAGTACCCAGTGGAAAAAATGAAGCCAAGGAGGAATGGAGCACCTGTGTCAAACATCACTGATGGACTAAGATGAGAACCATGAGATGCACAATCACTTTAGCAAAAGGTGTCTAGATTTTGTCCAGAGGGGTTCAGTGAAGTGGTGGAATCAAAACCTGATGTTTTTTGTTCTCAAGAGAAAAGGGAGAGCGTAGGGACTGAAAGGGATATGTGGGGCAAACAACTTCTGACGTGGTGCACGAGGGTGGTTGATGGAAGTTTCTCTGAGGAGGCAAGGCTAACCAGCCCCAGAACTTTGAACAAAATATTGACAGGTAAATAGCCTAACAGAAGCAGTGCTTCAGTGCAAGTGAACTGTATGATGAAGAAGAAGAAAAAAATACTGGCGGGAAGTGAAAAATTTGCTAGAATGATGACATCTAGATTAACACAGAGATAACAGAGATAAAGAAAGTGTGGGCTAAGGTGGTGGCAACTGAGAAAGTGCCAACTGGGCAGAATGTTCTTGAGGTTTGTGTGACAAGCGCTGTTAACATCCTGGGTCTGCACAGCGTGAGATGAGGAGGGGATGCTCAAGCTCATTTTGGTGGTGTCATTACTAGACCCTAAAAATGGTTGAGCGCCGAAGAATTGATGCCTTTGAAGTGCTGTCCTGGAGAAGACTCTTGCAAGTCCCTTGGACAGCAAGGAGATCCAACCAGTCTATTCTAAAGGAAATAAATCATGAATATTCATTGGAAGGACTGATAATGAAGCTGAAGGTCCAATGCTTTGGCCACCTGATATGAAGAGCCCACTCACTGGAAAAGACCCTGATGCTGGGAAAGATTGAGGCCAGAAGGAGAAGGGGACGACAGAGGATGAGATGGTTAGATGGCATCACCTACTCAATGGACACGAGTTTGAGTAAGCTGCGTGAGATGGTGAAGGACAGGGAGGCCTGGCGTGCTGCAGTCCATGGGGTTGCAGTGTCGGACACGACACAGCAACTGAATAATATTACTGAGGCAACAGACAGGACCTTCTAAACAGTGAATTTGGGATCAGAACTAGTTTCTGCTCAGCCTGGGCTGCGCCTAGGCTTTGGGCCGCTCATTCATTCTCTCATTTTCACTATGACTCTTCACATTGGTTTCTCATCACACCTTCCAGACTCGTCTAGCCGCAGTGATCCACGATTTCAGTTACAGCGATAAAGATTTCGGTCTTAGCCTATTGCGTCGGAGGGATCATCAAGAAATCATCAAGTGCGTGTTCAAAGAGCATAAACAAAAGGGCCCAAGGAGAACTTCTAAGAGTGGACAAAATTTAGAGAGATATAGAATGGAGGATCGAGTAGACGGAGATACGTAATTTTGCTCCCGCCTGGAGAGGAGTGGCTAGTCAGAGGGGAGGCTTTCAGAGCTCGAGGGTTTCAAGCTTGGCAGCTAGGAACAGTCTGTGAGCCTCCGGTGGCTGCTGGCCTCTTCCACCATCCAAGGTTTGCCATCTGTGACAGTCACAGAGGCGCCGGCTCCCCCGTGGGAAGCAAAGCCTTGGTCCCTCCATACAAACTGCCACTGAGCCTGAGCTCCGCCATGTTTGAGAGAGATTTACGCAGAAGTGTTTGTAAAGGAAGAAGTCTTCCCACCAGATGTGGAGGTTCAGAGGCCTCCTCTCTCATCCTCTTCTCAGACTGTTTGAATCTATTCCAGGTCTTTCCGCTCATTATGGTGGGGAAACTGTCCTTGGACTCAGGAGTCTGAGAACACAGTAGATATCCAATAAATATTTGCGGTCCCCTGGCCAGGCTGCTCAGAGGGGAGGGCTACTGAGATCAGAGAAACCTGCTACTTTCTCACACCTTTATTTAGGGGGATGGAAATAAACAGGGGTTAAAAAAGCAATATAGACAACTCTCTACTTCTACATGAGATGCTTTCTAGAAAATACACGTGAAAAACAAACAACAAAGTAATATCAACAGATCCATAAGCCAGAAAAAAACTTCTTTCTCAGTAAAGTTAGATATACATATACACCTCACACATGTATTTCCTAATTTGATTTCACCTTTAGATATAATTTCAACCCAGTATTTTGTGTATCATTTCCAATGTTGTTCTTTCCCCATCGCCCCCCCCAGCTCTGTTCAGTGTTTCCCACATTAGGTCCAATAAGGTCTAAGAATGCACTCCCATCAGTACACCAAACATCTGTCTTTGTTTCCTTTACATTATGTTTATGAAAAGAGCTCCTCCCATTGCTACTGTCCACCTCTGCTTATTTCAGCATTCCATTCTGACTTCTTAAGGAGCACACAGAACTAAGCAGTCAAGTTACACGCACTGCCGTCTAAGTGCATATGGATGAGCCAGTGAAATGGGACTGGTGGCTGGCAGGAGGCAGCCAATGATACTCGAAATAAGTGTTCATCAGTTCATGAACAAAATTCCAAACATGCACAAGAAATACAGCTCAGGGGCGGGAGGTTTGTCTACAGTGCACAAGAGCTTCTAAAGGTAAAATATAAATATTTTAATTTACTTGTGCAATATATTTTAACTTTATGCATCTTATTGTATTGTTGAGGCAAAGTATTCAATGAAGGTACATTTGTTGCATAATTAACTTGTACTAGGCATTGTACACGAAGGATATATATTTTACACATCAATATATATCATAGAGCAGACTATATATGCCTATATATCCTCTATCCATCTTGTGCTGATAAATTATAATGATCATTTTTTTCAAATGAGATAACTGAGGTTTGAAGGTATTAATAATCTGCCCACAGCTACACAGTGTATCAGTGGTGAATCGGAGGGATCTGTGTCCTGTCAGAGGCATTAACAACTGCAGCATATTTGGGGCAATCTATAATAAAATCCGAAAGCGGTAAGAGTTTGTCATAGGAACTCTTGTCTCCAGGCGCTGTGATCCTTGGAATTTTGTCATACTGTAGCAACTTCCTGGCAGGGGAGAACAATTAGGTTCCCATGAAATACTCTGGCGTCTGTCCACCCCCCAATGAATGGAGCATGGCATCACCCCCTCCATAGCCATCACTGAAGACATACTGGGTTTAAGGCTAATACATTATTTTAATAGTGAATTCTGGAAGCCTACCAAAAGCAGTCAGCATTTGAATTTGGCATGATTTCCCTGATGCTTGTTGCTCATAATTTCATTATTCTCCAGATGTTAACATATTTTTCTGGGATGCTAATTTTTCTTTTGCCAATTATCTCTGTCAGAATTGTAAGGCATGAGCATTTGGGCTGTTTATTTGCACATTTCTTCTATTAAAATGCAAGCTCCACGAGGGGAGGGACCTGTGTGTGTCTTGCTTTGTGATTATTCCTTCAGGGTCACAAAACACTATGTGATGGAGAGTATGAGCCCCATAGATACCAGCAGAGGGAAGAAATGAGTGCAAACAGCACCCCCAACTTTACGGTCATGTGGAAGCTACTTCAAAACACTCTGAATTAACTAGATGATTTAAAAGAAGTCAGTTGTTATGTTTCTACCTGAAAATCATCTGGTAGAACCTTAGGCTTCCAGAATGAGAGATCCTTTGGGTCTTAATTCTGGGCAGCTCCCAGGACCTTCATGCGTGCTTGGCTCGAAGAAACCAAACATGTTTTTAAAGCAACAATTTTAGTATGAAATGACTGAGGCTAAAAATTGTCCTATATATTTTCAATGAAAAACAGTACTCCAAATAATCCACTTTCTATTTTCCATATCACCTCTCCAGTCTGCATGCCTCATTAACTGACAATTTGTTATCTCCATTTTTAATCACCCCATAAGAGATAGAATTAATTTTTCATGAGACTTTTATTTCCTTGGCTAAACACGTACATTTTTTTAAATGATTGAAGAATATGGTTCTTGTTAGTCATTTTTCTGTCTTCGGTACTGAATTTTAGGTGTATGTTTCGGAGGCCTAGGCAGCATTATTGTTCTGGCTCAAGTTGAAAACCATCCTTTTTCTTTTCATATGAGCAGCTGCAGCCTATACGATATTGGGCAGAGAGTGTTTAAGAAGGACTGTTCAGAATGCCTGCTGTCCTGGGACAGTAAATGATATTATTAGGTGAAGTTCCATGGTGCTGTGCAAACAGGGAATTCATTTTCAATTCCGACTCTGAGCTAGAAGAGACTTTTCCCTGCCAAGGGGTGTTCCAAGCCCTCATCAACACAGTGTACACGCAGAATCAGTCAGTAGAGGAAGGAAGGGTAGCCACAGTGTGGAGGACACCAAGCCAACATCTGACACCCAGATTTAGAGGACTGGGCCATGGAGCTAAGTGGGTGGTAATACGGTTAACAAGTCCATCTTCAGACTCACAGGCTCTCCTCTGGACAAGCCTATAAGCAGAGATTTAAGTGTCCTGAACTGAGAAGCAGTCGTCTCAGCATAGGTCTCAGGTTGCAGCAGGGATGCTGAACAGAAATTCTCCTGTGCTTCCTTTCTGAGGAGGAAATGAATGTGATGAAATAAAACGAGCATGGTTTCAGTACAATGTGTGCTGGTCCTGGCAGCAAATCTCATGGGTTCGGTTGCTATTAACACAGATGTATTAGAAGTATAAAGTTGGCGATGAAATAACCTCTGTAGGTGCTATATATTAATTTTTGGACCTGGTTGGAAGAGCTTTACTTTATTCATCCATTGCATCAAGACTGTTTGCCCAGAGTCATCATTTCTACACAGGCAAGGGTTGTCTCATCATCCTTTTCTGGAGTAGTGCATCTCAGCTTCAGAGCAGATAGGAACCACGTGGGATCCAATAGTCTTAGGACTCAATAGGTCCTAAGTGCTGAGTCTTAGGACTCAGTAGGTCATCTTGCATGTCTAATAACCTCCCAGGCAATGCAGATGCTATCAACACATGGACCACACTTTGAATGGCTATGGATTATGTGATTTTGTGAGCAAGTACAGTAATGAGATGCTGATTATAACTTCACACGTATATTTACTGTTAGGGAATGACTCCTCCAAAGTCCCTCACGAATACTCATTGTCATGAGGATTGTTTTGATTTTATTTTTTTGGAATGGGAGGTTTGCCCCCCACTCCACTTCCCCGTCTCCACTATTGTGAGACCAACTCTTCACCGGATAACACCCAAGAAGGCTTTTGTTCACACTGACCGGCTTTTATTTTCTGAGCTTTTCAAAGAAATCCTAGCATCTTTGGTCTCAGGGAGACAAAGGAAGTCACATGACTTGGACTCCCTGGTGGCATCTTGAAGATGGCTGTTCTGCTTCTCAAGCGAAGAAAAGGGGAATAACATATGGATATCTTGCCACGCTGCCCGTGCCATCCGCAGAACTGCCAGACCCCGTCAGGAGGGGCGGCAGATGGCCGGAGCAGCGGGACATGCCAAACGCTGCGCTCCAGCGCCCTCCACGAGGCGCGCGCTCAGGCAGCACTCGCGGAGCTCAAGAATATGTTCACGGCCTTTCACGAAGACAAATTATCCATGGCTCTTCAGATGGTGCTCTCGGAATCATCGCAGAGGGCGGGTGATTTACCTCTGCCACGCGCTGGCAACGCAACACTGTATCGGCGGGTGAAGAAACGCTTGTCAAAAATCTTCAAAATATGAACTCTCTTTCCTGAGCTTGGACAAAAGGTAGTGCTGGCTGATTATTTCATCCTGTGGTTTTTGTTGTTGTTGTTGTTGTTGTTGTTGTTGTTGTCCAGTCACTCAGTCATGTCCGACTCTTTGCGACTGTGTGAACTGCAGGAATGCCAGGCTTCCCTGTCCTTCCCCATCTCCCGGAGCTTGCTCAAACTCATGTCCATTGAGTCGGTGATGCCACCCAACCATCTCATCTTCTGTCGTCCCCTTCTCTGCCTGCCTTCAATCTTTCCCAGCATCAGGGTCTCTTACAAGAGAGAAAGTGAGTTCCAGTTCCCATTGCCAGCGAGGTCGCCCCTGTTGTCCACCCTCGTCTGAAATCCTCTGGAAGCCTTCTTTTCTGGACGGCATCTTCCGTCACAAAGCACGTGACCTTTTCTGGCCTCCATGTTTTTCCTCTGAGGTTGGGTGTCTTTCCATCACTCTTTACCCTCTGAAGTATTTAACTTCTACTCATTCTTTAAGATATATCCTGCACATTAACCTCTTGTAAGACTTTTCACTTCCATGCATTGGAGAAGGAATGGCAACCCACTCCAGTGTTCTTGCCTGAGAATCCCAGGGATGGGGGGGCCTGGTGGGCTGCCGTCTATGGGGTTGCACAGAGTCAGACACAACTGATGCGACTTAGCAGCAGCAGCACATTCACCTCTTCTAAAGATCTTAGTTTTTCCACCCTAGAGTATACGGTTTTTCTCCACACTTCTTGTCAGATTCAATCATTTGGCAGGTAAGTATCTCTTTAAGGTAATAATGTAATTTTGTTTCTTATTTAATTTTTCACACAGGCATGACTTCTCTACTTATTTAACCTATCAGTCCCTGATGGCTCAGACAGTAAGGAATCTGCCGGCAAGGCAGAAGACCTCGGTTTGATCTCCAGGAAGATCCCCTGGAGAAGGGCATGGCAACCCACTCCAGTATTCTTGCCTGGAGAATTCCATGGACAGAGGAGCCTGGAGGGATATAGTCCATTGGTTTGCAAAGTGTCAGACATGACTGAGTGACCAACATTTGGGTTTACTTAGGGTTATTCCTTAAAAGCTGTAAATTGTCTTAAAATTGTAAAGTCTGTGATAGTGGATAAATGCATTTTTACTTAGGTTTTGAAATCATTCACGGAGTAGATCTAGGCAGTGGTTCTCCCACTCAAAGGCCTGGGTCACTGAGTCTCACTCAGAACTTGAAAGCTTGGGACTTCCCCAGTGGTCCAGTGGCTCAGACTCCATGCTCCCAATACAGGGGAGCCCAGAGACAATCCCTGGTCAGGTAACTAGACCCCACATGTTGCAACTAAGAGGTCATATGTCTCAGCCAAGATCAAAGATCCCACATGCCACAGCAGAGAGTTTACATGCTGCAAAGAAGCCTGAAGAGCCTCTGTGCCACAGCTAAGACCTGGGACGGTCAAATAAACACACACACACACACACACACACACACACACACACACACACATATATATATATATTTTTTTAAGAAGAACCTGAGAGCTCATGATCATAGTGCCAAAGGCAGTAGACATGCTGAGGCTGGGGCCTCTGTCTCCTTCAGTCACAATAATGAAACAAAGACAAACTCCTTCCCGTCCTCCTCTAGCCACCCCCGCTATTCCCTTGCTCTTATTCTACGGGTGCATGGCCAGCTTATCTGTGTTTACTCCTGAAGGGAGCTGATGCTGCTCCCTCTCACATCTTGCTCCCCTGTGATTGCCCAGGAGACTTCCTCTTCTAGAAATTCCATAACCTGCACCTCGATTCATATAGTGTGCATTCGATTAAAAAAATTATTTTTAGTTGCCACAATAATGCTACAGAAAGTCATTATTTTGTTTTGAATCAAATTTGAAAGCCTTCCTTGGAAGGAGCCCCCACTCAATTCAAGCCAGTTGGCTTAATATCTCCATCACCCAGTCATTCCACACAAGCCGTTTCCAAACTGCGCCATATTCTTGGAATGCCCTCCCATTCTGTCTGCCAAGTTATCTCTCTTCCATCATCCAAATAGCTCATGTAATCCCACCTCCTCTTCACAGTCTTCCAGAACTATTTGGAAAAGGTCTAATAGCTTCTCTCTGTACCATCCGGTGTGAGCATTAGCCACTTAAGTCTCCCTCACTCCTCTCTGCGCCATGCATTTACAGATTTTTCAGGTGGACACCAAGAATGTACTCGGCTTTGAATTGTTCTACAGCCTTCATTTTTTTCACCCTTATTTATGTTGTCTTTAAATTCAGGTATCTTTAGTCTCATCTATTGACAGATTTTTTGGAAGTAAGACTTCAGTTAAAGCCCTCCCCAGAGTGTTGAGTGTAATGTCATGTAGAAGCAGACACTTAATACATAAAGAGATTCCTTAATTTCTCAGGTTGGATTTTTTAATGTATAAAAAATATGGAGCATATTTAATATTTCACAAATCCACCAGGACCTGCCAGAAGAACTCCTTTAGCCTTGGGCAAGGCTGGTGATTTCCATGGGGGTTCATTTCTCAGTAGGCAAGCCGTGCAGTAGCTGCCACTGATCGTGACTGTAGGGGAATGAAAGGGGAATGAAGAAGATGTCCTAAGTGATGGAGAGCAAGATCAAGACAGGTCATTCTCTGAGAGGGGAAATGAGTAGAAACGCTGAATGGCTTAGAGTCGGAAGCTATGGAAGCTTCCCTTCTTTATGAGATGCGGAAGAATGTGCTGCTAGAAGGAACTGGGAAGTCTCCTAAGGCTTGGCAAGGGACTCACACAGAATGGGTGTTTGGTGTGCACTTATCAATTGAAAAAAAAGGAATTGGCTATGTAATGCAACAATCCAGTCATTGCATCTCAGCCAGTTGAGTCTGAGTGAACTCCGGGAGTTGGTGATGAACAGGGAGGCCTGGCGTGCTGCGATTCATGGGGTCGCAAAGAGTTGGACATGACTGAGCGACTGAACTGAACTGAATGTGAGGAATAACTTGTTGACTGAATGATCTGAAAGGTTACAAAGTGGACCAAGGAGGAACAGGAAGTAGCTCTGTTTATATGAAAGTGAAAGTCTTTTAGTCCTGTCCAACTCTTTGTGACCCCATGGACTGTAGCCGCTCCCCCTCATCCCACCCCCTGCCCCCAGGCTCTTCTGTCCGTGAGATTCTCTGGGCAAGAATACTGGGGTGGGTAGCCACTCCCTTCTCCAGGGGATCTTCCTGACTCAGGGGTCCAACCTGGGTCTCATTGCAGGCAGATCCTTTACTACCTGAGCCACCAGAAAACCTGGTGTTTATATGGCGATGATAAAAAAAAGAAGCATTCTCTGACTCAAATGAGGTCTGGCTACAGAATTTTCAGTGCCCAGAACAAAATGAAAGGGCAGAGGACTCTGGTTCAGAAACTGTAAAGAATTTCAAGATTATGGCAGCAGAGCAAGAGCCAAGCCCAAGCATGGGATCCTTCCTACCAAGCACAGGGCCCTGAGGGAGAGCCCAGGGTTCCTGCCAAGGAGGTGAGCTTGTCCAGCGGACGCTGTTAGTGTGACTGTGATCGTGAGCACATGCAGATCACTGGGCTAATCCAAAATCTGGAAGAACATCCCTCTTCACAGCAAATCTTAGCTTAAACAAATACAGTTTTGTTGCAAACTCCGTTTTCCAAATACCTCTGTACCATCAAGGGAAAAGTTTTGGAAAGTTGGGTTCAATTTTATTTGATCTAGTTCCTCTCTCTCTTTCTACATCAAATGTTTGTGATTTTAATTAGCATAAGCGTTTTGTCTCTTTCATTCTCATGTAGTTGAAGATCTTGTGTGAAAACCCTCGAGTTTCCCTCCTTCCATGTATTTCACCTGTGAAACGGGCATGATAAACTTCATCTCTTGGGTTAATGAGTGTTTCCTGAGGTCATATATGTATATCCCCTAGCATCAACTAGTCAGTCCCTTCCCTTCTTTCTTTGCCTCCTTTTTGTCCTCACTGCTGCTGCTGCTAAGTCACGTCAGTCGTGTCTGAATCTGTGCGACCCCATAGACGGCAGCCCACTAGGCTCCTCTGTTTCCGGGATTCTCCAGGCAAGAACACGGGAGTGGGTTGCCATTTTCTTCTCCAATGCATGAAAGTGAAAAGTGGAAGTGAAGTCAGTCAGTCAGTCACATCCGACTCTTCACAACCCCATGGACTGCAGCCTACCAGTCTCCTCTGTCCCTGGGAGTTTCCAGGCAGGAGTACTGGAGTGGGGTGCCACACACAGGTCCCCAAATTCACAGCCCTGCCTTCTGGTCCTGGATGAGAATCCAAGTTCCAGTGTGTGCGGTGCTGAGGGCCTACCCTACACCCTGATTGTCAGTCTGGTGGCAGGGACATGGCTCAGCAGTCAGCTGGCCCACTTTCTCTCTCTGACACCCCCTCTCTCTCTCTCTCAACTGCAACAAAGCCTGACCAGGAGAGTCTGCAGAAAGTCTACTAGGGCAGATGAAGATGGGAGAAAGGAACCAGAGCTCAAGACATATCTGTCTCATTTCTCATTGTCTGGGTACCATCAAGTTCAGTTTGCTAACAAACTATCTCATCCCAGGGAGGAGACCTAGATAAAAGAAAGATGGGCATTGGGAGAGGACAGGGATAAAGAGAGATGGAAAACACATTCAGCGCTTTGACAAACTGGATGCAGAGATGCTCTAGTGCATTTGATCAAAGTGGGGGAAGAAACACTTTTGTCAAACTGTCGGCTTTGTTTACAAGCGATGCCACTCTTGCACATCATTTGCCTCTTTGCATTAATGCCCTGTCTACATTTTTTATTCACTGTTGAATGATCAGTATCCAAAGCCCTTTTTTGTTCCCTGCTACAGATTTATTTAAATGTACGGAACTCTTAAGCAGTCAGCTTGGAGCAACTACTATAATCTCCTCCTCTTTACTCGTAACCAAAGACACATATCACACGAAGAATAACAAAGGTATGAGGAGGATTAGGAGAATTTGGTGCCACCGCGAACAAAGCACAGCTAGCGTTATGCTTTTAAAATAACGGCTTTTCTGTCTCACGGGCCATGAGAAATAACTTTTCCACCACATAATAAATTTATTAGCCTTTCCGACCTCATCATTCCTACCTTAACTTAGATAGAGCATCAAAGACAAGAACATCTGTTAGACAGTAACGTTTTCCAGTTCCGCTTTGTAACAGTCACCGCTCCGTGCTCCAAAGTTACTGCATGAGCGCCACCTTGTGGGAAATCTGTTAGTTGCACAACGTAACCACAAAATCCTCAGAAAGTTACTGAGGTCAAAGGTCTCCTACCTTCTAAGCAGCTCTGCTAATTTTTCTCATGTGTCTGGATAATATCCCAGCCTTTTAAGAACATTCTTCAAAAGTACAGAAATGACAGTCTTCACAGCCTATCCCAATTCTCTATGATCTCTTCAAGGAAGGTGCCTCTTGGGTGAGAGGGGAAAGTAGGTATCTTTTTAAAGATCCCCAAATTTCTTTATCTTGAGCCCTTTATAAGCTCAAGGTGGCTCTCTATACACAGGGTGCCCTGGTGGCTCAGTGGTAAAGAACCCGCCTACCAATGCAGGAGATGGGGTTTGATCCCTGATTTGAGAAGATCCCCTGGTGAAGGAAATGGCAACCCACTCCAGTATTCTTGCCTGGGAAACCCCATGGACTGACAAACCCGGTTGGGCTACAATGCACGGGATCGCAAAGAGTCAGATACAACTGAGGACAAGTGCAGGATCATAGCTTGCAATGATCACTGCTCAGGGACTTGCTAACAGGCAGAGATGTTTTGCAAGACCAACCGCATACACTTAAAAGTCAATCCTGTTTGTCAGTTGCTAATGATATAGCATTTGCCATTTTTGCACATCTTGCTCCTTCTCACCCAAATGTTGTTTCCCCTTTGTTCCCTCTTGTTCCAAACTATTCTCCTCCCAGGAATTCCTAGCTCTTCCAAGACAGAGTTTATCAGTTAGTTTCTCTAGAAAGCTTCCCTTAGTCCTACGTCCATCAAGGTCCTACAGCAACAGATGACAGATGAAACTGGATGATTTGAGGACAGCATAATCGAAAAGCCATTAACAAAAGGGTGGGTAGGGTATAGGGAATCCACAAATGCTGCTGTAGAATTCTCATAATAGGAAGAGATGCCTCTACTACCCTAGTTCTGATGGAGAAGGAAATGGCAACCCACTCCAGTATTCTTGCCATGAGAAACCAATGGACAGAGGAGCCTGACAGCCTTCAGTCCATGGGGCCTCAAAGAGCTGGACATGTCTGAAGTGACTTAGCATGCACACCCCCTAATTCTAAAGGCACAAGGAGGCAGCGGGCTCTCAGGAGGGCAAGGTGACACAGGTGTGACCTCTAGAGAGGGCTTGCACTTTCTCACCTCCTATATGTGTGCCCCAATGGCTAAGCCCAGCATAAACCAGAGAGCAAGGGAACCCAACACGTTTGTCTCAGGGAGATACAGGGAAGGGAAAGGAAGGGGGTGGTAAGATGTGGAGGGACCAACAGAAGACATCTGTGATTGTCCCTAGTCCTGGGTACCTACTAGACAAGCATATGCATAGAGAGAAGACTGAAATGTTACACGGAGAGAGACAAACAGTGATAGTGAAGAACGGAACGAAGGGACCGATCAAGGTCGTCTACTATTTATAACTTACTCCTGCCTCTCAGACTGACATCCACTCACTTGAAACCCCATTTCAGCACTCTCCCTGTTTAAAGACGTGTGAGGAGGGGTCTGTTAATAGCACCTCTGCTTCCGGTTCTGCTTGGAGAGGCCTGACATCATCCATCACTAAGCTTGGGCTGGAAGTTGGAGGATTCAGTCTGATAAATTAAGGTTAATTAATATCTGCCATATCTGATCTCAGTTTTTGAGGGGTAGCTCAGACATCTAGATTCTTCTCTTTTTCTTCTCTTTTTTGAAGTCGATATATTTTTGGAAGGTGCCTATATTTTAGGTAGGAGAAAGTATCTACGGCTTTAAACTCCAAATCATGGACATGTACCTGGTCTTGGTACACATGGTTTCACTTGCAGATCGGTGCACTGATTCTAAAGAGACAGTTCAGTTCAGTTCAGTTGCTCAGTTGTGTCCAACTCTTTGCGACTCCATGAATCGCAGCACGCCAGGCCTCCCTGTCCATCACCTACTCCCGGAGTTCACTCAAACTCATGTCCATCGAGTCAGTGATGCCATCCAGCCATCTCATCCTCTGTCGTCCCCTTCTCCTCCTGCCCCCAATCCCTCCCAGCATCAGAGTCTTTTCCAATGAGTCAACTCTTCGCATGAGGAAAGTACTGGCCAAAGTACTGGAATTTCAGCTTTAGCATCAAGACTTGCTAAATTAATACGTGCTGTCATAGACATACAGATCAATGGAAGACTGTGTAGTTAGAAGAAAAAGCTTCAGAAAAAAGTCATTTTTGACATTCATGTTTCTCAGAGGGGCTCATATATTTTTGACATGGCAATGCAGTAACCTGAACAAGGGAATTTTATCAAAACAAAAGGTCTGTCTTCAAAACAGTAATATATCCTATCAATTACTCATATCTCCAAAGATCTTACAAAATCCCATTATCGTTCTATCACTTGGTTGATTTAGCTTTGTCGTGAGGAATGGCCCCGTGATTATCATAAAGATAACAAATACTATGGATTACACACATTCTAATTTTTGTATGGTGATCAACAATCTCTAGCTACTGAAAGAACACAATAAAACAATTCAGAAATAATTAAGCTTATTTTAATCATTTTATAAATTATGAGATTTTTAAGTCAGGAAGAAATTTTGTAGAATACTAATTCATATCTCTCATATTATATGTGAATAAAATGGGATTGGGGTTTCAGTCACACACCCAAAGATGAAGACTGATTAGCTGCAAATTTAAAACCACAATCCACATCTTAGGAGCCCTTCACTCAGTGTCGAGAATCTTTTAATAAAAGCTTACTGTAGAGTGGGGTGATTTTTCAAAACCCAAACATGTAATTGGTTTTGTTATTGCTGGTTTTCCTGCAGTAGAGTATATAGGAAACCATTCTCTTTCACCCTTATATTCCATTCCTTCTTCTTATCCAATACAGTGACAAAGTAAAAATATATGCTGGTTTTGTGGTTCAGAGTCAGAGGAGAATTCTACAGTGAATGTGTGGATTCCAAAAATGCACATCGAGGTATCACTGACCCCTAACAGACTGGAAACTGGGTAAAGGAGAAACCGGATGGCAGGAGTGAGGAAGTGAGTGAGACGCGGGTGAAGGTGTGTTTGGGTCCTTGAGGGTCAGAGAACCGCTCCCATTCTTGAACCTACACTTCTGACACCAAGACCGCAGGTGGGGTTGACCCTGCAATATCGTCAACACAGTACGTCCCCCGTTGTGTATCTGCAGGTTTCACCCAAGGGTGGATCAAATAAAGTTTTGTTTTTTTTTTAATTCTAGATGGTTCCAAAATGGAAACTGAACTTGCCACTCCCCAGCAACTATTTTTTAATACATAGCACTTACACTGTATTTACAAGGACTGAAACTGTATTATATACTGTAAGGAAACTATAGATGACTGAATTTATATGGGAGGATGTGCACAGGTTATGTGAAAACACCACACCTTTTCACAAGAGGGACTTGGCCATCTGAGGATTTTGCTGTCCACGGGGGCCCTGAAGCCAGTCTCCTGAGGATATCAAGGGAGGACTGACTATACTGGGAACTTGGGAGTCTTGTCCAAGTTCTCATTGCTGATCTCAGCATGGGTGGTGCAATTCTGCTAATAAAACTAGTTTCCTGTGCAAGTATCAAAAGGCTCCCATGTGTGCCTTTTGCTCCTCTTCTGGACTGTGCAAGCCCCAGAGTGCTAACATGAAGGGCGGGAGAGGGCACCCCAAATTGACCAATATTGGACTTCTTGTCAACCTCAATGACAGCAGCCTCACAGTAGATTTAATCTGACTTAGAAAAATAAAGGTGACATCTCTGGTGCGCTGAGTGCCATGGAGAAAGTTGCACCTGTTATAAGTATAAATTTTCTGTTGTGCTCATCTAACCATTATTTGATGGGTGAGGGGTGAGAGCCAAGTACCTTGTAGATCATTTTATCCAGCAAAGAAAGCACAATTTTGAAAGGATAATATTTCCTTACTATACCATTTTTCTGGCCTACCTAAAAAAAGAAAAAAAAAAAACTGGAATTTTACAATTATTTTTGTAGTAACAGAAGCTCTTCAAGACATAGGGCCTATGCACTGAATTGTAGCCCAGCATGAAATTTTATAGCTGAATTATGAACTCCTGCCAATAAAAGTTTACAGCAAAACAGCCTGGCTCTTCTGGCTTTAGGAGCAGGGGTGGAGAAAATATACATGCTCTAACAAATACGATTATCCTGGAAATATGATATTAATGATGGCACAATTTGAGAATAAAGAATTAAAATGTTAGAATGAAGTTAATTGGAAATACTTGAGAGATATGCCATTCATTACCCAAGCCATGTGCACCTTATTTACTTTATACAAATGTAAACTCAAAATGATTTGACATCTCTTTCAATTTCATAATTAAATTAGAAGATTTACAAGTTCACAGGTTTTAAAATGAAACTACTATTGACTTTAAATCATCCTTGTTAAGCAAGAAAGTAATAGAATGAATAAATTAAATTCACTCAAAAAAATGTCCTATCATTAATTTCCCTCCAAAGATAACTCTTGACTATTGAATACATTCATGTTACAATTATCCATGTAGTAATGTTCCAAAGAATCAAATATAGAATATTTTAAACACAGAAGAATATAACCGGCTATAATCTGTTTTATTTTATTTGGCTGGGAGTAGGGGCTCCCATGGATGGAGGAGCCTGGTAGGCTGCAGTCCATGGGGTCGCGAAGTTGGACATGACTGAGCGACTTCACTTTCACTTTTCACTTGCATGCATTGGAGAAGGAAATGGCAACCCACTCCAGTGTTCTTGCCAGGAGAATCCCAGGGACGGGGGAGCCTGGTGGGCTGCTGCCTATGGGGTCGCACAGAGTCGGACACGACTGAAGCGATTTAGCAGCAGCAGCAGCAGGGCCTTCCCAGGTAGCACTAGGGGTAAAGATCCTGCCTGCCAAAACAGGAAATGTGAGAGACATAGGTCCAAGCCCTGGGTCGGGAAGATCCTTTGGGGAAGGAAATGGCAACGGGCTCCAGTATTCTTGCCTGGAGAATCCCATGGACAGAGGAGCCTGGCGGGCTACAATGCATAGGGCTGTAGAGTCAGAAAAAGTCAGACACAACTGAAGCTACTTAGCATGCACACACGGCAGGAAGCCCAGACAACTGAATAGAGCAGTTACATAAAATACACTTAACACATTACCAAATTGATTAAATAAATAAAAACAAAATGCTCGACATTTTTTAAAGTATTTGAAAATCCCTTGATAGGTAATAATCTTGATAAATACAGCACAGACTCTTTGTGGGCATCCTCTAGACAGAGCTGTGTTTTCATACAGTGTGGAACATCCAGAGCATGTAGAAATTATGACTTGAAAAACAGGGTAGGAAGACACCAGAGATGGACAGATTGTGATTCCACTTCAGCCCCTGCCATTGGCAGAAGTGGGGTGTGGGGACTCATCTAGGTGCCCGGGACTCAGCCTCCTCCCCAGCACCATGGGAGTTACCACCAGCCTTGGCAGAGACGAGCTTAGACTCATTGTCTCTTAGCCAGGACTGAGCATGTCGGAAAAGAAAGACTTAGCCGTCAAAGGGATATTGCAAGGATTTGGATCCTGTTCAGTCATGTCCGACTCTTTGCGATCCTATGGACTGTCTCCCACCAGGCTCCTCTGTCTGTGGAATTCTCCAGGCAAGAATACTGGAGTGGGTTGCCTTTTCTCCTCCAGGGGATCTTCCCCAACCAGGGATCAAATCCACATATCCTGTATTGGCAGGTGGATTCTCTCTTTTTTTTTTTTTTAAACTGGAGAATAATTGCTTTACAATATTGGCAGATAGATTCTTTATTACTGTGCCACCTAGGAAGCCCCTAGGTGTTACAATAAAGCACTTCATAGAAAAAAGCATAGAGGGGTGTGTTAGCATTGTTTTTCCTTAGGAATGGCCCACCACTACTGTGACCTGTAATTATCAGAGTAATGTGTTTCAGGGACAAAATGGAAATCATTACCACCATCACTAATGATGTATCCCTGCTATGTTTCACTGGACAAAGTCTTGTTTTCTGAGGCTGGTAAGGCGCGTGCCATCATGCAGTCATCCCTCTGTTTAGTGACCACCAGTAATTTAGCCTCACTGGAGTTTCTGATAAAAGTCTCTACTCTTCAGGAGCTCGCTCCTGTAGGTGGGGGAAACCGGCTCAGGCGAAAAGCACACCTTAGAGACAACTACACTATGAAACAAGAACACTTGGGGCTTTCCCAGTGGCTCGGCAGTAAGGAATTCTGCCAGTGCAGGAAATGTCGGTTTGATCATGAGGTCGGGAAGATCCCCTGAGGAATGAAATGGCAACCCGCTCCAATATTCTTGCCTGGAGAATCCCATGGACAGAGGAGCCTGGCGGGCTACAGTCCTTGGGTCACAAAGAGGCGGACACAACTTAGGGACTAAAGAACAGCTGTGTGAAACCAGGATACTTGGGATGGTATCTGATTAAACAGATTAAGCAGTGGGAAGGAAAAACAGGAGACTGCTTAGCGGAGGTAACACTTGTTTAATCCTTGAAAGTTCAGTGATAAGGGAGCCCTGGGCAGAGGGAAGAGCAGTGTGTTCAGGGAACTAGCCGTGCCCACCACTTTCCTGGGGGTGGGGAGGCTGGGGAGAGTCTTATCAAGGACTACAGTCACATCAAAGAGTTCCTTTTGCTAAAGGCAATGGGATCAGAACAATGAGCAGTTCTGCTTCTGGGAAGATAATGCTAAGATGGAAGGAGAATGAACTAAAGGGGAGGAAGTCAGTCCAAATGCCTCATTTGCTTGTTTGCTAATTTTCCACAGTGGGTGTGAATAATGGAGGCTTTAAAGTTCAGAACCCTGTTGCAGTGGCCATGAGAAGGCACCTCTCAGATCTCCAACTACAAGGACTGTGTGTGTCCAAGGCCCAGCGCTGAGCTCTGAAGTCTATCAGTGTTAGCTCCAAAGCCACACTTCCTACCGGAGTCAGGGATGGCGCTCAGCCCCCTGTGATGGAGGACTTTGACTGAGAACTCCGGACAGCCACCAGGAGCCTTCTGTAGACCACAGGACCAGACACCCTCTCCCCTCTCTCTCCTTCACTCTAATTCAGACTTCACATTACAGTCACAGACCTCACAGCTTCCCCGACTTTCTCCCCATCCGTTCTCACATCTATCTCCCCTAATCAAGCCACTGCTGTGTGAGCCGATCTTGGCATCTGGTTCTCATAAGACTTGGACTAATTCACTAGCATAGTGATTTACCAAATAAACTTCCGCATATAAACACAAAACTGTGGATAACTCAAGATCAAGCCTGCCTGACTCCTTCTCATTTTTAATCTGAGTACCTGGGAAAGAAGACAGCCCAGCGGTTTCAAAAGATGAAATGAATCCAGACTTGATTATGCAATAATATGTTTCCCCTTATAGTTCAAGGTGGTCTATCAACCAACCATGCTGAGTTCTTTAGGAACACTCGAGAAGCTTTGTGCTAAGTTTGATCACTGAGGTTGACAAGAAAAGCCCTCTTGCTTTGTCAGATCGAGAGCTTTAATTCTTTCACTTTAAAGCACCAAAAAGGGGGTGAATCACAGAAGTGATTCATGCCTTAACATTGTTTTGCAACTCAAAACACTTTCATATGCATTTATGTGTCCATGTTTCATAGAGTCAAGGACTTTTCTTTAAGTGGGGTTCAATGAATAGACTTTTGCAGAAACACATCCACAGTACATCACCTAGAATATCTAGTTAAGATTCCTTAAACTTGAATTAGAAACACAGAGCATAAATTTCATCCTGATTATGATGAGTGTCCCTACATATTTGATAGCTGTCTTCCTTCTACTTAATGTACAGTAATTGTGTTTGTCTGAGTGCGTGATTAAAATTTACTGGGAAGGGGCTCCACTCCCCTTGCCTTATTTCCGTCTGGAACAAAATCAGATAGTAAACCTGGCTGATCACTGTTCCCACTTTCTAAAGGAAAAGGTATCTGCTGGTTGAGTTCAGGAGAAGCAGCTAAATTTGCTCAGACCAGACACAGTTGACCCTCTGTATGTGTGGAAGCCACATATATGAATTTGATCAATCATGGATAAAAAATATTTTTAAAAAAATCCAGAAAGCTCCAAAAAGCAAAACTTGAATTGGCCATGGACAGACAACTATTTTCAAAGCATTTAGACTGAATTAGAAGGCAATGGCACCCCACTCCAGTACTCTTGCCTGGAAAATCCCATGGACGGAGGAGCCTGGTAAGGCTGCAGTCTATGGGGTCGCACAGAGTCGGACATGACTAAGTGACTTCCCTTTCACTTTTCACTTGCATGCATTGGAGAAGGAAATGGCAACCCACTCCAGTGTTCTTGCCTGGAGAGTCCCAGGGACAGGGGAGCCTGGTGGGCTGCCGTCTATGGGGTCGCACAGAGTCGGACACGACTGAAGCGACTTAGCAGCAGCAGCAGCAGGGCTTCCTTGGCGGTTCAGACAGTAAAGAATCTGCTTGCAGTGCAGGAGATTCAGGTTTGATTCCTGGGTCAAAAAGATCCCCTCCCTGGAGAAGAAAACGGTGACTGGCTCCAGCATTCTTGCCTGGAGAATCCCATGGACAGAAGAGCCTGGCAGGCCACAATCCATGGGGTCGCAAAGAGTCAGACACAGCTGAGCGACTAACACACACACACAGGCACACACACACACACACACACACAGGTATTCTAAATAATCTAGAGATGATTCAAAGTATACAAGAGGATGGAGATAGTTGATATACAAATACTACATAATTTTCTATACAGGACTTGAGCATCCTTGGATTTTGGTACAGTTGGGGCTTCCTGGATCCACTCCCTGAGGATACCAGGGGACAACTGTCATTTCTTTTTCATGAACCCAACCTGTCTTCATGATAGATATGTTTCTGTTTTTCCTCAAAGATGAATTTTTCACCTCCGTGGGAAAGCCCAAGGCTACCTATGATGGCACAAGTATGGCTGTGGAATTCTGGAATGATTCATTACCAAGTATGTTGCAGCATCAACACTAAATTGCATATTTCAATCTGAATTTTGTCAGTGGTAACACTGATATTTTGATTTCCATCTGCCTACCTCTTGTGTCCTCACTTGTTATGCAAAGAATCCATAATCCCAACAATCTTATACTCTTCAAAACTGCCTTTAGTAGAAAGCATTATTTTCACATGCATATGTCTGCTATATGCTAGTTAACTAAACTGCACACTTGTAGTAGCAAGCACATCTGACATAAACAGACTTGAGAATTTCTTAACTGACTCTTGCAAAATAT
Organism: Ovis canadensis; assembly: GCF_042477335.2. NCBI lineage: Eukaryota > Metazoa > Chordata > Mammalia > Artiodactyla > Bovidae > Ovis > Ovis canadensis. The sequence continues at coordinate 27,528,309 of NC_091270.1, read as the reverse complement.
TCCAACCAACATGCAGGCATTGAAATGGGAAGCCTCTCTCAAGGGTAGCCTCCTAGGCCAGAACATTCAAAAAGCATAAACATTAGTCACTCTATACTTTCTGAGGAAATAAAGAGCTTCAGTGATTTGGTGAGTTGGTTAAGTGGAGGATGACTGAGACAGCTTTTGTGTGGTGCTGTGCTAAGTCACTTCAGTTGTGTCCACCTCTCTGTGACCCTATGGACTGTAGCCCAGCAGGCTCCTCTGTCCATGGGAAACTGGGATCAAACCTATGTCTTTTATGCTTCCTGCACTGGCAGGCAGGTTCTTTACTATGAGCACCACCTAGCAAGCCCAACAGCGCTTCTATTGAACTTAAATAGACCAACCATCTGTTGACGAAACACAGCAAGATCTGAACTGCTCTCACATGAGGCTCAGACTATCGACATTCACGCGTGGGCACTGCTTACGTCGAGCCCAGTGGTTGAAGTATGGTTCCCTTTCGGACATAAACTGCATTTGGCATAGATTTTCCTTGATATTAGTCTTGTTTGAACCATTGGACTCTTTTTAAAACTGTGTTAGAAGACTTTTCACACAGTTTCTCCACATTTCCCTCAGGGCTTAGAAGGCAACCCTTCTAAGACCAGCCCCCTCGACTTTTTGCCCGTTAGCATTTTAAATCTTTTCTTCTCTGTCGACTCCATTCCTGAGAATTTCAAACATATTTTACTTCAAGAACTTGAGAAATGTCGCTTGATCTTGGCTGTGGCTTTTGGTTAACACCTTCACAACCTCCCTGTTCCTCTGCAATGATTAACCCAGCAAACTTTCTAAAAGCCCGCCTCCTCCCTGAGCATGCTTGAGGTCGCTCTTCTGAATGATCTCCTTGACAAAGCCGGTCTTCTTTTATTCTTCATTCCCTGGATGCTTCCTTGAACATGAGTTGAGTCATCTCATTACTGATTCCTTCTAGATCCCCTGGAGCATAATCTGAGTTGTTCTCTAACACCAACCCCCGCTACCCCCATGCCATGCTTCTAGTTTCCTGGCTCCCTTCTTCCCGCCAAGAGGAACCCAGTGTCATGGATCAAACTACTCATGCTGCTGTCTGAACAACAGGGATGATATTAGTCCTTTGCGTTTATTATGATTAAGTTAGCCACTGTATTTAGAGAATGTTAAGCATGATTGGTACTTCCCTGGTGGCTCAGACGGTAAAGTGTCTTGCTTACAGTGCGGGAGACCTGGGTTCGATCCCTGGGTCAGGAAGATCCTCTGGAGAAGAAAATGGCAACCCACTCCAGTACTCTTGCCTAGAAAATCCCATGGACAGAGGAGCATGGTAGGCTGCAGTCCATGAGGTCGCTGAGGGTCGGACACAACTGAGCGAATTCCCTTTCACTTTCACTTTCAAGCATGATTTGAGGCATTGTAAAGACTGAAGGCAAAAGGAGAAGAGGGTGGCAGAGGATGAGATGGATGGCAACACTGACTCAATGGACATGAACCTGAGCACTCCAGGAAACAGTGAAGGACAGGGAAGCCTGGCATGCTACAGTCCCTGGGGTCACAGAGTTGGACATAACTTAGCGACTGAACAACAGCAAAATGTTCAGTGAATACAGATGACTAAACAGAAGGAGACTTTTTCCTACTTATTTGTCCTTTATCCTTTAGACTTATTCTTAAATGACTTAAGCAAACCTGGTTTCAAGGACTTATATATATATATGTTTTTCAATGCTAGATCTGACTTAACCTATTTTAATCACGTTTCTAATTATCTTTAAAGCAAAACACTTCCATATTGTCTCTGCTATTTCTGTTTTGTGATCTACTCTAACAGTGAACTTCTTTCCCAACTATCCTTGAGTAAGTATTTGCAGACTGAAAATATTCTGATTCTTCAGTTTCTGTCCAAACATCCCCCAATCTTGCTTTGAGGTTTTCAACACTTGGCCCTTTAACGCTGGGATAGTCTGATAATTGATATCCATGCCTCAAGCCTCCAGCCACAAAGACAGTCACTTTAATTCAGTCAATATTTATTGAATGCCCATCATCGGTCACACACTGTTCAATACCCCTGGGAGGGTTTTGCAAACAGGACAGATAGGGTCCCCAGTGCATGCATCTCCTGGTCCTGAGCCAGGGCTCTCACTCTGTCTGTACATCACCGTCACCTGAAACTCTTCTGACTGTATCCTATTTATTTTTATATCAGTCTTTAAAAAATTGTACAAGGGATTGTGATAAGGTGCAGGCTGAAAAACTCCAGTAACTCTCTCCCCTTCCAGAGCTTATCGTCATTTTCCTAAGCCACAGGTTCTCTCAGGTTTAACTCTTCATTTGCCACATTATCAATCCTACCTTGGCCTTGCAGAATTCTCATTATTCTGACCTCACCACCTCCATCTGATCTTCTCAAGCTCTCTCTGTGCCATTTCTAAAACTACATCTCACCTGCCACATGCCTGTAGTCTGCATTTCCATCCACCAAGACTGGGTTTTAAGCTGCACCTATGCAAGTTAGGAAGCAACAGTTAGAACTGGCCATGGAACAACAGACTGGTTCCAAACAGGAAAAGGAGTGTGTCAAGGCTGTACATTGTCACCCTGCTTATTTAACTTCTATGCAGAGTACATCATGAGAAATGCTGGACTGGAAGAAACACAAGCTGGAATCAAGATTGACAGGAGAAATATCAATAACCTCAGATATGCAGATGACACCACCCTTACGGCAGAAAGTGAAGAAGAAATAAAGAGCCTCTTGATGAAAGTGAAAGAGGAGGGTGAAAAAGTTGGCTTAAAGCTCAACATTCAGAAAACGAAGATCATGGCATCTGGTCCAATCACTTCATGGCAAATAGATGGGAAAACAGTGGAAACAGTGTCAGACTTTATTTTAGGGGGCTCCAAAATCACCATGGTTGCAGATGGTGACTGCAGCCATGAAATGAAAAGATGTTTGGTCCTTGGAAGAAAAGTTATGACCAACCTAGACAGCATATTAAAAAGCAGAGACATTACTTTGCCAACAAAGGTCCATTTAGTCAAAGCTATGGTTTTCCTAGTAGTCATGTATGGATTTGAGAGTTGGACTATAAAGAAAGCTGAGTGCCAAAGAATTGATGCTTTTGAACTGTGGTGTTGGAGAAGACTCTTGAAAGTCCGTTGGACAGCAAGGAGATCCAACCAATCCATCCTAAAGGAAATTAGTCCTGAATATTCATTGGAAGGACTGATGCTGAAGGTAAAACTCCAATACTTTGTCCACCTGATGCGAATAACTGACTCATCTGAAAAGACACTGATGCTGGGAAGGACTTCCCTGGTGGCTCAGATGGTAAAGCGTCTGTCTACAATGCGGGAGAGCTGGGTTCAATCCCTGGGTTGGGAAGATCCCCTGGAGAGGAAATGGCAATCCACTCCAGTACTATTGCCTGGAAAATCCCATGGACAGAGGAGCCTGGAAGGTACAGTCCATGGGGTCACAAAGAGTCAGACACGACTGAGTGACTTCACTTTTGATGCTGGGAAAGATTGAAGGCAGGAGGAGAAGGGGACACCAGAGGATGAGATGGTTGGATGGTATCACTGACTCAACGGACATGAGTTTGAGTAGGCTCCAGGTGTTGGTGATGCACAGGGAGGCCAGGCGTGCTGCAGTCCATGGGGTCGCAAAGAGTCGGACACGACTGAGCAACTAAACTGACTGAACAATGCCACGAAGCCACTGCAAACTGTAAAAGATATGCTAGTCTGTCCCTCTTTGTACACCGAATATACTTTAGAGCACAGCAGAGACACTGAGGCCAACTTCATTATTTATTTATTTTTGTTATTTGGGGATCTGTGCTGAGGTCCAAAGATGACTAGGAAATGCGCTGGTCTGGTGACCTAGTCCATCATCCTTCACACTAAGGAGGTAAAGGGACTGACTAAACACAAGAGGGAGGGGGATTTCTCTGGAAAAAACTGCTAGAGCAGTGTGTGCAACCCCGCCTCCCCTGCCAAGTGCAAATAAACGAGAGGGTGTGAAGCTGCTCCCCTGCCATCACAAGTGAAACGAAAGCGGCTCTATTATCATCAAGCAAATAAACTGGACTCTGTCAGGAAAAGCAACCAACCTAGACAAGACTTCTGCTTCTACAGAGAGCCCAGAAGAGCTCAGAGTGAGAGCAATTAGACACACTGTGCTGTTTTCCTCAAGCTCCTCAGGCACAAAGGCTGCCAATCCCTGGAAAAGTCAGTCCAGACAAAAGCCTTCCTGGAGGTCCCCATGCTGGCTCAATGAGAAGAGACGGCTGGGGTGGGGTACTCCACACTAGCCAATTTTGTCAACGTGAAGTGGACACCATGGAGGGGAGTGGACCTCAGCTGTCCTGAGAGGGACCTGTTTAAAAAAAGTCACCTGCCAACAGTCAGAGATCCTGAGTCAAAGAGCCCCCTGGGGTGTAGGCAGGAGGAGTGACTGAGCAAAGAGTCATGAGCGCCCAGCCAGGTCGGGCACTGCCCACAACAGGGGGCACTGAGTGGTGAGGTCACCATGGCTCTGTGCTCTCCCATCACCAAGCCTGAAGGAGCCAGCAGCAGTGTGCAAGGGAGAAAGAACAGAAAAACAAAACTAAAAAGAGTGACCGCTGCCACCTGTGCCCAGCACACATGCCTGAGGGTATGATCTGAACCAGAGCTGAGGATGCAGAGCAAGTCTCAACCACATGAGAAATCAGGGTTTGCTTCAGATCAGACGTGATACTGCTCCTTTAGAACTTGAAGGCGATCAGAAGAACCCACAGGGCTCGAGGTTCAGTCCAGGGGTGTGGAAGAAGAATTCAGTAGAGTGATTATCATGTTAGTGATGAACTTAATCAAGGTGTTTCCTGCTTGGTACCATCCCAGCCTCACTCGGTCAGTAACGCATGCACAGATATCACAGCTTACTTGATCTTTTTATTACCACAACAGAAGAAGGTTGTGAGAAGGAAGCAACAGATGCTGTTGGCTACTTCCAACAGATGCTGTTGGCTACTTCTGATTTATCTCTACACCAGGAAAGGCCCTCTCCTAGCCCTTCTTTCTGACTGATGGGGAGTTCACCCTCAGAGATCTCTGGGGTTACACTCAAATTTTTTTTTCATTTGATCTGTTTAATATGAAAAGCATACATCACACTCTTAGGAATGTTCTTACAAGGTAGCACATCACCCTTTTGCCAGAAGAATTTAAACTGCTCCTCCCTCTCACCTTCTAGAAGATGCTTTGGCTGCGTAATTGACATAGAACCAGACCGCAGTCCAGGGAATGTTGGAAATGACAAGGTCCCCGGGTTGTCACTTGCACACTTCTTGCAAACAGCAAATGCATCCTAAAGGCTTTGATGTGCAAAACCAATATAGTATTGCAAAGTAAAATAAAGTAAAAATAAAAATAAATTAGTAGATAAATTCTCAGCTCTGTGCAAAAATGTAATCCTTACCAAACTGCCAGTGGAGTTTCGTTAGACAACACATCCACTCAGATCAGAAGAGGGAGTCTCCTGTGTACCCCACCTTCCTATGACTGTTTGTCCCCCTCTCTCCGAAACGGATGCATTTAGTCTCAAGCACATCTCCTTCCTTCAAACCTCGTACTTCCTGGTAGACTTACTCCCAGACATCCAGGAGAAAGCTTTTGGAGTTGCCCTACCTTTGCTCCTGCCTTTAGATTATACAGTTCCTCACAGAGTTTCCCAATTTATCCATATTCTCTAATTTCTAATTTCCATTTACAAATTTTGACAAATGATTCCCTAGGAGTTTATTCCCACCCCTACCCGCTTCCCTTTTCTTCTTTTTATTACATGTTGCCTTTTTCCCCTAAAAGCAAGACTCCAAATAAACTGTTTCCACTTTGACTCCTTTAATTTTGAACAAAGTGGCTTAAATAAATCCAGGCATGCCCGTTCCAGTTTATCAGGCTGATTCAGGCAGAGTGAGCCTGCACCAGAGCCCCGTGTTCCCTCCAGCATGAGGTCAAGGGTGCCCGTGAGTTTCAGCTAATCAGGCTGCTCTTCTCTTGACCGCTGTCAGAAGAGACATCACTGTGTTCTTTCAGAGGAGTCTACACACTGACTGATGTGCAGATTCACACACCATGAGAGAAGCAGATAGTCATCCCTCTGTCTCCCACCACACACACCCTTTAGAGCCCCACGGGATCCGTCACTTTATAAACTAACTGTCCCAAAACAAGATTCTCTGAGATGGATGTGGTATAATTCCAGATCCAATATGTTGTGGGTGCTCTCTTTTTTTTTTCTTCAGATAAACTTATGCATGCATTAGAGAAATAAGTAAGAGACTGTGAGTTTTGAGGAAGCCAGTTAAGCCCAGAGAGAGAAGTTTTTGAAACCATCCCATGGCACAGTGGTAAAGAATCTGCCTGTCAATACAGGAGACACAAGAAATTCAGGTTTGATACTGGGTCGGGAAGCAGGAAATGGCAACTCACTCCAGTATCCAGAGGAGCCTGGTGGATTACAGTCCATGTGGTCACAAAAGGTCAGACACAATTACACACACACACACACACACACACACACACACACACACACATGTATATCTCAGGTGAGGGAAGACACGTGGCAATAAGTTTGAGTCACTCTCCGGGAGGTGTATTCACAGTTTGAAGAAGAATTTGGTGAGCTTGATCAGTAGAGCTTTTCTTACACACGCAGACACAGTCTTAATAGACTCTTGGGCATTTAAAGCTGCGGTGGTAGAGCCTCCTTAAAGCTGTTAACACCATTGTACTGACAAAGTGCCTAATACGAGGTAAGACCTGATTTGAAGACTCTCTCTTATGCTCCTGAATCTAAATACCTGAGCAGATGATGAAACAGAGAAACTTGGAAGGTGTGCCAAGCTTTGTGGGAGAATAGTGGGATAATACTCGAATGGGCTGAACATACTGTTCCCCCAAAATTCATGTCGAAACTCTGCCCCCATCCCCTGGCAGTGATGGTTTTAGGAGGTGAGCCTTGCGGAGGCAGTTAGAATTAGAGTGGATATGAGGGTGGAGCCCTCACGAATAAGATCAGTGCCTTCTCGGACTCATGAGAGAGCTCTCTTCTCTCTGCTCTGTCTGTGTGAGGACACAGTGAGAAGCTGGCAGCCTGTGACCCAGAAGAGAGCTCTCGCCACAGCCTGACCCAGCTGGGACCATAATCCCAGACATCCAGCCTCCACAGCTGTGAGAAGTCACTTTCTGTTGTAGGTAAGGCTACGTCCACGTCGTCTGCTAGAGCAGTCTGAACAAAGACAGACCCTGCAGTTCCCATCCTCTGCCCACAGTGAAGCCGCAGAAGAGAGGCGATGACGGGCTATGTTATTCTGGGAAAGAGTGAACTCAGAGATGTGAATGGAGCGACGATCTCCCCGGCAGTGCAGGCACGCGGGCTGTAGGGAGACAAGGTAGTGCGGAAACCACGGACCACACGGGGACAAAGAGAAGGTGCTGGAAGGTGGGGACACCCCCTCAGTGCACCTGACACCTGCCTGAAGGCCAATCAGAAGAGTTCCCTGAGCCATGAAAGGCAGAGAGGATTACATCAGAAACTAGAAAGATTCTTTCAGAGAAGAAAACTGGCAAATATCCCAATTCTGACAGAGCTTAAATTCTAGTGGAGTTGAGACTAAATAAGCATATTTAATATTGCTAAATCGTAAATAAGAAAATTACAACTATTATTATATATCTAGTTAGTTATGGCACAGAGGCTTCCCTGATGGCCTAGCAGATAAGAACCCACCTGCAGGGAAGGAGATGCAGGAGACATAGTTTCGATCCCTGGGTTGGGAAGATCCCACGGAGGAGGAAATGGCAACCTACTCCAGTATTCTTGCCTGGGAAATCCCATGGGCAGAGGAGCCTGGTGGGCTCCAGTCCAAGGTGTCAAGAAAGAGTAGGACATGACTGATGTAACTGAGCACACATCCAGCGTTCTGTCACAGATTATGATCAAAACCATGGGAAGGAAACGGAAAAAAAAAAAAAATCAGGGTGAAGATTACTGAGAGGGAAGCAGTTGGAAATTGTACAAAGTGTTGTGGGATTGGGTCTCTGAGAAGAAAGCACGAGAGGAGAGATATGAAGGGGAGGAAGTGACCCAAAACCAGAGGAGTCAGCACAGGAGCCTGAGGCAGAAGCCCTGCAAACTATGGACAGAGTAACAGTGGGAGGAGAGGAAGGCTCAGTTCAGTTCAGTCGCTCAGTGGTGTCCAACTCTTTGTGACCCCATGAATCACAGCACACCAGGCCTCCCTGTTCATCACCTACTCCCGGATTTCACTCAGACTCACCTCCATCGAGTCAGTGATACCATCCAGCCATCTCATCCTCTGTTGTCCCCTTCTCCTCCTGCTCCCAATTCCTCCCAGCATCAGAGTCTTTTCCAATAAGTCAACTCTTCGCATGAGGTGGCCAAAGTACTGGAGTTTCAGCTTTAGCATCACTCCTTCCAAAGAAATCCCAGGGTTGATCTCCTTCAGAATGGACTGGTTGGATCTCCTTGCAGTCCAAGGGACTCTCAAGAGTCTTCTCCAACACCACAGTTCAAAAGCATCAATTCTTCGGCGCTCAGCCTTCTTCACAATCCAACTCTCACATCCATACATGACTACTTGAAAAATCATAGCCTTGACTAGACGGACCTTAGTTGGCAAAGTAATATCTTTGCTTTTGAATATGCTATCTAGGTTGGTCATAATTTTCTTCCAAGGAGTAAATGTCTTTTAATTTCATGGCTGCAGTCACAATCTGCAGTGATTTTGCAACCCCAAAAAATAAAGTCTGACACTGTTTCCCCATCTATTTCCCATGAAGTGATGGGACTGGATGCCATGATCTTCATTTTCTGAATGTTGAGCTTTAAGCCAACTTTTTCACTCTCCTCTTTCACTTTCATCAAGAGGCTTTTTAGCTCCTCTTCAATTTCTGCCATAAGGGTGGTGTCATCTGCATATCTGAGGTTATTGATATTTCTCCTGGGAATCTTGATTCCAGCTTGTGTTTCTTCCAGTCCAGCGTTTCTCATGATGTACTCTGCATAGAAGTTAAATAAGCAGGGTGACAATATACAGCCTTGATGTACTCCTTTTCCTATTTGAAACCAGTCTGTTGTTCCATGTCCAGTTCTAACTGTTGCTTCCTGACCTGCATACAGATTTCTCAAGAGGCAGGTCAGGTGGTCTGGGATTCCCATCTCTTGAAGAATTTTCCACAGTTTATTGTGATCCACACAATCAAAGGCTTTGGCATAGTCAATAAAGCAGAAATAGATGTTTTTCTGGAACCCTCTTGCTTTTTCCATGATCCAGCAGATGTTGGCAATTTGATCTCTGGTTCCTCTGCCTTTTCTAAAACCAGCTTGAACATCAGGAAGTTCACAGTTCACATATTGCTGAAGCCTGGCTTGGAGAATTTTGAGCATTACTTTACTAGCGTGTGAGATGAGTGCAGTTGTGCGGTAGTTTGAGCATTCTTTGGCATTGCCTTTCTTTCCCAAAGGTTCTGTATCCTTCAGTCAACCTGTCATTCTCTCTCCCTCGTGTCCTCAATCTTTTCCTGTCAACTGGATTCTATCAATATTAAAACTGAGGTTTTGAATGTCTTCCAGTCTACCTCTTTACACTACACCCTACTACTTTCTGACATAACATTTACCCCCTCCACGGGGATGTCTCCCGGAGGTTGATCAACCCCACTGCCTCCAGTTCCCCAGATTCCACCCTGTGATCCATGTGCCCCTCCCCCTCCCCCTCTCCCCCAGTGATTCTTCCAGAAGTCAACAGGGAGCCTTGGGTCTCCACATCCAGTGGAAACTTCTGCCTTCAATCCACTTGACCCATCAGAAGGAATTCTCATCTTGAAAACATTCTTCTCGGCTTTCAGGACTCTACATTCCTCCTCATCCTCTCAGATCATGACTTCTGGGCTCATTTTTATTTTATTTTTTTCCTTCCTCCTTCTGAATCCAATCACCAGCATATGGAGTTCTTCAGGGCTTAAGCTTGGGTTCTCTTCTCTTTTCAGTCTGTATCCCGGTCTAGGGCATTATTTCAACTTCAGGGGTTTTAAATCCCCCTATTGATGATATCTCCATAAATACCATCTATTTACCCAACTGCATTCTTGCTGTCTTGGTTCTTTATCTCTCAGGCACCTCCACCAGGTTGAACAGGACTACATTTCAACTCAATTGCCCTTCCCCCAAACTCCCATCCCAAACCTGTTCTCTCTCAGGGCCCCACATGTCAATAAATGGTACCTTCATGAAACAATTTGCACAAACCAGAAATCAAGGAGTCATCATTCACACTTCGCTCTCCCTCATCACCCATATCCAATCCATTTTTACAGAAAACAAATCACTTGAGATTTTCCCAAACATCTGTTTCCTATTCTTCACCCCACCTGCACAGCTATAACCCTGTTCCAAGTCACTGTCATCTCTCACCTGAAATATTGCCATCTCCTTCAACCAGTCTCCACTTTCGCCCTTGGCCCTCTCCCACCCACTCTCCACACAGCAACTGAAGCTGTATTTTTTAAAGCACAAAATGCCTTCTGTTTCTTCCTCTCCTTAAAACCCTTCACCTTTTTTAGAGTCCAAAATCTTTAACCGCACCCACAGGGTCCTGCCGCATCCTGTCCCTGCCTATTGTCCCAGCCTTACCCCAGCCACTCTTCTCATCACTAAGAAATGCAAGTCACAGGAGCTATTTGCTTGCTTATCCTCTGTCTCTCTCTCCTTGCCTCCCTTCTTTTCATCCCTCCTTTCCCTCTGTTCTTCTTTCCTTTTTCTTTCCCTCTCCCTCTCTCTCTTCAAGCACAGAGATTTCTTTTCCTACCCAGAAACTGTACATGTTCAAGTGAAAAGAGTCCCTTTGGTCATCAGTCCTCAAAACTTCTCAGCCCAACTCCCACTCATCCTTCGTGATTTTCTTAATACACGTTTCATCTGCTGATGTCTAAGAAACCTTCCTCCCACCTCAGTGCCTTGACACAAAGATCATTTCATTTGGTTACAAATCATCAATCTGAGTGAGTGCAGTCAGGTGGCCTTTCTGCAGGTCTTTATTTACACGTCCACCTGTAGGTGGTAAGTCCATTAGCATCCAGGACCTACCTCTTTGTCTCTCATCCCTCTCCAAGTGGGTAAGTCCACACATGCGACTCCAAGTCGCCCCTCCAATAAAACACATGGCCGTTCAGGGAGCCCTAGCAGGCAATGGCTGAAACAGCACATTGTCACTTCTGAACCATTTCATTCTAGGAAATATACAAGGAGTTGGACAATGAAAATGTGTTTCATTGAAACCACGAAGGTACTTGAAAATGACAATTCACCCTAATATAAATAAGCTGTTATTTAAAGAGGCAGGGTAGGGGGGCAACCAGCCTGACAATATAGAAAATAAGAAGGCCAAATCTGAAATTGACTTATAAACTTATTACAGCTACTATACAGGAGAGAAAAGATAAGGAAATTCAGTGATAGCAGGAGGCAGCTTTGTCTTGGTGACCAAAGATTTTATTTCAAGGAAGAAATGGAGCCATTTAATTTATTTTTTTAAACCAAATTGTCTGCAAGAACCTATAAATCAGAGAATTTGGCATTGCTTACATAACTGGCAAAGGCTCACATTTACCATTTAGCCATTTTTAATGACAGTTTAACCAAAGACAACAACGTTTGAGTAAATAGAAAGTCTTAAGCATTTCAGCAATGTCCTTTGAAATTTTCTTTGCAAGACTGAAGGAGGGTCAGTCTCTCGAAAACACAGGATAGTTGTATCAGCAGTACGGTATTATCATCATTACTAATATTGCCAGTGAAGCTGTTTGGTCCAGCCAGGGTGACAAGGACAAATGGCATTTGGTGGCAGCAGTGTGCCAGGCTCAGTGAAAGATATGGCGTCTTACAGATGAGCAAGGCATGGCCCACAACCTGTTAGTTCTGTGTTTTTTATCAGAACCTCCTATTGTAAAATAACTCCTGCAAATAGCTCATTGCTTCTGCTAATTCTACTATTACCCTGACTGTAATCCAACTTAAATAAACCATCAGAGAAGCATGCAGAATAAAAACATAGCAGGATAAAAGTTACTGAAAGTTATTTTTAAATTTTTTTTTGAAAGTGTGTTTTTTAAATACAGAGATTAATACTTTATATATTTCAACTTATACAAGATTCTGCCATAGATATTTAAGACTGTTTCTTACAACTTTCATGGAACCCATGAAACGTGTGCTGGTGAAATGTTTGGAAACTGAAAAAGGTACTTGACACTAATTTCACGTCTGTGTGTGAATGTCGCAAAGCTTTTGGAAGCATTATTGAGTGTGTCAAAGTTTCTGGACAAGGCAATGACATTGAGAGAAGTGGCATACCTTTCTAAACACCGGAAAACATCTCAAAATGGTCACTGAACACTTTATAGGTTAAGAAAAGGAACCTGTCATTTGTAAAGGAACTATAACCCTGCATTTGAAACAAATGCAGATCAAATGTTTGGCCTAAAATGGTAAAACAACATGCAAAAGAAAGGAATAAAATAAATTTATTTATGTAAATGTTAATGTTGTGGTGTTGATCTTTAGGAAATGGCAACCCACTCCAGTACTCTTGCCTGGAAAATCCCATGGACACAGTCCACAGGGTTGCAAAGAGTCGGACACGACTGAGCGACTTCACTTTCACTTTTTTTTTAAATCCTGAATCTTTGAGGATAGTTTTTTCTTAATTGGAGAAACCCCCATCATGGAAAAATAGATTCAATATATTTTTCTTTATCAGTTGCTATTCATTAAATATTTCACATCTAGAAGAACTTCTAGCAATATATGGAAAAAAAAATAGAGTGGAGTGGACAGGAGGAAAACTGTTAATAGGAAATTCCCTTTGAGTTTGACATTTGGTTTTATTAACAACTCTAAATATCTACAGATACTATGTTTAATCAAACATTTTTATCTGCAAAATTGAACTGGAAATTGCTTGTTAATGTCTAGTTAATAGCCCCTTTCTTTCCTAACAGCTAAGAAAAACCCATGTATCAGAAGAGAATTAACTAGAAAATGACAATTCTTAGAATTTATGACTTCTTTCTTAGCGTGCATCTATACTCATCTAAGCTCTTTCTGATCAAATTGAATAAAAGCAACATTCTCCTTAAAAGTCAATCTACCCTCGTTCCAGGCATGTATTTAGGCCAGCTTGTACATTATAAAAAGAAAGAGGGGAAAGAGAGCCATTTTCTTGTCTTCTTTTCCACTTCCTTAATTATGGAAATCAGGTTTTTCTTGATTCTGACAGGGTATAATGCTTTGTTTCAATGTGTCAGCTAAAGCTACTATATTAATGTGTCATTAACTCTCATGGAAAATAAATATTTACAAATCACTTGGTCCTTTATTGCAGCTTTCTTTTTAGTTTTTGTATTTTAATTAACTATATTTGAAACAAAAATCTGACCTAGCACTTTAAAAAGAGTTCACCGAATGCTTGGGCACTATAAAATGGTATTCAGTCCATTAGACAGAACCTATCAGTATGCATAAAGGCATATTGCATGCAGAGTTAAGAAAGTAAAATGTAAACTGTAACAAGAAAACCCACAATTGTATATCTTATGCTTAAAAAACATACTAAATTATTCATAGAGTATAAAAAGACAGGTATATTTCTTCCACTCTGCTGCTAGCCAAAAGATACTTATTTTCCTCTTTTTACCTCAATCCTGTAAATCGCTCATTGCTCTGCCTTATAGCAATCAATAAATCACATTCCAGACATTAGGGCTCAAGGTCTGTTCTAAAATAACCACTGGGGTCCAGTCCTTCTGTAAAGTTTGCTTTGTGATATATTAAGTGTATAGGAGCTGATGGGGGAAGGTAACAGATGTGTTTCAGAAAGTTTCCTGTGGACTTTCCCTTGTGAATCTATTCCTGGTCTGTGTCCCAGCATGAAATGATGAAAGTTGGCCAAAAGGAGTTTAAAAGTGCAATTTTATTCTATAATGTAAGTCCAAAAGAGTTTGTGATAGATTGCAAACTCCTAAGAGAAAGCAGTCATGTTTGCATATGCCTGAGTGCTAAACTCAGCGAGGTAGTTCAGTAAAACAGAAAGAAGAAAAGATTTTGGAATTAGAACAATATAGGCGGGAATCTGAGCTAAACCACTGGGTAAGTCATTTTGCTTCTGTGAGCATTAGTTTCCTCATTTGTAAAGTGAAAAGGATACATAACATATTATATATTATAAAATCTAAACTTCATGGAGTAGGGCTTCCTGCCATAGGGCTTGCTAATATCTTTTAAAAACTGTCCCCCACATGTCATCTAATTATGTTCTACTAATTGTTCACATCTTGCCTTAATTGCGTCCTCTTTGGTAAAAAAAAAAAAAAAAAAAAAAAGTCACTAACTCCCCCTGCTCACCCTAGAACAAATTCATTTTTTTGTACTTTCATGGGACTGTAATTCAAGGGCAGGGATTGGCAGACTACAATCCATTAGCCAAATTCCGACAGTCATCAGGTTTTGTAAACAAAGTTTTATTGGAACACTGCCATACTCAATCATTTAGATATTATGCCTTGGCTGTTTTTAGGTTACAATTGCAAAGTTGAGTGGATTCAACAGAGACTGCATATTCAAAACCTGAGATATTTATTAGTTGGTCCTTCACAGACAGTTTGGAGAAGGCACTGGCACCCCACTCCACTACTGTTGCCTGGAGAATCCCATGGGCAGAGGAGCCTGATAGGTTGCAGTCCATGGGGGTCGCTAAGAGTCGGACATGACTGAGAAACTTCACTTTCACTTTTCACTTTCATGCATTGGAAAAAGAAATGGCAACTCACTCCAGTATTCTTGCCTGGAGAATTCCAGGGACTGTGGAGCCTGATGGGCTGCCGTCTATGGGGTCACACAGAGTCAGACATGACTGAAGCAACTTAGCAGCACAGACAGTTCACTGGTTCCTGCTTTGAAAAATTTATTTATTTATTTTCCAGTGGTGCATTTCCAGTGGCCTTATTAGTAAGGCCATTTACCAAACAACTATCTTCCCTGTTAGAATATTAAGTATAAACTCCATTATTAGTTGAATCATTTTTCTCCTTGAACTTCATTAGTTCCTCAGCACCAGTCAAACATAATTTGTCTAAAATATACTTACTGCTGATTTCCTTTAGTATTGAATGATTTTTATCTCCCAGTCCATCCTAAAGGAAATCAACCTTGAATATTCACTGGAAGGACTGATGCTGAAGTTGGAGCTCCAATACTTTGGCCATACGATGTGAAGAGTCCCATCATTGGAAAAGACCCTGGTACTGGGAAAGATTGAGGGCAGGAGGAGAAGAGGGCAACAGAGGATGAGATGGTTGGATGGCATCACCAACTCAATGGACCTGAGTTTGAGCAAACTCTGGATAATAGTGGAGGACAGGGAAGCCTGGTGTGCTGCAGTCCATGGGGTCTCAAAAAGTTGAACACGACTGAATGACTGAACAACAACACAACATAGTTACCATTCAATAAATATTGAATTAATGGAAGGACCATACAAATGAATGATGGTGTGAACCAACAGACACATGCATTTCAGTTCAAAATCACCCTAGTTATGTAATAATGAGCACACCATACATAAAAATGGACATGCTCATGTATCATTAGGATATTAAGATAGAAATCACCACAGACATAACTGGTTTAAGTGTTATAAATTACATAACTGCACATTCAATACTGTCTAACCTACACACAATAGTTTGAAACAGGACTTGTTATGAATGAGCAGCTCATGAAGCCCAAACATTACGGTCTTTACAAAATGTGCATATATTAAAAAAGCATTTGTCTCATATTAAAATACTTCAGTGACATAATAATAATATGTAGGCAAAGGCTAGAGAACTAAATTATGATGGAATTACTCATTTTTTATTCAGTTACTTTTGGCATCACCTCTCCTGCATTTCTGCTGTATTCTATCTTATGGTCCTCCCTCCTGTCTCTCTACTTTGGATAAACAATATATCAGAAAGCACTTTACAATGGATACCCAGCAGCTCCTGGCCTTGAAGAGCTTATTCGCCTAATTGTGCATCCCTTGTGGATTTTTCATAATACTTTACAGATCTAATTTAAATACTTTTACAAATTCATCAAATACATTCTCTGAGGCACATTTACTTAGCTTACTTTTGAAACTTCTAATGAATTCTCTCGATATGTAATTTTATACTCAGCATCATGATTTGAATTAAATATTATTGAACAAGGTGTTCATTATTGGATGTGAATTATAATTAGAATGATAGGCAACCTTAACTATGATAATAGTTTTAGTCAATTTCCTTTGGGACTGCCAGTTTTCAATCCAGCACAAAGACCAATAACCTCTGCTAAATGTGTGTTATAAGGGTTACAAGTAAATTAAGCAATGTCAATTCTAGCTGCTTAAAAGCTAGGATTAGCGGATACAATTTAACTCTTAACAGGCAAATAGCAGGCTGTCATGGTGCTTCACGTCAGCGGTGCAGGATAGCTGACCTGCTTTATACGCAATTTAGCAATCATGATAGTGAGAGATGACCTAGATTTCCCAAGAACCGCGTGCAAATCTTGTAAACAATCACTGTGCGCATCCATTTCATGTATGCACCAAAGGCAGCCACGAAGGTGGACTATGAAGAAAATCGGAACCACTGACATACTTTCTACTAAAACACACTCCTATCTTTATATAACGAAGAGATAGCTTGTGTAGATAAAAACCCACTCTTTCAGTAGCTGTGTTACAGTGGTAGACATGGGAATTTTTCTTTTCAAATACTGAAAAATGTAGACATTATCCTTAATGTAGAAAGTACATTTATAAATAAAGGGTAAGAGCTACTTTAATCAGATGCTGTTGATGTTATTTAGTCTCTTAGCTGTGTCCGACTCTTTGTGACCCCATGGACTGTATCCTGCTAGGCTTCTCTGATTATGGGATTTTCCAGGCAAGAATACTGGAGTGGGTTGCCATTTCCTTCTCTGGGGAATCTTCCTGACTCACGGATTGAACCTGGGTCTCCTGTATTGGTAGGCATTTTCTTTACCACTGAGCCACCAGGAAGCCCATCACAATCAGATACCACTGATTTATTTCTACTAAGTGAGCATTTTAACAAAATGTGATATGCATCTCTGAGAGCATAGCAGTTTTCAGATCATTGAGGCTGGACTGTGAGGGGAGACTCTAATTATCTTGATAAGTACTTATTATCTTATTATAAATGACCTAGGACATGCCTTACACAGGATAGGTGGTCATTAAATGTCATTTCCTCCCCCCAAGTGAAGAATTATTCATTGGTCATGGTTAGTGAACATATTAATTCTTCCCCCTTTCTATAATTTGAGATCTTCATTTATATCTTAATCACCAGGTGGCAAATGTGCCATTAACTGGACACCACCACAAAGTGGTGTTCACTGAAGTAATGTTCACTAGCCATATAATTCAGGAGGAAGAAAGAACTCCTGTCAATATGTTACTGTACTCCTTTTAAATTGGTATTTTTCACATGCATGTTGGGGACATTTAGGTATTCTCTTCATTGCAGTGGACCATGTGTATGACACTTTTATGACACAGCCTGTCAAAAGGGTTTTAAAAACTAAAGCTGGGTCAGCTTATTTGTACTTCCCATCATCCATTTCTTGTAACGTGTCAACCCATAATCAGTTCTATTTCCTTTTACCGGGGGCTTCCCTTCTAAAGGACACCGCAAGTCCGACCCAATATTATGTCTGCCTCTTTCACCCTTAATCTCCCCCTTTAATCTCACCCCATTATCTCCATGTTCCTCCACCTCTTGTGATCTCATTTTCATATCAGAACACAGATGAAAACAAAACTCCTCTTTTTAATCTCAACAATAAAACAGTTTTTTCCCTTCCTCATTTTGGATATGCTTGTATGTATGACCAAGTACATGTGTATGTGTGTGTAAGCATATGTGTGTATAAGTGTATGTGTGCGTGTGCATTTGAATGAATGTTGCTTCTTTACGTAAAAGGATAATATGAGTCTTGTTGGGAGAAAGGAAAGATCAGGGACTTGGTGAAAAATGCACCATTGCCAACTGTACGAAGAAACCATAAATAGGTAAATTCTGAGAGTAGTGGTTAATTCATACATCTCTTATAGTTAGATCATGCTCTGGTTTCTCACACTTGGAGGAAAAAAAAAATCCATTTAAAACATGTAGGTTGATTAGCACAGGAAAAGTAAGGATTTCCTTTTAGAACCTAACATACTGACATATGGCTAATTTGCTTTTTTATGCATTTATTTTTGTTGAAACAAACAAACAAAAAAGGGAGCCTAGTATCTGTGACCCAGAACCACTTTAGAACTTTCAGAGCCTGGATCTCATATTAACTATTGAATTTAAGGATTTCACAGGAGGCAAACGTAAGAGGCTCCCATCCTCACTGTTTCTTTTAAAAACTCTTTAAAGACAGAAAAGAAATTCTGAAAATTCGAGCACAATTTCTGCAGCCTGAGTTACCAGGAAAAATAAAGCCCCTGCTTTTCTACTTCACAGCAGGGTCCCCAGATATGTGGCAGACTTTCCCCCCAAAAAAAGAGTTTCAGAATTTACAGCAACATGGCAGACAAGAGTCCAAATCACAATACACAGAACTGTTGGATAAAATGTAATAAACATTTATTTTATACACACAGATATACTTTCAAAAACAAGAAAAGGAAAAGAAACATCTGCAATTTAAGTGCTGGAAACGAAGGGAGAAACTCTAAACCAGAATTGCAAGCACATAAGTTGATGCCTCGGGGACTACAAGAGTGCAGGCGGAGGTGCAAGCCCTAATGGAAGGAGCTAGGTGTTAATGTCCACCAGCTGTACAATTGGTCTCTGTCTGCACCAGACAAGCAGCTGGAAGAGAAACCCGTGCACAAGCTGAAATCCCTGGAAGTGTTAAAGGGAAAAGAGGCTCTCCAACTACACTCTCTGAGAAGCATCAAGGAAGTTTTTCATCTGCTCTGGGTTTGGCTGGAAACTAAAACCTCAGTTACATATAGATCTAAAACTGTGGAGTAATGGATGCTAAACTGAGAAATTAGCACCAAAACCTTGTCCCAGGTTAAAGAAAATACTGGGTTCCAGAGAAAAACAAATGCAGAAATTCTGTACAGGGCTACTGTACAACTCAGGGAGCAGGAACCTTCTGTAGAAGAAGAAACTCATGAGACAAGGCTGCAAAAATAGTACAACTACAGGAGTAAACAAACTACCAAGGGATAAGGTATGCTGACAGTCAGCCAATAGAAATAGATCTCCATGGACTTGAAATGGCAGAAAAAGTTTTCAAATCAACCCAGATAAGTTTGTTTAAAATTATTGCATATGTAGAGTACCGCATTCAAGAAAGACATTTATATATTTAAATTAGCAAATTTGAAAAAGAAAATTTGTAAATATGAGAAGTAAAGTCACTTAAACATGCAACTCAATTCATAAATTTAAAACACTATAAATGCAGCTTTGAAAGGTCACAGATTTGAAGATCGCTATAAGAGGTTACTCAGGATGGAGCTCATTTTGGTTAGAAATGGAAACTACGAACGTGAGACATGAAGGTGAGAGGGAAAGCACAATCTGTATCTAACAGTGCTCGCAATGCAAACTATTATTCGAAGTAGAGAGATGCAATAATCTAGGAGTTATTAGCTGAGGATTTTTTATAACTAGAAAAAACTGGACTCCTCAGTTTGAAGAAGCACATTGATCCTTGATTAAGATTCACTGTTAGACTCATTTGATGAAACTGTACATCAGTCAAGATGAAGAGAAAATGTTTAAAGACATTTTAGTCAAAAGAATAAAAACAAAAACAAAAACCCCTGGTGGCAGGCTTAACAACAACTACAGAGGCCAGAAGACAGAGGTGTTCTATCTCCAATGGCTGAGATAAAATAGAATGATATGGACAAAGTAAGGCATATTAAGATTCCTACTGCCTGGCTGGAGGAAAGGGTAATAACAATTATTAATGTTTACTCTATTAAAAGAGAATGTTACAATTTCAAGAGAAAACATTACTAAGATTACTAATAATTATTTATAACTTTCAGGATCAAAAAAAGATAAGAATGAAATAAAGACAATTCAGTCATCAAAATATTTGATACAAGTCAGCAAAAAAGAAGGAAAAGCATGGTTATTAAAAATGTATAATGAAGTGGAAGAAGTCAGGCCAAATATACTGGTAAAAGAAATAAGTGAAAAAAGATTATGCCATCTATTTAAGAAACAGATATTCTCAAGTTTGATTTTAAAAAAGCCACTCAGAATGAAATTAAGCTTATACATTGCTTAAAAGAGATAAACTACAAACAGAATAGCCCTTAAAAGAGGAATATAGAAATAAAAAAGACACGTGAGGGAGACACCAACTAAAAGAAGAAGGTGTATCCGTTCTAATAATGGAACAATCAAGACAAAAATATACTTTTCAGCCTAAAAGAGTCACCACTCATTATACAAACACTGCAATTCACAAGGGAAAGGTAACAATCCTATCGAACAGTAAGTACCTCAGAGTCTGTAGAGTTAAAAAGGTCAGACAAACTGACAACACCATAAATACTATATCTCTGAATTTCTGGCTGATAGGTACAGCAAATAAAAAATAAGGTTCATAAATTTAAAGATTTTAACAGCACAATTAATTAACAGAGTGATCTATCAGACAGAAATAAATAGTAGTATAACAAGAGGTACTTAAAAGTACATACAAGCTATATAAGAAGACTACATATGCTATCAAAAAATTAATCTCTATACTGACCAAATTATCGACACAAACAGATCACACAATCTAATCATAATAGAACATACAGCTGATCCTCGAACTGCAGGTTTGAACTGTGTGGACTTACTTATATGTGTATTGTTTAGATACAGTGGGAAAACTTTTGGGGATGTGCTACAATTTAAAAACAATTTGCTGATGAACCACGTACCCTAAAAATACTGAAAAAATTAAGAAAGAATTTAGGTATGTTATGAATGTATAAAATACATGCAGACACTAATCTATTCTTACACAGACATAAGGTGAGTATATTTAATATAAAATTAATGTCAGTTTTTCTCTGTCTTATAATTTTGCTTTCAATAATCATATTACCATAAAATCTCTCTCCCTCATAACTGGAGAAACTGAGTATCAGCCTACCATCACAGATAAGTGTTCTTTTGTAAATGTAACAATGTTTGCAATACTATATTATGAATATGACTATAATACAGTATGTCATAATATTTTTTAATGATTCATTCATTAGTCTATAGGCCAGGCTATTGTGAAGTATATGTATTGATTACACTAAGTTACATAAAGCAGATATATTTGTTTCTTCATTATCAATGCATGAGTCATGATACCTTATAAATAAATATGAATTTATTTTTAACATTACCTTTCATTTCAGGTGGTCTAGTGTCAGTAATGCATCGAACATCCACAGTGTTTTGTATCAGATAAAACAATATTGATGTAGGTACTTAGTAGTTAACTTTTCAGTAGTGAAACTAACATGTAGAATCTTGATTATGTAAGGGTCATTGCCCAATTCTGCATTGTTCAAGGGTCATCTTCAATTTAAAATTGATGATAATAAATTATTTCCAAATAATCATTTGTTTGAAAATGTAAGAATTCAAATCTAAACAGTTCACAGAAAGAAAGCAATCATAACAAAAATTAAGAAATATTTAAATGAAGTTAATGAAACACTACATATCCATATTCACAGAAACACAGCTAAAGGGATTTATACCTCAAAATGCATCCAATCAAAATATGACTGATTGGAAATAACCAAGTCGAGAATTAAAGAGGAAAGTAGATCATAAAAAACTCAAGAAAGTAGAAAAAAATCAGAAATTATTTGTTAAATAGCACAAAACTAGCATAAATAAAATAAAAAAACTAGGTAGTTAAAAATAGCAATAAACTAGGGAAACTTCTGAAAAGATATGAAAAAAGAAAATAAGTGAGCTCCACTAGGAATTGCAAAGAAGACAAAGTCGCCAATATATTAGAAACATATGAACAATGAACAGGAAATAAATGTAATATATCTGTCAATATATAAAAAACTTTGAGAAAATGAACATTATAGAAAAAATATGTAACATTTACTGAATTTTAAAATACATAAAACTTTTTTTTTTTTTTTAATTTTAAAATCTTTAATTCTTACATGCATTCCCAAACATGAACCCCCCTCCCACCTCCCTCCCCAGAACATCTTTCTGGGTCATCCCCATGCACCAGCCCCAAGCATGCTGCATCCTGCGTCAGACATAGACTGGCGATTCAATTCACATGATAGTATACATGTTAGAATGTCATTCTCCCAAATCATCCCACCCTCTCCCTGTCCCTCTGAGTCCAAAAGTCCGTTATACACATCTGTGTCTCTTTCCCTGTCTTGCATACAGGGTCGTCATTGCCATCTTCCTAAATTCCATATATATGTGTTAGTATACTGTATTGGTGTTTTTCTTTCTGGCTTACTTCACTCTGTATAATCGGCTCCAGTTTCATCCATCTCATCAGAACTGATTCAAATGAATTCTTTTTAACGGCTGAGTAATACTCCATTGTGTATATGTACCACAGCTTTCTTATCCATTCATCTGCTGATGGACATCTAGGTTGTTTCCATGTCCTGGCTATTATAAACAGTGCTGCGATGAACATTGGGGTACATGTGTCTCTTTCAATTCTGGTTTCCTCGGTGTGTATGCCCAGAAGTGGGATTGCTGGGTCATAGGGTAGTTCTAATTGCAATTTTTTAAGGAATCTCCACACTGTTCTCCATAGTGGCTGTACTAGTTTGCATTCCCACCAACAGTGTAGGAGGGTTCCCTTTTCTCCACAGCCTCTCCAGCATTTATTGCTTGCAGATTTTTGGATCGCAGCCATTCTGACTGGTGTGAAGTGGTACCTCATTGTGGTTTTGATTTGCATTTCTCTAATAATGAGTGATGTTGAGCATCTTTTCATGTGTTTGTTAGCCATCCGTATGTCTTCTTTGGAGAAATGTCTATTTAGAAAAGCCTAGAGATAAATCCACACACATATGGACACCTTATCTTTGACAAAGGAGGCAAGAATATACAATGGAGTAAAGACAATCTCTTTAACAAGTGGTGCTGGGAAAACTGGTCAACCACTTGTAAAAGAATGAAACTAGATCACTTTCTAACACCGCACACAAAAATAAACTCAAAATGGATTAAAGATCTAAATGTAAGATCAGAAACTATAAAACTCCTAGAGGAGAACATAGGCAAAACACTCTCAGACATAAATCACAGCAGGATCCTCTATGATCCACCTCCCAGAATTCTGGAAATAAAAGCAAAAATAAACAAATGGGATCTAATTAAAATTAAAAGCTTCTGCACAACAAAGGAAAATATAAGCAAGGTGAAAAGACAGCCATCTGAATGGGAGAAAATAATAGCAAATGAAGCAACTGACAAACAACTAATCTCAAAAATATACAAGCAACTTCTGCAGCTCAACTCCAGAAAAATAAACGACCCAATCAAAAAATGGGCCAAAGAACTAAAATACATAAAACTTTTAAAATCTACAACTGTTACTTTAGTTGAATCATTAAAAATTCTAACTCCAAATCATAGTCTACATAATTCTAAAACTTTCAAAATAAAAACAGGGTACATTTTTTCACACTGCTTCAAAGAATTTTCTTAAAAAGCAGTTACTCAACTCTTTTAAACAGTAATTATATGTTTAAATTTAATTATATGCCACTCAAGGAAATGAGAGCAAAGGAAATTATTGATGAATGGTTTAGAAAATACTAAACTATTGGCAAGCCAAATGAAAAAGATAAAAGTTACTATGACAAAGTAAGAGTTTTCCCAGGAAGTCAAGGAGTTTTTTAGCATTCAAAACTCAGTTAGTGAAAGTGACCACATTAACAGATAGAAGGAGAAAAGCATGTACTCATCTCAAGAGATGTAGAGAAATAATTTCATAAATTTCAGTATTTTCCATGATAAATGTTAAAAAACAATAAAATAAAACAAAATTTTAAAATTTAATATAGAGATTCCATCCAAACCAATACAAAAAGCATGATAAATTGTAAGCAGTCTAAAATGTCTGGGATTGCCTCTTTGTTTAACATTGGTCTAAAGATATTAGATGTTGCAATAAGGTAAGAAAAGATATGCCATGAGGATAAAAATAAAAATATTACTATAGATGATTTAATTATCTTCAATAAAAACACAAGAAAATTCACATTCTTTACTAATAAACAAGTTTAGCATAGTTTCTGGACTCAAATACTATTTCTTTAGACCAATGTAAAACTTATGGATGAGTAAATTAAAAATACCATTAACAAGAGTAAGTAAACCCTTCTAAAGTAAGTAAGAATCAATTTTTTTAAAAGCAGTGCAAAATATTTATGGAGAATAATGAGATTTTCGAAAAAACAGAGAAAGAAAGACTTTTCTCCTGGATATTAAGATTAAATACTTCAGATGGCATTCTCACCACACATTTTCTCTAATTAATGTAATTGCAATAAAACTTTTAACAGTATGTGTGTACCCACACTCACATATGTTTGGTTTGTCAAGAGGATCCGAAAAATCACTTCTGGAAAGACTAGCCAAGGAAACAGTAAAGAAAAATGATAAAGAAGGAAGACAACAACAACAAAACAGGTGTCTGGTTTATATGATTTCTGGTTGAGGAACTAAAAAGCCTCTTGATGAAAGGGAAAGAGGAGAGTGAAAAAGTTAGCTTAAAGCTCAACATTCAGAAAACCTAAGATCATGGCATCTGTTCTCATCACTTCATGGCAAATAGATGGGGAAACAGCGGAAACAGTGTCAGACTTTATTTTGGGGGGCTCCAAAATCACAGCAGATGGTGACTGCAGCCATGAAATTAAAAGACGCTTACTCCCTGGAAGGAAAGTTATGACCAACCTAGACAGCATATTCAAAAGCAGAGATATTACTTTGCCAACAAAGGTCCGTCTAGTCAAGGCTATGGTTTTTCAATTGTCGTGTATGGATAATTGATGCTTTTAAACTGTGGTGTTGGAGAAGACTTTTGAGAGCCCCTTGGACTGCAAGGAGATCCAACCAGTCCATCCTAAAGGAGACCAGTCCTGGGTGTTCATTGGAAGGACTGATGCTGAGGCTGAAACGCCAATACTTTGGCCACCTAATGCGAGGAGTTGACTCACTGGAAAAGACCCTGATGCTGGGAGGGACTGGTGGGGGGCAGGAGGAGAAGGGGATGACAGAGGATGAGTTGGCTGGATGGCATCACCGACTTGATGCACGTGAGTTTGGGTGGACTCCGGGAGTTGGTGATGGACAGGAAGGCCTTGTGTGCTGTGATTCATGGGGTCGCAGAGTCAGACATGACTGAGCAACTGAACTGAACTGACAATTATTCAATTCGTATTTTAAATATAATATAAACATATATTAATTAAAATATCTAAAATTAGACAAAGTTATAAAAAACAGGTCAAGAGAATATATCCAGAAGCCCAGATGGCAGAAATGGAACTTCAGAGCAAGATGGATGAGATAAATATTCAGTAAATAATTGAGAATCTTGGTTATCCATATAAAAATATAAAATTTGATCCCTAGCTCACAAAAAACAGAAAAAAATATTTCAAATATCTTAGTAGATGCTGTGGGTACCCCACACATATTCACTGGGCATCAAATGTCAATACATGCCAATGTGTCCTATGCAAGCAACTATATAAACTATCTGTGGGCTTTCCCTCACTGATGGGGTTTTGGGCAGGCAGGAAATACCTTGGAATTAATATCCCTGGGAGTAGCCTCAGCCATTTACAGATGGATATGGATCTTCCAATTCTTCTCAGGAGGGAAAACTCTCAAATTCTACAGTGTCCTCTAGGGTTTCCAGATGGATAACCACAGTGATCCAGAGCAATAATTATTTGAAAATGCATCTTTACTGGTTTCTTCTCTTTCCCTGTCTCGTTTTCATTTCTCCATCAGTGTTTGCCTGGTTCCAGCTCCCATATGAACAATTTAATCATTGTCTCTGAGCTTGATTTTAGCAAAGTCCACCTCAAAGACCTATGATACTTTCAGAAGATCGATGATATTATGGTCGGGAATAAGCTTGTTAATCAGGTATAAAAAGTTATAGATAATCAGATACAGATATAGACAGTCATAAATTTAGTTAAATTAGACAATTTAGTCAAATTTAGAAATTAAATGAAATTTTGAAATGTATATGAAAATTACATATAAAAACTACAAATGTAAAAATAATCTAAAGACTAGGAGCAAGTTGCTAATGTTCTCTGTGAGTTACCTGTTCATAGCATTTGCCCACTTCTCTAATGTTTTCCTATTGAATTTTATGTATTCTTACTTTTTTCTCCATACGGACCCTTGGTTAATTATATGTGCAGCAACTTGCTGATGAAAATATGAATTTCTCCTTACATATGCAGGTTAGCTGAAGTTTAGTGGGTGAAATAATTCGCTTGAGAAATTTCCTCAAGGTCACATAGCGAGGAAATAGCAAAAGGAAGCATTCATATACAGAAGCATTTAACTTCTAAGTTTATATTTTCTACTTGTTTCATTCTAGCACATCAAGGGTCTTCCCATTATTACATAACTTCAGAAGTGTCCAAGTTGAGGGGTTAGGTTATACACTTAGACTGCAACTAACTATAAAATATATTTGTCTCTTGGTCTACTTTGTTATAAAAATCTTAAGGGTTATGAATATGCAGCCAAAAAATAATCATTTGTGAAAGGTGAAAGTGAAGTCACTCAGTCGTGTCCAACTCTTTGTGATCCCCGTGGACTGTAGCCTACCAGGTTTCTCCGTCCATGGAATTTGCCAGGCAAGAATACTGGAGTAGGTTGCCTTTTCCTACTCCAGGGGGTCTTCCCGACCCAGGGATCGAAGCCGGGTCTCCCCCATTGCAGGTGGACGCTTTATCCTCTGAGCCACCAGGGAAGCCCAATATGAAACATGAGAAGGAATACACAAAAGAACTGTACAAAAAAGCTCTTCACGACCCAGATAATCATGATGATGTGATTACTAATCTAGAGCCAGACGTCTTGGAATGTGAAGTCAAGTGGGCCTTAGAAAGCATCACTATGAACAAAGCTAGTGGAGGTGATGGAATTCCAGTTGAGCTGTTTCAAATCCTGAAAGATGATGCTGTGAAAGTGTTGCACTCAATATGCCAGCAAATTTGGAAAACTCAGCAGTGGCCACAGGACTGGAAAAGGTCAGTTTTCATTCCAATCCCAAAGAAAGGCAATGCCAAAGAATGCTCAAACTACCACACAATTGCACTCATCTCACATGCTAGTAAAGTAATGCTCAAAATTCTCCAAGCCAGGCTTCAGCAATACGTGAACCGTGAACTCTCTGACATTCAAGCTGGTTTTAGAAAGGCAAAGGAACCAGAGATCAAATTGCCAACATCCGTTGGATCATCGAAAAAGCGAGAGAGTTCCAGAAAAACATCTATTTCTGCTTTATTGACTATGCCAAAGCCTTTGACTGCGTGGATCACAATAAACTGTGGACAATTCTGAAAGAGATGGGAATACCAGACCACCTGATCTGCCACTTGAGAAACCTATATGCAGGTCAGGAAGCAACAGTTAGAAATGGACATGGAACAACAGACTGGTTCCAAATAGGAAAAGGAGTACGTCATGGCTGTGTATTGTCACCCTGCTTATTTAACTTACATGCAGAGTACATCACGAGAAATGCTGGACTGGAAGAAACACAAGCTGGAATCAAGATTGCCAGGAGAACTATCAATAACCTCAGATATGCAGATGACACCACCCTTACGGCAGAAAGTGAAGAGGAGCTAAAAAGCCTCTTGATGAAAGTGAAAGAGAAGAGTGAAAAAGTTGGCTTAAAGCTCAACATTCAGAAAACAAAGATCATGGCATCTGGTCCCATCACTTTATGGGAAACAGTTGGGGAAACAGTGGAAACAGTGTCAGACTTTATTGTTTTGGGGTCCAAAATCACTGCAGATGCTGATTGGAGGCATGAAATTAAAAGATGCTTACTCCTTGGAAGAAAAGTTATGACCAACCTAGATAGTATATTCAAAAGCAGAGACATTACTTTGCCGACTAAGGTCCATCTAGTCAATGCTATGGTTTTTCCTGTGGTCATGTATGGATGTGAGAGTTGGACCGTGAAGAAGGCTGAGCACCAAAGAACTGATGTGTTTGAACTGTGGTGTTGGAGAAGACTCTTGAGGGTCCCTTGGACTGCAAGGAGATCCAACCAGTCCATTCTGAAGGAGATCAACCCTGGGATTTCTTTGGAAGGAATGATGCTAAAAGCTGAAACTCCAGTACTTTGGCCACCTCATGCAAAGAGTTGACTCACTGGAAAAGACTCTGATGCTGGGAGGGATTGGGGGCAGTAGAAGAAGGGGATGACCGAGGATGAGATGGCTGGATGGCATCACAGACTTGATGGACATGAGTCTGAGTGAACTCTAGGAGATGGTGATGGACAGGGAGGCCTGGCATGCTGCAATTCATGGGGTTGCAAAGAGTCGGACACAACTAAGTGACTGAACTGAATTGAACTGAACTGAGTGAAGAAATATGAGACTATGTGAAATTAACAAATGATACCCAAATGATGTTTAATCAATCCAATATTTTAAATATGGAACCTACTACACAATTCTTGTAAGATTTTCTAAGAAAAGGAAAAAGTTGACCTGAATTTCATCTTTTTCCCTATCTTGAGTTTCTCTCTTAGAACAATAACTATCCAAACAAACACAAGGCTCACTCAGCACTCCATAAATCCCACACCAACTTCAATGTTTACAAGGAGTTACTTGGCTCTTCCTTAAAAGACAAGAATCTACTGAAATTCAGGATAATTTGTATAGAATTCAATGTAATACTAAATGTCTTCCATATACAAACATATTTAAAAAGTAATTGTGCTCAGTCACTTGAGTCATGTCCAACTCTTTGCAACCTATTGTAGCCCAGCAAGTTCCTCTGTCTATGGAATCTCCAGGCAATAATACTGGAGTGTGTTGCTGCGCACTCCTCCAGGGGATCTTCCCGACCCAGGAAATAAACCCATATCTCCAGCGTCTGTCTCCTATACTGCAGGCGGGTTCTTGACCCACTGTGCCACCTGGAAAGCCCCGTAAAAGGTAATTCCCAGTCTCCAAATTCCCAGTGTTTCTTATCTAAGTCAGTAGTTAGAAGAAAACAAGTGTGCAATGACTATACCAAGAGAGAAAACATGAGAATTGCCAAATAAAGGCACAAATAAAATACATCTGGAGTGTAAAAGATGGACTTTTCATCTTGTTAATGAGGCATCTTTTTTATAAATAAAATTCAAATAATCCTGTATAGATCTGCTGCAATCTAGTATTTTTAAGTACAGGCACACATACATAAAAAAAAATCTGATTTATGCATTTAATCCATTTATCCCTTTAAGGTAATTAACGATGTGTATTACCCTACTACTATTTTCTTAATTGTTTTGGGTTTATTTTGTGTAGGTCTTTTCCTTCTCTTGCAATTCCTGTTTAGAAAAGTGCTTTTTTTTGTTTTTTTGTTGTTTTTTTAGCATTTGTTGTAAAGCTGGTTTAATGGTACTGAAGTCTCTTCACTTTTGCTTGTCTATAAAGCTTTTGATTTCTCTGTCAAATCGGAATGAGAATCTTCCTGGGTAGAGTATTCTTGGGTGTAGTTCCTTCTCTTTTATCACTTTAAATATATTGTGTCATTCTCTTTTGGCTTGTAGAGTTTCTGTTGAGAAATCAGTTGATAGCCTGATGGAGTTCCCTTGTATGTTATTTGATGTTTTTCCCCTGTTGCTTTTAATATTTTATCTCTGTCTTTAATTTTTGTCATATTCATTACTTAGTGTCTCAGTGTGTTCCTCCTTGGGTTTATCCTGCCTGGGATTTTCTTCCTGGATTTGGCTGACGATTCCTGTTCTCATGGTAGGGAAGTTTTCAGCTATTATCTTTTCAAATATTTTCTCAGGTCCTTTCTCTCTCTTCTCCTTCTGGGACCCCTATAATGTGAATATCGGTGTGTTTAATGTTGTCCCAGGGGTCTCTTAGGCTATCCTCATTTCTTTTCATTCTTTTTTCTATATTCTGTTCTGTGGCAGTGTTTTCCACCTTTATCCATTTATCCATTATAAGTTCTTTATCCTTTATCTGTTATCACCTTTATTCTTTATCCATTCTTCGGCCTCAGTAGTTCTGCTATTGATTCCGCTTAGTGTATTATTCAGCTCTGTTTGTCCTTTAGTTCTTCTAGGTAAACACTTCTTGGATCTGCTCCACTGTTTTCCTGAGATCCTGGATCATCTTCACTATCATTATACTGAATTCTTTTTCTGGAAGGTTACCTATCGCCACTTCATTTAGTTGTTTTTCTGAGGTTTTGATTTGTCCTTTCATCTGGGACATAAATTTCTGCTTTTTCATCCTGAGTAACTTTATGCGAAGTGCTTTTTGTTCTAGTCACTGTGGGATTGTGGTTCTTCTTGCTTCTTCTGTCTGCCTTCTGATGGAGGAGGCTAAGAGGTTTGTGTAAGCTTCCTGATGGGAAGTACTGGCAGTGGGAAAAACTGGCATAGATTGACTGGGCTGAGGAAAATGTGCATGTATGCACTTCTACTTACCACATCACTCTACATAACTCATCAAACTGTATGTAATTATTTTATATTGTTAGGTTAATCATGTTTCCATTATGGCTTGTAATTGTAATGCTATTTTATTTTTTGTCTGGCTATTGATTATAAATACATCATGATTATGATGTATATCATGTGAAATACTGGGCTGGATAAAGTACAAGCTGGAATCAAGATTGCCAGGAGAAATATCAGTAACCTCAGATACAGAGATGATACCACACTTATGGGAGAAAACAAAGAAGAACTAAAGAGCCTCTTGATGAAAGTGAAAGAGGAGCATGAAAAAGTTGGCTTAAATCTCAACATCCAAAAAACAAAGATCATTGCATCCAGTCCAATCACTTCATGGCAAATAGATGGGGACACAATGGAAACAGTGAGAGACTTTATTTCCCTGGGCTCCAAAATCACTGCAGATGGTGACTGCAGCCATGAAATTAAAAGACGCTTGCTCCTTGGAAGAAAAGCTATGACCAACCTAGACAGCATATTAAAAAGCAGATACTTTACTTTGCCAACAAAGGTCCATCTAGTCAAAGCTATGGTTTTTCCAATAGTCATGTACGGATGTGAGAGTTGGACCATAAAGAAAGCTGAACACTGAAGAATTGATGCTTTTGAACTGTGGTGTTGGAGAAGACTCTTGAGAATCCCTTGGACTGCAAGGAGATCCAACCAGTCCACCCTAAAGGAAATAAGTCCTGAATATTCATTGGAAGGACTGATGCTGAAACTGAAACTCCAATAGTTTGGCCACCTGATGTGAAGAACCAACTGATTGGAAAAGACCCTGATGCTGGGAAAGACTGAAGGTGGGAGGAGAAGCGGACAACAGAGGATGAGATGGCTGGATGGCATCACCGATGCAATGGACATGAGTTTGAGTAAGCTCTGGGAGTTGGTGATGGACAGAGAGGCCTGGCATGCTGAAGTCCATCAGGTCGCAAAGAATTGGACACAACTGAGCGACTGAACTGACTGATGGATTATAAAAATTGATTAATGTCTTCTGCTACTGTGAATTTTTGCTTAATGCATTAATTGTATCATGATTGGTCAACAGAAAATAACAGAATTCTGTATCACTAAAACTACCATTTAATAGAGAAAACTATAATCACTTTTTAAAATCCAGATGCATATCAGAACTACCTTGGGATTTTTTAGAAAATGAAAATGCCCAGGTATGGCTTCCCCCTACCACCCCGCCAAAGCTCCAGATGTCTCTAATGAGCAGCCATGTTTAAAAACAAATGGACAACATGATGATCTTTAATTTTATGTAGTTTATTTCACTTTTTCTATTTCATATTTGGTGCTCCCGTTTCATTTAGTTTATATTTTCCAATTTCTCTCTCTCTCTTTCTCTCTCTCTCTTTTTTTTTTTTTGGTTGATATTCTTTCTCAAGCCTTTACCAAGCATTGTAGAAAATCTTGTGTGTGTATATATTGTACAAAACTTATAAATTTTTGCCTAGCTAAAAAATTTATGACATTTTAATTCCACTTGCTTGACTTATTATGAATAGAATGTTAGATTTCAAATTTGTATTCACAGTTCCATGTATTTTGGCATCTAGAATTGCTGCCAAAAATCGAGAAAGTTTATTATCTCAGTGATTAAAAAAAATTTTAATGGGGCTTGAAACTTCTAATCCAATTCTGAGAATATAAAGAAATATGCTGCAAAAAAAAAAGGAAATTGACATGTTACAGTATTACTAAATTATAGATTTTGTTAAGATCTCACAAAATTTTATCCTAGTGTCCATTATTTGTTTTTATACCTTATTCAAGATTCCATATTGTATTTAATTTCATTGAGCAGCTTCAGTTGCATGCAATAAATTCTGGTCAATTCTCTTTTCATTTTTATTCTATTACACACATTTTCTTATTTTCCTTGTTATGGCTTCTCAGATATATTCCTCATTTAAAAGTGGACATTTAATTTCCAGATATAGGGGATTTTTTAAAAGTGTATTTGATATTAATTTCTCATTTTGATATTAATTTCTCATTTAAATGCTTTCTTCTCTATAATTACCTTCTGTGTATTTTTTTTTTTTTTAGCTTTCTAACTTTACTGAGGCTTTCAATAGCTAAGTCAAAGATATCTCTTGGTTACTATCACACTGCACTTGAAAATATATGGGTATTTTCAAATGTTTCTAGATATTGATCTCTAACATAATTCCACAGTAATAAGAGAACCGATTCTGTATGATTTCAATACCTTCAGACCATGAAATTTCTGCTCCTGGTCTTGTGTCTCTGGATATGTTCCAGTGTCTCCTAGTTTATAGTCTATAGGAACTTGAAGAGATTTGTGTCCTACTGTTATGTGAAAATTGTATAAATCTTAGTTATGTTGAATTGGTTCATAATGCTTTTCAAGTCTATCATATTCTTATACTTCTCTGTACATTCATTCTATTAATTAGTGAGAGTTTGATACTGGAACTTCAACTAAAAATCTTAATGTGCTGTGCTAGGTCGCTCAGTTATGTCTGACTCTTTGCGACTCCATGGACTATAGCCCACCAGGCTAATATCCTTGGATTTACCAGGCAAGAATATTGCAGTGGTTTGCCATGTTCTCCTCCAGGGGATGTTCCCAACCCAGGAATTGAGCCAGGTCTGCCACAATGCAGGTGGATTCTTTACCCTCTACGATATCAGTGAACCCAAAAATCTGAATATAGCTACTTAAAACAAACACTGGAGAAGGAAATGGCAAACTTCAGTATGTTTGCCTTGAGAACCCCATGAACAGTATGAAATGGCAAAAACACACGACACTGAAAGATGAACTCCCCAGGTCAGTAGGTGCCCAATAAGCTACCAAAGAAGAGTGGAGAAATAGCTCCAGAAGGAATGAAGAGGCTAAGCCAAAGTGAAAATAATGCCCAACAGTGAATGTGATTGATGATGGATGTTGTAAAGTCCGATGTTGTAAAGAACAGTATTGCACAGGAACCTGGAATGTTAGGTCCAGGAAACAAGATAAATTAGAAGTGGTCAAACAGAAGATAGCAAGAGTGAACATCGACAATTTGGGAATCCGTGAACTAAAATGGACTGGAATAAGCAAATTTAATTCAGTTCAGTTCAGTTCAGTCACCCAGTCATGTCCAACTCTTTGTGACCCCATGAATCACAGCACGCCAGGCCTCCCTGTCCATCACCAACTCCCAGAGTTCACTCAGACTCACATCCATTGAGTCAGTGATGCCATCCAGCCATCTCAGCCTCGGTCGTTCCCTTCTCCTCCTGCCCCCAATCCTTCCCAGCATCAGAGTCTTTTCCAATGAGTCAGCTCTTCGCATGAGGTGGCCAAAGTACTGGAGTTTCAGCTTTAGCATCATTCCTTCCAAAGAAATCCCAGGGCTGATCTCCTTCAGAATGGACTGGTTGGATCTCCTTGCAGCCCAAGGGACTCTCAAGAGTCTTCTCCAACACCACAGTTCAAAAGCATCAATTCTTTGGCACTCAGCTTTCTCCACAGTCCAACTCTCACATGCATACATGACCACTGGAAAAGCCATAATCTTGACTAGACGGATCTTTGTTGGCAAAGTAATGCCTGCTTTTCAGTATGCTACATAGGTTGGTCATAACTTTCCTTCCAAGGAGTAAGTGTTTTTTAATTTCATGGCTGCAGTCACTATCTGCAGTGATTTTGGAGCCCCCAAAAATAAAGTCTGACACTACTTCCACTGTTTCTCTATTTATTTCCCATGAAGTGATGGGACCAGGTACCATGAGCTTAGTTTTCGGAATGTTGAACTTTAAGCCAACTTTTTCACTCTCCTCTTTCACTTTCATCAAGAGACTTTTTAGCTCCTCTTCACTTTCTGCCATAAGGGTGGTATCACCTGCATATCTGAGTTTATTGATATTTCTCCCAGCAATCTTGATTCCAGCTTGTGCTTCTCCCAGTCCAGTGTTTCTCATGATGTAGTTAAATAAGCAGGGTGACAATATACAGCCCTGACATATTCCTTTTTCTATTTGGAACCAGTCTATTCTTCCATGTCCAGTTCTAATTGTTGCTTCCTGAGTCCATATAGGTTTCTTAAGAGGCAGGTCATGTGGTCTGGTATTCCCATCTCTTTCAGAATTTTCCACAGTTGATTGTGATCCACACAATCAAAGGCTTTGACATAGTCAATAAAGCAGAAATAGATGTTTTTCTGGAACTCTCACTTTTTCCAGAATCCAGCGGATGTTGGCAATTTGAGCTCTGGTTCCTCTGCCTTTTCTAAAACCAGCTTGAACATCAGGAAGTTCATGGTTCATGTATTGCTGAAGCCTGGCTTGGAGAATTTTGAGCATTACTGTACAAGCATGTGAGAGGAACACAACTGTGTGGTAGACTGAGCATTCTTTGGCACTGTCTTTCTTTGGGATTGGAATGAAAACTGACCTTTTCCAGTCCTGTGGCCACTGCTGAGTTCTCCAAATTTGCTGGCATGTTGAATGCAGCACTTTCACAGCATCATCTTTCAGGATTTGAAATAGCTCAACTGGAATTCCATTACCTCCACTAGCTTTGTTCGTAGTGATGCTTTCTAAGGCCCACTTGATTTCACATTCCAGGAAGTCCGGCTGATGTTCACACCATCATGATTATCTTGGTTGTGAAGATCTTTTTTGTACAGTTCTTCTGTGTATTCTTGCCACCTCTTCTGAATATCTTCTGCTTCTGTTAGGTCCAGACCATTTCTGTCCTTTATCAAGCCCATCTTTGCATGACATATTCCCTTGGTATCTCTAATTTTCTTGAAGAGATCTCTAGTCTTTCCCATTGTGTTGTTTTCCTCTGTTTCTTTGTATTGATCGCTGAAGAAGGCTTTCTTATCTCTTCTTGCTAGTCTTTGGAACTCTGCATTCAGAGGCTCATGTCTTTCCTTTTCTCCTTTGGTTTTTGCTTCTCTTCTTTTCATAGCTATTTGTAAGGGCTCCCCAGACAGCCATTTTGCTTTTTTTGCATTTCTTTTCCATTCTTGATCCCTGTCTCCTGTACAATGTTATGAATCTCATTCCATAGTTCATCAGGCACTCTATCTATCAGATCTAGTCCCTTAAATATATTTCTCACTTCCACTGTATAATCATAAGGGGTTTGATTTAGGTCATACCTGAATGGTCTAGTGGTTTTCCATACTTTCTTCAATTTAAGTCTGAATTTGACAACAAGGAGTTCATGATCTGAGCCACAGTCAGCTCCTGGTCTTGTTTTTGTTGACTGTATAGAGCTTCTCCATCTTTGGCTACAAAGAATATAATCAGTCTGATTTCGGTATTGACCATCTGGTGATGTCCATGTGTAGAGTCTTCTCTTGTGTTGTTGGAAGAGGGTGTTTGCTATGACCAGTGCGTTTTCTTGGCAAAACTCTATTAGCTTTTGCCCTGCTTCATTCCGTATTCCAAGGCCAAATTTGTCTGTTACTCCAGGTGTTTCTTGACTTCCTACTTTTGCATTCCAATCCCCTATAATGAAAAGGACATCTCTTTTGGGTGTTAGTTCTAAAAGGTCATGTAGGTCTTCATAGAACCGTTCAAATTCAGCTTCTTCAGCATTACTGGCTGGGGCATAGACTTGGATTACTGTGATACTGAGTGATTTGCCTTGGAAATGAACAGAGATCATTCTGTCATTTTTGAGATTGCATCCAAGTACTGCATTTCAGACTCTTTTGTTGACAGAGTCCAAAATGTAGAATGTGGTCCACTGGGGGAGGGAATGGCAAACCACTTCAGTATTCTTGCCTTGAGAACCCCATGAACAGTATGAAAAGGCAAAATGATAGGATACCAAAAGAGGAACTCCCCAGGTCATTAGGTGCCCAATATGCTACTGGAGATCAGTGGAGAAATAATACCAGAAAGAATGAAGGGATGGAGCCAAAGCAAAAACAATGCCCAGTTGTGGATGTGACTGGTGACAGAAGCAAGGCCCGATGCTGTAAAGAGCAATATTGCATAGAAACCTGGAATGTCAGGTCCATGAGTCAAGGCAAATTGTAAGCGGTCAAACAAGAGATAGCAAGGGTGAACGTCAACATTCTAGGAATCAGTGAACTAAAATGGACTGGAATGGGTGAATTTAACTCAAATGACCATTATATCTACTACTGCAGGCAGGAATCCCTCAGAAGAAATGGAGTAGCCATCATGTCAACAAAAGAGTCCGAAATTTAATTCACATGACCATTATATCTACTACTGTGGGCAAGAATCCCTGAGAAGTAATGGAGTAGCCTCATAGTCAACAAAAGAGTCCAAAGTGCAGTACTTGGATGCAATCTCAAAAATGACAGAATGATCTCTATTCATTTCCAGGGCAAACCATTTAATATCACAGCAATCCAAGTCTATGCCCCAAACACTTATGCCTAAGAAGCTGAAGTTGAATGGTTCCATGGTGACCTAAAAGATCTTCTAAAAGTAACACCCAGAAAAGGTGTCGTTTTCATCATAGGGGACTATAATGCAAAAGTAGGAAGTCAAGAGATACCTGGAATAACAGGCAAATTTGGCCTTGGAGTACAAAATGAAGCAGGGCAAAGGCTAACAGAGTTTTGCACTGGTCATAGGAAACACCCTCTTCCAACAACACAAGAGAAAACTCTACACATGGATATAACCAGATGGTCAACACTGAAATCAGATTGATCATATTCTCTGTAGCAGAAGATGCAGAAGCTCTATACAGTCAGCAGAAACAAGCTGGGAACTGACTGTGGATCAAATCATGAACTCCTTATTGAAAAATTCAGACTCACATTGAAGAAAGTATGAAAAACCACTGGACCATTCAGGTACAACCCAAATCAAAACCCTTACAATTATACAGCAGAAGTGACAAATAGATCCAAGAGATTAGATCTAATAGACAGAGTGCCTGAAAAACTATGGATGGAGGTTCATAACATTGTACAGAAGGTGGTGATCAAAACCATCCCCAAGAAGAAGAAATTCAAATAGGCAAAATGATTCTCTGAGGAAGCCTTACAAATAGCTAAGAAAAGAAGAGAAGCAAAAGGCAAAGGATAAAAGGAAAAACATATCCATCTGAATGCAGAGTTTCAAAGAATAGTAAGGAGAGATAAGAAAGCCTTCCTCAGCGATCAGTGCAAAGAAATAGAGGAAAACAACAGAATGGGAATTTTGTTCAAGAAAATTAGAGATGCCAAGGGAACATTTCATGCAAAGAAGAGCACAATAAAGGACAGAAATGGTATGGACCTAACAGAAGAAGAGATTAAGAAGAGGTGGCAAGAATACAGAGAGGAACTACACAAAAAAGATCTTAATGATCCAGATAACCGCGATGGTGTGATCACTCACCTAGAGCCAGACATCCTGTAGTGTGAAGTCAAGTGGGCCTTAGGAAGCATCACTACTAATAAAGGTAGTGGAGGTGATGGAATTCCAGTTGAGCTATTTCACATCTGAAAAAAGATGATGCTGTGAAAGTGCTGTACTCAGCATGCCAGCAAACCTGGTAAACTCAGCAGTGGCCACAGGACTGGAAAAGGTCAGTTTTCATTCCAATCCCAAAGAAAGGCAAGGCCAAAGAATGCTCAAACTATAGTACATTTGTACTCATCTCACTGCTTGCAAAGTAATGCTGAAAATTCTCCAAGCTAGGCTTCAATAGTACATGAACTAAGAACTTCCAAATGTTCAAGCTGGATTTAGAAAAGGCAGTGGAACCAGAGATCAAATTGCCAACATCCTTTAAATCATAGAAATAGCAAGAGAATTCCAGAAAAGCATCTACTTCTGCTTCATTGATTATGCTAAAGCCTTTGTGTGGATCACAACGAACTATGAAAAATTCTTAATACCAGCCCACCTTTCCTGCTTCTTGAGAAATCTATATGCAGGTCAAGAAGCAACAGTTAGAACTGGACATGGAACAACGGACTGGTTCCAAATTTGAGTAAGGAGTACATCAAGGCTGTATATTGTCACCCTACTTATTTAACTTATATGCAGAGTACATCATGCAAAATGCCTGGCTGGATGAAGCACAAGCTGGAATCAAGATTGCTGGGAGAAATATCAAAACCTCAGATATGCAGATGACAACACCTTTATGTCAGAAAGTGAAGAGAAACTAAAGAACCTCTTAACGAAGGTGAAAGAGGAGAATGAAAAAGCTGGTTTAAAATTTAACATTCAAAAGACGAAGACCATGGAATCCGGTCCCATCACTTCATGGCAAATAGATGGGGAAACAATTAAAACAGTGACAAACTTTATTTCTTGGCCTCCAAAATCACTGCAGAGGGTGACTGCAGCCATGGAATTAAAAGATGCTTGCTCCTTAGAAGAATACTATGGCCAGTCTAGACAGCATATGAAAAAGCAGAGATGTTACTTTGCCAACAAAGGGCTGTCCCGTCAAAGCTGTTTTTTTATAGAAGTCATGTATGGATGTGAGAGTTGGACTATAAAGAAAGCTGAGTGCTGAAGAATTGATGCCTTTGAACTGTGGTGTTGGAGAAGACTCTTGAGAGTCCCTTGGACTGCAAGGAGATCTTACCAGTCCATCCTAAAGGAAATAAGTTCTGAATATTCATTGGAAGGACTGATTCTGAAGCTGAAGCTCCAATACATTGGCCACCTGATGTGAAAAACATACTCATTGGAAAAGACCCTGATGCTAGAAAAGACTGAAGGTGAGAGAAGAAGGGAACGATAGAGGATGGGATGGTTGGATGGCACCGCCAACTCGATGGACATGAGTCTGAGCAAGCTCTGGGAGTTGGTGAGGGACAGGGAAGCATGGTGTGCTGCAGTCTATCAGGTCGCACAGACCCCATGTAACTTTGTTCTGTATTTTCCAAGTCTCCTGTAAATGTTATCATATTTTTATTATATGAAATATAAAAAAGAAAGATGAAAAATCTGAACCATGAGATTCATCCAGTGGCATTACCTGCAGTCACTAAAAAATACTATAGCAACACAAACTGACTGATTTAATATAAAACAATATTGATTAGTCAGAGGAGGCATCACTGAGAAATATTCCAGCCATGAACAAAGAGTGAGGAAAATCATTCCTAGCAAAGGATAGGTTAGATCATGCATGAAGACAGTATGGCAGGATTGTGCTTTTAGTTTGGGGAGAGTGAGGCACCAAGAGAAGGCAGAGGGGCCAGACGGGAGGGCACGATGGAGACTGGTGTGGAAAGTGCTAGGCAAGGAACTGGGATCCGCTCATGCAGATCCTTGTTATTAGGTCCTGGGTATTCCAAGTGCAGTCTAAGACATTAAACTGTTTTAATCAGGGATACAATCAATTCTCTGGGACCATTCAAAGTGTGTGAAGGGATTGGTGGGAGGCAAGAATGCAATTGAGAAGACTTATCAGAAACTCACATGAGTCTATGGAAAAAATGGTGGCCTGGCTTGGGGTTGTGGTAGTAGATGTGGAAATAAGATGATAGATTTGACACCGAAGAGTTTGGAAATGGAATTTACTGGACTACATATTAAGATTTATGGTGCAAGTGAGATCCAAGAATGAATCTGAAGTAGCGAATTCAAATTAAAAGTGAGAAACAGAGAATTAGAATTTTCTTGATAAGAATACACTCCTAGGCTACTCCTGACATCACTCCATTAAGCACAGATGCATGCTCTCTTACTTATCCATTGTGACTCTTATCCTACCTTTCCTGATCACCAGCATAACTCACTGGTAGCTCACATTAACGAGTACTTTTTTCTGCACTTTTTCACTGGGACCATCGTCAAATTCCTCCGCCCTGGTCTGCACATCATCAGATGA
Source organism: Ovis canadensis (assembly GCF_042477335.2). Lineage (NCBI taxonomy): Eukaryota > Metazoa > Chordata > Mammalia > Artiodactyla > Bovidae > Ovis > Ovis canadensis. The sequence goes on along the minus strand of NC_091270.1, from coordinate 27,487,609 downwards.
TTTCTTAGTTCTCTTTCCTAGAGAGCTTGGTCCAGATCACATTTCCTTTGAATGCACTGGTTTGCTATAACATTTTTTGTCCCTACTTTACCAGGCTCATTACATCCATATTCTAACACTGTAGTCTTCTTTCCTCTCCCGTACATAAACCATTCAAACACAGTTCTTCACTGACCATGCAATACTCATTTCAGTGGCCATCAAATGAGACTAGACCTACAAGACCTACTCAAGTAATTTCGGAATAATTACTAATCAGTCTCAGAAATATTTTTGTTTTCAAGTGCATAATGAACTCTTTAAGTTCTATCATTCAGTCTGAACAAGAGACACTTTCAACAAATTGAGCACTAAGTTTAGAAAATCCTATTTTCAATATCAATTACATTTCTAACTTTCTCTCAATTCAATTCCTTTATTCATCTGTTTTACTAATGCTCACCCTGGAATCAATTGTTCAATTATTCATACAAAATAAATTTTGCCACTTACTTCCTTGGTAGATGCAGTGAATGGGTTATTCTACAAGCATACAATTCTTCATTTTCATATTCTTGACAGTAATGACTTTAGACATCCCCCCCAATAAATGCATTTGATATCTTTTGCAAAAATCACTTCAGCAGCAAGATTAGGTTCATATGCTACACCTGAGACCTCTCTTCTTATTCTAGGAAAGGTACGGTCTTGGCTCTTTATTTAACATGTGTCATATATTGGTATGCCAAGGGCCCCAAATCTTTTATTGCCTAATCTCTACACCATAGCTAATCAGTAGTATTATTACATATCCTCAGTCATTTATGTGAATCAATTCCATATAGGTTGGTAATGTCCCTATAATCATAATAAACTGTATTTTAGATTAAAAGTTTGTTTACTTGATTTGTGATTCTACATATACCACATTTTAAAGCTACATAATACTTATTTTAATAAGAAACATCACAGACAACTTCTAGGAAAATATCAACCATTTTATTACCTCATGAATTACCACACTTTTAAATTTAAAGGGTTTTTCATTATAACTAAAATACTCTTCCTCCCTAGCAATGACCTAGAAGCATTTAACAAGACAGTAAATACCAAATGCATCAGCAAAGCAGGTTATTCGGTTGGGAAAACAATCCTGATGAATCTTTATCTGTGTTTCTCAAATCACAGTCCATAAAGACCAGCTATTGAAAAGATCTGAGTGCACATTTCTGAAGCAATGTGTTCATCGGTCAGGAAGGGACCTATGACTCCACCTTTACAACAAAAACCTCCAAAATTATTCTGATTCACACCAACATTTGAAAACCCTGGAGTTAGAATACACACTGGGCAGTTGGTAAGTGACTATGTAACAGGTGACTAGAAAGAGGATAAGATTAATCTGTTAATTCAGCAGGAGATTATACTGCTGATATAGAGGATATTTCTACAGAAAATGACATTTTTCTTTATTCCAGCCACAATAAAAATAAAAATCTTATAAAAATAAGTAACTGAAGTTACCTTAAAATTTTAAGAATACAACATCAAATTCAGAATTACAAACACTTATTTCATCAAACAAGATTAAAACATGGAACCTCTAATGATAGCTGCCTCTTGAAATCAAATGGTATTGTCTGTGATGGCACAAAGTTCTCCACGATTTAAAGAGCGACAGAGCCTCACAGTCACTTGCTGAGAATATTGCCTGTAACTACCTCTCTCCTAGCCTGGGTGTCATTATTGTGTAATCAAAGAGATATCAAGTTATTCCACTGATGTTTCCTTCCCATTTTTCTGAAATTTGTCCTTTTCTTGTAATGAGTGATGAGCAAAATTCTGAGTGCAATACCGCTGTACCTAAGGAGGTGATTTCTTAGAAGAAAAAGAAAGGTATGATGAAAAAGTCCCTTTTCCCCCTGTGTGTACTTGGAAGTAGCAATCTATCTGTAGGGATCTGGGGATATAGATAGTCTTTTCTGCCTTAAAATTCAGAGGGTTCTCACCTACATATAAGATGACAACTCATAGCTATGAAGAAGTAAGACTCACGTGACAGACAATATATGTTTAATGAACATTTGAAGAATTGATGGATGGAGAAATGAGTGAGATTTGACAATAATCCAAGAATTGGAAAAATCAAGTCATAACTGGATAATTCTGAAACAAAGCGAGGGATGCCTAGCTGTTGCAGAACCCCAAAGCCTTTGGGTATTAAATTAACGTGGCGAATCAGGGCAAAACTAGGGTGTTCTTGGTTGGATGACAAAAACAAAGTTTTACTGGTAACAGAAATAGATCAAAGAGAAGTTGGTTTCTGGTAAAGCTGAAAATATACTTCTTGAGTTTGAGATGATGACATGGAGATATAAAGCTGAAGCGTATAGAAATAAAACATTTTGAAGGCTCATGTAATAACGTATGGAATCTAGCATGTGGCAGGGGATGTGTTAAGTAGATCCATCATCCCTCCTTGTCATTGTAACCCTTGGCCTGGGCTTGTTTTCCTCCCTGTCTTACTTATCACAAACCGAAGCTTGCTCATGACCTCACAGTTGTCAGTATCACGCAGCATAGGCAGTTAAGACAGACTTTCAGAACATTTTTGAAAAGCCACCATAGAACACGTGTGCGTCAGACACCAAGACCCACCTTCATCCATTTTTCCACATGGTGCCTCTTGCACTGCTTTTCATCTCATCCTCATCAAAAACGTGCACCCTCTTTGACCATGCAATCCTGCTTCTCGGAACTTACTCTATTTCAGCATTAGTCTACACATAGAAAGACATGCGTACTAGGATTTTCATTATATCCACCAACAAAAATATTTTTAAAAATATGGTCATGTAAAACATGTAAAGCTGCTGCTGCTGCTGCTGCTAAGTCGCTTCACTTGTGTTCGACTCTGTGCGACCCCATAGACGGCAGCCCACCAGGCTCCTCTGTCCCTGGGATTCTCCAGGCAAGAGTACTGGAGTGGGTTGGCATTGGGGGCCTATGTAATAATAAGAAACATATAATGAAATGGAAAGACATCCCCAACATATTGCAATATGAAAAAAAAAAAGCAAATTGGAGGATACATTCTATAGTACAAAGCCATTATAAAGATAGATCTATCTTATATGTGTATGTACATGTACACAGAGATTTGTGTGTATGGAAAAATGTCTGGAGAGATACCCAGCAAACTATTAGTCATGATTACTTCTGGAGAATGGGATTGGTTGGGAAAGTTTGGGTGGGAGCTTTCATTAGATACCTTGTAAATCTCTGTATTATCTCCAGTGACAAGTTTTACTTTTGTAATTGAGAAACTCAAAACTAGATAGGAGTAAATCATGCAAATTTAAATTCTCAGAGATATGAGGATGAGAAGACCCAAGTACAAAGCTTATATGGCCACCTGGTATCTTAAATTGCGAGAGAAATCACCTGTAAACAAAGTTCATACCTAAAGATGACCCATAAGGGCTTCCACCTGCGGAGCCATCTGCTGAATTTAAACTTTTAGAAAGGGAAACTACTGTGATGCCAACGGGAGTTTCTCTTCTTGGTGACAGAGTATGGGCTACGACATCAGTAGAGCTGATTTACTTTCTCGTGTCAGTGCATCTGTACGATGTTTCTAGAATGTCATAACATAATAGTACAGGGTCATACTTTTCCTGTCTCTCTCTCTCTTAAGGACCGAAATAATGAATTTCCTAGGCTTATGTATTGAAACACACATTTTTCTTCAGACTGGAAAGGAAGAAAATCTCTTCTTAATACTGCATGTTTCTTACCATGTACAAATCACCACATCTAAAAATATTTAAAAAGTAGTCATCAGATTTATAAACACCTTATTTCTCCTACAAATGTTAATGTACATCTATCTACATTAACGAGCTTACTCTATGCCATTAGTTCACATTGGCATAGGCACATATAAACATTATTTGACAACAAATAAATTACCCTCATGCCTTTTCTACTTTCCATTGATTATCTCACTCCTGGTCCAGGGCCATGAATCTAGGGCTATTTATTAGCTGTAACTGATCGATTGACTCTTAGTTACTTAAAGGCTACATCTTGCTAGTTTTTTCTTTCCAAGTCAAGTAATTATAACTTGGTTTTGTAAATGCAGCTTTAAAAGAAGAGAAAGAGAATAACATTTTTTTTACATGAAAAGACAAGTTTTGAAAAGGTACAATTCAACATAATTACAGCAGGCAATTACAAAATGCCTACCTCATGAATCTGAATAGATTAGCTATAATCACATTAATGTGATTGTAGCCTAGACTTATAAAGCACAGTTGATGAAGATTTAACATGCTTTCTCACACCAAACCAACCATGGTGTATCTTTTTTAAAAATAGAAACAAGAATACATGGCACGGTAATTTCACTCTCCTTTTTCTACTTCAATCAGTTTCTACATCATTAAGATTTCCTAGGCAGGGGGTATTACTGTCTCATGCTGGAGGCTTTTAAAGATTTCTTTCTATAGCAGCATCACACCTGGCAACTGCTGGGAGGTGGGGGATGACTTCCAAGTTTTAGTTCTCATCACTTTAGGTCTAATAGGACAATTAATAGGTCAGGTGGGATATTCTGAAATGTAATTTTAAAAATTGCTTTAAGTACTTCTGACCAAAACCTATTAACCTCCATACATCTCTACCAGAAAAGCAGAAAAAAGCTCTTCTGAGGCTTGGCCATACTCTGCCAGCCAAGTGCCCCCAGACCTTGGTGGCAGGTTGGTGGATTTGTGATAATGAGGAAGATGCTCATTGCGGATGCTCAAATTTTGCAGAGTAGGAACTGAGAGAAAAGCCTGATTTTAAAAGGCAAGCATATATGTGTTTGTGTGCTTTCTTATTTAATACATGAAATCTAAGTTTTCTAATTCAATTGGCTAATATAATGGAAAGATTCAAGGGTTTTTTGTCACTGTATTTAATTCTCTCAGTTTATGAAGTAAACAGCTTTGGTTGAAACTTTAGAAGTGGGCATAATTATTTCAACAAATGTGAAGGTGAGATTTAAACATAAGTGTATATGCTATGTAATTTGCATATCTGCACATATCCTGTGGTTAAAGAAAAAATCCACATACACATGACAAACATGAAAATCTGGATCTTGTTACAAAACACGTAGGTGGTATAATAATCCTCTTTGTATTGATACTTTATTAAAGTTCGCTTAATGAAGACATAGAAAAAAACACCCTCATCAGATTTGCTGCTATTCTTAGCCCAAGTCACCGTTTGGCTCAATGTTCTGAATTAACTCATAGAGATTACATCATAGATAGAGTCATGGTAACCTTTAGTGATTAGCTAACAAAGGAAAGATTTAATTCAAGCACATGTGGAACAGAACAAAGATAAAATGTCTAATTACACAAAAATTCAGAAGTATTGCTAATTTTTCCTGATATGGCAAAATGAATAACAATCTCAAAATTTAAAGAGGCAGTGTTCTAACTAAAGCAATTTATAGATTGAAAATTTTGTGTAAAAACATAATGTGGACCTCCAAATTATCCTTTGTAATTTTTCTTTAAAATGTTGGTCTGATCCTCAGTCTTCTGAATTGAACCTACTGCCTAACATAAGCTCCTTTAATTAGCTAAGTAGATTCGCATCCTCTCTTTTATTGGGTGAATTCCAATTTCATGCCAGTTGGAACACTTCCTGTATCTAAAAATCATTTGAAAAAGCTGAGTTAGTCTCAAAAATATTAAGAGATACTTTAAAACTGCATGTATGACTAATACTACCTAAGACTGCTGTGTTCTTATAACACCTTGTGAACAATTAATGAACATTCATAAACTGAACTGACACCAATAAATATGAATTGGGATCCTGTTAATGGACTAGCTCCATCTATAAAATACATTGTTTAATCATTAACATTAGAATACATTTTTTTTTAATCACAAATTACACTGACACTGTTTTCTTTTTTGAAAGTGAAAAATACTTTAGAACTTTGTTGCCTCAGGCTACTATCTTAGTGTTTAGTATAAATATGTATAAGTCTTAATGAAAGACAGTTCCATTTAATGTGATAAAAGGAATTCCATATTTACTTTTCAGAGTTCCAAGTCAACTGTCAATTTCAGGTTAAGATATCAGAAGCAGCTAGATTAGATATAAGGAATCTGATATACCCAATTATTCTAGCTCACTAAAATTCAAATAGCTTCAGGTTTTATATATTCTCCCAAATTCTTGATACTAAGTTGGCTTATTTAACTGTTTAATTAAATATTTCCACTCCAGTCCAGAAGATCCCCTTTTCAAAAGAAATCAGCATATATGTATATAGCTTTTACTACATATTCTTTGCATAAAAAATACAGACTCTTCATGAACTCAAAAGTGAATTTTACTCCAAATGTATATTAGCCAGATCTGCATTTGATTCAGAACAATTTATAACCACATTCCAAAGAGATCCTAATATTTTACTTTAAAAGAGTTGTGTTAAAATGCTCCAGTTTTATTAGGTACAATGGTTATAAATTAAATGTCATCCTTCTGTTCAATTTTAAAGACAATGACTCAGAAAAGTAAGTAAGGATTTTCAAGATAAACATAAGGGTTAATACTCAAGGTTGGCTCAATATCTACTTGAACTTGGCTCAATACCAAGAGTATACCTGCTCTTATAAAATTAGGAGGGAGGGAACACCCAACTACTATCCCTTTCAGTGTTCCCTCTAGCATAGCCTAAGGAATACACCTAATTGTTAAATTTCTTTCTTTCTTTCTTCCTTTTTTTTTTGAGTCAAATGTGTTCAGGTCAAATGGTATTAAGGAAATGCCATCTGAGTTCTCTTCTGGAGATTCTTAAAGTCGAGAACATGTAAGTCATGAGAAATTCCCAATAAAAATAAATAATAATAATAAGCAAAGAAAAAAAACTAAAATTAGTTATGTTCTAATTTTACATGATTCCTAAATTTTTGAATATCTCATATTTGTCTATTAGCAGTCCTTTATTTGGGGCAAAATTGTTCTAAAATAATTTTTCAAAACTCCCCAATCAATTTCTAAGGCTTCATTATTTCTTCATAGTTCATGAATGGGGCTCATTCTTTATTCTTTTTGATGCCATCAGAACCCATATCCTGATCACTTTCCATGTGGTTTATGGAAATATCCTTTCCCACCTTTCTGCCTGTTTCGCAGTCCTCAGATTCTCACTAGCACGCATGTAGCCTCACACTTGTAAAGCACTATTTTGCATAGCTACTTCATTGCACAGATTCTCATATGTGTAGACACAAGCTCCGACTCTCACATTTACAATTCTAGACAACTGCAACACAGCCAGTAATGTACTTTAGTCCACTAGCTATCATGTGAATACGCTGCTTAGCAAGTCTAATTCCCCAACCACACAGATAGCATCCTTCTGCCTTCTCATTCTGCCATGTTTCCTAGAATGTGCCCTTCATTCTGATCCATGTAACCAGGTCTGTATCTTTTCTTCAAATTCTCTCAATCTAAAGAAGCCTCACTAATCATATTAATTTAAGGTGCCATCTCCTTCTGTGTCATTCTATTAAATCTTAGCTTGTGTTAACTTACTTCGTGTTACTTGAATCATTGGTGGGCATTACCTGCCAGTTGTGATCTCTTGATTTGTATGTCTTTATGATACCAACGAATTCATCTCAGGGAGGCCTGAAACATATATTTAACTGTGTTTTTGCACAGGGAAAGCAACTAACCTTGTACCTTACAGCAGCCACTTAACATATAGGCACTGCTGCTTACATTCTTCATGTATTTATTTGATCACTTCTTGAATCATTTACCAAATATTGGTAAATATTAAATAGACACTAAATATTTAGTGTCTATTTGCTGCTGAATCCAGGGCTCAGCACATTTTCTCAAGAGCTGTCAAAAGGTCTCAAACTCTAGTGTTCTATTCATCTTGCTGGAGTGGGGTAGCCTGCTGTTGAAAAATGGAAGAAGAGGTCCTAGCAAGCAGTGAGGTGTTTTGGAGGATGAGGCCCGCAGCCCGTGGCAGCCTACAGCCTGTGCAGACCATGGGGATCACAAGGTGTCCATCTCTTCATTACGAGCACTATTTGCAGTGACCAAATGACACTCCGACTTCTCAGCTAGTGAGATGAGGAACAGGATTCAGGCTAAAATCTGTCACACAGTATGCTGCCATTCTATAACCACTTAATATTTTTCAAAGGATTTTACATGTATTACTTCATCAAATTTTACATCAACATCAATAAATCAGAAGGACCTGGGACATTTGGTTGGTCCAGTCTTCAATTAAGCAGCCACTCCTCACTGAAGAACCTGAACTACAGCCTCACTATAATTAGGCTGTCCTTACAGTTTAATTCCCTTTGAGCAGGATTATACAGACCCACCATTGGGTGTTAACTCTTTCAAGCACAAGGTTGTCATTTATTTAGTCTATAAAAGCTGTATCTTATTGAACAAAAGTCAGGCAAACTCAAGACTTATTGGAAGTTTACATCATAGGGACCCACAGGAGGTGCCTCTGAGAGCTATATATTTCAGTAGATTGAGATGACATTTAAAATCAGTTCTTTGTGTTATGCTATGCTTCCAGAACAATCGGAATGCTCCTGCAAACAGCTTGTGCTAGAACAAGCTCTGCATGTGTGTATTTCTTTAAAGGTAATAATAATATGAAAGCAGAGCTGGGAGCCAGGGACTTTAGTTTACAAACACCAGTTTACGGAAGCTGCTTCACACTAATAACTAAGTTCTAAAATGAGGCAAACAAAAATGGAATGCTGAACAATTAAGAATCTCTCCCCATAAGCCCATCTCTATCATTTTATTAAAGGCTACTGGGAAAACCCTTACTGAATAACTAATTCTAAATTATATTCGATGAAAACAAATTAATGTAATAATTTTCTTTCTGAAATTAATTTAAATCTCTGTGGATGCTGCAACAAATTTAGTCTTTACTATGCATACAAAAAGTTATGAAAAGCCTTATTGCACTCACCGCTTTAGGCAAAGATTCATTGTCTCACACAGTCACTGATCATGGCCAAGATTTCAATTTAGCAAACTTGCTTTAATCAATCATTTTTGCCTATTTGGCTCCAATATTTAAAATTACTCTGTGTTTTGGCAAGCAGTACTTGCCAAAATGCTATTGGCACAATGTCTACTGTTTCCAAAAGGTTCTATTTTGTTTCTAGAAACCCTCCCCCATGTATATTTCTCTCCACTTTTATACTTGCCATTGAATTTAAACACAGGAAATATAATCTTCAAGCATTTTATAAACTTCAGATGTTGCTCTTTTGAAATATATTAATTATCTGTTTATTTCTTAGATTTTATAAGATTCTTAAATATAAAAACAGACATTTATAAGTATATGTGGTCTGGAAAATGTTCTAAGCTGTTTCAGTTGCGGCTGACTCTTTGTGACTATGGACCGTAGCCCACCAGCTCCTCTGTTCATGGGATTTCCTAGGTAAAAATATTGCAGTAGGTTACCATTTCCTTCTCCACAGACATTGCTTTTAGTTGATTGTTTAAGTATAAGATGAATCCCCTGAATTTACAATCGGATTATTTAGGTGACAACTCAACTTTTGCTTTAGAAATGTTTCAAACTTCTGGCTGAACATCTACTCTAAAACTGACCTTTTCTTCTTATGAATCAAAATCATGCAATTAGTAGGATTTTAAAAAAATTCAAATCAGAAGCACATTTGCCATGACTTGAAAAACATAAATCCATTTGTAATTAATCTAACAGCCACACATATCATCTCTAAAATCCTGAAGAGAACAAAATAATTGAAAAGTCACAAATATTTTTGATGGTGTGAGGGAAAGAATGTTTATACATTAATAAATTAGAGTGGTAGAAAAATCTGTTGGAAGATGCCTGGTGGGCAGGACAGTGGCCCAAACAGGCATATGTCCTGCAAATTCATAGCCAGGATGGAGCCCCAGAGTTAAGGGAGAGAAACAGAGAGTTCTTGGCAACTCAGCAATCTCAGGGCAGTTAATATGACCTCAAGTCAAGTCCTTCAGGTTCTCCTGATCTCTGTCTATAAGAACCTGGAGAGTTCTATTAAGAAGACTGCAGACAAGCCCAACTCCAGAACAAAACAAAGTCATGGATGACCTTAATCCATGTCCTGACTGCACTATTGTACATGTCCCTCCTGGTAGCTGGAGCTTCCATTAACTGAGGATCCCAAGTTGGGAAATTCTTCCCAGGCTCTAAATGCATTTATTTAGACCAGGGGATTGGTCTTCACCCAGAGATGAAGTTTCTGCTGCAATGTCCTGTACAGGCAGGTCCTGGAAACCTGCCAGGGGAGGGAGCGTGAGAAGTCTCTATCTAATGAAAGGGGATCGATCCTCCACTGTGATTTTCACACTTTCTTTTCTCCATTTATACAGTCAGACCTCCACTGAGCATGCGTGCAAGGAATATTGGCCATCAGCACTGCTCAGTCTTTGCGCTCCTCTCTTCTTTCTCCCTTCCTTGATGATCTTCAGTCATAGCATCCCTGGATGTGTGCCAGGACAAGGCTGAAGCCTCCAAACCCTCTTTAGGGCAAAATAGAAGTAACCACTGTGCCACATTCAAACAGAGGGTACTGGAGATATACAGACTTACAGGGACCCTGAAGGCCTCCACAAGACCCCGTCATCCCCACTGCGCACTTGGCTATGGTACTCCCTACTGTGTTTCCTTCCTACTTCTCTCCCTTCCTTCCCCACTCCCTACCGCCCTCCTTTCTTTCTCTCTTTCTTTGCCACAGGCACTCTTTCATGTGGAGCCTCCTATTTCCCCCCTTCCTGGTTTCACTCATTAAAAACTAGTCCTGGGCACTGATTGTGTGTAGGTCCACCGTGTCAACAAAAAGGAAGAAAAGTGTTTGGCTTCTGACCTCATCTCACTATGAACAGGAAATGTAGTATTCTAAGCATTTAGTTTTCCTAAGAAAGTAATTCAAGCATGAAACCCACATGAACAGGAAATTCAAAATAAAATTAAATCTTTTGTTAAAATAGAAACATGCAGAGGGTGTCAAAGACTGAGTTATTAGAAAACCCTAAAAGTATATACTTTATAGTTAAAAAAGTAAATTAAGCAAATCTATGTCATTTGGGGTCCTTCCTGGTGGCTCAGATGGTAAAGAATCTGTCTGCAATGTGGGAGACCTGGGTTTGATCCCTGTGTTGGGAAGATCCCCTGGAGGAGGGCATGAGAACTCATCCCAGTATTCTTGCCTGGCGAATTCCATGGACGAAGAGATGGCAAGGAGCCTGACTGGCTACAGTCCATGGGGTCACAAAGAATCGGAAACGACTAAGTGACTAATCACAGCACAGCATGTTATTTTGGGGCTTCATAGTGACTTAGGAGAAATAGCAATAACCTCAGATATGCAGATGACACCACCCTTATGGCAGAAAGTGAAGAGGAGCTAAAAAGCCTCTTGATGAAAGTGAAAGAGGAGGGTGAAAAAGTTGGCTTAAAGCTCAACATGCAGAAAACGAAGATCATGGCATCCAGTCCCATCACTTCATGGCAAATAGATGGGGAAACAGTGGAAACAGTGTCAGACTTTATTTTTTTAGGCTCCAAAATCACTGCAGATGGTGATTGCAGTCATGAAAGTAAAAGACGCTTACTCCTTGGAAGAAAAGTTATGACAAACCTAGATAGCATATTCAAAAGAAGAGACATTACTTTGCCGACTAAGGTCCGTCTAGTCAAGGCTATGGTTCTTCCTGTGGTCATGTATGGATGTGAGAGTTGGACTGTGAAGAAGGCTGAGGGCTGAAGAATTGATGCTTTTGAACTGTGGTGTTGGAGAAGACTCTTGAGAGTCCCTCGGACTGCAAGGAGATCCAACCAGTCCATTCTGAAGGAGATCAGCCCTGGGATTTCTTTGGAAGGAATGATGCTAAAGCTGAAACTCCAGTACTTTGGCCACCTCATGCGAAGAGTTGACTCACTGGAAAAGACTTTGATGCTGGGAGGGATTGGGGGCAGGAGAAGAAGGGGACAACAGAGGATGAGATGGCTGGATGGCATCACTGACTCCATTGGCATGAGTCTGAGTGAACTCCGGGAGATGGTGAGGGACAGGGAGGCCTGGCGTGCTGCGATTCATGGGATCACAAAGAGTCAGACAGGACTGAGCGACTGAACTAAACTGAACTGAGTGACTTAGTGGTTAAAAGAATTCACCTGCAATGCAGCATATGCAGGAGACACTAGTTCGATCCCTGGGTTGGGAAGATCCCCTAGAGGAGGGCATGGCAATTTGCTCCAGTCTTCTTGCCTGGAGAGTCCCATGGACAGAGGAGCCTGGCGGGTTACAGTCCATAGGTTTGCACAGACTGGACACGACTGAAGAGACTGAGCACACGTGTGTGTCATTTTATCTAATATTTTTATTAGTAATAATCGGCCCTGTGCAAGTATTTCCCGTTTATCATGCCTTACTCAAAGGACATTTTTCTAGATCTAGCCAATAGCAGAAATACTGTTCTTACAAATTTGTTTAAATTTGGAAACAAATCTGGTTTAATGGTGTGCATTATGCACACTCCTGTGTGTTTCAGAACTCCATCTAACTGTTCAATACTGCCTACGGGGCTTTACAGTTAAAGGTCCTCAATATACATGCCTTAATTCAAAACTTAGAATAGCGCAGATAAAACAATGAAATAAAGTGCAAGCTTACTAAGGTAGAGAAAAAGGTGTGTTTGTGTGTGGGGGGGCGGGTGGAAACAAATAATCTCCAGTGTTAAGCACTTGATCTAATTTCCATTTAACTTAAGGAAAATCTGTGATGGACAAAGACTAGAATGTTTTATTGATTCTAATCTTGATTACTTTTCTCTTTCCTGCACATTAATGGAGTTATGAGTCCATTTCATGAACACGTGCCTATAAACGATGAGTGTCCAGAAACTTCCCAACCTGATCCCACTTCATGAGTACTCACGGTGGTGTCAGAACAAGCCTGTGTTTGAATCATGGCTCTGGGAAGTGCCAGGCAGTTTCTGAAAGCACTGACCTTCCCAAGCTGCAGCTTCATTTTCTACAGCATTTTCTACTCTTTCATATGCTTAGAGAGCTGTTCAAAGTTGAATGAGGGTGGAATGTGTATGCTTTGATAAAAGACAGCATTATAAAACAACATTTTCTTCCCAGTTTATTATAGCTTATTTAGGTAGTTGGCATCACATCACTGGATTTACAGTTTGTGAATGAAATAAATACTGATATACCGTGATTTTCTTAATGACGTGACTATCTAGAAGTAGCATCTTTAGAGATATCTGGGGAAAAAAGTAATAAGTTTTCACATCTGAAAGAAGATACAGTTTAAATGTACTATCTGATCATCACCATGAAAGAATTTTACTTTCTCATATGTTTTCATTCTTATACAAAAATAATAGACTTGTCATCATCATCTTCATTTTCCTCATCCTTTAGGTAACTTATAAAATGTTTTGTCAGTGGTATAGTGATATATAATTTATATTATGATAATAATTTAGCCAACTGAAATATATGTTACAGTTTAGTAAATATAAAATATAATTAGTTTTCTTCTAATGTGTTAGAGTCTTCATATCTTAGGAAAAAATCATTGTATTATATATATTTCATATCCTTTCATGGGATTTTTTTTTCTAATTTTTTTAAGATGACATAATATAGCCAATGAGAAGAGACAACTCATTAGAAAAGACCATAATTCTGGGAAAGATTGAAGGCAAAAGGAGAAGAGGGTGGCAGAGGATGAGATGGTTAAATAGGATTTCTGACTCAATGGACATGATTTTGAGCAAACTCCAGAAGACACTGAAGGACAGAAAGCCTGGCAAGCTACAGTCCACGGGGTCGTAAAGAGTCAGACATGGCTTAGCAACCAAATAACAACAATGTAACCAAAGGGCCAATTAAACATTAACATCCCCAAACCCCACTTTGTGGGACAGCTTTTGAGACATTATCTTAGTGGTATGTTAATTATTCTATCAATGTGATGGGCACTGCAAAGAGCCAGGAGCATCCATCCACCCAGCCCTTTACAGAGTCACAGTGACCAGACAGCAGCAGTCACTGAGAGGAAGGGCTGATCACGTCACAAACAATCCAAGTGTCCAGAGGATGGCAAGCGGGTATTTAATACAGGCCGAACATTGCCTTAGTCAGCCTAGACTAACTTTGGAAGATCAGTGAAATGATAAACTCTTAAGGCTGATTTATAAAAGTTTTCATAGTTGTCTTGGTCTTTAGCCAGATGGAAAGTTGGATTAAAAGAAAAGGGTGGGGGGGGGGGGGCTGTTAAAGAGCTCAAGCAAGAAATGATCACAGTTTAAATATGGAGAGTCTCATGCTACAAGATACACTGTGCTTATAGCATGTGTGAAACCTTGGATTCTGATAAAGATGGAAAACAATAGCAGCCTCTCTCTTCCCAAAGAGATTCTTAACATCCACTTGACTCTGAAGGCGATTGATGAGAAGTAGTATTTCTGTTAACAATGGAGTTCTAAAGTTATTCCTAACTATGAGATGAACCAATTTACAACTCTGTATATCTCAGCAATGACTATGTGCTTATTTAACCATAAAATCTATAAAACAGACCCATGGAGATGAGCAATTCAGCCACAATAAAGCTACTGAAATTATTAGATGTAGTCAATGAAGTAACGCTGAATCAGATTCCTATTTTTATTCAGGTAAATACTGCACCCATTTGTCTGTGAATTACTGTTTTTTTTCCCAGTCTCTCTTTCAATTATTTCTCAGTGAAAGAGGACAAATTCCCTTGCTTAGACCTTTGCTTTAATGGCAGTGTTAACCTGAATTCTCAGACCATTGGCTGCCTTGTGTCATAGTTTATTAGGCGCTAATGCGCAGTCACTTCATCATCAAAGTTAATATTCTCTGTGTATTTAATTAGATTTGAGAAGAAAAGAAAAATCAAATAATAATAATAGATGTACTTCAAAAAGAAATCCAAATGTGACCTCGATTAAATGTGGATGGGGAATAAATTGATGATTGAGTGAACTGTGGAAACACTGAATTATTTAAAAGATATGGTCATGAAAATGGCATTTCCATATGACCCCATATAAAGCCGCAATTCTGAAGGGGTTCCTTTAATTGTAGATTATTACAGTTTTACATACTATAGACATTTAGGTAAACAGTCCATTGAGACAGCCAGATGATGTTTTCAGAGATGCCAGGGATATATATAAAAAAGTCCAAAAGAGGGAAGACACTGTATAGACTTTGCAGTTTCACAGTGAATCATACTTTAGTAACAAATCTCTTAAACCACTGGTTTAAAAGGATAATTCCTTATGTGAATGTTACATAATCCTTTTGTTACCTGAAATGTTACAAACATGGTTTTTAAGCAACAGCAGCCCAGGCCAAGTTTTAGGTGTTGCCGGGAGGTCCCCAACCACTTAAGACATTGTTTGTGTTGAAGAGCAAAATTAATCAATAAAATGCTATTAGATCTGGTATAAAACATCACCAGCTTCTCATTAAATGTCATCAAAGTAGAAGATGCTACATCGTTTCCTCGCTTTTCCCTCTAAGGTATCAGCTTGCTGGCACAGATGGTAGTCTCAACTCCATGGAGAGAGGTTTTATTATCTCCTCATCACAGGTTTTCTGTAGAATGGGCCTCCCGTGTAGGGTATTTCCTTTTAAGGTTTTGTTTCCTATATATGAAAGCTCGTAGCTGAATATGGTCACCCAAGCTGGCTTTTATTTTCATTGACAGTTAATTGTCATAAAAATAATACGCTATGTGATATTTCCTTTCGTACCATATAATTTTACTTTCTGGGAGAAAGGTCAAAATTGTTTCGAGGATTCATTAATAGAACAATAGGTATATGAGAGCCTTTGTCTTATTTCTTTTTAAGCTCACATAGTCCATTTATTAGCTGAATACTGACAGTTGATACTATTTCAAAATGTTTCCCAAAGTGCTGCTGCTAACACTGTTCTAACACTTTATGATTTCTACAATAATAAAAAGAGTCTCTAATTGAGAGCTTAATCAATAATAAGCAGTTTTAAAACTATTTGTATGGACTAGAAGCCTCACAGTTCTATGAAGTTAGTACTATTAGCATCTCCATTTTACAGATGAAAAAGTGGAAACACACATTAAGTCACTTGTACACACCTAGCAGCTGACAAAGCATGCAAACCAAGGCATTCTTCTCCTGCAATGACACTCTAAGCTACCTCTGCATATATAAGAATAAATTGTTCTGGTAAATAAAAGTAGAACAATTTCCTAAAATAGTGAAAAACAATTTATGAATAAAATACAACACTTTTCAAATATTAAATGTCACAACATAATATTTAAAAGTAGGGTATATGTGACAACTAACATCATTTTACAGAAAAAAATGAAGTTGCTGGGGCCCAAAGATATGACTTTATTTTCTTAGCATCTGATAATTAGTAGAAAGAACAAAGTGAGAATGCTTACTTTCTGAAACTAAGATGTTTCAGAAATTTTAACTCATCATTGGAAGGATTGATGCGGAAGCTAAAGCTCTAATACTTCGGGCACTTGATGTGAAGAGCCGGCCCATTAGAAAAGGCCCTGATTCTAGGAAAGATTGAAGGCAAAAGGAGAAGAGGGCAGCAGAGGATGAAATGGTTGGATGGCATCATTGATTCAGTGGGCATGAATTTGAGCAAACTCTTGGAGACATTGGAGGACAGAAGAGCCTGGTGTGCCTCAGTCCACAGGGTCACAAAGAGTCAGACACGACTTAGTGACTCAACAACCATAGGTCTCCAGTAAGTTTTGATCATATGTAGGAAGCAGTCCTTGAGGTGACTCTCAGTGACCCCTGCCTCCTCGTATGCATGCCTTTAGGGAATCTCCTCCCTTAAGATTATGAGCTAGACTCACAGACTCACTTCTAATCAGTAAAATACAGGTGTTGCTTCTGAGGTTTGATTACAAAACAACCATGGCTCCCATCTTGGCACTCCCTCTTTCTATCCCTATATCAATCAAAGTCCTTATGCTGGAGGAAGCCAGCTATTATATTGGGCTGCACCATATGCGGAGATCTATATTGGAAGAAATAATCTCTACCCACTAATGAGTGAGGACCTGGAGACAGCCAATAGGCAAAAGAAAGAGCTTAGAGGAGGATCTCCCCCGCTTTTCAAGCCTGAAAATGACCATGCTCCCAACCAACACTGCAGCCTCAGGAGACATCAGAGCTTGAGTCACAGAGTTAGGCATTCATATTCTGGGTCCCCAGACACTGAGTTCTGGAGGCTTTCATTTTTTAAGCAGCAACACATAACTAATATACCACACATCTATTTAAATATATATATTAAAAATATATATAGAGAGAGATAGGGACAGAGAGAGGCAGGCACAAATACATAAACCCAGAGCAAGTATACTTAAAACCACATACCTTAAAGAAGAAATTCTATTATATTTAATGAAATTGTCTTTATTCTAACTTACGTCAACTAAATAACAAATTAGATCAAAAAAATAAACTTTGTTTAAAAATAAAGTCTTAATTAAGAATTACTAGAAAAGAGTTACCCTTCAAGGGGATGGAGCAGAGGATAAAGAGGTTCCATCTTTAGAACATGGCAATAGCCAAGTTTTTTCCAAATGTAAGAATTAGCCACATTCAGAAATTAGCCAAATCCCTGCTCTTGTCTTTAGGAAAAGGCAGCAATAATTTAAGAAGTACCTTCTGTACAATTAAAAATGTACTGTTATGTTTTCACATAATAATTGTGATGCAACTACGCTACATTGACTAAGTCTGTCTAGTTGGCAAATATACTTTTAAAGTGATTTGTTGTCTCCCTTTCAACAAAATTAACCTCCAATAATTTGTATATATTTTGTGTTACTTTTGTAAATTCAGCATCTTTCTTTTAGAGTTCAGAAGTAAAATTTATAGTGGATCTCTGTAAAGTGACAAATTATGAAATGTATTTGTTCAATCCATTTCTTATGACGCTTGTAGAGTCAACAACAGACTATGGATTTTATCCCTAAATCATCCCTTCAAAAAATAACTGCAAAGTATTTTTTAAAAGTCCACATCATAGGAAAAGTTTTTACCAATATCTAGTTAAATCAGATTTCAGGGGAAATGCTAAGTATTTATCCACTGAATTTAAATGTGACTTTTTAGGAGCCTTGATGGTAAAGTTCAATAGATGTTTGGTAGGTGAAACTGTGAAAAAAAATCCAGTTGTTATCGAATAGCGCCCACTGTGCACATTCAAAGAGAGGGAAGGGATGATGGGGAAACTCTGTGCATCGCTTTTAAAGTTTCAAAGTTGAAAGAAAACTGCAGTGTACACTTTACATAGCATATATTTCCCTCAAGTTCATCAATCTCTTTTTCATCTGTTCTTAAAAAGCACATCTAATTTTCTTCCTAGAGGCCGTAACTCCTACTGAGAGAAGCACTACATAGGGAAATGCTAAGAATAAGGGGAAGCAATTCAGCGTTCACAGTTAACCATAGAAACCCTAGACTAAATGCAGATTCTACATAGCTACATTATCTTTTATTTCTTATTCAATATACTCATAATATGATATCAATTGATAACCTTTTTTAATGCCATCATATCTATGTCATGATTTCCCAAGTAGGTGGAGAAAAAAGAAATAGAAAAAATGAGAACTTCACATGTCCAGCTTTTATTTGCTTTGAAAGAATACCATTCTGCAGGTCAGTGTTGTTATTATTAGCAGTATATTAATATGTATTGATTTGTGCTTAAGATTGTAATAACTAACAACCTTAAAATTTTATAAAGTAATTCTTTCTCGTAAATGAAAAGCTAAAAAAATCACTGCCAACAGGCAGCTTAAATGCCAATTTGGGAAAAGACAAAGGTAGTATCAATATTGCCTCAAAAGGTGGATCAATAGCACTGACAAAGGAGGAAACTGTAGAATGGTCACGGTGGAGAGGAACATAGCTGGTCAGTCCCTCTCTCTGGCATCAAAAATTAGATCAGCATTTCACTCCTGCTATACTTAAACAAAGACAATTATTAGATATGAAATTATATACATATATATCTATACATACACATACGCTTATGTATGTATATATATAAATATATATCAGATTTACTTTTGCTCTCCTGTTAAAATGACACTGATATCTGTGTAGCTTCACAGATGAGATGAAGTTACATCAGAACATGGCCATTCTGTAGTGGCCCTGCTTTAGTCTAGGGTTTGGCATTCACAAGCTGGCTGGCAGGGGTCCCACGTGCAATCTGTGGGTACAGGAAACTGGCCCTGCATGCCATGTCAGTACCTCAGACACTGGGAATCCTCCTCACTGTACATGTATTTTGTTCTTTAATTTCACCATATGGACTGATAATTCATAAATATTGAAAATGGAAATGACTACCATTTCTATGATCACCTTTCAGATCGCCTTATACATGGAAGAGGTATTAGACAACCAGAGTGATAAAAGAGTCTACTTTAGATAAGTAGAAGACATTCAAATGCAGAAAAAAAATTTAATGATTCTTAAATTTGCTTATAACATCAATATGAAGACTAGAAAACACTTGAAATAATGTTAATGCACTTACATATAAATACATAAGCTGGTTCAGTGGTTAAGAACCCATCTTTAAAAGCAGGAGACTCAGTTTCAATCCCTGGGTTGGGAAGATCCTCTGGAGAAGGAAATGTCACCCCACTCCAGTACTCCAGCCTGAAAATCCCCATGGATGGAGTAGCCTGGTGGGCTATAGTTCATGGGGTCACAAAAGAGTCAGACATGATTTAGCAACTAAACAACAACAGCAACATAAACCATGAGAAATGTATACAGTTTAATATGGGACATGTGAATACTTATGTGAGAGTATTTAGATCTGAAAAGAGTAAAAAACTAAAATATAAGTTAAACAAAACTTGAAATTTCTATTGGTTCTTGAACTGATTAAAAACCAATCCTGCAAGCATCTTTTAAACTTACACATTTCAAAAGAAACAAATTCAGAAATCAGCTATTTTTATAACCAACCAAATTTTTAACAATGGCAAGGTAACAACAAAGGGATTTATTTAGCCTGCAGTTCAATATTTAATACTAAAATCTTGTCAGTTGAAAAGTAGTATCTTGCCTTAATAAGAGCAAGAGGGATAATTTCATTATCAGATGTTTTAATTATGCTACCACAATGCTGTTATTCTTTAAATGTGTGCTTCATTGGACATGAGAAGCTATATTTTAAGATCCCCCTAAATTTTTACTTAACTGTTAAAAGCAGTAGTACTTATAAGTTAAAAGTTGGACAATATTCACCAATCAAAGGATGTTTTGAAATTAATGCTTACTGACCCATTACTTTTTCAGGGCCTCACACTGTACCCCTGTAAGATCCCTGAGAATCTTTTAGAAGTATCATGCATACGTATTCTTTTAACAGGATGCTTAATGATTTGCAATCATATCACAGAATGCCACAATTCTAAGAAGTTGGTAATAGAAGAGCAGATGGTCCTAATTATGTAAGTAACTTGCAGACAGCGTTCAAAAGAATTCAGAATATCATGTGTGTGCATGCATGGGTGTGTATGTGCAAAAGACAGTACAAAAAAATAGAGATACAATAAGCACACACATATATATGTGTATATATATATTCACTCTATCCTGTTTTCTATAGGACAAATCCCTCAGGCTTGAAAAATACTGAATAGAGCCTATGCTCTGTAACGTAGAAATAGATTGCAAAAATAATTTCCTAACCTTAGTGTTCCTCTGTTTGGATGGTGGTCTGACGTCTTGGAGCGTCACATCAAAAGAAAGAAGAGGTGTGACCTGCATTCATTCTATTGCTAACTATTTGCCATTTCAGGAACTGACAAAATGTCACACGATAATATACATTTCCATTTCCCAATTTTGTAGAATTGACAACACTATAACCTTCTGAAATTAACTTTGACCCAAAGATTCTTTCCTTGCAATAGCTATTGTCAATACCGATTGCAATGAATGTATTAAATTGTATTCAATCCCTGGGTTTGAAACTAAAGTCACTCAGAAAAGTACCCCAAAATACTCATTCTAGCAGCCTCAAAAGATTTCAGAAACTGACATGGTTTAATTAAAGCTAATGAGCAGATATAAAATTGTAGCATGCCACATCCCTCCATAATTATGCACTTAACAGTTTGACTTCTGTTTTTCCTCCTTAAACTGCATTCCTGTGAGTGGTATCCCCATAATACCTAATACAATGAGAAGATTATTCAAATTTGTAACAGATGAATCAAGCATTGGAGAAGCTGTAAAAAAAATTCAAATTATAATGTATACATATTTAAAACAGCTTAAGGTGTATTAAGGTGTTATGATATAAACTACAATAAATGTTAATAAATTATTAATGGTGCATTCTGACAAGAATTAAAGATGGGCTTGATTCAAATGGAATTCCTGCAGGGGAAAACATGCACATTTTATTTTATGATTTAAATTCGCAGAGAGCACAGTTTGATATGAAACACTTCAGAGAATTACAAGCCTTAGAAACAATCAACTTTCATTCTAAATTATAAAAATTAATACAGATGCTATTTTAAATTAAATTTGAAGCACTTTCATCGGCAGAAAAAATGATTATGGAAATTATGAACCTTAAAATACCTGTAATCCAAAGTTGATGTTTTAAATTGCAATCAACCTGTCATAGTAATTTTCCTCTTTAAACATATATGTTGAGATAATTTTGGTTCAGAAAGTCAGTTTTCAGCTGTTTTCCATCTTTTTTTGTCCAAATTAAAGCTTGTAAGATTGATGATTACAGGTCAAAGTGTGAAGGCTCATAAAATACCAAAAGTCTTTTGTGATGAATTAAAGCAACACAACTGAATAAAAGTTAAGGGAAAGATGGTTACACCTCAGAAAGCCAATAGCTGGCAAGGCAGGAAGGTTAAAAACACTCACACCAATGGCAAACTGACATTTTCCACCTGTACAGAACATTTTACTGTCCTCATTGACTTGATGTGGAAAAGTATTTTTTTACCAAATGGAAAATATACAATTTGCATACGAGAATAAAATTTTAAGACACCAAAAACACTTAGAGAATTTACCCTGCGAACACATACCTAAAAATATCCTTTGATTTGGCTCTGGCTTTATTAAAACAAAAGGAAAAACCGTAGACATCGGAAAGTGCATTGTGGCCACAAGGAAAAACGTGGATCTTGAGTGAAACAAGAGTTCACCAGGTCATCTCATGAAATCCTGTGGCCTCCATTCTCCAAAACCAGACAATAAAAAAAATCTCTTATTCCTTTCAACTTCCCAGCAGGTGAGTCTCAATAAGTCCAAAATTTAGCATGGGAAAAATTAAACACTGATACTAAGCCAGAATTTCACTGAGTGGTAAGATGGTGGATGGAGTGTGTGCGAGACAAAGGCATTTACTTAGAAACAACAAGCAGACTTCATAGTAAAGGATGTTTTAGCTTCTACAACAAACCTCCCTGTTTTATACTTTAAACTTAGTGTGGATGTTTAATATTTGGGCCCAGAATGCCACGGTTCTAGGAGTAAATACTCTGAAATGCAATGACAGTTTGAGATGATGTTTTAGCAGACAAGCCATTATGTCTCATTTAACTTTCTTTAAATCCTTGAAATAGATGAGCAATAAAACAGCAATTGTCTTGAATAATTTATTATGTATGGTAAATCAGTGTGAAATAACAAGTTTGGATGCTCAAACAAAAATCCCTGGTTGTGTGATTACTGGATAGTTTTGGATGTTTGCTAGATAATAAAATACATTTCATTAAATAGATTTCCTTGAAGTAACTGCGTATATCTATATTTACATAAGTCCATTCAAATGTACATTTTCCTAAAGGTTTTTAAGGAACTGTTCTTCCTGCAGTGTTCTGAATCTTCTGTCTCTACAGAAAGGTCAAAGATACTCTGGAGATGAAGTATTATGTTATTTTCACATCATTATTAATGTTTTCAGGGAAAGGGTGGGTATATAGTAATAGTATTAACATAGAAATAGTAGGTAAACAAGGCTTTATGGGATTGTGAGTGACTCAGTTTATATAGTTACAGAATACTAAGATAACTTGACTAAGGTCACTACTCAGTCATAAAAAATAATTTTGCCATTTGTGAAACATGGATGGACCTGGGATATATTATACTTACTGAAATAAATCAGATAGAGGATGAAAAATACTGTATTTTTTCACTTATATGTGAAAAATAAAAAAATTAAATATTAACAAATACAACAACAACAATAACAAAAAGCAGATGCACAAAGGACAAACTAGTGGTTATCTGAGGAGTGGGGCGGGGCAAGAGGACCAACACAGGCAAAGGAATTAAGAGATACAAATCACTATGTACAAAATAAGTCACAGTGATGTAGGGCTCAGAAATATAGCCAATAGTATTTCGTAATAGCTTTATAAGGATATAAGCTAGGAAAATACCAAATCACTATGCTGTACACTTGAATTAACATAACATTGTACGTGAACAATACTTCAATTAAAAAAAATAGTAAGTGGAACTTTGATTTCACAAAGCTACAGAGTTGGGAGGGGGTCTATGAATCTGAAAGGGTTTATTTGGGCTGCTGTGTATTAGGAATACGAGTTAAGGCTATGTTTACATTTGGACTCAGCCTAAATATATTAACTTGTCAATAAATTCTTTATGATAAAACTTTAAAACCTATTTAGACTCTTTAGGTTCCATTTTATATCAGTATTTGTTTTATATAAAGCAATGTAGGGTTAAAAATGTGTCAGTAAAGGAATCTTTCAATATAGAATCTGATGAAACTCACAAACAACAAATTTACCACAATAATAACTCCTACTAACATACTATTTTCAGTTACTTTTGCTTAATTATCATACGGATATGAGAGTTGGAACATAAAGAAGGAAGGCTGAGTACCAAAGAACTGATGCTTTTGAACTGTAGTGCTGGAGAAGACTTTTGAGAATCCTCTGGACTGCAAAGACGTCAAACTAGTCCATCCTAAAGGAAATCAACCCTGAATATTCATTAGAAGGACTGATGCTGAAGCTGAGGCTCCAATACTTTGGGTATCTGATGCGAAAAACTGAGTCATTGGAAAAGACCCTGATGCTGGGAAAGACAGAGGGCAGGAGAAGGCGGTGGCAGAGGATGAGATAGTTAGATGGCACCACCAACTTCAATGACGTGGATTTGAGCAAACTCTGGGAGATACTGGAGGGCAGAGGAGCCTGGAGTGCTGCAGTCCATGGGGTCGAGTTGGACACCACTTAGTGACTGAACAACAACAATTACAGAACGTACATATTCCCTTTGTTTAATGATGAAAAATATTCTATTGTAGTGAGTTTAACAATACTGGGCTTAACTGCAATAACTTTATGTGTACCTAAAAATTACCTCGATTAGGAAAGGCTATTTGTGACAGAAGATGAACACTATGTTAACTGCTAAGAAGAGAGTTCTTATTACTCATATATGTTGTAATGATTTATGAAACAAACCTCTAAGCATATCATGTTGATGAGCCTTTTGTCTTTCAACTATGTCAGTCTTAATTATTTGACTAACCATAAAAAATAAATGAAATACAATATAGTTTTATGATAGATCTCTCCAACTTAATAGAGCTTGCTAACTCCTGGGAAAGATTAAAAAAAAAAAAAGAAACTGATAAAATTTGAAATCCAACTACATTTTATCTCCTCAAAGGGAGAGATGTAGTCTGTGATCATTTGGGTAATACATACAATCAGAGATGGAGTACAGCTAGCTATATGATAAGTGAAAATGTTGCCTTTTGGTAATTTTTTATTGAACCTTTTATTCTGTGCTAACATTTTATAATTAGTCAATAAAACCTCTATTTTCGATGTGTTCTTGATATTAAAAATCGTATGGTAAAGATCATGATAAAAGTTATAATTTACTTTTTCTGGACATTACGTACCACTGAAGAGTTTACTTCATCACCATCTTTCTATTGCAAAGGAAGTATATCCTAGTTTTGGACTCATGGTTCCAACGCCCCTCTTCCAATTCTACTGTTTGACAGGATAAGGACAGGTCTGTGTTTGTTGGGTTCTTTACCATGTACCAGCTCTTGGAATAGTGCCTGGTCCATTAATATCTTTCAAAAAACATTCATTGAATGGAAACCAGATAGAATGTGTTATATGAAACACATGCCAATATTTTTTAAAAAAAGGATATTAATCTTCAGTAAGTTGAAGAATAGGAACTATGGTGGTTCTCGATTACTGAGATTGAAATAATTTTGGGCTTCCTTAAAACAGACCAATTGATAGGATGAAAAGAAAGTACTTCAGACTGTGAGTAAAGAATTCACAAAAAAAGTAAGCTTTGTCTGGCTCTGTGGTCTTGAACAAATTACTAAACCTGCCTGATATTTGATGTCCTTATTCATTAAAAACAAGAGAGAGAGAGAGAGAGAGAGCAAAAATGTATGAATGTACTTCTGCCTCTAAAGCTCCAATAAATCAACTACAATGATACTTAAAATGAATTACTCAGAATCCTTTTCCATAAATAAATATATTAATTAATTTGTTGCTTTATTTGTTCAGCAAGAATTACAAGAGACCTCTTCTATCACGAATCCTGGTTTCATGTATCTTCTAAGCCGAAAGTCTGGTAAAGGGTACAAACACCAATGCCTTTACACTCAGCTGTACTCAGGTCCCTACAACTCATAAGGGACCAATCAGTCATACATACTTCTGTGCTGTCATCTTAGCCTGAGAGAAGCCAGGTTAGACCTCTAGACATGGTGCCACCAGTCTTAGTTTCCTGGATTTGGTGTTTTATATGTAGATGAAATGCCCAGAGGACTTATCTGTGCATAGACAAATCCATGCTTGCAAGCAGCTGAGCTTACAGGGAAGTCAGTCAAATCAAAATCCATGTTACATTGCTTGTTTAGTTCTATAAAGTCAATCTTATTTTAATAGTTGGCTGGAGCTCCATTAAAACACCATTACACAAAAGTAAACTTTTAGAAACTTTTGAAGTTGAAGGGTGGTGATGCTTTGATAGAATGAGAAATTGTGGATGGTAATTAATACAAAGTGGTAAACGGTCTTAGAACTTCCAGCCTGTGTGATGTTGGATGAGAGACTTGTTCTCTTTGGTTAGATCAACTCTAAGGTCTTGTGGCAAGGGACAATCCTGTAATTTTAATACTTTAGATTCCATTTAAATGTGTGTATCAGGAAAAAACAACGAATAGAGGTAATCGGGAACATAAAGCAAACCTTGACGAGTCTGAATATCAGAGGGAAACTATTTGCTCTACATTTATTCTCTTGTGAATCTGCCACAGAGAGTGAATCTTTATGTCCTTGAAAGAAATAGTTATGAACTAATGAAGTTCCATAGCTCTGCAGTTCACCTCGTCTCACATTGTTAGAAGCCACGTCTCACTGCCTTTAATCACAAACCAGGCTTCACTGAATTCTGTGGTTTGCTTAGATGATGGGTCCATCATACACTCAAGGTGGAATTCTTCTCCAGTGGCAAAGCACTGTGCTTTGTATTAATAATAAAATTACTCTGCCTGATATTAATAGAGCAGATGATCTGAGGAACCACTCCATGGAACACTAAGACCTCAAGCCGTTTAGATGTACAGCTTCTCAAATGTACCTATTTGTTATTTCAGAACACCTCAGTCTCTGGCAGTAGCCCTTTACAACACATTTATAATGTAATCCTGAGAAGGTAATTCATCAAATTGCAGTGGGAATTGGAACAGGATTTAAAGTAGTTTTGTTGTGAAATAAAAGGAATTCAAAAAGCCGAATGAGTAGTACTTCACAAAACACACAGAGTTGGGTGATATAAAATCAACTTTCCCGCTAAAGGCATCTCCAAGCTCTTTAAAAACAATGACTCGCTTGTTGGTGGGTATCAGCTAAGGCAGGGACAGCCAAATCAGCATATGAGAGTAGGAGCTCTCTGGTCTGGGCACCAAGGTATAAATAAAATCCAAGGGTTTCTGGAAGGGTTTGGTTTCATTCTTATGTTTCATTATTTATTTAACAAATGTTCCAATGTAGACGACACATCTCTTGACCACAATTTTCCATAGATTAGCTTTTAATTTTCAGCCAGCAGTCTTACCTACTACAGGTCTTAATATTGAAAGTAAACAGTAATTTTGATTCGAATGAAATGTTATGGCAATATTTCATACTGGGATCACTTTCTGCAGATGTTTTCATTTTATTTTCTGTTTGCTCAACCTTGCAGGGAAGCCAATATTGGTAACATATACAATATAATTCAAGACTTTCTTTTTGAGTGCAGAAACCATTTGAAAGGCTATAAGATTACACTGAAGGTTATGTTTACATAGCAAAATTGCACAGCCAATTTATGCATAATGAAGGAAAATGATTAGCTTATATGCTTCATAAGTTACTTGTATAACAACTGTCAATTTTTTCATGAGACTAACAATATGGCTATATATGTATTGTATATAAATACATGTACACAGATATAAATTCCAAAGAAATTTACTGTTAATCACTAAATCTGGATTTGTTTTAAAATCTAAGAGAACTAAATTTCTACCATATATGTAATAAGCTCAATATGCATATTGAAACTGAAAATGTTAGTTGCTTGTTTGTATCCAACTCTTTGTGACCCTGTAGACTATAGCTTACCAGGCTCCTTTGTCCATGGGATTTTCCAGGCAAGAATACTAGAGTGGGTTGCCATTTCCCTCTCCAGATGATCTTCCCAACCCAGGGATCAAACCCGGGTCTCCTGTGTTGCAGGAAGACTCTATACTGTCTGAGCCACCAGGGAAGCATATTACTGGCAGATTTATTAACATTTATAGTTGTCTCATATACACAATCCTGTAAAAGACCTTCAAGTTGCAAAATTCAAAATAAAACAAATAATGTAAACCCTATCTAAAAACATACAAAGTCCAGAAGAGAGTATAACACATCAATGTGCTAAAATAAAGAGGAAAAAAATATAACATTTTAGTAATAAGCACATAGACTGGTTTAATTTACATATTTTGTTCCCATTATGTAAAATTTGAATGGTTTTATGGAAGTAAAATCTAAATAGTTTCATGGCACTAAGAATCTTAAAAATTATCTTTAATGCTGTCATTTTTGTGAAGCATTTATCTAAACCAATACGTTCTACAATAGAGAAAATTTATGTGAAAGAGTATGTGTATATGTGAGAGAGAGAAAGAGAATGAGTATGCGTGAATCTATTTAGAACAGCAAGAGGAAAATTTTTGTTTAAAAGAGACATGATGTATAAGTATCAGTATTTCCACATGAAAAAGAGTCAACATGATTCTCTGTTCATATTATATATGAATTATCTATCAATATATAATTTTGTGATAATCTGGATAAAAAGATATTTACTATTACCCAGAAAATATAGAATATTTTTTCTCTGCTTATTGTCCTCAAAAGTTAAGCAACATACTGTGTGGACAATTATAGGTAAAGTACTCTACTAATCTAGAAAAGATAAGAATGTTCAGGCACTCCTTTCAAGCTTGACATCTGAAGCAAACCATATATATACGTATATACATGTATGTATGTATGTGTGTATATAGTGGTTTTTTTGTTATTAGCTATGAGTATTAGCATTCAGCTAAATAATTCTTTTCTCAAGACATATAACCTAGAAGGTAACACAAAATTCATAGGGCTTTTCCAGGATTGCTCATAATTAAACCTATTTAGAGAGATGTATTTTTGTAATTATGTTAAAAATAATATAAAGCAAGACCATTTTAGAATTCTGTCTCAGGAATACAATTAGAGAGCTTTTTAAAAAGTGTCTCTTTAAGAGAATGATTTTCTTTCTCTCCTCCTCTTCTCTTTTTCTTTCTTTCTTAATAGAAAAAAAAATAGGTAGATTTTACTCTGGAGTTCAAATACCTTTCTCCTTTATAGTAAAGAGGTAACACTCTTTTAAATAAAGAGATTGAAAATCATTTGAAACACAAGGTAATAAAAAAAAAAGCCTTTAAAATTCTTAAGATTACTGTTAATTTAAAGTATCTTTGTAGTGTTTCAAACTTTCTTCAAAGCACTCTCTAACAATAGACATCACTGTTTTCAAAGCACTGTTACAGCACCATGATTAAATTAAAAAATTAAAGATTATTTTCATTCTTTTTCAACAGAAACATTCAAAGGCATGCAGGAAGTGAAACAGTTTATTAATACCCTACGTCCATTACCATATAGTGGTTATTCCAGCTCCCCCTGCTTTTTCCCTACTCAATAGCATCTTGATGCTGTATTTCTGTACAGAAAAAAAAACATACACACATACACACACACTTCATGTCTTTCTCCATTAGCAAATATTGCGCAAAAAGGGTTACAGTTTATCGTTGCAAAGATTTCTCTTAGGAGCTTTTTAAAAAGTGTGAGCATAGGCAGAAATGCACATAGCTATGATGTCTTCGTTCATATTTGTAGGAAGATTCTTTTTAATGTACCTATTAGTGGGAGCTAAACAGTTTGAATGTTGAAAGGAAGGGGCATGCAGCTGATGTATAGTTCAACAGTGGGTGGAATGCAGAGCTCATTAAAGAGAACACGTTTTACAGAGCATCTTGAATTGCAGATAGTTCTGAAACCTAGTGCTTACATTTTTCCAATGTAACTGTGCTGGCTAGAAATACAGAATTAAGTCTAAATGTGTAACCTCTTTACTCCCCTTCACATAACTCACTAAAATGTGGGCAAAATGAAACTTTGAATTCCGCCTCCGTCCCATACGATGATTTTATTTAAAGGAGAAATCTGACTGACTTAACAGTAGTTATATATAGATTGTAGTTGTTTTTAATAACGGCATATGATCTCTCAAGAGATGCAATGTTATTGCAGATTCTGTGGTGCCAACAACATTCCAATTCAAGCATGGAGGGAAAAGAGGACTTGTTCAAAGCTGGCCCAAGGGGAGCAAATTGGGTTCTTGCCTAGGGCACACACGCTTTTGGAGAAGGGATGGAATTTGAACACTTACTATAGGTATTGCGGTCCGTTTCTTCTAATAACCCACGGCTGTCTTTGCCAAGCTTCCAGGAAACTGCAAGACTTCATGCTTAGAAGTGCATCAAGACACCCTGACACAAGCTGGATATAGGACGCCTCGGGGCAGCCTTGAAGCGGAGTGAAGGTTATTGTGGCTAAATGAATGAAACTAGACAGAAAAACTGTCGGAGGCAGGCTTTGAAAGAGCAGGGTGATTCTTGGTGGTTTCAGGCATAAAATATTTAGGGGAAGTGGTTGCACTGCCGTAAGTTTAGAGGCCTATCAAATCTAAGCTGACTTTGTCTCCCACAGCTGCTATATTTATTTTGCACTTACGTTGCGGCAATGTTAATCTATCAATTAGTCTGTTACTTGGGTAGTCGTGGCTCCCAGAATCATGCTACCAAGCAATTCAGTCCAAAGTCAATCCAAAACAGAAAATTTTCTGAAATGATAAATCTGCTATCTGATTTTAGTCTTTAAGGAGAGAGGGGAAAAAAGAAATTGATGTCATTTTTAAATCTGGATTGGGAATTGCTATGTAAAGTAACTTCACTTTTCGTTTTCCTAAATAAACGTAAAAAAATAAAACATATAGTAAAATACTATAATAAATAAAAGTCACTGTGAGATATACCACCATAGGGAAATGACTAATAATCAAAAAGGTATAGAAAACGTTGATAATTTCTGACACTTAACTCATTCAGTGAGTTACATCTGAATTTTAGTTCTGTAGGAACAATGCAATAGGTTCAAGAACACACACACATGTGCAGGGTATGGTACCTGATTCCCCATCCGATAGCTCAGAGACCAGCCTCTTGTAAACTTGGAGACTGATCTTGAAAGGAATGTTGAAACTACACATACATCTCAGAAATGCACAGAATTCTGTCCCTAAAATAGGTGTAGAAATGTATTGGATTCAACAGCTATGCAGGCTGCCAGCTTGAGGAAAGGCATCCTCCCCTGGACCTAAGGCATATATTGTTGCGCTTAAAGAAAACGAGAGAGGCATGGGGGGAAAGACACACCATTGCATCTGATACCTGATCCAGGAAGGGTGAGCTCCTTTAGGGCTTGAGGGAGAGGTAACACACTGTATCATTTTGTTTTTCCGATCTTTTACATCTGCAGCATGGGCAGATCAGCAATTCGGAGTCAACTTTTTTTTTTGGATACCTCCACTACCTCTACCCCTGGAGAAGGAAATGGCAACCCACTCCAGTATTCTTGCCTGGAAAATGCCATGGACGGAGAACCCTAGCGAGCTACAGTCCATGGGGCTGCAAAGAGTTGGACACAAGTGAGCGACTAACACATTCACTTTCACTTTTCCCCTGCCTCTAACCACATAATGTGCTGCGCTGCGCTAAGTCGCTTTACTTGTGTCCAGCTCTTTGCAACCCTAAAGACTGTAGCCAGCCAGTCTCCTCTGTCCATGGGATTCTCCAGGCAAGAATACTGGAGTAGGTGGCCAGGCCCTCCTCCAGGGGATCTTCCCGACCCAGAGATCGAGCCTGTGTCTCTCACATCTCCTGCATTGGCAAGCAGGTTCTTTAACACTAGCATCACCTGGGGAACTCCAACCATATAACGCCCCTTCCTAGTTATGACGGTCAAATGGAAGCACAGATATCGCAGTTACAAATTAGAGCATATAATACTATCACTTTTGGAATATATATATATTCTTTTTGACTTGGGAAAGGAAGTTGGTAAGGTGTGAAAAATATAAATAATTAGCATCACTTACTGTAATAGAAACTCATACCTCTGACATCATTCATGATGATTCCAGGAAATAAAAATTACCATTTATTCTTTCAACCAAGCAGAATAATCTGAATTTTTACAAATAAGTTGAATGCCAAACTATTATTTCTTGGTGAAAAAATACTTTTTTTCTGAAAAGTTAAAGATCCCAGCAATCATGCAGAAAAACAGTAAGGACTAATATTAGACACAGGTCAGGCTTGATATTAGTTGTTTTCCATATTTACTTTATTAAGTGCTCATAATTTAATAAAGTGGGTAGTTTTTATTATCAACATTTTACAAATGAAAAAACTGAGTCCCAAAGAGGTAAAATATCAAATGATCTGGTCTCTGAGATACGGGATAGGGGATCAAGTACAGTACCGTGTGTAGTGTGTGTGTGTGTGTGTGTGTGTGTGTGTGTGTGTGTGTGTTGCCTTAAATCTACTGGATTGGTACCACAGACTAAAATTTAAGTGAGGGAATTTGCATGATATCAATTTCTGTGATGTTTCAAATGGCCAAGTATTGTTAGCAGATTATGCATTAGTTGAAATAAAGCAGCAGCAACAACAAAAAGATTCATGGAGATTCCAATATTCTTAACCATGTGAAGGAGGGAGGCGGATATCTCTTTGTTGAAAATGTTAGCAGAAATTAGGTAGGAAATGCAATAAACCCAGTTTTTTGGAGCAAAACTGGGTCCGACTTGCAAGTGTCATTAAAAAAGGAATTTCTGAGCTAAACATATTTAGTAGAAAGTATAAAAATGGTTTCAAATAAAATTGTTTTGTTATAGACTTATAAATGTAGACAGGTAGAAACATGCTTAATATACAACATAGCTTAGGTTACAGATGTTAATGGAATTCAGAATCAGGCATGGCAAATACCAATGACACTTTGTAAATTCGAAAAATATTCTAAGGAGAAATCCTAGATGCAATTGTCATCTGATAAGGAGCAAGAGAGGAAGAACACAGGCAGGGAAGAAAGAGAAGATGTAAAAGTTACATATGCGTATGTGTGTGTATACACACAAGCCCAAGTAACCAAGATACTTTCAGTGAAAAGGAAATACTAAATCTTTAATAAAGGCAGAGAAACTCTATCAGAATTAATGGATAATGATAAAAAATAATATGCAGCAAGACAGTTGCATAATATAAACTAATGGAATCCAATATTCTTTAGTGACTATGTGCACGTACTTGTGAGGCATTAGACATCATGTAAATGAGGATATATCTTTTCTTTTATTAGAACAACGAGGAAGCAGACATGAAGCCTTTCAATTGTGCACATTCACGACACAGCTTTATCTCTTCTGGTTCATTTTAATCAAACAGCAGCCCTACTAACAACTATGGAATTAATTTAAAAATTATGAGTATCCTGATCACTATTAAATTGGAATGATTCCAACAAGTTGGGGGAAATATAAATAAATATAGAAATACAGCTTTCAGAAATTCAATTCATGGTTATATGTGAAAAATAAATTAACCATGATTCATCCTATTGATTCTCCAGGACTATTTTACTATACTGACCAGTGGCCTTAAGATCCATTCATCTCATGCGATTACTACCAAACCAGAAGTTTGGTAAAACATAAGGTGATTATAAACAGGTACATTTGGGCATCTGTCTTTTGTGATTTTCAAAAGAGTTCATAACTTAATTCATCAGCCTCTGTTCAATTCATGAGTCTTGTTTGTTCTCTAACATCCAAAAGATACCAGTCAAGTATTTTCACTTTGGTGCTAGTCATGGAAAGGGATAATTAATAAACTGACTTGCTCAGGATGTTAAAAACAATGAACATAAAAAAAAATCCTCTGGTCTCTTTTTCTTACCAGTTGATTATGTTTTATCCCCAAAATGGTAATAAATAACATTGACTTTATGCAATTCAAAACTCAGTATATTTTCTATGATTATTCTAAATATGACAAAAAGTTTGGTGTAGGTATACTTATTACATTACAACTTTTAAATTTATTTTCATTTTTACTTGTCACAAAATTGAAGGTGCATATTTCCAGTTAACTTTTGAGAGATTTCTTTAAAAAACAAAGATGCTATAAACCATAAATTTATCTTTAAAGATTTTTCAGCTGGCACACCATCACCCCACTGGATGTTTCATTATCACACAAAATCACGTCATTTTAAGAAAAGTCCAATGGGGCATGATTGTTTAACATCTTAGAAGGCATTGCTTTAGAACATGAAGAATGTGGGCTTTCGAACTCGGTTTCAAAAACTAGCTCCATAGTTTAGAGATCTAGAGCAAGCACTTCAACTTCTCTGAACCTCAGTGTAATTAGATATAAGGAAGAAAAAGACTGCTCCTTTCCCTGAATATGAGATAAAATGAGATAATATGGGTATCTCATTCTCTCAGCATCTAATCAATACTGATTATCTAGCATGTGCCAGATACTGTTTTCAACACAGGAAGACAGTCTGGAACATGGAAAAACTCAGCCTCCAGGAGTTGACTTTCTAATCAGCGGAAGAGCGTAAGAGGAACAGCAAATATACATACATACTATAAATGAACTAACAGTACATGCATGCATAGCTGCACACAAACACAGATACATACATCAGTATCGTGTTAGGGGCAAACGCAATGAAGGGGTAAGTGAGGCGTGAGAAGTGAATGGGTATTACAATATATGTTTAGATTCTCTATAAATGCTAATACATTTTGTGTTCTTTCTTTTATCCTTCCTTCCCTTGAATCTCCTTCTTCTAAGGCTTTCAGTCAAGACTGAACACACACACACACACTCTCTCACAGAGCAAGCCAGACATTGGTTGTTACTATGTCAGTGGTTATCCATACATTAAGGCTATTTTTCCTAGGCTATTTTTTCCTTCTCTAAGTAAGTATATTAACATTCTATATATTATTGTTCAAGCATATTGAGGTGGACGGGATGCTATGGTCTTGGATCTTTCTATCTTCTTTGTATCTTTCCTCAAATTTTTGGAGTATATACATGCAGATATGCAGCAAATGATTTTTACAGCTAAATTAAATGCTGCCCAAAACAGAAGTACAGTGAGAAAAGGACTTTCCAGGTAGTGCTAATGGTAAAGAACCCACCAGCTGATGCATGACACATGAGACACTAGTTCGATCCCTGGGACGGAAGATCCCCTGGAGAAGTGCTTGACAACCCACTCCAGTATTCATACCTGGAGAATCCCATAGACAAAGGAGCTTGGCGGGTTATAGTCCATAGGGTCACAAAGAGTCGGACATGACTGAAATGACTTAGCACACATGCACAGTGAAAGAAACAAGACAATTAATTTTTACCTCTTAAAGAACTTCCTGATCAACTGTCTTAGTGATCCATAGCCTTCAAAAAGGCTCACTTAATTTTTTTTTCTAAAATATTGTATGATTTAAAGGATTTGCTTGGTCAAGTTAATATCATTATATAAGGAATCATTTCTCATTACTATTTTAAATTGCTATACTCAAGTTTTTTCTTCCAGTTTTGTTTTGTTTTAATGGATGTATGGTACTGTATAAGTTTAAGGTGAGTAACGGTGATTTGACTCACATCATGAAATGATTACCACAATATGTTCAGTGAATACCTATCATCTGATATGCATACACAATTAGAGAAACAGGAAAAAAAGTAATTTTTCCCTGTGATTAGAACTCCTAGAACTTACTGTCTTTACAACTTTCATATATAACAGACTGCAATGTTAATTTTATTTATCATATTGCATACCGCATTCCTAGTATTTATTTATCATATAACTGGACGTCTGTGAATCTCATTCCCCCTCCCCTCACCCTCTTTCTCTGTTAACCACAGATCTTGATCTCTTTTCCTATGACTTTGTTTGTGATGTGTAATTGACCTACAATACTATGTTAGTTTTTCTCACACAACACAGTGATTCAATATTTCTACACATTTCAAAATGATCACCATCCTAAGTCTAGTTACCATCTGTCACCATACCAAAATGCTACAAAATTATTGGCTATATTCCCCACAATGTGCATTTCATACTCTGACCCATTTACTTTGCAACTAGAAGCTTGTACCTCTTAATCTCCCTCCCCTACTTATTTTCTCCCTCCATCCCCTCCTCTCTGTTAACCGCCTGTTTGTTCTCTGTATCTGTAACTATTTCTATTTTATGTTTGTTCATTTGTTTTGTTCTTTTAGACTCCACACATAAGTGAAATTATTCGGTATATCTCTTTCCCTGTCTGACTTACAACACTTATCTTAATACCCTCTGGCTCCATCCAATTTGTCACAAATGACAACATTTCATTCTTTAATAATATTAAAATTGCTACATTTACAAATGTCAATCCATCACAGTTCCTAATTGCCTGAACTTGCCAATGTTATAAATCAACAATGAATTGGCATAATTATAGACAAAATGCAAATAACCTATCATTCACTTGTTTAAGCTTTGTTGTGAAAATTTAGTTGCATATAAATATACATGTATATGCATATGTGAGTATACACACACACATATATATATAATTTAGAACAGAGCTGGGTGTACAGTAAGTGCTCAATTAATCATACTTTCATCTTTCCCAGCTTTTACCATCAAAGCTCTTGTAAT
Organism: Ovis canadensis; assembly: GCF_042477335.2. Lineage (NCBI taxonomy): Eukaryota > Metazoa > Chordata > Mammalia > Artiodactyla > Bovidae > Ovis > Ovis canadensis. Next base: position 27,450,998 of record NC_091270.1, on the reverse strand, counting down.
ACCTTCCCTAATTGATTTTCTACTTCCAGTCTCACCAGGCTTTGTTCTACATTCTAACAGTCACCAGATAACCTTTCTAAAATATAAATGCTGCTTTATAAAATATAAATGCAGATTATAAAAATATAATCTGCTTTCAATGTTTCCTCATCACTTTATCATGGAACCAAAAGCTGTCAGCTACGTCCAAGGAAAGGGTTCCCATTCTTCTCTGTGGATTCCCAGCATCTTCTCCTTGCTTCTCTCCAGGGCTGAGAATACTCTGTTACAAGTTCTCTTGGGCTTCCCAGGTATCTCAGAAGGTAAAGAATCTTCCCTGCAATGCAAGAGACCTGAGTTTGATCCCTGGGTTGGGAAGATGCCCTGGAGAAGGGAATGGCAACCCACTCCAGAATTCTTGCCTGGAAAATTCCATGGACAGAGAAGCTTGGCAGGCTAAAGCCCATGAGGTCACAAAGAGTTGGACATGACTGAGTGACAGACACATACATACATACAAGTTATCTGCTTTTGGGTTTTGTCTCCATGATTACATCGTGAGCTATTCACAACGGGGAGCCCATTTCATTCACCTTTGGAACTTAGTGGATATTCAGAAAAAGGAAAATGGACAGATTAATTGAACAGATAAGAATGTGCCAATGATAGGATGCACACCAGACATGAACATTAATTGTTTTTAATAATGTTTAGTTGATGGCCTCTTTCGCACAAACGCATTTGTTCAAGGAACATTTTGGTGAAGTATTTTGCTGATTTGGGATGATTTTGCTCTTAAGATTCTACCTTTAATATCTAAACCCAAGAATCATTTTCAAGAGAATAATCATCTTGTTTCCCCCATCTCCCCACTTTCCCCTAACAGACACAGAGACTAAAGGAATACCTGGCATCTTTCTCAAGTGCTGCCTTTAGAAAGAAAAAGCAGCACACTCTTGTTCATTTCACATGGCTTCCCTCCTGAAGACAAGATTCTCAGGCAGGCACTCGAGCTCCTCCCACGATGCCCTCCTATCTCTTCCGCAGCAGCAGCAGTGACCCTCACCTCCAGGAGGTCCTTACTAGGGACTCCCACCCTCAAACACCATCTTGCTGATTCTCCCCTGCAGCGTTCGCTTGTGCTCTTTCTCATACAAGGAAAGGTTAGCAGATGTGGAGGTGAACAGTCCCCATCTCCCTGTAGGTAAGGACTGCGTACTCAGCTGAGGGTAAGATTGTCGACACACACCCTTGGGTCTCAGCAACTTCAGGATCCATCAGCTTCAGTTTCCAAAGACCACCAAGGCCAAAGACAAGCTCTCGCACTCCTGAAGACCAATCAAGAAAAGGTTGAAAGGCCCACTTTGGCCAATTCAGGATTCTCTTATGGGGAAGGCTGGCTGGCCCCAGTCTTCCTGCTGAGCTGGGAGAGGCTTTGCCACCATGTCCTAGCTCAGTTTCTCTCCCTGCCCAGTCCTGAGCTGCCCACCTGTCATTCCTTTTTAACGCACATCTGGAATAGAAGTTCTTTGCAGCATCTGCCCCACAGAACCCTCCTGGCCACGAATGGCTTTCCTCACGTTCCTTCCTACCCACGTCATCCATCATTTCAGGGCCAGTTCACATTTTCCAGGCCTGGACTGACAAGGCCCAGGTTTAACAGATCCTGTTCTACTTTTTCAAGCACTTGCTACCTTAGCAGTTCATTTTGAGGAACATTTCCTTTCATTTGTAGATAGCTTGTGCGTGTGTCTTTTCCTTATCGATTTGCAGCTATTCAATTAACTCTTAAAGGTCAAGGGTCATCTTATTCTTTTTTCCTTCTGTCTATGGCAGGCTGTGTAGTACTCAGCAGGAAGAACTACTTACTATTTACTGAACGGAAAGTAACACATCTTAGGTAATTCACATTTGTGTTGTTTTTCTCCCCCCTCTACTTTTCTGTAAGCCATATTTAAGGTAATTTGGTTCATCTTAAATTTGTAAAGAAGAATAAAGTAAATTCCTATGCATATTTCTCCCTATATATAATTTGAGTAATGCACTTTCCTGAAAGTTCTATAAAGGAAAGCATTTGGAGTTTAGAAGCATTTTTATATTCTTGGCTCAAGATCTACATAAATGTTGAGGGAAAATTTTTGGCGAAATATCAATTAATGTGAAATCAGCACTGATAAGGTAGTAAAAAGAAGCCTAAACAAAGTAGTAGCAAGCACATTAATATCTGTAAATTATATTGGACAGAATCAGTGCTGTTTGGTTGTGATGCAGCAAGTTAAATATTAGTCTTCATACAAAATAAAATATAATTTAAATTACTAGCAAAGGCATTTCAGATATCTCTTAACGTAAAAAATAAAGATATATTTAACTCATAAGAAACAAATCAACCCCTCAGAAGATGGGATGGTCTTCTAATTATTTCTAATGGACATAAGAAATATTTTTCCTTTAATTTTTCTATAGAAACCTGGGAAGACTAGGGGAAGACTTTATTTGATGTTTGATTCTTAGTTTCTCCAAAGCTTTCAATCAAATCTAGCAATGGTTATGCAACTTGGAAGAATGCAGGTTTGAACTTGGGCTTCCCTGTGGCGCTAGAAGTAAAGGATCTACCTGCCAATGCAGGAGACTTAAGAGATGGGTTTGATCCCTGGGATGGGAAGATCCCCTGGAGGAGGACATGGCAACCCACTGCAGTATTCTTGCCTGGAGAATCCCATGGACAGAGGAACCTGGCGAGCAACAGTCCACTGGGTCATAAAGAAGCAGATACAACTGAAGTGACTTAGCACAGCACAAATTTAAACTTGAAAAAAAATTTTTTTGCAAGAATTCTGATTTTTGTATATATACATGATATTAAGTTTAAAATCTCCTAAAAATAACAAAACATGCATTCCCAGAAATGAAAACCCCACTCTAACTTCCTACATGTGTCCTTCTGTTGATTACAACAGAACTGTGCTCCGGCTATGAGAATTTTTTTTAATTCTTTTCAGCACTAAAACATACACATGCTCTGTCCTTGAAACTCTTAATAACTTTGCTTCCGATTGCTTGTTTTTGAGGAAATATTGTTTGTTTGTTTTAACTTTTTTTTTCTCTATTGCTACTTGGAGTAGTATGGTATTTATATCAAACCTTCTTCCTTTTAAGAGCAGTAAACGAGCATATCACGTCGGTTACTTTGGATATCACTTTCCTTCATGGTAGAGCTGACTTTTGTCTGAAATATTTAGGCTGCAGATAACCTATGTGTTCATTTCTTTCTATATAATACCTTAAGGCAAGATAAGCTTAAACATGTGCTTAATGGGATAAGTGATCAACTGATGGCCTTTTTTATGAGACAATCACACTTGACTGGCAATCACTTATGGACACAGAAAATAAAGCCTGGATTGGACTCTGAAAATTGTGATGAAAGCCCACCTCAGACAATCTTTTGAGCAAAGAGAAGAAAAATTTCTTTGTTCTCCCTTGACACTTTGTCTTTGGGAAAGGAGCAGGGGTCCAGAACAGACTAAAAGAATAAATAAATATATTTGATATATTATTCTATGTAAGAGACTCTCAAAAGATGGATACTTTTTGTTATCTTCACAAACAGTATACCATGTTTTCTAAAACACTTTACCAGAACTGTTGTAGTCCAAGGGAAGAAGAATTTCTGCTGAGATAAGAGCAAACACTCTTTGAAAGTAATCCCAGGTATGAGGATTAGAAAGATAACTCCAAGCTTCATTTCTTTTATCTTATCACATCTTTGCTCCCTCACAGGAGTATAAGTGATAAGTTGTGTTTCAAAGAACACCATGTCGGAGCTGCAAAAACTGAAGCAAAAAAAAAAAAAAATTCTCAACTTCTTATGGGTAAGAGGAAAAGCGAGACTGTCCCTTACTGACTCTCAGAAAGTTTATATAAAGCAGGTGACTGAAATGTCCCATCCTCAGATTATGTGCTTAAACCTGATGAGAGCAAGTCACAGCAAATTTGGAGTGAGCATGTTCGACGCTTTAGCAGAGCAGTGATGCTCTTTGGCATAAAATGCACCAAGAATGTACAGTTCAACCACAACAGGAATTTTTCAATATTTAGGACCTTTAGCATTGGAGTACAAGAAAGTGACTTCAAAGACAAATCTCATCTTTCCTGCTTCACGTTCCCTTTGGTGACACGTAGGTGTCACCAGTAGGTTCTGAGCTTTGGATCTGAAGGTGAGCTGAAACCAGAGCTTCGAGTCTGACTGGGGAGCTGGGGAGATTCTGCGTCTGGCACTTCTCTTTGTGAAGAAGGGATTCGGACTCTATAGTTGGTTTCACTTTTTTTTTTTTTTTGGGGGGGGGGGGGCTTAAATAAAGTACTGTGCTAGCCGTGTGCTCAAATAAAGTCACTTCAGCTGTGTCTGACTCCTTTGCGATCCTATGGACCATAGCCTGCCAGGCTCCTCTGTCCATGAGACTCTCCAGGCAAGAACACTGGAGCGGGTCGCTATATTCTCTTTCAGGTGACCTTCCTGACCCAGGAATCAAACCTGTGTCTTTTATGTCTCCTGCATTGGCAGGCAGGTTCTTTACTATTAGCGGCCCCCTGGGAAGCCCAGGTTGCACAGTATAACATTATTAATTTAGATAACACACATTTTAATATTTGTGATCATTGTGTCAGATCTAGGTTGAAATAAATGTGTTCACTATCTGGGAGGAAAAGGCTTAAGAAACTGAACAAGATGTGTTTGAAAGATTTGTGTAAAAGAAAGAGAAATTTCAGATGCCAAATATCAGGGAAACACGACAGTAATTCTGTTAACTAGAGACAGGAAATGGGACATATTTGTCTTGGACACTAGTCCAAACATTTAATTTCTAAGTCACCAAAAGGACCTTATTTTATAATGACCTTGTTTATAAGGTAGTTTCATGGCACACACCCAAGGACATTATTACAGCAGGGCTCACAACAAATTATTTATATCCATTTCCTTTAATCATCTATTACGGACCTACAGTAGAGTGAAAAAGCAGCATTTCTTTTAAACTCCTCTATAATTCAGATTTTTATCAGTGCAGACTAACCCTGTGGTCAATTAAATCTGAAGTAGTGCAGTTTTTATGTTTCTTGAATAGAGTGGACTCAAAAGCAAATATTATTTTATGATATGTTAATAACACAAGGAAGTTTACTAGCAATATTTAGTGGAACATAAAGACACCTAAGCTCTATCTACTTGCGCAGCAGCAGAATGGATCTCAGAATGATTCCAATCGTAACTCTTAGTCAAACACATTAGCACAGTCCATTTATATGTGAAAATGTTCAGTAAAGACCTGGAAATATTCTTTAAAATCACCATCAGAATTTGTCTCCAAAACATCCTCGTGTGTGTAAATGCCAAATCTGAACTGTGGATTAAAACCCATAACAAGTGGCTCTAATTTGCTGCAATCTGAAAATAATATAATTTGTAGCTGAACCAAAGTTTTGTTTCCCTCCCAGTCCTGAGAACTAACTCGAAATAAATGGAACCTTGTTTTGTTTGTTAATTTGTTTTCCACAGAAATTACTGAGTTGTACTTTTTAAAAGACCAAAATATTCTCGAAGAAGTCCAAGATGGCCTTGATATTTTATTTAGCTTAGAATCCTGAAAGAAAATACTAGTGCCAAAAAGGACCGTGTAGCCAGTTAGATTGCAAGGGATCAGTGGAAGTGTTCTCAACAATGCAAAGTGCAAATAAACCCCTTAGAGATAAAAATAAATTCACTCCTCTCAGCTGTTGTTTATAGATACACTCATTCCAACTAAGACTATTTTCTTCCTAATTTCTTTTCCTTTCTAGAATTTCATAGAATCAGAATGTAAGATCATTTTCTACTCTCTGGATTCTCTGGTTAAAATCAAGTTCTCTCTGCCTGAATTACTTCACTCTGCATAATATGCTCTAGGTTCACAAATACAGTGTGTTAATGCATATATATGGAATCTAGAGTCACTCAGTCATGTCCGACTCTTTGCGACCCCACGGACTGTAGACCTCCAGGCTCCTCAGTCCATGGAATTTTACAGGCAAGAGTACTGGAGTGGGTTGCCATTTCCTTCTCCAGGGGATCTTCCCAACCCAGGGATCAAACCCGAGGTCTCCTGCATTGCAGGCAGACGCTTTACCTTCTGGGCCACCAGGGAAGGCAGAAGGATGGTACTGATCCCATTTTCAGAGCAGCAATGGAGACACAGATATAGAAAACAGGCTTACGGACAAGGGTGCAGGAGAAGAGGGAGAGAAAATGGAAAGAGCAGCATGGAAGCATATAGGCTAACATATGTAAATAGACAGGCAATGGGAATTCACTACATGACTCAGGAAACCCAGACTGGTGATCCGTAATACCTAGAGGGTGGGAATGGGCAGGGGGTGGGAGGGAGAGTAAGGAAGAAAGAGACATATGTATACCTATGGTTAATAACTGGAATGCAAAAGTAGGAAGTCAAGAAACACCTGGAGTAACAGACAAATTTGGCCTTGGAATACGGAATGAAGCAAGGCAAAGACTAAGAGTTTTGCCAAGAAAACGCACTGTTTCATAGCAAACACCCTCTTCCAACAACACAAGAGAAGACTCGACACATGGACATCACCAGATGGTCAACACCGAAATCAGATTGATTATATTCTTTGCAGCCAATGATGGAGAAGCTCTATACAGTCAACAAAAACAAGCCCAGAGCTGACTGTGGCTCAGATCATGAACTCCTTATTGCCAAATTCAGACCTAAATTGAAGAAAGTAGGGAAAACCACTAGACCATTCAAGTATGACCTAAATCAAATCCCTTATGATTATACAGTGGAAATGAGAAATAGATTTAAGGGCCTAGATCTGACAGATAGAGTGCCTGATGAACTATTGAATGAGGTTCATGACATTGTACAGGAGACACGGATCAAGACCATCCCCATGGAAAAGAAATGCAAAAAAGCAAAATGGCTGTCTGGGGAGGGCTTACAAATAGCTGTGAAAAGAAGAGAAGCGAAAAGCAAAGGAGAAAAGGAAAGATATAAGCATCTGAATGCAGAGTTCCAGAGAAGAGCAAGAAGAGATAAGAAAGCCTTCCTCAGAGATCAATGCAAAGAAATAGAGGAAAAGAGCAGAATGGGAAAGACTAGAGGTCTCTTCAAGAAAATTAGAGATAACAAGGGAATATTTCAGGCAAAGATGGGCTCGATAAGGGGCAGGAATGGTCTGGACCTAACAGAAGCAGAAGATATTAAGAAGAGGTGGCAAGAATACACAGAAGAATTGTGCAAAAAAGATTTCATGACCCAGAAAATCACGATGGTGTGATCACTCATCTAGAGCCAGACATCCTGGAATGTGAAGTCAAGTGGGCCTTAGAAAGCATCACTATGAACAAAGCTAGTGGAGGTGATGGAATTCCAGTTGAGCTATTTCAAATCCTCAAAGATGATGCTATGAAAGCGCTGCACTCAATATGCCAGCAAATTTGGAAAACTCAGCAGTGGCCACAGGACTGGAAAAGGAAAGTTTTCATTCCAATCCCAAAGAAAGGGAATGCCAAAGAATGCTCAAACTATCCCACAATTGCACTCATCTCACACACTAGTAAAGTAATGCTCAAAATTCTCCAAGTGAGGCTTCAACAATACATGAACCGTGAACTTCCAGATGTTCAAGCTGGTTTTAGAAAAGGCAGAGGAACCAGAGATCAGATTGCCAACATCCTCTGGATCATGGGAAAAGCAAGAGAGTTCCAGAAAAACATCTATTTCTGTTTTATTGACTATGCCAAAGCCTTTGACTGTGTGTATCACAATAAACTGTGGAAAATTCTGAGAGAGATGGGAATACCAGACCACCTGACCTGCCTCTTGAGAAATCTGTATGCAGGTCAGGAAGCAACAGTTAGAACTGGACATGGAACAACAGACTGGTTCCAAATAGGAACCAGTCAAGGCTGTATATGTCAAGGCTGTATATTGTCACCCTGCTTATTTAACTTATATGCAGAGTACATCGTGAGAAACGCTGGACTGGAAGAAACACAAGCTGGAGTCAAGATTGCTGGGAGAAATATCAATAACCTCAGATATGCAGATGACACCACTCTTATGGCAGAAAGTGATGAGGAACTAAAAATCCTCTTGATGAAAGTGAAAGTGGAGAGTGAAAAAGTTGGCTTAAAGCTCAACATTCAGAAAACGAAGATCATGGTATCCGGTCCCATCACTTCATGGGAAAATAGATGGGGAAACAGTGGAAATAGGGTCGGACTTTATTTTTGGGGGCTCCAAAATCACCGTAGATGGTAACTGCAGCCATGAAATTAAAAGACACTTACTCCTTGGAAGAAAAGCTGTGACCAACCTAGATAGCATATTCAAAAGCAGAGATATTACTTTGCCAACTAAGGTCTGTCTAGTCAAGGCTATGGTTTTTTCAGTGATCATGTATGGATGTGAGAGTTGGACTGTGAAGAAAGCTGAGCACCGAAGAATTGATGCTTTTGAACTGTGGTGTTGGAGAAGACTCTTGAGAATCCCTTGGACTGCAAGGAGATCCAACCAGTCCATTCTAAAGGATATCAGCCCTGGGATTTCTTTGGAAGGAACGATGCTAAAGCTGAAACTCCAGTACTTTGGCCACCTCATGCGAAGAGCTGACTCATTGGAAAAGACTCTGATGCTGGGAGGGATTGGGGGCAGGAGGAGAAGGGGACAACAGAGGATGAGATGGCTGGATGGCATCACGGACTCGATGAACTTGAATCTGAGTGAACTCTGGGAGTTGGTGATGGACACGGAGGCCTGGCATGCTGCGATTCATGAGGTCGCAAAGAGTCGGACATGACTGAGCGACTGAACTGAACTGAACTGATTATAGAAATCAAACCAGTATTGTAAAGCAACCATCAATCAATTAAGAATAAATATTAAAAAAAGAGGTCAAGTTCTGTTACATACAAAACTTGACTAATATGTATAACTAGGCATGTGATGAAGGTGACTCTTACATGATACATTTATTATGGTATAAAATACATAATCAATTTTGCCCTAAATTACAGCTTATTATCAGCATCCCACTTAGTTTCTGATAATCATTTGCTCTCATGTTTACAGATGTTCTGATATAAAGATTTTTATGAGTTTTGATCAATATGTAGAATTGAAGTAACTTAGCTATTACCATTATGGTTTAATTTAACTGTTATCACACATACAACCATTTCTCTCAGTTCTGAGTATAAGTTCAAGCTAGAAAGGAGAGGGTAGGGTAGATCGAGTAATCCAGCTTCAAAAGGAACTAGAGCATGATAGAAATCCACCTTGTTAGTGGACAGAGCAGTGTATCTGCCTTTGAGAATACAATATTTAAAGAAGAAGAGCATGCTCCATGAATTTTAAGGTCAAATTATCTTATATCAAGTGTGTTATTTTAAATATTAAGTATTATAATGTAGGAAATATACCAGATATTGCATTTATCAAAATCTTAGGGGAGGAAAAGATTTCTGTCTAAAATGTTGACATAAATCACTTTTTCTTGAAAGCTGTTTTTGGGAAGGGAAAGTGAAATCTTGTAAGATAAGCATTATACCACCTTTAAGAAAAAAGCGAAAACAAAAATTAGAGATTGGTTGAATCTTATTTTAAGCACATCTTTTAATTTTTCATTATTACTATGAAAAGATTATTACTTCATTATTACTTACTAAAAGAAAGCCTACTAACCCCCTAGTGAGGTGCAGAAAGAACTTAAAAAATGAGAGTCAATTTCTGCTTAATTCAAAGGCAAGGAGAAGGTAGGGCAGATCGAGTAATCCAGCTTCAGTAGGAACTAGAGCATGATAGAAATCCACCTTGTTAGTGGACAGAGCAGTGTATCTGCCTTGGGGATCGAAGTTTTATTGAATATTCTTATTTTAAATGGACACCATAAACTATGCCATCATTACCTATAAGCAGGTTCTAGAAGAATCTTCTTAAACCTATACAGACAGGTGGCAGGATTGTTAGACTGGCTTATTCTTATCTCACACAAAATAGATAAGAGAGATTTGCATATTTTTGCTGATGCAGCTATTAAGTTGAAAACTCTGGCCTTAAAGGGGTCAGGGAAAAAAACAGAGGACTTTGAGTAGTGGATATATTCTTGCCTATTAGCTGTGTGTCACTGTTGTTATATTGGGTGATCAAACACACCCAGTGAATTTTCTTAAAAGGTACTTGAAGAAGAAATACTTATCTTCAAGATTTAATATGGTCTCAGATTACCCACAAATTACCACTTCATCTTATACATCAATTGGGCCAATAATTAAACAATGATGTCAATACACTATGCTTGTTTTAGAATTTTATAACTTATTTCCTATATAACTTTCTTGCCCAAAATGTCCCACAATGGTGGGTTAAGAATCATTTCTATAATGTTCTAAGAAAGGAAACTTGGAGTTACATATTGTCTCTCACTGGGTCCCCAGTTACCAAGTCAGACAGAATTATTTCTATATAGTTCATATATGGTCCAGCTTGCTTCAATTAATACCAGTATTACTCAAGAGCTCCCCTGTATCTTCCCTCCCCTGTATCACTGCCAAGTTATCCTTATTTGACTTTGGTTCTTCTCATTGTCTTCTTCCTCTTGTCGCCAAATCCTACCTTACCAAAAAGTGAAGTCACTCAGTTGTATCCGACTCTCTGTGACCCCATGGACTGTAGCCTGCTAGGCTCCTCTGTCCATGGGATTCTCCAGGCAATAGTACTGGAGTGGATTGCCATTTCCTTCTCCAAGTTAATTCTATATTTTGAAAATAGTCTGAATGCTGAAAATGCAGTAATTAACAATCCCTTCCTTCAAAGACGGAGTGGAGACAGAGGGAGGAAAAAACAGATTGGGCAGGCAAAAAAAAAAAAAACCTAAGTTCAGTGCTACAACAACAAGCTAATCAGAGTTTTATGGAGCCTACAGGGAGGGCAACTAACCATGCTTTGTTTTGAGAATGTATCAGAAGCAACATTGAAGTGAAGATTTTAACAAAAGAGTGGGTTTAGATTTTCCCTCTTTGGCAACGTGTAGGTAGCTATGGCTAGAGAAGGCAATGGCAACCCACTCCAGTGTTCTTGCCTGGAGAATCCCAAGGACAGAGGAGCCTGGTGGGCTGCTGTCTATAGGGTTGCACAGAGTCGGACACGACTGAAGTGACTTAGCAGCAGCAGCAGCAGGTAGCTATGAATGGAAAGCTTCTCTAGGCAGGGCAAGATTCCCATGTAAGAGAAATGAAAATGTGTTCGTGCACTGCAAATAGTTTCCTATGGCTGAATCAAAGTGCGTGCAAATCAGATGGACTGGGGCTGGTGGGGCTTCAGTCAAAGCAATAGGGACTTGATGCTGTCACAGGACCCAGGGTCAGGTAATGGTACCTGGTTCTGAGCTGGTGGAGGGGCGGGAGGAAGTGATGGTGGTGACTTGGAATACCATGTGTGGGGAAGTGGAGGATAAGGCTCAGGTCTCCGCTTAGGGCACTCGGGTGAATGAACCGCAGCACTTTTCACTGAGGGGCAGGGGAGGGAAATGGGAGGTTCAGGGAGGAAGGTGTTCGGTCAAAAAGTGTTCTATCTCTTTGGAGTTTGTCTCTCGTTCCCTCTAAATCTTTAAGGCAGAGAGCTGCCCGTTGTCTTGTCAAAAATATCCATCTTATCCAGTGAATTGCTTCCCACTTCTGCTATTGTCGGACACGCAGTCTTATTGTCTTTCTAATGTGAAGAAATAACCAGCGGAGACAGGGCTCCTTAGAGGAAAGTAATTTAAAACTAATACCCAGAAATTCTTACCATTTCCCTCCAATTCCATCTTCAAGATTTCACTGCGTGTGAAGATGGAATCTGAGGAAAGTGGGAAGATGTGGTACGCTCCATTCTTCAAAAGATTTACTCCTGGTAATTTTCTCATCTCAATTTGAAAGCTGGAGACTACAGGCCAGAGCTGTGACTGGAGCACGCACAATAGGCTGGAAGACTTTGTTAAATCAGTGTAAGAATAAAGACTACAAAGAGTTAAGCACTACTTAAACCAAACTGCACAGTACTGACGAAAAATAAACATGGCTATTTATCCAATTTTACTAAATCACTTGAAAATTCAGTACATAATTCACACTGATATTTTGTCAAAAAGGATTCCATCTTGTACCTATTACTCACAGAATAACTGAAATCGGATAAATATAGAGATTGCTCCTATATATCGGAAGCTCCCCGGCAAAGTTCTTTGATCGTCACTCACTTTTTTGCCCAAAGAATGTGTGAGCCTTTGTAGATCTCTGTTAAAACAAAGAGCTGTCCCAGTGGTTGACAGTTCTTTGATATATGATTGTGCTTTTTTGTAGAAAGGGTACAGAAGTCTTTGTCAGAATCATGTATTAATATACATGTCATTATCTAAAGGTTTGATGTAAATTGGATTTTACATCTCCAACATTAAAACATTAAAGAAAGTAAAAACTCCCTGGGTCAAAATTTAATAATAGACTGCATTAACTTTTTTTTTTTTAATCCTCTAGTTCAGTCTGTTAATATGACAAAAGCCAACAGTTCTCTGATATTTTGAGATTTTTTTTCTTTTTTTTTTTTTTTTTGGTTAAGCTTTAATTGCTATTTTCATCATGTGTCCGGTACAGCCATAATCTAACTAAATTCACTAAATTTAGTCACTAAACTTCAAACTTTTTATTGTTGGCATGGTTGTGTTTCTTATTTCCAACCAATATATCCAGTGAATGAAATAAATATGAGATAAGAATGTACAAATGTATAAAATTACATGACAGCAATTTAGAATAACATAGCATGATTTCATCCTTAAAAAAAAATCACATTGAAAACTCTACAAATACTTGAAAATTCACTGAAAGATTATAAAATATTCTGACATGAATATAAAGATGTCTAAAATATGTTTTAAAAATTTACTTCCATTAATTCACTCCATTATATCAGAAGTAAAACATTAATTTTTCCAATTAAAATGATTTAAAATCTTTTAAAAGACGACTAAAGGAAACAGAGAGTGAGATGTTTGGATGGCGTCACTGACTCTATGGACATGAGTCTGAGCAAGCTCTTGGAATTGTTGAAGAAGAGGGAAGACTGGCATGCTGCAGTCCATGGGGGTCGCAAAGAGTCAAAGTTGATTAAGTGACTGAACTGAATTAAACTAAAAAAACACACTACTTATTACCCAACATAGTTGTTTAAGCAACTTAAAGAAGTGCAAGTTAATGATTCTGTTTGCAAGATTTTATAGATCATTTCACATTTTGCATAAAATTACTATTCATGCTTTAATGTTCACATTGTCTTTTATTTTCTTTTAGTGCTTTTATGCACAATTTCCTTTTCCCAAGACTATAAGTCTTTCTTTCTCCCATCATTTAAATGGGAGATAGGTATATACTTTCAGCTTTGTCACGAACCTCTTCCACAAAGACCAGAGGTGGATGGACCTAGAAATCGTCAAAGTGAGTAAAGTCAAACAGAGAAGGAGAAACGTGGTATGACATCTCTTACATGTGGGAATCTAAAAAGTAATGATACGAATGAACTTACAAAGCAAAAAGAAACTCACAGACTTAGAGAAGGAACTTAACGGTCATCTGTACACACTGCTATATTTAAAACGGATAAACAAGGACCTACTGCAAAGCACAGGGAACTCTGCTCAGTGTTATGTGGCAGCCAGTCTGGATGGGAGGGGAGTTTTGGGGAGAGTGGATACATGTATATGGATGGCTGTGTCCCTTCACTGTCCACCTGAAATTATCACAACATTGAAAATCGGCTATATTCCAATACAAGATGAAAAAATAAAAAAGACTAGAGGAAATTTATCAGGCTATCTCTTTTCGTGTGCACTCTTCTTGGAATACAACCCCAATTTCTTAATTTGCTTGTGTTTGTACCTGCTCTGTCATCCTACAAAGCACTTACACCTAACTTTATCATCCTTTCGTATTTTAGTCTAATGCTGCTCAGTTGTGGTATCTATATATTGTGAACTTTTCTACAGATCTTGCTACTTGAAATCATACATTCATAACAGGTGAGGGTGGATCTCTACAGCTCAAGAGACAATGACCTAGGAAACCAAATCCCCTTCCTCTTTTTAATGATATTGCCACAAACAATCAAAGACAATATGCCTGTGCATTCTATTATATTACTTTTTTGTTTCAACCTTTCCTAGTGTGCTAGTGGGCAAAGCTGTTTACGCTAGAGAGAAGGGACATGGGATCTTTGGAGGAAAGGAAAAAAAAAATCAGTGGGCCATTTGATACTATTTAGTTTAATGACAAAAACAGTAGTAGATGAGTCAAGGGACATTAAAGGGGCAGGCTCCATGCTTAGGATCTGTTGAGAGTGCCTCTTTTCAACAATATTGACTGTCACTAAAAAGTACTGAGAAAGAAAGATTCATTTCAATGTCATCACACATTCTAATAGAATTGATAACTTTTGCAGGTTTTATAGGTATTTTATAACAGCAGAATTCACTAAATAGTGCACAAACAAAATCTGCTCATAGCAAGCTTCATTCAAGTTCCTCAATTCTACAGTGAGTATTCTCCATTAACATTTTTGCTTGGATTTATTCTGGGAAATATATGAAATCATACTTTTCAAGGGTATGCTATACATATATATATATATATATATATATATATATGTATATATCAGAGAAGGTGATGGCACCCCACTCCAGTACTCTTGCCTGGAAAATCCTGTGGAGGGAGGAGCCTGGTAGGCTGCAGTACATGGGGTCGAGAAGAGTTGGAAACGACTGAGCGACTTCAGTTTCACTTTTCACTTTCATGCATTGGAGAATGAAATGGCAACCCACTCCAGTGTTCTTGCCTGGAGAATCCCAGGGATGGGGGAGCCTGATGGGCTGCTGTCTATAGGGTCGCATAGAGTCAGACATGACTGAAGCGACTTAGCAGCAGCAGCAGCATATATAACTTTTTTTCATATTTAAGTCCTTGATTTTATTAATTATTTTAAATCTTTAAAATAATCTGATAAGCAAAATTATTTTGTGGTTTTAGCCACCTGATTGTCTAAAATCAGGGGTAAATGAAAGCCCTTACGATTATACAGTGGAAGTGAGAAATAGATTTAAGGGACTAGATCTGATAGATAGAGTGCCTGATGAACTATGGAATGAGGTTCGTGACATTGTACAGAAGACAGGGATCAAACCATCCCCATGGAAAAGAAATGCAAAAAAGCAAAATGGCCGTCTGGGGAGGCCTTACAAATAGCTGTGAAAAAAAGAGAGGTGAAAAGCAAAGGAGAAAAGGAAAGATATAAGCATCAGAATGCAGAGTTCCAAAGAATAGCAAGAAGAGATAAGAAAGCCTTCCTCAGAGATCAATGCAAAGAAATAGTGGAAAAGAGCAGAATGGGAAAGACTAGAGATCTCTTCAAGAAAATTAGAGATACCAAGGGAACATTTCATGCAAAGATGGGCTCGATAAAGGACAGAAATGGTATCGACCTAAAAGAAGCAGAAGATATTAAGAATAAGTGGCAAGAATACACAGAAGAACTGTACAAAAAAGATTTTCATGACCAAGATAATCACGATGGTATGATCACTCATCTAGAGCCAGACATCCTGGAATGTGAAGTCAAGTGGGCCTTAGAAAGCATCACTACGAACAAAGCTAGTGGAGGTGATGGAATTCCAGTGGAGCTATTTCAAATCCTCAAAGATGATGCTGTGAAAGTGCTGCATTCAATACGTCAGCAAATTTGGAAAACTCAGCAGTGGCCACAGGACTGGAAAAAGTCAGTTTTCATTCCAATCTCAAAGAAAGGCAATGCAAAAGAATGCTCAAACTACCCCACAATTGCACTCATCTCACACGCTAGTAAAGTAATGCTCAAAATTCTCCAAGCTGGGCTTCAGCAATACATGAACTGTGAACTTCCAGATGTTCAAGCTAGTTTTAGAAAACACAGAGGAACCAGAGACCAGATTGCCAACATCCTCTGGATCATGGAAAAAGCAAGAGAGTTCCAGGAAAAACATCTATTTCTGCTTTATTGACTATACCAAAGCCTTTGACTGTGTGTATCACAATAAACTGTGGAAAATTCTGAGAGAGATGGGAATAGTAGACCACCTGATCTGCCTCTTGAGAAATCTGTATGCAGGTCAGGAAGCAACAGTTAGAACTGGACATGGAACAACAGACTAGTTCCAAATAGGAAAAGGAGTACGTCAAGGCTGTCTTTTGTCACTCTGCTTATTTAACTTCTATGCAGAGTACATCATGAGAAATGCTGGACTGGAAGAAGCACAAGCTGGAATCAAGATTGCTGGGAGAAATATTAATAACCTCAGATATGCAGATGACCCACCCTTATGGCAGAAAGTGAAGAGGAACTAAAAAGCCTCTTGATGAAAGTGAAAATGGAGAGTGAAAAAGTTGGCCTAAAGCTCAACATTCAGAAAATGAAGATCATGGCATCTGGTCCCATCACTTCATGGGAAATAGATGGGGAAACAGTGGAAATAGTGTCAAACTTTATTTTTGGGGGCTCCAAAATCACTGCAGATGGTGACTGCAGCCATGAAATTAAAAGACGCTTACTCCTTGGAAGAAAAGTGTGACCAACCTAGATAGCACATTGAAAAGCAGAGACATTACTTTGCCAACAAAGGTCCGCCTAGTAAAGGCTACGGTTTTTCCAGTGGTCATGTATGGATGTGAGAGTTGGACTATGAAGAAAGCTGAGTACCAAAGAACTGATGCTTTTGAACTGTGGTGTTGGAGAAGACTCTTGAGAGTCCCTTGGGCTGCAAGGAGATCCAACCAATCCATTATGAAGGAGATCAGTCCTAGGATTTCTTTGGAAGGAATGATGCTAAAGCTGAAACTCCAATACTTTGGCCACCTCATGCGAAGAGTTGACTCATTGGAGAAAACTCTGATGCTGGGAGGGATTGGGGGCAGGAGGAAAAGGGGATGACAGAGGATGAGATGGCTGGATGGCATCACTGACACGATGGACGCGAGTCTGAGTGAACTCCGGGAGTTGATGATGGACAGGGAGGCCTGGCGTGCTGCGATTCATGGGGTCGCACAGAGTCAGACATGATTGAGTGACTGAACTGAACTGAACTGAATGATACAGAATATATAATAGCATAGTTTATTTAAGTGAGTCTATTTTAGTATCAATTCTTTCAGCTAAGTAGACAAAAATCAACTTATAAATAAATGTATTATGCATCAGTTTCACTCTCTGATATCAAATTGAGTTAGAAAATAAAAAATAGTATTTCCCTTTTTTTCACCAGTTAAAACAAGCAAAATTATATTTTAAAAATCTATTAAACACTAAGAATGCTTTTGATATTGGGAAAATATTTAAAGACAAGGTATTCTAATTGCTCACAGTAATATTTTTAATTTAAAAATATAAAAGTATAAATACATTCTTGTTAAAATACATATACATAGGTATATATAAACAGTTCTTCCAAAGATGATGCATTTGGGGATTTTTTCCCTATAAATATTTATGGGGATAACAGTTCATCAGCTACCCTGTGACACTTAGCAGGTCATCTTAAGTGAAAAGGTTTAATCATTTTATTATTATTTTCTTTTTTTCTTTTCTTTTCTCATTTCTTCTTTGGCTAAAGGGTCTCTGACAGTTCTGATACATGCATTGCTTTACTCTCTATCTTTGATAGCTTTGAAAGGATAACATAATAACTACTTTTGTCAAACTCAGATGGAGAAGATTCAGGAGCTTTCACTTTTATGTAGGAACTCGGGAAAATTGTTTAACAAGATTAGACAAAAGGTCTTCTGTTTCCCTGGTGGCTCAGAGAGCGAAGAATCTGGCTGCCATGCAGGGGACCTGGGTTTGATCTCTGGGTCGGGAAGATTCCCTGGAGAAGGAAATAGCAACCTCTTCAGTATGCTTGCCTGGAAAATCCCATAGACAGAGGAGCTTGGCATGTAACAGTCCATGGGATAGAAAAGAGTTGGACACAACTGAGCAACTAACACCACTGCTACTAGACAAAAGGTCTTCTGATTACTAGTCTAGTGGTCTTTGCACATTATTGCATTACTTTTCACATTGTGTCCCAAACCCCCTATTATGTTCACAGAGTCACATGAAGACACAGAAATAGAAATAGCACATTCAATGAAGTCGATTACATTTTATGGCAATCAACTGGGTCTAGAAGCTTTAAAATAACACACACATTTTAATGCCATATGTGTCTGTGAAAGAATAATAAAGAATAATGCTGGTTCTTGTTTCATGGGGTTTATAGTGGGGCCCCTTTTTGTCCCATAATTTCCCTAATTAGTCTCAATTGCGTTCTCCCTCTAAGTTCGCAGGCCAAGATAGTATCTGCTTTATTGCCATGGGAGGAAAACTTGCTCTTATTGAGCTTTATTAGATACTCCATTCTCTCATTTAGAATCCTATTAAGTTTCCCCTTGGCATTTTCTAAATCAATTAGTTTTAGCCTTACCCTTCTTAATATGCTCCTTTTGGAGGCTCCTCATTTGAGTCCCTAACTCTGGTATTTGTAGTTGCCTTTCCCTTTTCTTTTGGGCAAAGATTTCAATCAATTTTCCCCGCAATAGTGCTTCGCTGGCGTCCCACAGAGTCGAATCTGTGACCTCACCATTATCACTGTCTGCTAAATATTCAGCCCATATGTCTTGGAGCTTTTCCCTAAACTATTGCTGCCGAAGGAAGTAATTATTACTTTGCCATCTTAGCACTCCCCTGTCGCTTTTCAAGGGAAATAATTCCACAACCCAAGTGAATCATTGCAGAGTCCAAAACCAGAATCCTGTCAATAGAAGAGCAACTTTGCCCTCAGTCTCTAGTGAGAATAGGGGAAGAAATGGTCTGAAAAAGGAAGAACAATTATAGAATAAAATGTGACTTGTGGTCATGAACATGCTTATTTGTTTAGAAATCAATAGAGATGGTTAGTAGATGGCACAGTTACAAAGAATTAGAGATGATTAAATTTTAACACTTTGAAATACATAAAAATTCTCTAAAATTAACAGAGGATTATTTCAGTAATTTATTCAGTTCTCATATTTGTTTTTATAAATACATTATAAATAAAATGCAAAATAAGCTCTTATTTCACTTAAAATAATTGAAAAAAAGACTGGAAGGAAATATATTAGATGGAAATATATTAGGTTGGTGTTATTTAGCTGCTAACTCATATCTGACTCTTTCGCAACCCCATGGACTGTAGCCTGCCAGGCTCCCTTGTTCATGGGATTTCCCAGGCAAAAATATTGGAGTGGGTTGCCATTTGCTTTTCTAGGGCGTCCTTCAGACCCAGGAATTGAACCTGCATCTCCTGCATTGGCAGGCAGATTCTTTACCACTGAGCCACCAGGGAAGCCCATAAGATAATTAGTTCTAATCCTCCTTTATAAAAATGGTTGATTATAGATCATCTTAATTTTTCAAATTAATAATTTTTCAAACAGTTAACAGTAATTATATTTATTATTAGAAGGAAAAATTAAAAAAAATAATACCTATTTTAATCTGGGTAACCTGTGTTTTCTAAGCTTCACAGACCAAAAATGTGGTTCTTTTATAAAACTAAGAAAATGAGTTCCGTTGCTTTGCAACTGTATTTACAGTTTTTTCGTGGTGAATGCACAATTTTAGAAATATGCGTTTCCTATTTATGTTAAAACAACGCATTTTTCCCAAGTAAGCTTTAATAGTTTTAAGTAAATAATCTGAGGGCCATATATGGCACTATCAGCTAGTGTCACAAGACTGGAAAAATACATTCTAGTAAAGACAACATAAGGAAATACATTCATAATATCACTGATGAGCAAGAGTGTGTGTGTTAAGTCACTTTAATTGTGTTCGACCCTTTGCGACCCCATGGACTGTAGCCCTCCAGGCTCCTCTGTCCATGGAATCCTCCAGGCAAGAACACTGGAGTGGGTTGCCTTTTCCTTCTCCAGGGGATCCTCCCCACCCAGGGATCGAACCCAGGTCTCCTGCATTGCAGGTGGATTCTCTGCTACTAGCACCACCTGGGAAGACCGATGAACAATAGCACAAGAATGTAATATTTTTACTTTCTAAATAATTTTCAATAAGGCATATAAAAGCTAAAGAAAATAATTCGTTATTCAGTAGTTCATTAAGTGCTAGGTACCGTGTTTTTGTTGGAACATGACATTTATGATGTAGTTTGCAGGAATCACCATGGAACATTTCACATCCCAGTATTTCAGCTGCCACAACAAACATCACTGGTATTGGTGAGGAGGTCCACTATAGTCACCATTTCCCTAGAGTAGTTAGCAGAACAAGAAAGCATCCAGTAAAACCTTAAGTAAACACATTTCGTTTCAAATTGTTTGGGAAGTTGAACCATAAACCCAGCAGTAAAGGTGCCCTGAGTGGCACTGGGAGTGTTAACTGCCATAATTACCTCTACACCTATGTTGTTTCTAAGTGTTCAATTCACTGAGGACTCTTCCACTCATATGGAAATTCTCCTGTTACCATTTCATTAGCATCCTGAAAGTCTTCTACATAGAGAAGTTTGGAATCCAAGATGTTTTTTAGGTCTCATAGATATTGAGAACACAATTATATTAAAGATAACATTTCAAAGATCAAAATTGGGCAATGGCCTGAAGCTATTTTCCCTGGAGAAGGAAATGGTAACCTACTCTAACATTCTTGCCTGGAGAATTCCATGGACAGAGGAGCCTGGCAGGCTACAGTCCATGGGGTAGGAAAGAGTCAGACAAGACTGAATGACTGTTACTCACTGAAGCTATTTTATCTGCATGTAGCTTTTTCCTTTGGATCCTAATGTTAATTGTTTGGGCTGTAACCATTTTTAAAGTTTTTTTCTTTTTCCAGTGACATTTATTTTTCAATTCACTGCATTTTATGAAAGCAATGTCCAAAATGGGTAGGGAAAAAAAAAAGTTCTCTCCACAACATAGTTTTAGGCCATATAAGAAGCATTTGTCTTCAGCCATATAAGAAGCATTCCCAAATTTCAAAATATAAATTTCATACAGACTATATTGAATACTAATTTAAGAAAGAAATCAATAATTTTTTAAAAATCATAGTAAACAAACAATTGAGTATAGACTCATGGGTCTAGCGAATAATCACAAAGACATTTAGAAATCATGACTGACTGATAATGAATCAAAACTAGTGGCATCTAGATTAAGAGAGTATGTGGAAAAAAATTTGCAGTGTTAAATGATTAATTGAAAAAAAAAAGGAAAGCTGAGTGTTAAATGAAGTGTCCAAAATAGGGGACTCAAAAAGTACCCCAAGTCTAAAGGAAGTAGAAAGGAATACTGTGATGTGAACAGAGTTAATAAAAATAAAATAAAAATTAAATGAATGACTCAAAAATCCAAAGCTTGATTTGTTAAAAAGTTTCATAAAATTGGCAACCTATTCCAAAAGTCTATAGGTTGAGTTTGGCCAAAAAGATCAACTGAGTTTTTCCATAACATCTTATGGAAAGTATGAACAAAGTTTTTGGCCAACCCAACATATATAGAACTGGCTTTGTTTGAGAGACAGAATTTTTTTTTAAATTTTTCCACCAGAAGAGTAATAGTTAGTATTAGCAATTTTCTCTTATAACTTATATGTGTTAGCCCCTATCTGTCAGTATATTCCTATTGTCAGCAGTCCTTTAAAATAAATGAAAAGTATCTATTTCACTAGCCTTCTGAATGCAGGGAGACACTGCCTTATTCTGCAGCTAGTCAGTAGGTGCAGGTAGCAAGCAAGAGGTGATGAAAGCTTGTTGGGAGCCTCAGGGCCAGGAAAAGAGAATAAGAAAGGAACGGCTTGGCCACAGGGGAGGTACTGGGTTTTCAGCTGGAGGAAAGACCCATGGAAAAAGGAAAAAGAAAGCTATTTGGTAACAGAGGGGAGGGACATATATTTTTGGTTTATTTTTTAAGGAAAGTGAGTAGGTGACTCTGTATGAGCCATTTGGTTTACAAAAGAAGCCTTTCTGAGCATAGCCTGGATGGCTAAGAGAAAAAAAAAAAAAATTGTTCTGCAAAATGAAGCAGAAGCATCATGAGTTTCCAAGCAGAGCTCTAGAGAGAAGCACCATGGACTTGGGAAGCGGGAGAGGCAGGAAGAGTTAGGTAGATTCAAGGCTGGAGTCAAGAAGGAATCATCTGTCACTGGGATGAAGGGATGGTTGGCAGAATAGTGTAAATGAGAGAACTCTGACATCAAACATCTGAATTTTAAATAGTTTCTGAATTTTTATTTGGTGCAATATCTTCCCACCATAACAAAACACTCGAAATGTCCTGTGTTAGTGATCCTCGGAACAAGGGACCAGAGGCAGGGTCCAGGACTGGATAAGGTAGGATGAATGGGGAAATGGGAGGCACTGGGTTCCCCACTCTATATGCAGTGCTCGGACATTTTTATTCAAATAGTAAAAGACAGAGAGACCTCAGAGGATGGGAGATATCTAAGAACCTTAACAACTCAGATTCGAGTTACAGGGGCGTGAGGTGTAACAGGTAATGCCTAAGGCAGAATTGAAACTCAACATATTTTCAGATAGTAAATAACTAAATAAGAAGCATATTGTGACAAGACAGAGAGTTTATATTAATATAAATTATATGCTCTTAAATTCCTGGGCTTACCTCTTAGAAGTTTAATCTTATCTATGAAGACTAACTGATACCAAAACCAAGATGTCATCTTTAGTAATTTCCCTCTTTCCTCACAATCTTCAAGCTGAGCCAAGTATGAACTTGAATATACATCTTACTTCTCTACGCATTCCTCTATATCACTTTTTTAGTAAATGACCTTTGTGCACTGGCTCAAATCCCAAATATTTTCCCCCATAATCCCTTCAGTCCTTTTTATTTTGGGGGCACATGGCTGTTCTAAGTTTAGAGAAATAGGGACAACGAGTTGTCAACAGACATGAAAGCCCACCAGAGTCCAATGATTGGCAGTATCATCTTGCATTTACTGGACTCAAAGTAAATATGAACACCCACATTTCAGATAGCACATCAGCTTTTGACATATTAGCCTTTCAGACTTTGAATGGAACTGTTAGGGGAAGCACATTGACTGAAACCACCCCACCCTGGGCAGGCCCTTTAGTAACCATTCGCATGAGTTGTTTTACGACAGGAGATCCTGGTAAGGAATACGGAACTAATAAGCCACCACCAATCGGAAGAGTTCGGGAAAGGTCTAAAGGAGACACCACGTGTCCGTCCACTTCCCAGAATCCCTCTTGCTAGCATCCATCTTGTCTGAGTGATGCATGCGCCACCAGGAAAGACTCTGAATTAGAATGATTGGCCAAAGACAACCCAGAAACAAATCCCATCACCATAAAACCTGAGACTGCGAGCCACGCGGCAGAGCAGTTCTCCTGGGTCCCTTCCCCTACTGCTCTCCACCCGGGTGCCCTTTCCCTATAAAATCTCTTGCTTTGTCAGCACATGTGTCTCTTCAGACAATTCATTTCCGAGTATTAGACAAGAACCCAGTTAAGGCCCTAGAAGGGGTCCCCCTTTCTGCAACAGAACTGTAATCTCCCTCATGGAATTCACTGATACACAAGGGTACAGATATAACTAGGGTAAAAAAGAATATATGGTCCTTATTGTCAATGATAAAAATCCTTCAAACACTGGGTTAGCATACATTTTGTGTTTTATATACCTAGAGTATTCACATTAAAAGAAATAAATTTTAGCATGCATAATTTGTTATGTATACTTCCCTGCTTTGTGGTTTTAGGATATCATCACTGGCTGTCTCAAACACTGCTTCTTTCTCTTATCAACTCTAACGTGAGCATGAAACTCTGTTTGAACTATCCACAGACTCGTGTTCTACTGCTACTGCTAAGTCGCTTCAGTCGTGTCCGACTCTGTGCGACCCCATAGATGGCAGCCCATCAGGCTCCCCCATCCCTGGGATTCTCCAGGCAAGAACACTGGAGTGGGTTGCCATTTCCTTCTCCAATGCATGAAAGTGAAAAGTGAAAGTGAAGTTGCTCAGTCGTGTCCGACTCCCAGTGACCCCATGGACTGCAGCCTACCAGGCTCCTCCATCCATGGGATTTTCCAGGCAAGAGTACTGGAGTGGGTTGCCATTGCCTTCTCCACATGTGTTCTAAGAATAATAATATTCTAATAAAAGTAAGAGAATGCTTATCTGTTCTTATAATAATTATCATTATATTATTATAAATCCATTGGAATACAGAACCATGCCTTCTATTTTCCACAAAGCTTGCAGATTCTACAACCATTGGAGTCTTATACATATTAAATTCTCAATAACAATTTTCTGAGAAGAGGACCTATTTTGAACTAGATAATGGGAAGTAGATACTTCCTACCACATCCAGTAATTCAAAGGTAATACAATTTGTCTGTGTCCCACACTTTTTTCTTTCTGACTTCTGCTTTCCATGTTGGAGTGGAAGAGGGAAAACTTAAGAAAGAGGATTTCTTTTTTTTTTTTTTTTATCCCGTCCCTTTTGAAACTCCCATCGCCCTCCCCTATCCACCTCTCTATGTTGATTGAGAGCCCCTGTTTGAGTTTCCTGAGCCACAGAGCAAATTCCCCTTGGCTATCTATTTTACATATGGTAATGTAAGTTTCCATGTTGCTAAGAAAGAGGATTTCTTGCTTGCACCATTAGAATACTGTTTATTTTGTGTTCCAAGCAATAAAGACAATGACAAAGAAGAGAGACATTTCACAATTATACATAAAATTCAGATGATCGCAATCTTCTTCTTCTCCCCTTTCCACTTTTTAGCACATGAACAGTAATTGATCAATAGAAGGAACTCTAGGGGCTCCTCCACATAGTTTTGCCCTTCACCCTGTTCCAGAAGCATTATTCAATGTGAGTTTCTATAGCTACGGTTATTAGAAAAAGGCCCATGCAAATATCTTTATTATTATGCAAAAGTATAAGTAGATTTTAACCACTGTACACCTTTATATACAAATATTGCAAAGCATGAGAAACAAATGCTCTGGAGAATGAGAGAAGGAAGAAAGAATCCTGGCTTTTTAAAATATTTATCACTCTATAAAAAATTAAAGATCAGTGCTATTTTGACAAGGATGTGTGACGTGCTATAATATGCACATCAAACGTTGTGTCTGAAAAGGGTTAAAGAAGCAATCACAGGGGTCACTCTGACATGTGCTCCAGAATGCCTTGATGGACAGCATCTCTCCCCAGTGCATTAGATATAGAGGTGCAATCACTGAAGCAAAGTTTATCACAGTCATCTATCAGCTGTTCAAACAACCAGGTCTATCCAATCCTGTGTCAGCCTGATGGACTTTGCTAGTTAAACATCATAGCATTCCAGTGCGCTAAAAAATGTCAGTCTCCTATCTAGTTACCTGACCAAGAGAATGACCTTTTGCGGCAGCACATTTAATGCAACTGGAAATAACAAAATATTTATCTGCTTTCTTCCTACGGAGGCAAGATCATAAAATCAGGAGGATCAGATTTCCTATGATCAACTAAGAATGGATGGGAAATTTTTTTTAAAAGGTAATTTTAAGACTGAAAATATGATTGACTCAAATGGCAAGACCTCCAAGATAGGGACACTCAGGCCACAGACAAGTAATGAAAAAGCATTTGCATTGACTAAAACTCTGCTGAAGAAATCAGCAGATTTGTGTTGTGCTAGTTGTGAGACACACAACAAACTGTCAGGTAGGACTTGTAAAACTTTACCACCTATGTGATTTAGTCCAAAGACTTGGGTAAGTGTTTATTGCGGAATTTACCTGTCTCCACCCCAACATTCCAAGTGGATATGTGTTGGGCCATTCATGTGTCACTATTTCTTAAGTTCAAATCTTATCCTGGATTGGCAAAAAGAGCTCATTCAAAGTACAGAATAAACCCAGATGAACGTTTTGGCCAAGCAAATATATTTAGCTCTAGCAAAACTTTCTCAAGCAGGTGTTTTCATGATTCCTATTTCACTGATGAAGAAATTGAGACATATTTCAGTGATTTGCTTGTGAGGAAATAACATGGAAATGTAAGAGGATTTAAACCTAGAAATTCTGACATCAAAATTGTTTTTTTTTTTTTTAAAGAATTTTAAGTACTTATTTAGTCTGAAATTTCATTTTGGCCATAATTGTAATCTTTTATTTAACGAAGAACTCAATTCTTTGTTTCCTATCTCTTTGCGAGGACTTACACATGAGTTTCTCCAGCATGTAACGGATGAATCATTTTAGAATATCCTAAGAATCATTATAAGATTAAAATATCCATCATTGTATGTGCATTTAAACACTCTAGCTTAAACAGAAGCATTTTGTTACAAGGATTCCTCCTTCTCTACCCCTTTTCCTCAAAACAATGGCTTCCCACTAAATACATCATCTGAAACTGAGACAGAAGGGTGAAGACGATGGTTTGCCAAGATCGTTCCTTTTCATGCGTCTCTCATCATTATGGTGTAGTTCAAACTTAATTAACATTTATTAAGAAACTTTATGATATTTTGGTCTTATGCTGGATATTATAGATTCAGTAATTTACATTTAATACCTAGGACAGATCAACAGAGCTCGTATGTAAAATAAACCCTATCTAGTAAATCATCCTGAAAAGAGGCTAATTTTCATCACACCTATATGGGGCCAAAGCCAGATGCTTTCTCCCTTAGTTGAACCCTTTATAGCCATGGTGGAAAAAGGAGGAGAAAATATTTCTCAGTACATGCCTGCATATACAAAGATTCCACAAAAAAATACTGCAGAAATCACATAACATCAAAACACTCAGTTGCCATGAGAGCTATGGGATGGTGTTGACCTATATCTAAAGGAAGAATGAAGCAGGGTACAGAGCACGTGTGGGAGCTAACTGTCCTCAGATGTCGGTGGGAGCTCTGTGGGGTGTAGAACAAGATGAGAACCCCCGTCTCTGCACCAAAAATGTGGACCCTCACATAGCACACTGAGGAATGTTTTGTTAATGCTACCAATTTACCTTATCCTGGCTACAGGTTGTTTTTTTTTTTCTTCTTTAAAATATAATGGAAGCATATGTGAGAAAAGTGCTGATTTTGTAAGGAAAGACTGGTAAAGAAAGAAAAATAATAGGATCTATGTTTAGAGATAAAAGAGAACAGTGAAAACTGGCTTCTAATAGGAACAGAGAATATAGAGATATGATCAAAGGCATCGTTGTATGGATTTGCTGAGCATAGCCAATGAAAAAGAAAACAAGAAAAATACATAAATGTTGATCATGTATGTATTGAATGCTGACTATATGGGTCTTCTAACAAAGGCTTCTTGAAGTGAATAAATTCTACCTCTTAGTGATAAACAGATGTCTTAATGTTAGGAATTCTAAAATTACATTCAAAGAGACTTTATTAATATAAATCCCAAAATGTACTTTTCATATTTTTATAAAGAATATTTCTGAGGGAACTACTGCTGAGCATTTATATAATAAACTGGATCTTAAAAGGAATAAAGGAGAACATTTTCCAACAACAAAAGATCTTGAGTACACATAGCAGCAGAAACTCAGTGTAATTTTCCTCTTACAGAGAAAATATGCAATCTCACCTGGAAATATGACCAGACTCATAGTAAACAGAAGCAACATCTTTACACTATAGATTACCTTAGAAATCAGTGCCTGGCCACTTCGACAGTATTCGCTTCTACATTTCGGATTTTGAGTGGTATTTTAAAATGTGAATTCAATCTTTAAGAAGTCAGACACTTACAAACTGGAATGAACTGCCTATATTATCTTACTTCTTTATTCAATTAATGTTTGATTTTGTTGAATGTGTTAGCTCTTCATAAAACTTACCTAATTACATTTACAAATTCAACAAGAGCTAGAAAAGCAGATTTTATTTCCACTATAAGTTAGACAAAAATAAACTCTGTGAATCAAGATCTAGATAGTTCTGTTACAAAGGCTTGCTACCTCAAGTAAAAGAAGAAAATGAAAAATGCACAATTTTTTTGCTCTCAGATAATAAAACCTCAACGATAATCATTTAAAAAGCCAACATTTATTATGATTTTGTTGTTGTTCAGTTGCTAAGTTGTGTCTGACTCTTTGCAACCCTATGGAGTGCAGCATGCCAGGCTTCCCTGTCCTCTGCTATCCCCTGCAGTTTTCTCAAATTCCCATCCACTGAGTCACTGATGCGCTCTAACCTTCTCATCTCCTGCCACCCCCTTCTCCTTTTGCTTTCAATCTTTCCCAGCAACAGGATCTTTCTTAATGAGTCAGCTCTTTTGATTTACCACAAGGTACGATTTGCTCACACTCATCATCTTAGGTAGAAGGGTTATTAGAAAATCCACCACCCTATTACTGTTTCCATTCCACTTATATAATCAATGAGAGAACTGAAATTATGCTACTGAAGTCACTTTCTAAAAAGATGTAAACCAGATTTTATAGTCCAGACAGTCTCCTACATCACAGAAAAGTTCAGCATATCTATCACTGTTTAGTTTATATAGTTATAGCATAAGTCTTATTCTTTGTAAGTTATTACAATTGATTGTGCCTTCTTTTACTCTGTTAATATTAAAGAGTATCATACTGAAGGAATTGAACAAAACATTTATTACTTGTTATAAAACTTACTGAATATTCTATATCATATTCAATGACGCCCAAGTTTCAAAGAGTGATGAGTCAAGTATCAAAGACTTAATTCATAAAATGTTTTCCTGGTTGAGGAACATGAATGTTACGAGGACAATAAAAAGTAAGTTATATCAGAAGTACAGTGTAAGAGAGTTAGAGACAATAGATTCTAGCAAGCTGAATAAGAAATGGTGGAAGGTAGAAAAGGAGGGAGAGAAAGGACAGGAAGATGGAAAGGGGGGACGGAGAAAATAGTGAATTAAAAAGGCAATTAGGCTAATGACTTCTTTTTATTAAAAAAAGGTATACAATAAAATACTCATTCTTTCAACCATAAACTCCAAAACATGGTCCCTTGATCCCAACAGTTTTAGAAGACAGCTAGAGTGTTTCCATGAAGGATTTAAAGTTTTCGTATGTCTATATATGAAATTAAAAGACGCTTACTCCTTGGAAGGAAAGTTATGACCAACTTAGACAGCACATTAAAAAGCAGAGACATTACTTTGCCAACAAAGGTCCATCTAGTTAAGGCTATGATTTTTACAGTGGTCATGTATGGATGTGAGAGTTGGACTATAAAGAAAGCTGAGCACTGAAGAATTGATGCTTTTGAACTGTGGTGTTGGAGAAGACTCTTGAGAGTCCCTCGGACTGCAAGGAGATCCAACCAGTCCATTCTGAAGGAGATCAGCCCTGGGATTTCTTTGGAAGGAATGATGCTAAAGCTGAAACTCCAGTACTTTGGCCACCTCATGCGAAGAGTTGACTCATTGGAAAAGACTTTGATGCTGGGAGGGATTGGGGGCAGGAGAAGAAGGGGACAACAGAGGATGAGATGGCTGGATGGCATCACGGACTCGATGGATGTGGGTCTGAGTGAACTCTGGGAGTTGGTGATGGACAGGGAGGCCTGGTGTGCTGCGATTCATGGGGTTGCAAGGAGTCAGACACAACTGAGTGACTGGACTGAACTGAACTGAACTGACCTTCATTGTCCATGATATATACTGCGCTTTCCTTTCCAGCTTTGAAGAACACAGAGGCAGAGTGTGTGTGTGTGTGTGTATGTGCTCACGTGCACAAAGTGATGATTAAAGTTAGACAATAGGGACTTTACACAATAATAGTAAAGTGAGAGAAGAGGGCAGCAGAGGACGAGATGGTTGGATGACATCACTGACTCAATGGACATGCATTTGAGCAAACTCCGAGAGACAGTGAAGGAGAGGGAAGCCTGCCGTGTTACAACCCGTGGGGCTGCAAAGAGTCAGACATGATCATGACTTAGTGACTGAACGATAATAATTCTCTGAGTCATGCCAGGTTCCAGGGAAAGGCTGAGGTCAGATGATCCACAAAATCAAAGGATATTGACTTAATCCCATCTAGAGTAACTCTAACTCTATGTATCATATTTTCAACGTCTTCAATCAGACTGAAAATTTTGAGAAACAAAAACATCTTGACAGTTGCACTATATGCTCACTAATGGGAAGTCATGTTAAACTCCTTTTTAGAAAGTAAACACTGCTTCAAAACTCACCCCTGAATTATGATGCAGATACACATTTAACGTATGTTTATAAAACATTTATAATTAAAAATATATTTACAACCCCCCATCACTTAATACAATGGCAGCATTTACTTATGAAGTGTTTTCAAACATTAAAAAATGCTGTCATGCTGTAAATGAAGGACTTCAATGAACAGATCATAACCTTTATACTTACATTTGAAGAGCTAAAAATAACTGTTCTTTGTAACTAAAGAAGTCCTACTGCAGGGTCAGTATTTGGTAGAAACCACGATATTCTTATGAGTAAAAGTATCTAGAGAGCTGTGAAGTCCAGCTGGCTGAAGACAAGCGGCTGGAGTCTGGTATATCACTACTGGAGAGGGTCCTGCAGGTGAGAGTGGCTGACCAATACATACAATGTTTATATTAGAAGCACTGTAAACAGAAGTCTCCTCAATAGTGCCTGCAGTAATTGATAACCTTTATATTCTGTATTGTATTGATTAAACCATTTAGGAGACACCAGATTATCACAACAGGACTCTCTGGGTCAGTGATGTCTGCACAAAGCGTCATGTCCCTATGCATGGTTTCAGCGGTGTCTGCAGTAATCAATAACCTTTCTATCGCTCTCACATTGGTCAAGGCATTCAAGCCACGCCAAACTATTATAGAGTGTATTTCTGGATCAATAATTACACAAAACGTTATGTACAGTACCACATTATTTTTCTCAGTAATGTCTGAATATATATCACATATTTGAGAGGGAAGTGTTTAGAAAATAATAGAATGCTCTTCTTTGAGAGGTACATTCCTTTTACTTGTGCTAAATAGAAATTTTTCCTAATGAACAACTTATCAAAATACAGAAAGCATTTGAAAGCAGCATTACTGATTGGGCTAGACTTTACTTAAACTACTTGGTTTAATTATAATGATTAAGCTGCCTACTGGGGATTCAATTTTTAATGACTTAATTTAATGTGCTGTCCATTCAAAGGTCACCTTGTGAAGTTTTTCTTTATTCAGTTATCAACTTACTGGGCACTCAAGCAAAGATAAGCATCATCTGAAAAGCAGCTCCTGTAGTAAGTCTGAATTGTTGTCTTCAGACTTAACGTTTGTAAGTAATGGAACTTTTTTCCCCCCAACACAGTCTGATTTCTGAGTTTGAGGCTCCATGTTGTGGAAGAACAAAGAAGTAAAAAACAAAACAAAACGAAAAATCTTCATACCACTTTCCCTCCAGCCCCTTTTTTTTTTAACCACCAGACCTGAAAGATACTAGATCGATTCAAAATTGATCACTGGGTTGTCTGCAAAAACTGCAAGCTAGCCAGCATATTGACAGTCTACATTCCAGCATGGTGGCTGTACTTGCAATAAGAAAAGACTGCAAGTCAGAGCGACTCCCAGAACTGGTCGCTAAACAGGTACCAGCACACCATACCCTACAACTGATCAGCATTAAAATGAACAGATATTCTCAAATACGTTCTGTGACTGTTATGGATTGAATTCTGTCCCTTCTGTACAGTGCATATGCTAAAGTGCTCACTCCCAGTGTGAGTATATTTAAAAACAAGGCCTTTAAAGTGGCATGTGCGTTAGGTCGCTCGGTCATGTTTGACTCTGCAACCCCATGCACTGTAGCCCGCCAGGCTCCTCTGTCCATGGGATTCCCCAGGCAAGAATTCTGGAGTGGGTTGCCATTTCCCTTCCCAGGGGATCTGCTCGACCCAGGGATCAAACCTGGATGTCCCACATTGTGGGCAGATTCTTTACTGTCTGAGCCACCAGGGAAGCTAAACAGTTGTGGCCTGTGGGATCTAGTTCCCTGCCCAGGGATCAAACCTGGGCTCCCTACATTGGGAGCACAGAGTTGTAGCCACTGGACCACCAGGGAAGTGGGAATTAAGGTTAAATGAGGTCTTAAGGCAGGGGACCTAATCCAATATAACATGGCCTTATAAGGAGAGGAAGAGACGCATTTCTGTGCACAGAGCCAAGGCGATATTAGGACACAGTGGAAAGATGGCCTCTGCAAGCCACAGAAGGGCCTCAAGAAAAGACAAACTAGCCAATACCTTGATCCTGAGCCTCCAGGACGGTGAGGGAATAACTTTCTGTAAGTACCCAATCTGGGGCATTTTGTTACGGCAGCCCTAGGAAATTAATATAACCCTCAAAGCATTAGACAGTAAAGAACACCAGTATATATAACATATACCTTATAACATAAAAGAGCTGGTAACCTTGTTTTGCCATAGACATATGTGAACATTAAAATGCAAGTGTGTGTATGTGCGACCCAAAGGATGCAGGAAGTTCAATGGAGGGAGAGGAAACATGTAGTCGGGAAAATTGAGTTCATGGAAGAGGAGACCAATAGCTGGGTTCTGAACAGAATTCTGATAGGTGACAATAAAAGGGAGCCCCACAAAGCCAAAGGCAGATAGATGAGAAAATGAATGTTTGGTTTTTTTTTAAATTTCCAATCATTTAATTTTGGGTTTCCCAGGTGGCTCAGTGGGTAAAGAATCTGCCTGCAGTGCAGGAGACACAGATGATATAGGTTTGATCTCTGGGTTGGGAAGATCCCCTGGAAGAGGAAATGGCAACCCACTCCAGTATTCTTGCCTGGAGAATCCCATGGACGGAGGAGCCTTGTGGGCTACAGTCCATGGCGTTGCAAAGAGTGGGGCACAACTGAGCGACTGAGCATGCGCGCAAGGGCTGCAAGTTGTAACAAACATTGTAAATAAGTGTTTTAAGATGTAGCAGTGAGGTAAAAAGAATCACTGGACAAGGGCGCTGGTTTAGACATGAAAAGAGAAACGGGGGCCATCTCTGAGGTCACTAAGCCAGCAGGGCCCAGAGTTGAGCTGGAACTGGAACTGGACTGTGTCCAGAGCATTGCTCAATCATAATGAGCAGTGCAGGAAGGGTGCTTGGTTCTCAGTGCTACGTAGTCACTGAAATGAGGCCAAATGAACAAGAAGTGTCAGTGACCATGGCAGGGATATGGATTTGAGAGATGATGACTGTACTAGCCAGCTGGGGCTATGGTAACACAGTTCTGCAGACAGAATGGCTTAGACACAAAAATGTATTGTTGGAAAATTCTGGAGGATGGAGTGCCTAGATCAAGGTGGAGGCAGGTTTGGCTTCTTCTGAGACCTCTTTCCTTGGCTTGCAGGTGGCATCTTCCCATGTCTTCACCTGGTCAGAATCCTTCTGGTTGTCCTTCTGTACCGAATCTGTGTTCAAACTTCTTTATAAGGAGAGCAGTAACCTTGAATTAAGGCCCATGGTAATTAAGGCCCCTGTTTTAACTTGATTGTCTCCACAAAACATCGTATTTTGAAGCACTGGAAGTTAGAAGTCCAACATATGAATTTTTAGAGGACACAACTTAGCCCATACCAATAATAAATTAAAAAAAAATTAAAAAAGTGTAACCATCTGTATGCTGCAGTGATCATGAGAAGAAGGAAAAAACAATGGCCCCAACATTGGAATCTATGGACATGACTAGGTCTGCTGGCAGAAGGATCAGAAAGATTACAGATGCTTTCCTGATCAGATCATCTTGAAAAGAACAGTTTAGAATCAAACAGATTCTGAGCTACATCCCAACAGTGCTCTGGGACTGGGAGCATTATCCCTCAAAATCTCTGCATGTCCACAAATAACAGGTCATAAATATTCACTCTGAAGTATCGCTAGGAGGATAAAATTAAGTACTGTGAAACTGTGCAGAATATTATTGAACACAGAACAGAAGCTGGACAAGTGTTTTCTTCATGGTGACACTTGCTGCTACTACAAAGTTGTGCATTAGGCAAGGAGATGTCTAAGCGTGCCCTTCATCCCCTAGGTCTACCTCAACATTCTCCCATGAAACACTATCTTTTGAGATGCTGTGTTCACGGGAAAGCATATTTACTTATAAGTTTTATAAACTTATCCAGCATCTAGCAGTAAGCCTACTGAAGAAAAGTGCGGCATCAGTAAAAAGAGGAAAAGTATATAGTGAAAAGGATGACAAAAATTACTTCAAACAATTGTGTTCTAAGACTGACCATATTGACAATGACCACTCTTCTTCTTAGAATTAAAATGAAAGTCAATTTTAATGTTCTCTTTAGTTCACATTTCCAACCCCCTGTTATAATCATTACATGTCTCAGTCTCATTTCAGAAATGAAGAGAAGAAAGTGATCATGGTTTGTCTCAAGGAAATGAAAGCACGAAAATGAATATTTTAGAAATCAGAATTTGATACTCAGCTTAGTGGTCCATGAAATGCAAAATAATTACTACAGAGATTATGCATTACCATTGGAGCTGAATTCAGTGTGGAGACCATGTTTCATAACTGAGAATCTGGGGCAGACAGTGCCCTCTCTACACAGTCTCTAGCTAGTGTTATGCTATGGAGACCCTGAATGACAGAGCCCAATACTGTCAGGATTCTAGAAAGAACTTTTCTATTATTTGGTCTTTATATCCACAGAGATGAAGGGGATATGCTGCACAAGACCTTTATTGCTCCCTCTTCATAAAGTAGCTTTCTTATGTAACTTATACAGTGTCTAATTTTTCAGTGTGTCAGATGATATTTGGAATTGTTATATTTTAAATTTAGGGAAAAGTGACCACACTTAATGGGCAAAGTTAGATGATACAATACCCTGATTTTAATCATCATTTAAAAAATGTTCTTAATGACAAAATGTATGCTCTTGTTTTCTTAAAGAGCATACCAATAATAACCTCACTACTTTGGATGCCTTAGAATTTTCACTATTCGGTAACAGATTTTGCCCCCTAAAGCAGTTTGAAGGACACGTTCAGGACTAGCGGGCTGTGCGGAGGGCAGCAGCTGACCACTGGTCCCGTCTGAAGTGTCTTAGAGTTGCTTACTTCACCGAAGCCACTGAAGGCTTCATTGAAGACTTTCTTGGCTCTTATGTTTCAGCTTTATATTTTGGGCTGTCCACTCTCTTTCATTCTTTCTTGTCCCCACCCATCTTACATTTACTATGCTGAGGGAAAGGAAAGGCGCTCTCACACAGCACCCCTCTGTAACAGTGCTTGCCTTGGACAAGTTACCCCGCTGCAGTCTGGGAGGTGCTGTGTTGTCTAGGAACATACGTGCAAGGGTACAGGGCCTGTGAAGAGTGCCTGGCCAACACAGACAAGCAATTGCACAGTCAGTGGCTGCACAAGGCCTTCCTCCTTAATGACGGCTATCCTGTTGCAGGAACAACATTCCCAGGTATTTCAAAATATCACTGCATTTTGGGTTTGTGTAACCAAGAGTGCTATGCCTGGAAGAGTATCATAGCAGGAATAGTACCTGTTGTGTGTTCATTTAGTCCATGAGGAGAGGCAAGAGATGGAAAGATGATTTCATGAGCTATTAAATATTATCACAACTACCACAAAACCCTTTAGTTCAAGACGTAAGTCTGTGAGCTACTAAATTAAGTTTTATATGCAGACAGTGCACATCCCCTGAAGAGTCTCTAGCCTGTGATGAAGAGTACTTTCTAAAGATGGCTTAATAATTTGCTTGTGCACAGGCTGACAATGAAAACCCACGTCAGCTGAAAAACATCAAAACAAAAATTTTGCCAGCCAAAAACTCCGAGAACAAATTTATAAAAAACAAAGAAATATGTGTTATTTGTTTGGATGGAACAAGACACAAAAGCAATTTGCTATCCTGCTCTCTTTATCAATGCATTTTAATAGCTATTTTTTCGACCATGCCTCGAGGAATGTGGGTTCTTAGATCCCCTACCAGGGATTGAACCCATGCTCCTTACATTGGAAACATTCCCTGGTCTTAAACACCACCAGGGAAGTCCCTTTGATAACTATTTTGATAATTAATCTGGGTGTCATTTATGGAGCATGGTAAGAAGTCAATTCTGCTTCCTGAAAACTTTTCTAAGTGTAGATTTCTGGGTTTTCCCTCAGAACTACTAGATGAATCTCTTGAGAACTGTCCTTTTAAACTAGTTTTTTTCCTGTGATTATTATACATATAAAGTTTGAGAATTACAGTTTTAAGACTGGCTTGATGGTCTTTCCCTTGAACTGCAAGGAGATCCAACCAGTCCATCCTAAAGGAGACCAGTCCTGGGTATTCATTGGAAGGACTGATGCTGAAGCTCAAACTCCAATACTTTGGCCACCTGATGCGAAGAGCTGACTGATTTGAAAAGACCTTGTTGCTAGGAAAGATTGAGGGCAGGAAGAGAAGGGGACGACAGAGTCTGAGATGGCTGGATGGCACCATCAACTCAATGGACATGGGTTTGGGTAGACTCTGGGAGTTGGTGATGGACAGGGAGGCCTGGCTTGCTGTGGTTCATGGGGCCACAAAGAGTCAGACATGACTGAGCAACTGAACTGAATTGAACTGATCTGATGGTCTCTGGATTTAATTTGTGTTAAATTATTAGAGCATAAAGGAATACATGCATACTGCACATCCCAGATCGTACATGGGTTCTTCAACGCAAGCAGTGCTAAATAAGCAATATCTTTTTCTCGTTATTCATTATAGGGCAGAAGAGGTCATGTTTCTCTGTGTTATTTACTCAGTCAGTCAATACTTATCAATATTTATTGATCATTCACTCTTTGTTAGAGACTGAAACAGGGTGTTATTATGTGTTGGGAATAAAACAACGAGCAAAAGGAGACTGTTTTGCTCTCGTAGAACTCTGATCTACTGTTGCTACGATGCTATAAAAAAAATGAACACACCCAGCAGGCTTTCATTTAGAGAATTAAATTTTATCTAGCCAAAGCGTATGACAATTGGAAGACCTCAGAATCAGTGAAGAAGGGTTCATTCTGACACTGCGCCAGGGTCTCTGGGAGCCAAGCCTGCGAGTGGAGTGGCTGGCCTTGTCACTAAAACTCTCCACCATGTATGGGAGGCGAGCTTTGGGCTTGCAGTTCCAGCTGCCAAAATTTTCTTTTGTCCTCAGAAAAGAACTCAGTCCACATTTAGACACCTATTGGCACTGGATTAGCAGCTTTAGAAAGCTAAACAAATTTAATTCCCAAAGGAAATGGTACTTTGGCTTTTTCATTACCAATATAATGGTTTTTCCTGAGGAAAAAGCCAGAAGTTTCCAGACAGAACTATACCCAATGGGGCTTTCAATCTCAGTGTTTTAGCAATGGTTAATGGTTTTTTTTTTTTTTAATATTAGGAAAATGGTCCTTTTTTTCACCTAATTTCCCAAAACACACACATACACACCAACACGCCACACCACACACCCACAACCCCAGCCATATGGGAGACACCTCAGATGTGATATCACTCGATTGATTTTAAAACTTACATAATAAAACTAAATATTGAGAACAAAATTGATAGAAAAACACTTTTAACAGAAAGTTTATACTATGTGTATGATTTCTAAATCTTTGCAAGAGAAATGGCATTGAAAAGTGTTTTCATATATTCTTTACAGATTAAGAATCTCAGAGATTGAATAACTTATCCAAGGTCAGACATCTAAACAGTAGTCACTCTGGGCTTTGTCTTGTCTATAGCCTAGGCATTTTCATTTGGTCACCATAGGAGGGAGGGTTCCTGGCCATATAGAAAGACTTCTGATGGGATTTGTACCTTCATGTTTCAGGGCACTTTTTCTTCTGGCTCTGATTTTCACATGCTTGAACCAATGTAACAACAAAACTTATGGGGTCTGAGCGAAGTGAGCTAACTTAAACCTCATCTCCAATATCACATCTCCTTTTTATTATGTGCTGACTGAAGGCAGTGAGGAAACACCAGCTCCCCACATTTCATATGAGGCACACGGTTTTTCTGCCTCATCGTAAAGCGTGATTCTAGTCCCATCTGTGAAAAGCATCCTTGCCAGCTCCCTTCTGCTTCAAGTTTGTGACTTCTCTTAAGTACCCCAGTCAGTTAGAGGTATCTGTCCTTATGGCACCTTGCCAGCCTTTGATGGAAGGTTCCTGAACACAAATCTTATCATGAGAACCCTCTAACTTTTTAAAAATATCATCGTCAACCTTTTGTTTTTCCATTGTGCAGGCAGACATGAATTCCTTTTAAACAGCAACCCTCAGGCAGAACTCAGAAGTCTTTGGCTATCAGCAGTCAATGTCCTTTTCTTCAAAAAAAAAAAAAAAGAGAAAAATCATTCACATGGAACACTTTTTAAAGGTTGATTTTGGCTATTTAATCATGTACTTCTTCCTCCTTTAACTGGAGTCCTCGCTTTGAGCCCACAAACCCTCCTCTACGTGCCGTTGGCATTCTGCTGTCTTAAGTTCTGTCTTCCCAAATGTACGTATCCTTCTGAGAGTTTTTAAAAGTGGCTCTCCTTTCCCCCACTTTGATTCTATACATTCCAACTCTTCCCCTAATCTTGGGTTCTGTGTCACTCTCTCTTTCCTATTTATTTGCTTATTTTTTCTCAGACTTTTTTCCTGGCCACCCTGGGTTATTTTCTTCCTTTGTCATCTCCTCCAATAACTTCTCAACTTTTCCCCATCCACCTTCCCCTTGTCTTCTATAAATTTCAGATAAACCTGTGTTTTCTGAGTTACTGTTTCCTCATTTTCTTTTCTTTCAAGTGTGTAATTTTTTTTTTAACCTCGCTGTTTTCTTGCCTAAACCCTACTCGCCCCACGCCTCCTCATGGTTCCTTGCTCTCTGAACTGTTAGCATGACTTGCCATCCACGGTCTGAAGCCTTCATTCAAGGCATCCACTGTTCTTCATCCCCTGGAGACACCCCTGCCTTCATAATGGCAGGTGTGATTGCCTTTTCCCATCTCTTCTCCCTTTTATTTTAAATTCATGACTACTCCAGCAGTGCTTTCCTCACTTTAATTGCGCCACGTGTTTCACCAGTTTGCATAGGTAGGAATCTTTTTCCTTATGAAGGCGAGCCGTGATTCTGTTTTCTCAGGAAGCAGTGCTGTACCCTTTTTCTCCACATCTAAAACAATGTTCCTTCCAACATGGTTTTTTTTTTATTTAAATGGATTGTGGACTCACACATATAGCACAGCAGACTTCGATGCCAGCCAGATCCCTTCTTTGACTCGCACTGGCTATCCTCATTCTGACTTTGCCAGTTTTATTTTAATTGAATATGACACTATGTAAAATCCTAAACTTACATTCTGATTTTATCTGAAAGTGTTAAAATATGAAAAAAAAATACAAATGAGATTACTGAATTTTCCACATTCACTGTGATGCTGAGGAAAAGAAGTAAACTTATCCTTGGCTTGCTAAATAGAATGACACCCTTCTTTATACGTCTAGTTGTGTATGTGTGTGTGTGTGTGTGTGTGTGTTTTCCTTTTGGTGTTGCCTCTACAGTCAATCTTATTTTTCCATTGCTTTGAAGTTACTTATTTTAAGGTGATTGAATTAAAGGCAACATATTCTTATAGGTCAATTCTAATTAAGTTAATGACTAGCGTCCCTTCCAAGGTTAGCTTGTTGCAAAGCTTTTGTCATTTCTGAAGGACGAAGACTCTCTTTCTCTCTCTCTCTCTCACGCACATGTGCACACACATACACACACAGACCCAGATGCACTTTTTAAATTTAAATATCTCTTGACATGTTCTTAGAGTAATAATCTAAGGCAGTACGCTTCTCTATAGGCTATTGAGTTGCATTTACTCCCTCAATCCATCTCATACGTGAAGAAAAAGTTTTCTTTTGAAATAACTTTAGAATATTTCCCTTGTCTTTATGAAACTTTAAAAAGAACACCAAACAAACAAATCAACTTTCTTCCCTTTTCCATTTCCTGTTCTCTGCTTTTCTAACATTTTGTTCTCGTGATCTTTTAAATAAATCACCTCAAAATTCTGATTGGCAAATCAGAATTACAGAAATGGGGAAAAAGTCCCAGTTCTGTTATATCCAAATTCTGCATTTCTCCTTTTGTATTGTTCCTTAGACAGCCCCTTGCCCTTGCAAACTGCCCTGCTCCACGCTTCCACAGCCCCTGGTCCATCGTCCTGACTTGCTACACTGTCTCCTACCTCAGGTAAAACTCTCAGCCCATAGGATCTAAACTGGCTTCTTGACACCATATTCCAGTCATTCTCCAGTGAAAGAAAGTGAACAATAGTCCTGGAGAGGCGATGTTGGTCATCTGTACGCTAGATTTTC
Organism: Ovis canadensis; assembly: GCF_042477335.2. Classification (NCBI taxonomy): domain Eukaryota; kingdom Metazoa; phylum Chordata; class Mammalia; order Artiodactyla; family Bovidae; genus Ovis; species Ovis canadensis. The sequence goes on along the minus strand of NC_091270.1, from coordinate 27,410,479 downwards.
ACTTTTGCTTGCTGTCTTTAATTCTTGAGGTTCCGATTAATCTAGAACAGACTCAGTGTCAAGACAATCTGTTTTCACACACTCAGCCATTCTGCAAGGCTAGTAAAGAAGATATTATTACTCCTTATTTCATAATTAAATATTTGAAAACAGAGAAGCCCAATACCCTGCTGAAGCTCCTCAAGAACATGAGTGAAACACAGGATGAGATCCTAGTCCTCGGGATATATCTACAAGCTGAGATCCTTAACACCAGGAAGATGCTCCCAATCCTACAGTCTGTCCTATGCGATGATTATTACAGGTTACTGTTGATGCAGTGCTTTGCTGTCTGTGTGAGGGCGTGCCTGGATCCTGAGAGAAGAATGGTAGAGTAAATCTGCTTGGTCTTACTACTGGCAGTTTATCAATGAGATACATTAAAAATCCGCCATCAAAATAAATAACAATGCTGTATAGTTCCCCTTCATATAAACAATGGGTTAAAATTCATAATACTTTCAATATCAGACACTAGTATTTTTATATTTTATAGTTTGGGGAACTCAGTCCAGTTCAGTCACTCAGTCATGTCTAACTCTTTGCGGTCCCATGGACTGCAGCACGCCAGGCTTCCCTGTCCATCACCAATTCCCGGAGCTTGCTCAAACTCACGTCCATCAAGTTGGTGATGCCATCCAACCATCTCATCCTCTGTCGCCCCCTTCTCCTGCTTTCAATCTTTCCCAGCAGCAGCATCTTTTCTAATGAGTCAGTTCTTCGCATCAGGTGGCCAAAGTATTGGAATTTCAGCTTCAGCATCAGTCCTTTCAATGAATATTCAGGACTGATCTCCTTTAGGATGGACTGGCTGGATCTCCTTGCAGTCCAAGGACTCTCAAGAGTCTTCTCCAACACCACTCTTCAAAAGTATCAATTCTTCGACACTCAGCTTTCTTCATGGTCCAACTCTCACATCTACACAGGATTACTGGAAAAACCATGGCTTGACTAGATAGACCTTTGTTGGCAAAGTGTTGTCTCTGTTTTTTACCATGGTATCTAGGTTTGTTACAGCTTTTCTTCCAAGGAGCAAATGTCTTTTAATTTCATGGCTGTAGTCACCACTTGCAGTGGTTTTGGAGCCCTAGAAAATAAACTCTGCCACTTTCTATTGTTTCCTCATCCATCTATTTGCCATGAAGTGATGGGACCAGATACAAAGATCTTCATTTTTTGAAAGCTGAGTTTTAAGCCAGCTTTTTCACTCTCCTCTTTCACTTTCATCAAGAGGCTCTTTAGTTCCTCTTCACTTTCTGCCATAAGGGTAGTGTCATCTGCACATCTGAGATTATTGATATTTCTCCCAGGAATCTTGATTCCATCTTATGCTTCACCTAGCCTGGCATTTCTCATGATGTACTCTGCATATAAGTTAAATAAGCAGTGTGATAATATACAGTCTTGATGTATTCCTTCCCTAATTTGGAACCAGTCCATTATTCCATGCCTGGTTCTAACTATTGCTTCTTGCCCTGCATACAGATTTCTCAGGAGACAGGTGAGGTGATCTGGTATTCCCATCTCTTTAAGAATTTTCTATAGTTTGTTGTGACCCACGTAGTCAAAGGCTTTAGCATAGTCAATGAAGCAGAGGTAGTTTTTTTTTCCCTCTGGAATCCTCTTGTTTTTTCTATTATTCACCTCATTTGGGGGACTATTTCAACTATTTTTCATGAAATAGAAATTAAAATTTAAATAGAAAAGAACTCAGTTGTGTGTAATTCAATGAATATAATATAGCTTATATTAATTAAATGGTAACCACATGCGAGGCCACATGCTGAGCATTTTATATTATATTTTTTATTTAATTCCTATAATAGCTTTATGAATTAGGTATTTTTATTCTCATCTCATAGATGAAAAAGCTGAGAATAATAATTAATATCAACTTGAATAGTGTCATATAATAAATAATTGGTAGAGCTGCAGTTCAAATCCAGAAGAACTGGTTACTCTGAACCATCAAAACTACGTTACCTTACAAATTCTTTTATATTACTACCACATATAAAATGTATTATTGTAAATCTTCATTAGATACTAGAAATATATTTGATAATAAGATACCAAAGTGATTTGTGCTTATTTTTTGGTGTTTTGTTTCTGTTCTGTATTATTACATTTTTCTAGAGATGATATACAGATTTTCAATAGTGTGACTGTACAAAAGCTATGCACTTATAGGAAAAGCTCTTTATAAATCAAATCTCAGCTTCTAATATGACTATTGTTTGTTGGTTTGAATCAGGCTGTATGACTTGTGCAATTATAATCTATAACAATATGTAATCTCAGAAAAGAAAACAAGTCACTGAAAAAAAAATAGAAAGATAGCTTGCAAGATCATCAAATAATACCTGTTTTGATTCTTTAAGGAACTACCACAAGTTCAGTCTTTTTAAGTGGGAGAAAAGTAATAAATATTTGGTATTTTTTCTGAAAAAAAATGACATACAGAAAAATAAAGACAGAAAAAAGAAGGAAGCAAACATAGATATAAGCAAATATCTAAAAGAACTATGCTTGAAAAGTAGCTGAAAATCACATTTAAGTAAGATAGTAAGTTTACTTAATAAGACTTTCTTAAAAAGAAATCACAATAAGACAGATCACAAATATTTTACTTTGGATTGCTTCTTGAAAAAATAAATTTAGCAAACAATTTGGGATATGTGAGCACAGAAGAATAAACTATTTTACTTTAGAGGTTTAACTGTTTTTAATGTCTGAGCAATATCTAACACAGGCATGTTTTTTATTCAAAGCAATTATGCATTTATTTAAAGATGTATGTTAAACACCTATTTTGTGTGAAGCAACATACAAAATAAACTATATTATTGTTTAAAACTCCTGTACATTTTAGTGAAATACCTCTTTTAAAATTACAAGGAATAAAAAAAGAGAAGAGTTTTATACACTTAGAACACAAATCACTATAACTACTGTTCAATCACCATACCCTAAACGGAAAGTACAGCTGAGTGCCCTAATGGTATTTATAGTAGCAATTCGCTAAGTCCTATATTATTCCTGGGAACAGCTAATGCTAGACTCTTCCTCCCTGAAAGCACTAATGAACAATAGAAAAAAATCTCTTTAAATTTACAATATAATATGTAATACATATCAGGAACAGATCTACATGTCTTGATTATAAATAAGGATGTCTGCAACAAAAAAAAAATTGTAGGTATTTCAGCACTGCTATTACCATCAAACCAGGACTTCTTATTTAAGACACATCTTTCAGAAAAATACTTTTAGGCTGAACATATTAAAAAGCCAAAGATCTTCTCACATAGAGAAGATACACAGAGAGATACACAGAGAGATAACGAGCAAATTAACCCTGGTCATGCGCAATCAAACTATATGTAGCTGAATAAATTCAAATATTTTTATAATGAATGAGAATTTCAAGAGAGAGGTTAGACTGGACCTTTCAAGTAAGACTGTGACCTACTTTTACCTTTGTGGGTATTGCTTTAATATCCAATCAAATACCCGAGATTCCTGAGTGACATGGAGACACAGTCAATAATGGAGAGGAGACAATAATGTCGTAAGGTGTCAGCCCTCATCTGACAACATGAAACTCTATCTGTGATCATGAAACTCTGGCAGCCTAGATGAGCAGAGAGTATATGAATCTGTGATTACCTGCCCAGACTTTGGATTTTAGAAAACAAGAGAGACAAAAAAGTATAAAATTAGGCTATAAAACCATGGGAGGAAAAAAAAAAAGATACTAGATAATTCAAGAAAAATTTGACATGGTTAGTCCAAAATCACAGTAGCAACACACTGACTTTTCACACAGTAGTGAGTTGAGAGATTTATGCATATATAGAGAACGTTAGGATTTTTTTTTTTTCTGCTAAAGTAGACTACAATGAAGATCATGTAGATTTCCAAGTAAGACAATCTTTTGTATAGAAAATCAGTTCAAGTCTAGGATTCTGAAGACACTTCAATCAACTTTAGTACCTATAAATGTTAGAAGCTATAAATCAGTGTGTGTGTATTTGACATGGTTGCAATGAGCTGCAGTCCTGGGCCTGGACAGTTACATGTATTTTGGAACAAATCCAGAAGACCTAGATGAGCTTTTAGCTAACTGAGGTAATTATGCTTATTTCTTGTGGAATGTACTTCTTTGAAATTGTGTTTAGTTTTCCTTCCAACTTTCATGACATGTTTATTGAAATCAAGTGTAATTACTCAAGGTTTCCTTTCTGTGCCAACCAACAATTTCTTGGTGGTGTTTTATATACAGTATTACTTGCTTCTAGATGATTATTCAAAGAGTCAAGTACTAACAGTTGTCACATGACTGAATAACAGGTTTCCATGTTCTTAACACTATGGATAATAATTTAAAAATAACTGCCAGAATGTTTACACTTCATTTCTGATTACCACACTCTTATTTAAAGAAAATGAAAAAATATTATAAAATAACATTGAATAGATCTATTTCAACTTTATTTAATAGCATCTATTCAGAAAATGGCAATCCATCATGTCATGTGAATTTTCTAAACAGTGAAATAGGTACAGTTTTTGCTCTGAGGTTGTAAAGAGTATTCATATAATGAATCTAATTTTTGGTTAGTGGAAGGACACTATATTTGATTTATATATTTGTATTTATATGGGGCTATTTTTAAAAGAAAATATAACTTTTATAAAAGAAATGGGTTATGATATCGCAAATGCCTTAAAATGCAGAGAAGGAGGAATCATTTTTTTAAATACAGAAATAATATTCTTAATTGTTGGGTCTTTTCTTTAACAATAGTTTCCAGCCCAAGGGCAAGTGCAAGACAGAGCAGACATAAAGAACTGCAGAGCCACTATTTTAATTTCTGGCATTCATAGCATTTAGTAGCCAGAAGTCTCAAAGGGAAACAACTACTTTCATTTGTGCCTCCTGCAGTCACCCTGTCAGGGGAGAGGTCTGGGCTCAGAAAATGCAGCTCATTAAAATGAAGAATATTCCCCGACTTTGATATTCACAGTTCACTGGGGACTTACTACCTGTTCACTGAGCTATTTTGTCTGGAAGGGGGTTGCAACGCAGCAGACTCTACCTTAATTAAACTGCTTTAATCAAATTCATTAGGTCTCTAACATTTATAAAACATATTGAATTATGATACTGATATTCTTAGTATATACATTTTTTTAATTGTCAAGTTTTCTCCTTCCTTTATTTAATTGGTGCATTGAGCAAAATTCAGAACAATACTTTCATCTGTCTCATAAATGTCTTACTGGCAAGCAAGGTACATGCTTTTTGTATTTCCTTGCAAACAACTACTGCTGCTTTCAGATGAGTAGAACTATTTTCTGAGCCTGTACACATTAAGTTTTCTAGTCATTATCTGAGAATGGATGATTTTTCATTCCAAATTGAATTTTGTAAATAAAAAAAAGTCTTAATATTCTACTACCTACTTTTATTACCATATTGCAATTTGAGTAGGAAGGTTTAAAACATAGACATTCTTTTTAAAAAGCTCAGCATGGCACACATCAATGTACTAATTGGGAAGTAATTGTTTATAATAGAGATACTGGCTCTAGACTTCTAAATATTTTTTCTGACCAGCTGGCTTCTGTAGACAGACTACAAAGGAACCCATTCTTGTGCTTCCTGGGAATTTTTTTGTTTTCTCTTTTAATAGCTGTGAATAGCTTTGGCTCTGTTTGCTTTTGGCACAAAAGGACTTTGTAATTTCTTTTACATCCCAGCAGAGAAAATGGAATTTCTTGGGCAAAGTTTAGTAATCCCTAAAATTCTTACTCTATGAGTAAATGTCAATTTATAAAATGATAGCCCAAGAATTACACACAAGTATAATATACTATTTCTTATTTTAGTAAACATTAAATAAGCGTAGGACAATAAAAATGAGAGAGGAACAGGAAGGTCTTAAATTTGACTTGGAACAACCTGACAGTAGAGGATAGCTATGAAATTTACAAAATCACAATTAATTTCTACTGTGCAACTCATGGGCTTATTCTTTGCAGGCAACAAGCTATAGAAGAAAAATAATTCATCTTGATGAAGGTATTACATTTGAATTTAACTCACTGTAGATACCAACAAAGTATGTCCAGGTTTATACAGTACCAGAAGTGCTTTGGAAAAACTTAAATTATCAGTGAAGGTAAGTACTTGAAGATAAGGTGATAAAGGTACATGTAGGTGAGACTGTAAAATGTCTAAGTCAAGTTAAGGATTTTATATTTCAAGCTATGGGGAACCACTGAACATTTATGATTAACAGACTGACATAATTTAAATCATTTTTAAGAGCAGTAATCTGATTATGGAACTCAAAATGAATGACAGCATAAAAAAATTAAACAGAAGAATATGAATTGAGGAGGCTGATCATCTATTGCAAAGTGACAGGTAGTGAAGTTATTTTGAAAGTAGAGAACATAAGATTTTGGAAATGCAGAACCAGACATCTGGAGAGTGATATTCTCCAGATGTAAACATTTGGAAGTCTGATGCAAATAAAGGAGTCCTAAGAGCAGGTGAGAACTACAAGGAGAGGACAGAAAAGGCAAAGAAAGAAGTTGAGATTTTAATTCTGGGAATAGTCCACACTGGGTCGGTAGAAAGAAGAAACATGTATAATTAAGGAGACAGAGCGTTGTCAACATAAGTAGGAAGAAAACTAGAAAAAGTAGCATCGTCCTTAAATTCGACAAAGGAAAGAGCTACTGCAGGAAGGCTCATCCAAAGGGTCAAATGTGAGCAAGGATGAGAACAATCAAGGCTGCCAAAGGCCAAAGGACTTAGAGATGTGGCTGTCATGGACGACCTTTGTGGGTGGAGTTCAACATAGCGGTCAAGGGCAAAGAAAGCCTATAGGTTATGGAAACAGTGGGCAGCGCAAATGTGTGGCTCAGGTTAGTCTGCTAAGAACAGCAGCGTGGGGAACGTAGGAAAAGAGTTATAGAAGAAAGTGAATGATTTTCTTTTTTTTTAATTAAGAAGCTGACTAAGTTTATTGGGGTAGAAATGGAAGTAATGGACTTCCTTGGTGGCTCCGATGATAAAGCGTCTGCCTACAACACGGGAAACCTGGGTTTGATTCCTGGGTCTGGAGGATCCCCTGGAATAGGCAATGGCAACCCACTCCAGTACTCTTGCCTGGAAAATCCCACAGATGGAGAAGCCTGGTAGGCTACAGTCCATGGGGTTGCAGAGAGTCGGACACTACTGAGCGATATAACTTTCACTTTCATGAAATAAAATGTGAAGGAGAGACAGGCTGGTAAAAACCTGAAATGTGGGAGTTACAGAGAAGGAGTTAAGAAATCATGGGACAGGGTTTATATCATATTCCTTAGGTTGGCTGCGCCAACTGCACACTTGAACAACCACTTTATCAGGGATCTAGAAATACTCTAGTAGTGACTATGTTCATAGTAAAACCATTATGAGTCATAGTATATTAAAGTATTATATTGCAAAAATATGTAAATCTGAATATATATATCTTTATTAGATTCTTCTCAAATTTTCTATGAGTTAAAAGTATCACTATGAAGAATTCATATTTATTGAGGTTCACAGCAGAGCACTCTGATAGAACTTGAAATAATAAACAATATCCTTTTGAATATGCACTTTCATCAGAAAACTGCAAATGGAGAAAATCAAGTTCTTTGACACACATTCATAGTCACTTAGAAGACTTTTGAGAATTGATATTATTTGTGAGTGCTCACTTTAATATTCCCTGGAGAAGGAAATGGCAGCCCACTCCAGTATTCTTGCCTGGAAAATCCCATGGACAGAGGAGCCTGGTGGGCTACAGTCCATGGGGTCGCAAAGAGTCAGACACGACTGAGCGACTCCACTTTCACTTTAATATTAATGATGTAACTGCAGTATTCCTAAAAGAAAAAAAAAATCCCAGGGAGATCGTTCCTAAGTATGAGAAGTCTAAAAAGAATGTCCAATTGTTATAAATTATGAAAATAAATATAGGCTGTTTTGCTTGTATCTGGTAGCCAGTGAGGAAGAGCTGTAACTGGTTCAATGAGTCATTTATTTCCCAGGGGATGTTTGTTCCTAGGTAGATGAGGAGTGTCTGAGATTTTCTATAACCATCTCCTTGATCTCAGGAAATTCACAGCTAACCACGTTTCCCCTTTGTAACACCTGCAGGTAGAGCCATCCAAATCACTTAAGGTCACCCTGGGACTATATAAACTGCATCTACAAGCTATCACTTCCTGAACTACAGAATTCTCCTAACCACTTTCTTTGCCCTTTTTCACTGCTTTTACTCTTGGATTTCCAATCTTACCAATCCAAACATATTTCAGCTCCAATTTCAGTCTAGTTCCTTGAATTGACTTGGGCAGCTGACTTGGGCATATCTTTAGGTAACAGACTCAGTGTCTTCCTGTATCCTTGATAGAACACAATATTAGGTATAACGTGCAAAAGGAAAAGTGACCAGCCTGGCCCAAGCTATAGTCACCCCATGTCTATTGAGAAAAGAGGACCACACAAATTCTAAATCAAGACTCAGTTCTCCAATTTGTTCATGTACCTGGCATCATTTGAAATCTGTTTTTCAAGAAGGAGATTGTGAGTCATTTGGTGTCAATATTTTACCGCAACAACAACAAATTCAACTAAAAACTTAAGATATAAACATGGGCAGGAGTGCCTAAATGAGCTTCTTTTCTGCAACACTTCCGCTGTTGCCGTCAGAACAACACACATAACAGGAGCTACAAGTGGGCACTTTTGGTGGTTCTGAATAGGATTAAATCCTCTCATATTTGCATTTAAAGTTGGCATGGCACAATAAAAAGATGCATGTAAAAACTTATGCTAATAATTTAAAATTTAATTTTAGAATATTATTAAATAAAACGTAAAAAAACACACCATTTCAAATTGAGAGAGGGACTGTGGAAGAAGAGAGTAAGCTTTACATTTTAGTGTCTTCAATCATATTTGTTTATTGCCTTTTGAATAAAGAGTACCGATTTTTCACTGTGCCTCCCAAAATTCTAGCTGGCTCTGCTCTATAACATTGGAGGTGAGGCCCTCATCACTTAATTTTTCAAAACTGAAAAGACTGGAAAAGTCCATTTCAGGCATAAGGAAACATCAGTGCAAATGATTGTTGATAGGAACAACCCAATTGTGTTCCTGAAACAGAAAGTCAGTGTCTCTGTAATAGCAAAGAAAGTGGTCCAAAATAAAGTCAGAGTGGTAGGCAGGGGCCAGGTCACATAGGTTTTAAAATAATTTCTCCTCTCTGTATTGGGTAGTCTACTGAAAGCTGAACAAAGTGGAATTGCACTATTGGTAGAGATCATAAAAATATTATCTTTGTATTATAAAATGGAAAACCGACTACTGCCAAAAATCCTCTTCTGGTACAAACACTTAGTGTACAAACACTTGGTATAACAACAATCACCAACACACACACACACACAGAGTGAGAACTCAGGTTTTCAGATGCTTTTGCACCCATACAGACTAAAGAACAACTCGCTGGCACAAGGAAGTAGAGAAGAGGCTTGGAGTGAGTCAAAGAAACCGGAAACCTTCTACGCAGACGGTAAGATTATTTACAGCACAATTAGTAAGACGGTGGGAGACTTGAACACCATATGTAAGCTGCATGCAAGAGACATTTATTAGAATGTATGCCAAAAAGTGAATGCATATTAACTTCAAATGAAAAATGGGTAAATATGTTTAAATGACCCTGACAAAAAGCCAGTGAAGTCACAGCGTATAGGCCACGTAATTTGACAAAACAACACAAGGAGACAGCTAATATATCCCACAGATTTTCAAGTATGAGGCACAATTATAGTAATTCATAGATCATATAAAACATGGAAATAATTAACCATTTAGTATCAAATACTTTAAAGCACTACCCACCAAAATTTGTAATATACCTAAAGTGGAATTAGATAAAAATTTATAAAATTCAATGTTAGAAAATAAAATTAGACTAGACATTTAAGAGAAAAGCATTCACTTCAAGAGGTTAGAAAAGTTACAAATGAGGAAAAACATTGAAAGTTAAATGAAGAAAATTTAAAATAGATGCAAAAAAGTAAAATAAAATATAAACTCATTGTAAAAGATAGACAAAACCATCAATTGATTTTTTTTAAAGCTAATAAAATGGACAAACTTCTAACAAGACTGATCAAGAAAACAGGATGCTAATAAAAGTTTTAATAATAGAAAATGACTATAACTAAAGAAACAAATCATAAAAGAATACTCAGAAGGACTTTACAGCAATTAATTTGAAAACTTAGCAGTGAAATTTTCAGAAATGTTGTCATAGATTTCATCAAGGCTTCAAGGGACCAATCACTCAGTTGTTGTAGAAGCATACACAGAGAATATCTTTTTATGAGACCAGTTGATTTCTGCAGAAAACGTCATTAATGAACATTATAAAAATAAAAATGTGTGCATCAACATACATGCAAAAATGTTAAATACTATATTAAAAACTATAACCAAACATAAAAAGTGCCCCATGATCAAATAGGGTCCACAATGGAACTACAAGGATGAGTTAACACTAGAGAATCTTTTACCATGATCTACCAAAGTGCTGAATAGTAAGCGGAGGAAAAACATACTATCTCAAAATGTGTAGTCAAACAAAGAAGAAAACTCAGCATCTGGTCACATATATTTTTATAAAATACAAGAGTCAAACTAGGAATTGCACTTAATTTTATTAGTTCTGATGGGTTTCCACTAAAATTCTGTAAAACATCATTCAAATAGTAAATTATTAGAAGTTCCACTGTTACATCATAACTTCCTACTCAACATTACAATGAAAGGACCAGTCAATGCAAGAAGACTGGAAAAAAAAAATATGGGTATGGAAGGTGGACAGAAGAAATTTTAAAATACTGTTAATAATTTTCAGTGATGATTATTTGCATATAAATAATGATAATCTATAAATAAGATAAACAAAGACAAATAAGTATTCTGGATGCCAGATAAATTAAAGCAAAAGCAAAAACAAAAAAACCCAGCAACATTCTTCTATAGCAGCAATACCAAATTAAGTAGTGTTATTTTACTAATTCTAATTAAAACAGCACAAACCTTTAAAGTAATAGGTAATAAATCTAAAAAATGGTATTGTGTTTATATAATTATTATAAGCTTATATTGAGAGACACAAAGAGAGATCTCAGCAAATGGGAGAAGAAGCCATGATTATGGATGAAAATATTTAAGACGGTAAAATATCCACTGGCTACAAATTAATTCATAAAATGAGTACAATATCTCCCCCAACATATTATAGATTGTTTTTGTTCTTAAAAGTTTTTTTTTGTTTTAATTTTAAGACATACTTTGAGGACTAAATCTGGCATGAATATATTTGGCTTGAATAAGAGGAAGAGCAAATAATAGCTAAATAGCAATACCAGAAGCTGGCAGCCCAAGTCCATACAACTCCGAGGGAAGGTCATGAAGGCAACTCTCACCAGCTCCATCATCCCTCGCGTGTGGCTCCTATCACCATGTTCAAGAGGGGCTGCTGTAACTTCAGCTAAGGGCTTGTGTTATATATTGGAAGAAGGAAGAAAGGCAACACAAAACAGAAGGGAGGAAAAAACAAAAACCTCAACCCCACATTTCATCATTTGTGAGTGGCAGAACTCAGACAAACACCACCCCAATGGAAGGAATTCTGAGAAGATAGTTTTGGTTTTTTTTTTGTTTTTTTTTTTTCAGGTTTTTAGTTCTCTATAATACAGAAATTCATCAGAATGTTAGTTTTCTGAAGGCAAGCATCTTTGTTTTCTTTATAGACGCTTTCTAGTTGCCAAGAAAAGCCCCAAACACACAGGAGGTGATCAATAAATGACAAATTTAAGGAAATGACATTAGACAATAAAACTTCTAAAATTATAGCAAAATGTCAAGATGTGTTTTTATGCAGATTAGAATGATCCATTTGAAAGGGAAATATTAAATATTTGGGGGAGAATGAAAATTGTTGGGTGAATTGAATAAGAAAGCAAGAGTAGATATGATTCAAAGCAGAAAGGACATTGGTCCTTCTATTAATTGTGAAAGATACAAAGATAGTATGGGCATAATAAATATTAGTAGATGGTAAATGTGCATACATATAAGAGGAACAGAGAAATTTCTCTCTGTGATGTGAAAATAATGGTTCTTTATCCTAATTTCTAATTACTTTGTCACTACATACAACTGGCTCACAAACATGGAAACAGAAGATCTGGGGACAATGATTTTGGCATCATCTTTTATACTTTCAGGTTTATTTTATTTTTTATGTTTTCACAACTGGGTCACAAATATGGAAACTTAAAAAGCTGAGGACAATAATGTTGGCATTATCTTTTATACAACTAGAGGTGGACAGCAAAGCTTCTGTCTACTCCATATTTTACACGTATTCAATTATGCTTTATTGACTATAACATTCTATATTTCTCACACCATCAAATATCCTAGTAAACTTTTATTGCTAAAGTTTGTCTATTTCATGTATACTGTTTTAGAAACTGGCAACTCACTCCAGTACTCTTGCCTGGAAAATCCCATGGATGGAGGAGCCTGGTAGGCTGCAGTTCAAGGGGTCGCTAAGAGTCGGACACGACTGAGCAACTTCACTTTCACTTTTCACTTTCATGCATTGGAGCAGGAAATGGCAACCCGCTCCAGTGTTCTTGCCTGGAGAATCCCAGGGACAGGGGAGCCTGGTGGGCTGCAGTCTATGGGGTTGCACAGGGTCGGACATGACTGAAACGACTTAGCAGCAGTTATAGAAACTGCTATGAGCAACTGCCTCAACTCCCTCAGATCCAGTGTCAAATAACATCATGATAGTGCCTTCAAAATTGTTTTGTGCTAAGTGCTCTGTGGGCCCAGTGCCAGCGTAAAATGTCTGAGCCCTAGGGACGATCTGAACCTTTAAAGTACTCTATTTCCTTACCCTCTTCCTCACTCAACTCTCACTGAGGGAGAAATAAACAAATACTGTGTTACACATAATGAATACTATTGTGAAAGAATTTCTACATTTCTTAAAATAATGTATCATTTAAATAGCAATCTGTTACAATTAGGAGAGTAGTCAGGATGGATATTCCAACTCCTTCAACTGCTCCAACTGATTAGATTTATGTTTGAAAGGATACTAATTTTTCCTTTAATAATTTTAAAGTGGTATTATTTTAGACACAGGGAAAAGAATTGTGGCTTTATTTACTGACTTGTAATTGTGGAACCTTAAAAGCTAGAGGGGATTTAGAGATTTAATCCAGTTTCCTCTTTTTCAAGTGAGGAAATGTAGGAATTTTAAATTCAGAGATTTGCCTGAGTTAGGAAAAGAGCTGAGATACAAATTCCACATTCTTATTTAGGTAAAAATTTATTCCAACTAACATTTGTTAGGTCATTATAACACAGATTCCATGTTGTAAATATATTTGCTATTTATCACCTACTGCTGAGTATAAACTGTCTACCCTGATACTGGTTGATTTATGTTGATGATTCTCCACCATTTCTAACGTAATCCTGCTTCTGAAGAGGACACACCTTCTGGGAGTGGGGATAACCTCCCCCATTTCCATCCCCCACTCTGCTTTTTCTCTGACAAGGAAATTTTGATTAATTGTGTTTTCCAGTTTTTATTACAGACATTTTTACAATACCAAGTATGTTTCTTTTTTCAGATTACATGTCTTTAACCTACTCTGATTTTTATATACCCCACCACCACACACAAATATACCCCACACCACACATTCATGTCAGTGAATCTCTTCTCTGATTTAGATGAAAACTCCTAGTGGTAAAATTTGAGTATTTTAGTCTTTTTCTTAAAGGACCCAATGAAAAAATCTCTGTCTCAATTATGTCCTTAATAATAATGTTGAATATTTAATATTTGATGAAATTTTTATTATTATCTAGCTGGCAGTTTTCACAATTTATTTTTGCAGAGAGTTTCAAAAAGATGTCCAGCTCATCATATTTCTTAAAAATCAAATTTATTCTTAAGCTATCTAAAATCTAAGGAATATAATAATCCAATCAATTACAGTGAACAATTGCTTTAGAATAATAAAATATTCTTCTATATCCTTAAATTTTAATGAAAATTAACCTTCATTATTAAACAAATTTTTTTTAAATATGAATGTTTACTTGAGAAAATTACAGATTCATCTATTCAATATTACTCTCAATAGCTTTTTGGGGGACTTCATAAAATGTCACAGTTGCAGTTGGATAAATGAGTACCATGATATCTATTCAATGATCTGACTATTACATTTTTCTAAGTATTAAATTTAAAGCTTCTTCTTTTCATTTAATTGCTCATGCATCAGTTTAACAGTTCAGACAAAATTTCCAATTTATCACTCACAAATTGAAAGCAAATAGCTTAGTGGGAGTTTGAGAAAAATAAAATTCTTCAGAAACAGTAGTTTGTAAAGACTTTAAAGTTCATAATTAAATGGACTGAGTTATGATATTAACCACATGTACACAGGAAGTTTAAAATATCACACAAGCAGAAAGTTGAAAGGCGCTTTGAGCTCTCGTTAAAGTTCTTAAAAAATATATTGAAATTATTTATTACCAGTCTCTTGTCAACTTTACAGTCATTTTACCAATTATCTGAGCACCCACTTACAGAGTAAAGCTCCGTGTCCTTGATTCCCTTACAATGAATTGTTCCTGTTTTAATACTCAATTGGTTTTGACTTTTTGAAAGGTGTATTTTACATTCACTGTGTGTGACAGTCGCTCAGCTGTGTCCGACTCTTTTTGTCTCCTTGGACTATAGCCTGCCAGGCTCCTCTGTCCATGGAATTCTCCAGGCAAGAATACTGGAGTGGGTGAAGTGAAGTGAAGTGAAAGTTGCTCAGTCGTGTCCGACTCTTTGCGACCCTATGGACTATACAGTCCATGGGATTCTCCAGGCCAGAATACTGGAGTGGGTGCCATCTCCTTCTCCAGGGGGATCTTCCCAACCCAAGGATTGAACTCAGGTCTCCTGTATTGCAGGAGGATTCTTTACCAACTGAGCCACAAGGGAAGCCCAAGAACACTGTAACAGGTTGTCATACTCTCCTCAAAAGATCTTCCTGACCCAGGGATCGAACCCACGTCTCTTATGTCTCCTGAACTATAGGCAGATTCTTTACCACTGAGCCACCAGCTGTTCCCTCTTCCAGGGGATCTTTCCAACCCAGGGATCAAACCTAGGTCTCCCACATTGCAGGCTGATTCTTTACTGTCTGAGCCACCGGGTCACTACTTATACACAAAGCAGTCTTTTTTTCCTAAAACACATGCCTTGAAGATAGGGTTTATAACATATCTTTATATCATTTACACACTTTAATTGAATATTATATATACATTTATGACCTTTAGAGTGTTTTCAATCTCCTTATCTGAATTATACCTGAATTATAACACTGCCTTAAGTATTTCCTGTACAAGGAACTTCCTTCTGAACAATGCCCACAGATGGAGATTTCTTAATTCAACACCTTAATTAAGGAATAATGATAATAAATTAATAAGAAATAGCAATAATAATCTTTATAAAGAACTGTTGTCCTTTGACCTTTCTACAGTGATGGAAATATTCAATATCTGTATCATTCAATACCTTACCTACCGGATGCATATGGTTATTCTGCACTTGGAATGCAGCTACTGTGACTGAAAAACTAAAAATTCAATTTAAATTTTAAGAGCAACGTGTAACTTACAGCTACCATTTTGATGAGAACAAATTCAAAGTACAAATTCCTCATCTTGGTTAGTTGTGATAAGTGCTTTGTAGGAAAACAAAAAGATAATAAGGGTTCTATGGTCACATTTTTTTTTTAAGTTTGTATAATGACTCTTTTCTTAAGGATTTACTGTTCACCTAGAGAGAATTCTGAGGAGCCATGTAGTACTGAGTGACCGAGTATGCGTGCGCGTGACCGAGTATGCGCGCGCACACACACGTATTTAATTTATTTAGTTTTTCCCAATAAAACTTGAACATAAAAACTTACACTGTACAATCTGTTTTCTTATTTTGGTTCTGCTATTTGCTTTGAAAGGAAACACTCTGATCTAGGGAATAATGTAAAAACTTTAGCAAGTCTGGGAGGCCACTAAAAAATAAAAGGCAAGCCCTACATTCTCTGCTCCAAACAGTTTATTTGTTTATTCTACCCATTCTCAACATTTCCCACAACTTCTCATTCTGGATATTTTCTCTATTTTCTTTCTTCGATTTAACTAAAGTCTGTTCACTCAATGCAGAAACAGCTCCTCTTTAAATGAGCAAGAACCTCTCTGTTCTTTAAATCTAACAGTACGTTTGCCTTTATAGATTATTTTAGCCATTAGGAACTATTAAAGCTCTTTCATCTAACACAGTGATTCTATTATTACCTCGGACTCCCCTTTTTTTTTTTTTTTTTTTGAGGAGTCTACCTTAAACATTGTTAGGTTTTTAGATAAAATCTCTCTTATTAGTCTTGTGTTCTTGAGGAAAGGGATCATATATTTCTTTCTTTCTGTTTTTTTTTTTTTTTTTTTTTTTTGCCTAATGTGCCTAGCCATTGAATGTGCACACTCAGTGTCTGATCTCCTAAGACAGTCCTACTTTTCAATAATCTCAAAGAATTTTCATTTATATGTACTCATATATATATATATATATATATATATATATATATATATATATATAATGGGTCTTTTTTGTATCTACTCTAAATGCTTTGTACTGTAAGGTTATTCTTCTATTTTGAGGCAAAATAGGTGAACCTGATTATTTTACAAATAATTCTTAAATTTGACCCTTAAAAACCAGTTCTCAGGACTTCCCTGGTGGTCCAGTGGCTAAGACTCTGTGTTGCCAATGCAGGGGAAGTGGGGTTTGATCCCTGGTCAGGAAACTAGATCCCACATGCCACAAATAAAGATCCCAAATGCCATAACTAAGATCCTAAGCAGCCAAATAAATAAACATTAAAAAACCACAATTCTCAATCCTTTTATTATCATGAAAAAAATTATTTCCCTTCTCTTCTTTCAGCTAAAATATCCCAGGTTCTTTCTCCCTAGTCATCAAGTTTTTACCTAGCTATGAAAAACTTTAGCTATAAAATATGACGTTGAACCACATCTAAGGAAATCTTAAGACAGAAAATAGCTTGTAATAAGAATTAAGGGAAGGATATATGGTTGGGGGGGGTGGGATGGAGACAGATGTTGCTATCCTCAATAATTGACACCAAAAATTGTAAACCCGATGTCTCTTTTTTTCATCATATAAAAAAATCAAGTAGATTGCAATTTATTTTCAGCAAGAAAATATTAAGTCAGTTTCAAAGGATGATATGATACTTAGACCAAATCCCTTGGATAGAAACAGCAGCAAAATTGATGATTAAAAAAAAAAAAAGGAATAAGACAACACAGTTGATCTACAAAATGAAAGAGCCATTCAATATTAGAAAATTTCTGGCCTATAGTTCCAAACATTCCTAGTTTCTGACATTTCAAGGAGATTTAGTTTTGATCTCAGAGAACTCCAGCAGGGTCTCAAGAATAATATTTTCTTAGCTACTGTACTTAAAATAAGAGAAGACATTGAAAAGATAATTTATATATATATAAGTATATATAATATGGACATATTTATATATGTAACCTTACTAGTGATTATCACAAATTTTAAAATGTCTAACATTATAGAATTTTTCATTTTAGGGTAATTTTAGTCCAGCTTTAATTTTACTTAAAAAATATATACCTGGGGTTAATTTAATATAGGATTGATTGAAATAAATCAAAGGTAAGAATTTAGAAATGAAAATCCTTTGTTTTCCACAAGCTTGATAGTATAAAATGTTATTTTTGTCAGTCCTTACGTCCTCTCAAAATGGTTTTGATTGATAAGATAGCAATTTGAGACTGAGGTACTTTATTTTGAAATGAAGAGGTGATCAAAAATTAAAAAAAATACCCAATCATAAGACTTCTACTTTAGCAGAGATAAGAAAAGCAAAAATCTTAGATTCTTAAACCAAAACTGTAAGAGGATAGTGGTCCAAGGATCCATACAACAGGTAATATTAATGATCAAAATCAGATAAATGTCCCAAGACATACAAGTACCTATGAAAGAAACAGTTCATCTAAAATACGACTGCACAGCAAAAGTGAATGAAAGAATCTGCCTTCTGACTGGCATATCCACCCACATAATCCTACCTCAGACCCAGAAGACCCAGTGACACCAGCCCAGTACAGCGACAATGCCTGAAACAACACGTTGTCTCCAAGCCTATTCAATTCCAGACTATTCCAAACACATTCCATCACGCCACCATATGCTTCACTCAGTTATCCCCACGTGAGGATATGTTTCTCCACCTTTGTATTTATAAGACACTTATCTGGCTCATCAATTCACAAAGGTAAAAAGGAATAGTAAGAATGTATTTAGAATAAAAATACAAATCTCTGTCTCAGTGTCTCTCTCTTTCTTGTGAGCTTAGGGAAGAGAAGAATGATTTTTTTAAATGCCTCTTTTATTTTCTGAGACTTGATTCATGTTATCATACCTGACATATATCAGATACATCATTTTCCTAACTTACAAAGTAGCACATTATTGGGATTTGGGTTTAAAAAATACATGAAGAGTAAAAAGACACAATATAAAAACTTGTTATTAGACTATTACTACCATAATCATGCTGCATTTTTGCTATATCCTGAAATATATATTATTTCTAATGGATGGCATACTTAGGACTTAATTTTAATTCTAATGTTGAAAATCAAATGAGCATCACTTAACAGATCTACATATTAACAATAATCAAATAATTTAAAAATATTACCCAGTATTTTTCATCCAGTTATACAGCAACCTGTTCTTTTTATATACATATAGTATTTTTAAAGCAAATGTTAACTTTTCAAAAATCTAGTCTATGAAATCTACATAAATTCAAGAAATCTTTTTGCTACTGAAACAAAATAAAAATTACATTTCCTCTTCACTTAATGTGTATTATACTCCTTAACTTCTTGTGACTGACAGTTTACCAAGTTGGAAGCTCTAATATAGATTTATGAAGAAAAACACGTCTAAAACTAAGAATATGTATAACCAATTAATCGAACATAATTCAACATTTGAAATTATTTTCTTTAATTAGATATTTCATAATCTCCTTTCCCCTTTCTGTTCAAATCATATAAATGAAGTGTTTTTACTTAAAATGGATTAAATGTACACATTGTATTAAATCTAAATGACATTCGACACTGCAGGCCAATTCTGTGACTTGCTTATAACCAATCTGTATCACTAAGCTGTAGTAAATGATCCTTACGGTCCAGAGCTCTATGGCCATGGTACTCCATACCAAAAGCTATATGGCTGTTTGTAAAAATCAGAAGACAGAGGCTGAGTTTCGTGTTTTTATCAGATTGTGATACTTTGACAAGTTCAGGATCTACTAAATAGTGACAGATTTTATTTTCTTGGGCTCCAAAATCACTGTGGATGGGGACTGCAGCCACGAAAAGCTATGACAAACCTAGACAGTGTGTTAAAAACCAGAGCCATCACTTGGCTGACAAAGGTCTGTATAGTCAAAGCTATGGTTATTCCAGTAGTCATGTATGGCTGTGAAAGAAGGCTGAGTGCCAAAGAATTAATGCTCTCAAATTGTGGTGCTGGAGAAGACTCTTTGAGAGCTTGAGAGTCCCGTGGACTGCAAGGAGATCAAACCAGTCAATCCTAAAGGAAATCAGTCCCGAATATTCATTGGAATGACTGATGCTGAAGGTGAAACTCCAATATTTTGGCTACCTGGTGTGAAGGACTGACTCATTGGAAAAGACCCTAATGCTGGGAAAGATTGAAGACAACAGGAGAAGGGGGCGACAGAGGATGAGATGCTTGGATGGCATCACCAACTCAAAGGACATGAGTTTGAGTAAGCTCTGGGAGATAGTGAAGGACAGGGAAGCTTGGTGTGCTGCAATTCATGGGGTCACAAAGAGTTGGACACGACTAAGCAACTGATCAACAACAAAAAAGTCACAATTCAATCTTGAATGAAATGAAAGAAAGTATAGTGTATTACCCGTCTTTTTTACAATATATATCCTCCTATTTATTACAATATGAGTAATGTATCAAGTTTGAGATATACATCTTTATTTTTTCACAAGGCAGTCTGAGTCAGTATGAGGATACTAAATCACTAATCAGAATTCTCAGAGATACTATGCAATTGCTTCTCCACCTTCAAAGAAGCATAAAGAAAGTGCCTTTCTGAAATAATGTAACCCTAGGACTTTGCACAATGGAACTTGAAAATTCCACAAATTATGACTAATGAGATAGATTTAAGCTTATGAAAATCTACAAAGGAAGAAAATTCATATTTCATTTAATTATCAGATGACATAAAATGACAACGAAGCAACATACCACAAATAAGTCCATTTCTTGAATAGATATTTAGAATGGCAGAAGAAAAGAAAATTTTAAAGCTCATTGTCATAATAAATACAAGAAATGCCTGCACATTTTATATGAAATGATTCTGTTTCATCAAAGTGAAACTCTGAACATCAAGCCCCAGAATTAATCAAAGTGGCTACAATGCATTTGAGCAGAAGCAGAAGTCTGACAAAGATGAATTGTGCAAAGAGATGCTGCTTCTAATTTTAGAAGAAAAAATTATACAGTCACCTTAATGAAGAAAGAGGGTTATGCATAGAAAACTCAGTAAGACTACACTCACAACTTCCTTGAAAATTCTACTTGCAAAAATATGTGTATCCTAGTCCTCTATTCCACACGGTAATTGAAGTTTTACGGTATTAGGGCTTCTATTCAGCAAGTTCTAAGACAGTGTGCTGCTGTGGAATGAATGACACTCCCGCCCCTCCGCACACACACACCACAGCAGTTCGCATGTTGAAGCCCTAGCCTCCCGTGTGACTGTATTTAGAATAACAAAATCATTTCAAGGTTAACTGAGGTCATAAAGATGGGGCCCTAATCCAGTAGCATAAGTGTCCTTCTAAAAAAAACACCAGAAAGTCCTTTCCCTCTCTTTTTTCTCTCTATACTCATAAAGAGGTCATGTGAGCACACCCCAAGAGGGTGGCTCCTTGCAACCCAAAGGAGAGCTCTCATGAGACACCAACCTTGCTAGCTCCCTGATCTTGGACTTAGTTTCCAAAACTGTTGAAAAATATATTTGTGTTGTTTAAACCATCCATTTTGTGATATTTTATTAAGACAGCAAAAACAGACTAAGAGATGTACATCATACATGTGTCAAACACACACACACACATACACACACACACACATACACACACCCACCTCTAGAATGGTAAACAGAAATACTAATTATTACATGCAAAGAAAACAATAACAATCCTGTAAGTGGAAATGGAGGTAGACACAGGATGATAGGTAAACAGCTATGCAGCTCTGGCAACTGAGAGCTCAGTGGAATGGAAACCAAGTAGAATCAAGGGCAGCTGAGACTTCAAGTGGGCATCACATCAGCACTTACACGTCCAGAAATGACTTGCCTCCTCTCCTGTCCTACTTGCTACCTGCTGCATCATCCTTCTTTAACAATTCAATAATCGGTAGCTGAGTGGGTAAAGAACTCACCGGCAATGCAGGAGACGCAGGAGATGTGAGTTTGGTTCCTGGGTTGGGAAGATTCCCTGGAGAAGGGCATGGCAGGCTACAGTTCATAGGGTCGCAAAAAGTCAGACATGACTGAAGAGGCTGAGCACGCGTGTAGTAATTGTGTAAGTATTGTAATAAAAGCAAATATTTATAAAGATTATGAGCTTTATGTAAATTGCTTTAACCAGCAGTTACTCAATTAAGCAAATTCACATTAAAAATGCATAGAATGGTTTTTTACCCCCTTTTTAAGTAGGTGTTAACATTTGTCAGTTAATCAGCCATCCCAACAAGCTTTTATTTGCTCATGTATTCCATATGGAGGGTCTGTAGTGTTAGACCCCAGTCAGGCACATACATGAGAGACCACGATGCGTAAGGAACACTGTTTCTGAGTGTAGGAAGGTATTTACAGAGATGACGAAGAAATAGGACTTTTTAAACAATATGCTGTGGCAGGTGCTATGAGAGTTGAAAATAAATGTTGTGGGAAAAGCAAAAGGAGTCACAGTCCCCGCCTACCAGAGGACGGAGTGCTTCCTGCAGGAGGTGACACGTAAGCGAGTCCGCATGGAGAGGGGCCAGGGGAGGAGGGCTCTAGACAGAGAAAATAATTGATCAAAAATCAGGAAGCTGTTTAAGAAAACGTCTGTGTGTCCAGTGGAAAGTGATTGGTGTGAACAGACCTAAGTCATGAAGCAGACAGACCAGAGGTGGCTTGGAAGGCGAATTGAGCTTCCTTGGGAAGAACACTCAGGTACCAACACAGGAAGATGGATTTTGTAAGTGGCCAGGAAGGAACGTGGCCAGATTTACTTTAGAAACCACAACCCTCACATCAGTATTGGGGGAAGAAATGGAACAGGATGCCAAGCATGGGGTGACCAATAAGCAGTTATTATAAAGTCCAAGGGGGTGAAGTTAAAATCTTGTATAGGAGCAGTAACAGAAGCTTGGTTTTTAAACATGAGAAACATTCATAGGAAAAAAAAATTTGTCACTGGTTTTATAGGTAGTAAAATAGCAAAAAAAAAAATTGTTTTTGTTTATTAGATCTATTTTAGGAAAAAATAATATATGAAATAAAATTTTCCTTTTATTTAGTTTTAAAATTTTTTCACAGATAGCCACTCAAAGGAAATAGTCTTCTGGAAAACAATTTGTGGAACACAGTCATAAATTTATAATTTTCTGGAAATTATGTCATGATTTTAATCCTAAAACCAAAATTATTTAAATAAAGAGAAAAAATAATACCTGCCCACAATTGTAAAAAAAAAAAAAAATGATTCCTTGTGAAAATATTCAGTTGTTGCAGAATGAAAAAAGAAATAAATAGACTTTGCAGAAGAGATAAGCCACTTTGGTTTACTTCACATACATTCCTCTAGAATGTTGCAAATGGGGGACCATGCTGAGGGGTGAAAAGGAGCAAATGGTCAAATTTATGATGGTGTTTAGACTCTAAGTAAATATTTTGAGAATAACTTATGGTTGGAACAGTACAAAATAGGGCTGGCCATGATCATCTTTTTCAATTATGCAGCAAAGATCTTAAGGTGCTAAGTTCTTTTGATGATGACTCATTTTAGCAACTGAAAATTATTAGCAATATTATTCTGGAACATCTCTCTCATGATGTTTACAGCTCAGGATATTTCACACTATGCTACATAGTAAATACCTATTAGAGAGAGTCTATAACATTTCCATGTATATTTTAATAGGACAAGGAGCTGTGTTAAATTTGCACTGCTTGTCTACACTTGGACAGACTGATATATTTTTACTTAATGTAAATCCATGTTTGCCTAAATTCTGCTTATACACATGCAGGATCATTAGGCATATTCACTGTACAATCATTATTTTTGAGCTGGGTTCATAACTGAGAGGAGAGCCATGTCAGAATAAAAATAATTTTTGAATCAAAAGCTTGAAAATTGGCCTTTTATTAAAGGGTTGGAAATAGAACTCTTATTTCTTGGGTGGTTAACAGGGTTAATCATTTTTTCTCCCCTTCTCATTCTGTATTTTTAGTGATACTTGATATATTGAGACAGATTTATTGCCTCAGCCTCACTAATTTTAGTTCTATAATAGTCATAACTATGATTCATTGAGCACTTGCTATTCATCAAGGAACTATACCTAGAATACATGTAATTCATGCACTTTTTAAACAACCCCAAAGATAGGTATTTAGCCCCATTTTACAGCTGACTAAACAGAAGCACAGAAAACCTGTAAGTCAAGGTCACACAATCAATCTGGGGATTTGGACGCAAACAAAAGCCTGATGAAAACAAAGGCCACCATCCTCTTCCCATTCTGCCTACTGCTTCTGTGCTCAAGGTGGGCGACTTAATGCACTTACGCAGACCCCGATGGTTTTCGAGGCTGACTCTGAAATATGTCAGGAGAAACTCAGTGGCTTCCTAGCTGTGTTACATGTCCCCGCCTTTTCTTTCTACTTTCTCATCAAATGTCTAAACTTGTATGACCTTTGCACTCAAGACTGAGGAATAGGAACGAAACATGTCAGGTGGTGAGGGGCTCGAGAGAGAGTCTGCCTTATCCATTCTTCTCATTGTTTTAGTCGCTCAGTCATATCCAACTCTTTTGCAACCCCATAAATTGTAGCCCACCAAGTTCTATTTCTATTCTTCCATTACCCCAATTTTTTCCAATGACAAAACTAAGGCCAAGAGAGAAAGTGATTTATCCAGAATACTGAGTGAATTTCAGTGGCAAAACTAGAACTTGGATACCACAACTCCTTACTCTGAGTTCAGTAAGTCCCTTTCCTGTTAATATTTTTTATATTAAAGTTCATATGCATATACTTGAACATTCTACAAGCATTCTCTGACAGTATAGTATGTGTTGTCAGGCATGTAATAGACACTAGATATAGAAAAACAGTTTTTCTCCCCCAAATCTTGGATGTGCCATTGAAATATGTACAAGACTTCAGGAAGAAAGTTCATAAGTAACAAGCTGTTATATCTTTATAACACCATTCTGAATCATCTGATTCATTCATTCATTCTTATACCTGCTCAAGAAACACTCTTTTCTGTCTACTGTGTATCCGACACAGGAGAAATGAGAGCAAACCAAAGAGTCTGGTTATCGGAGTTCAAGAGGTTTATGAGTTGGCATGCAGTTGAGGAAAACTGACATGGAAAAATCTAAAAACACTGAGTGAATGACAACGAGAAGGGGAAACAAGATGGACATGAGAGACGTTTGATAACAGAAAGGAAAATACAATTTTCAGAAAGTGTCCCTGATAAAGATTCCTTGAAAATAACAGACAGATAATTTACTAGAAATGTAGTAGTCTCTCAGCTTGAGAAAAAATCAACAACAAAGATAATCTTCCCTCTTTTTCTCTGCCTCACAAAGTACCCTGCCTCACTCCCTCATCAAAGAAAATCGATTGCCCCAATCCAGTATCTAACATCTGGCTTTAAGGTTACCCTAAGGGGCAAAAAGGAAAATGCAAAGAGGCAAAGTCATAAGTTTATACCATGGGCTTCTGAAAAGCAACATGATTTCCCCCGACACAGAGCAGCTGACCATCAATGCCAACAAAAGTAAACAACATTCCATCCATTTACTCCAGCACCTGGATAGTTGCAAATTAAATTTCTGGGAAAAAAAAAAAAAACCCACAGAACTAAACAGAAAGATAAGGAATATCTTTGGAGACATTAAAAACTGGAAAATAGGAGGAGATCTCCTCTCCATTGTTTGAAATGGATATTCTATAGAAATTCCATTTTCTCTTTAAACAATAAAGCCTGTATCAAGTAGCAGAAGCAGAATGGCTATTCTTGCCCTTGATAATCCTGTACTGTTGTCTCATTGCTGCCCATCTCCTTATACATACCACACAGATGTCCGTGCCGATACCCCGATTCACGCTGGACGTCTGCGTCTTGTTCCCTTCCTGATGTCCCTGCTCCTAAGCTCCCTCAGATGGGGCTGAAGCTACCGATTGTGCTGGTGGTTGTAAACACCATCCCCTTTTGTGAAACACCAGGACATATTGATACCTTTAACTCCGTCATAAAGCTCAGGAGCAGGAAAGTATGATTTTATCGTATGTATCCAATATAGAATCACAACCACTAACACACATGTCCACACACACAAAACAAGCTGTTTGACTGTTTCTGAGTTTTCTGTTAATATTCATTTGCTACTTGTTCATTCATTTTATCATCTGCTAGCTTTTGCTAGCAGGCAAGTGGGAGTCAGTGCCAAGGGCTTAAGGAAATAGTATAGAAAAAAAAATAAACTAAGGGAATTCTGTACATTTTCTTAATTTCATTTGACAAAGGAGGAGGGCAGAATGTTGCCTTCATTCCTGGAACAACTCAATGCACCCGATGGACGAAATTGGTCGAAATCAGAATTGGATGGCCCTTGCATTAATTATGAGGGCTAGTCCCATGTTTTCTGTGGCTGGCTTCCCAAACACAAGGCGATGTTGCTCACACATTTCACTTATTTGTTTTCCTTTTTAATATCTCAAAAAAATATGAATCTCAGCTCTAACAATCGCTACAATTGGTTGAGATTAACCCTGAAAATCAAAATGACGCAGTTTGTAATTTTACACAGATTTAATTAGTGTTATGCAGACAGTGTGTAGACACCTTTATTTTCTTAAGACTAAGCCTACCTCACAGCCTGAAATCTTACCAGTGAGCTTAGGTACACTCTTCCGGTCACTCCAAACAAGTGATTCATTCAGATTCCAAGGGGGAGTCCCAGAAAGTGCCCAGTTATACTTTATTTTAAGGCAGGATGTCTAAATTGCTATTGGGATATTCTTGGATTTGGGAATCCTCTAAGGCATCAAATACTATACCTTGGGAATTTCAAAGATCTTAATTTCAATACGGTATTTCTTTCTTTCATTCTGCACTGATGTGGTCTGCAGCTCATTTGTAAAATAGGGTATTGGCAGGTGTTAAACACAGGAGGAACTTATTAAATGCTGGATCATTCACTGATGGATAATTAAGTTTTTGAAAATGAGTAATTTGCCATATAATTTCCATTCTATTTATAAATACTGTTGCCAGGATGTTGCAATGGTATATTCCCCGTTCCCCATTCTCATCACAATTCTGAAATAACAATGCATTTTTTCTCTAGTAGAGGAAAGAAAGCACAGACGCTTCTGTATATAGTTTGTATGATCTTTATACATCACTTTGATTCTTCAGCTTTACTTCGGTAACTGTTGCAAAGGATCAACCGAGATTTGCAAATGAAGGGCAACTTTTTCCCAACTGTTCCTTATGAGTCACATGAAATACATTTTCCCTCCGTGGCAGTGGTCGTATGGTAATAAGATGATAATGCAAATCGTAAAATACAATGCAGTAATCCACCTAAGTGCAAATAATTAGAGTCAGTCTTAGAATTTAAAAAATGGTCCATTCGGTTTCAGTGAGCATGTTATTTTTATCCACACATAAATTCAAATCTTCTTCACTTAGTGACTAATTTGTTAATCAGTCAAGTCACCCAGGCTAGAGAATATATCTACCAGAGTAAAGTTCTTATCTTAAATGTAGACATATTTATTTTCTCTTCTGACTAATTAAATATTCATTATGAGTATAAAGGAAGATCTATTTAAAATAAATATTCTGGAATACAGCAACCATAATAAGGAGGAGAGAAAGAAGAGCTAACATGGATTAAATGTCTTGGCCAACCATTATGCTGAACACATTAAGTGCTTTAACTGACTTAGCCCTAGAATATGACTGAATAGATACTCTCATCTCCATTTTCCAATAAGGAGATGGAGATACAAAGAGCTAACAAATGGTTTGGTTTTTTGGTTTCAGTTACTAAGTCATGTCCGACTCTTGCAACCCCACGGACTGTAGCCCACCAGGCTCCTCTGTCCATGGGATTCTCCAGGCAAGAATACTGGAGTGGGTTGCCATTTCCTTCTCCAAGGGATCTTTCTGACCCAGGGATCAAACCTGGGTCTCCTGACTTGCAGGCGAATGATTTATTGACTGAGCTATGAGGAGATGGCAGCAATTCTCAACTCTCATAATTATTACCTCCCTAAAGAAACTTAGAATTTTTCTACAACTTTCTTCAAAACAAAAATATATTATATCCCAGACAAAAAACTAATAAAGCATCCCCTTCTGTGTTCAACCTAAGTCTCTCAAGCACACATCCTGAGTCATGGGGCTTGAAGAAGAATCCAGCTGAAGGCCTCCCTCATCCACATCTTACCTCCATTCACCCCTCAGTCACTGGAGTTGGACATCTACTGGAACCACCTGTCCTTGAGGAGCTCAGTTATGCCTCAGATGCTCGCGTTTTCTGGGCATTTTCTATCCTTTATGATAGTGAACCTGGTAGTATATGTGACAGGACTGGTTACATCTTTCCTTTTGTAATGTTTGCTTCTTGGATTCCATGACACCATGGCTGCCCTGCTTTGTGTGTTTCATCTCTTTTACTGGACTGTTTCACCCCAACTTTAAATATTGATATTTTCAACTTTCTCACTTGTTTATTCTCCCTTCAACTGTACACATCTTTATGATGATTTTAATTTATCTGTAAGCTAACTTTACAGATGTCTTT
The DNA here is from genome assembly GCF_042477335.2 of Ovis canadensis. Classification (NCBI taxonomy): domain Eukaryota; kingdom Metazoa; phylum Chordata; class Mammalia; order Artiodactyla; family Bovidae; genus Ovis; species Ovis canadensis. Next base: position 27,381,980 of record NC_091270.1, on the reverse strand, counting down.
TATAATTGTGGACCACATAATCACACACTGGAGGCCTCCAACAAGTCTTATGAAATCCAGCTTCTAATATCTCTCAGGCTCATTTTTGGTTCTTTATCTCTACTACAGGAAGAAGAATAATACAGTAAAAGAAGCAAAGGACTTGGATCCAGATTATGATTCAAAGCCATATGCCATCTATGCTGGTATACATACCATCTCCATTGAGATCTTTATCTTCTCCAAGTCTCAGTTTTGCCTGATTAGTATAATTGGACATAATCACACCAAAACCACAAGATGCTGGTGAGAAGTAAATGAATCAATACTTGGAAGGGACCTAAAATAGTATTTAAAATTTAGTAAATAACCTGCATATCTTCCTCCCACTTAGAATAGGTTTTTAATGAATGATTGTGTAGCCTGAAACACTGACTTCTAATTGGCTCCCTCTGGCTCTCCTCTCTTTTCCTTTAAAACCAATCTTCACACTGTGCTGATCAGATTTATAAACATAGATTTTAACAACTCAGTTGCTTACATGAACTTGTCCATGAACTCCATAGCACCTAAAGGATTAGGTTAACACTCTCAAGCTTCCAACCCAGGGTTATTCCAGCTCCCTTCTCAGAGCCTTTTCCCGCTCCGTTCCCACATGCTCTAGTCCATTACGTGGCCTGTTGATGGCTGCAAGTCCCAAGTTCCCTCAAGATGCTTCCTTCTGGCACCTGATTCTCATCCTTCACTTAGCTCCCTCTGGTTGACCTGGCAAATTGCTAATTTTCTTTTTTTTTTAAGATTCATTACATGTATATCTCCTTTTTGACATTTTCCTTGAGATGGTAGAAACATTCCTCCTCTCATCCTATGATACAAACCTCAGGCTGAATTCTTATTTCACTAGATTGACATCATCCTTATATCATCTCACCTACCTGTCTCCTGGCTTCATCTTATCACACCTGTAGTCTCATCTTTGATACAGAGTAGACACTCATTCTGGAGAAGGCAATGGCACCTCACTCCAGTACTCTTGCCTGGGAAATCCCATGGACAGAGGAGCCCGGTAGGCTACAGTCCATGGGGTCGCGAAGAGTCAGACACGACTGAGCAACTTCACTTTCACTTTTCACTTTCATGCATTGGAGAAGGAAATGGCAACCCACTCCAGTGTTCTTGCCTGGAGAGTCCCAGGGATGGGGGAGCCTGGTGGGCTGCCATCTATGGGGTTGCACAGAGTCTGACATGACTAATGCAACTTAGCAGCAGCAGCAGCAGCAGCAGCAGCAGCAGCAGCAGACACTCATTCACTAATCATTTACTGGATGAATCAGTGAAAGAATGAATGATTTTGATTCAGCCCATCATAAGCTCATGATATGCATACCTATGTGTCACTTAACACTGGTAAGTTCTCAAAATACTGGTCAACACTTAACTGATTTCTTATTATGTGCTAGGAATAGATTTAAGCATCTCACTGCAGTCATTTTATTTTCTCAATAACCTTCTAAGGGTGGTTTCAACATAGAGAAGTTGATACATTGTCTTAGATGGAATGACTTGAATTAGATGACAATTAACTCCAGAGCCTGGACTTTTAACTACTATATAGCATTTTGACATGAATCTAAAAAAGTATAATTTCTGAAAAACAGCAGTTGTTCTAAATGTTGTACGTATATTTATGTTATGATTTACCACAGAAACATTTTTGAAAGAAAGACATATTCTAACCTTCTAAGATTTTTTTTTTCATTTCCAAGCTAAATAATTCAGGTTATCTGACCAATTTTAAATCTTTCATTTTACATAGAGCCTCCAAGGAATCAAATAGTTGGGAATATATTAACTGCAAGGTTTAAATTATAATGTCATAGCTTAACACAAAGAAATTAATTGAAAAAGTTTTAAGAAAATCATGTTCTTCTCCAATAAATGTTGCTACCTGGGGGCAAAGAAGAGCTAGAGGGTTTATTGGGAATAAGTATTTTTTTCCCCTAAACTAATCTGGGATTTGTTGTAAATAATATGTTCACCTACCATGTAACCCTTTCATTTTCTTTTAAATTCTATATAAATATAATGAGACTTCTGATTAAATTTCTCTGGAATACCACTCTATCACATTACCTTTAAAAAGACTTCCTCTTTTTAAAACCCTATAGGGGAATATATTTTTCTTGATGCAAATTTATATTATGCAGTTAACTTTTTTTTTTTGCCACTTGTGAGTAGTTTTTAATTTGAAATAAATGGTACTTCAACAGAGCTGTAAGTTTATTCTATAAATCTCCATAGAGCATTTTCTGTATTATGTTGATTCCCAAAAGAAAAGAAAACAAATGAAAAATGATGTCCTCATTTATGATAAAATAAAAACTTAAAGTTGCAAGTTTATTCAATTAACAAAAGGAAAATAATCAAAATACCATGCACAATGCCTTACAGATATTTTTTATAAACAATTCTATACACTTCTAATACTGCTGATAATAAATATCTCTTTCAATATCTATATTTTTCTGTGAAAATCTGGAAAACAATAAATTCTGAGCTTTTAATAGGCTGATTTTTCTTCTGTATCTACTCTCTGTCAAGGATGATAATACAAAGTATGATAAATCTAAACTTTAACTCATAAGTACCTTAATTTAGTTAAGATTGTTGGAAAAGAAATGCTTCCATCCTGTACAATTTAAGAAACAATTCCTCATTCTAAACCATAATTTTGAATTTTTCACATACTTCCATTTATTTGCTTACCAAGGTTCCCAGAGAAAATATATTTGTTATGAACCTACTGATGAAGAGCCTACAGACTGAGTGTTTTTTTGGAGCTGAGGTAATCAACTTATTCTTTGAAACAATGCTGCTACCAGGATTGAGTTGATTCATCATGACAACATAAGCAATTCACTGGTTAGTCCATAAGCAAATGATTTTAAAATACTACCTCAGTCATTTATTTATAGCATGGTGCACAATTTAAATATTACTAAATACCCTTTATGAGCCAGGAACTCTGCTAAGAGCTGGGATAGAGAACTACTGGAAATTACATTTTAGTGGGAGAAGAGAGTCCCCATACAGTCATTCTCATTTGAATCTAGACAAAGAAATCTAATAAAGAATGCAATTATAACTTAACTGCCTCAATTCACATAAGTTAATGGATTTGTTGGCTATCAAAACAAAGGGTGATATATGACTAGGAGCAGAATCAATCCAATACCTGCCTATTTAGATCCTTCTCTGGATCCAGGACTCACATGTTTATAGTTCCTATGACCTACTAAGAAACCTTTCTATCACCTTGCTAGTGGCCAACAGCACAAGTGCCCACTATTAAGTATCTTTAAACAAAAAGTTTGACATCTATGTTAGACTTTCTACAGTAATGAATCCTCTATTAATAACTGTTTCCATGTACCTTGCGCCAAGAGGAGAAATAAATAAACATGATATATTTTTGCAATGATGTTTTAATGTGAACACATCTCCAGTTAAGTTGTGATTTACACTGTGTCTTTTTCTATCTGAAACTTTGTGAGCTTCTCTTAAGGCAGTGGCCCCTGTGTGAATAGATAAAAGGCACCTGGAAGGAACCTTCTACCCACTGTTTACCAAAGAGCCAGGCTTCCATCTCAGTGGGCTGCACCCTGGCCCTTACAGGGTTCACTATTGAAGTAGAGACTGTCTGAGTGCAAGTTCTACCCTGAACTACTTTTTCCTTTAAAAAATTTTTTTATTACAAAAGTATGATAACACATTTACAGGAGACTTGGAAAATATAGAACAAGGTTACATATAATTCTACTACATATTACAATTTTTTTTGTATTATAAGCCAAGAAATTAAGATTTTTACTTGGAGTTTTAATAGCAAACTCTCAAAAATTAACAGAATGTATATACAGGGAAGGAGAAGGATATAGTAGACCTGAAAACACCATGAATCAATTCAAAATAATTAAGATGTACACAATTTTCGCACAACAGTAGGATATAAATTCTATTCAAGCTCCCATAAACTATAAACTAGGAGACACTGGAACATATCTAGGGATATAAAACAAGATGCGCAAATTTCATTGTTTAAAGGTATTGAAATCATACAGAGTCTGTTCTCTCATCACTGTGGAATTATGTTAGAAATCAATATCAAAAGATATTTGAAAATAATCCACATATTTTTCAAGGGCAATGTGACATTTACCAAGAGAGATCTTAGACTTATCCATTGAAAGCCTTAATAAAGTTGGAAGACTGAAAAAAATTCAGAGGGTGATTGCAGAAAATAAAGCATTTAAATAAGAAATGAATATCAAAATGAGAAATGAATATCAAAGATACTTAAACACATACTTGGAAATTAAATGTCCATTTTTAATTGATGCCACCCTGCATTATTAACTAAACATGGAAGAAGGCCACTTCTACTTGGAACTCCCTAATTCCACTGTCCTTAATTAGGATGTGAAGAATATGCAGGTCAGTTGTTAAACACGACTTCTATACCAGTCCATATGCTGAGTGCTCTGGGAGAACTATTGGAGTTTAAGCTTCAGCATCAGTCCTTCCAATGAATATTCAGGACTGTTTTCCGTTAGGATGGGCTGGTTGGATCTCCTTGCAGTCCAAGGGACTCTCAAGAGTATTCTCCAATCTTTTGGCCACCTGATGCAAAGAACTGACTCATTTGAAAAGACTCTGATGCTGGGAAAGACTGAAGGTGGGAGGAGATGAGGATGACAGAGGGTGAGATGGTTGGATGGCATCACCGACTGAGTTTGAGTAAACTCTGGGAGTTGGTGATGGACAGGGAGGCCAAGGGGTCTCAAAGAGTCGGACACGCCTGAGCAACTGAACTGAACTGAACTGGGAGAAGGATAGATGCATACGCTATTTCCAGAAATGGATAGTCCCAAGTCTTAGGGAGCTTGTTAGTTTCATCCATCGGCTTCTGGATTTAGAAGCAGAAATGCTTCTTCCATAGTATGTGGCAATTTTATGATTAATTTCTTATTTAATAGGCATGCTGGATAAAGCAAGCAAACAAAAAATAGAAATAAGTCCTCAGTGAAAGCAGTGTTTCCAGATGATGAAAATTTTTTTTTATAGAGAATGGTAAAGGTTTCTATTTGTCAGCCATTGCCAGTGTGGCAGCAGATGAGTGCCCTTTGATGTGCAGTTCTAACCAGCTGAGATCTGTGGTTTCCCTGTTCCTTCTATTGATATTTCCAATGGGATGGATGTGCTTAGTCACTCAGTTGTGTCTGACTCATTGAGACCCCATGGACTATAGCCAGCCAGGCTCCTCTGTCCATGGGGATTTCCCAGGCAAGGATACTGGAGTGGGTTGCCATGTCCGTCTCCAGGGGATCTTCCCAACTCAGCGATTGAACCTAGGTCTCCTCCACTGCAGATGGACTCTTTCCCATCTGAGCTACCAGGGAAGCCCATTTCCAATGGCAGAGCCAGTGCAATTTCTGGTCAAATGTGATTTAATTCATCTTATTCTCCCTTTTAAACTCTCCAGTGGGTTCTGATCTCACTCAGACACTACACTGTCTGCCCCTCATTCCTTCTAAACCCTAGCCACACTGGTCTCACCAAAGCTGCTACTGTTACCTTGAAAACTCCTCCCTTAGATGTCCACGTGGCCCTGTCTCTCATTTTCTCCCAGTGTTATTCAAATATTACCAATTCCTTTCTATTGTTTAATATATCTCTATAGTACTTCTCACCACTTAATATAAAATCTATTTTATTTCTTTGTTTTCTCCTCCTCTACTAGAATATAAGCTACATACAAGCAGCAATTTTTGTCTCTTATGTTCACTAATACAGCCAAGCACATGGGTTGCATTAATGTATTAATATAAGAGCATGAATAATAAGTATTAAAATATTTTTTCAACAAGTGAATACATACTTTGCTGCTGCTGCTGCTAAGTCGCTTCAGTCGTGTCCGACTCTGTGCGACCCCAGAGACGGCAGCCCACCAGGCTCCCCCGTCCCTGGGATTCTCCAGGCAAGAACACTGGAGTGGGTTGCCATTTCCTTCTCCAATGCATGCAAGTGAAAAGTGAAAGTAAAGTTGCTCAGTCGTGTCTGACTCTAGTGACCCCATGGACTGCAGCCTACCAGGCTCCTCCGTCCATGGGATTTTCCAGGCAAGAGTACTAGAGTGGGGTGCCATTGCCTTCTCCGTACATACTTTAACGTACTACAAAATAATTCACTCTTGCCTAGTCCTCCACCTCACTCAGCCACTGTCATTACCTCTGTGTTTCTCAGTATGAGGTTTGTCTTCATGGCTTCAGCTTGGTGCTTTCCTTCAAGGAAATGCACCCATCTTCCAGGAATGACTACAGTCAACAGAGGCAAATGGATGCAGGGAAACCGTATGGAAGACTGTTGCAATAACTTGCTAGACAGACGGTAGTGGCCTAACACACGTGCTGTAGCAGTGGACAAGGTAAGCACTGGTGAGACTTTGGGTACATGTTTTGTACAGTGAAAGAATATTGTGAGGGATCCTAAAGGAGGACAACAGAAAGAGAAATGGAGGCTGATTCCAAGACTGCTGGCTGAGGAAGCAGAAGAATGAAGCTGTAACTTATTGAGATAAGGGAGATTCTTAGGGAGCAAGTTGTGGCAAAGTTACATGTTTTAGACATGCAAGGGCGGGATGTCCATTAGGGTATGAAAGTCTAGAATTAAGGCAAGAGCCTTGGGTCAGAGAAGTATAAACATATGGGCACCGTTTAAAACCAAGAGACTGGAGCGAATGCATGAGGAGAGAGAAGTGCTCCCTGAACAGAGCCTGAGCCCATCACTATTCAGGAGACAGGAAGCTGAGAGAAACCAGCAAAGAATTCTGAGAAAGAGTGGCTAGTATAGTAAAAGGAAACCATAGGAAGTTGTAACCTGGAAGCCAAATGAAAACATTTCAAGAAGCAGGGAATGAATAGCTCTGGCAAAGCTGCTCTGACTTGAATTAGAATGGCTGAACAATATGGCTGCTAGTGATGATCTTGATAGAGTATATAAGTCAGGCGGTAGGGGCAAAAAAATGGGTTGGAACGAGCTCAAGAGAGAAGGAAAGGAGAAGAAATGGAAACTTCTCTAATGGACCACTCTTGAAGAATTTGATCATAAAGAGGTAAGTGTACCTGGATGTAGAAGTAAGGATAATAGGTTTAGCATTTCTAATTTTTTTTAAGATCAAAATAAAATAACATATTTATCATCTGATGGAAAAGATCCATCTGACTGATTATGCCATTGAGAAGCAAGAGACGTGCTAGAGGAATATCCTTAAATGGGCAAGAAGGGACGGGAATTCATGTACATAGACTCAGTATGAAATAGTTCACAAACTTTATCAGCCATTTCCCTGTTTTATTCGAGATCAGTTATTAATGTCTGTTATACACGAAGCATCCCCCAAATATAGTCTGGGACAAGCCATTGAAGATAATACTCATTCTCAGCAGCGTGAGGGTTTCTGATGAGCATGTAAACCAGCAAAACAATCACCCTATTGTATAATGCAGATAGATATTATGTTCCCTTAGGATTTTATTCCAAGGAAATTATGATCATGCACAAAGATCTAACTACATATATATTCATGGAAGCATGGGATAAAAATAATGTCAGAAATAGAGAGAATATAAGTGAATGCATTAATAGCAGACTACCGCTTAAGTTAAATACAGTGATCCCAGATAATGGAAATCTGTGAGACTATTTAACACATTGAAGCACAGGAACATGCACTGACTTGGAAATATATTGGTAAATAAACACAAGCAGGTTGTAAATAACATGCATAGCATAGGGCCGATACTATTAAAAGCACAAGGTCTGTATTTGATGCTTAAAATGTGTATGTGTATATGTAAGTTTGATGAACTAGAAAAGAACATAAAAGATGCACGTTAAAGAGTGTGGTATGCATGGTGGGATTATAGGTAAATTTGGAGGTAGGTTTTATTGTTTACCTATTATTTAGAAAATTTTTAGCAATCACACAAACTATAACATGTAGAAAAATTTTAAATTGATATATCTTGTGTGTATGGGTATGCGCATGTACGTAATTTTTGTTGATTATTTTTGCCTGCACAATACCTTCCAATTTGTTGTTTTAATCAGATTGAGTTGGAATTTTGGAGGCAATTAAATGACAGATATTTTCCTTTCCATGTTACTTATATATATATAATACAAGATATACAGAAATTGTTAGTCATGCCATCATATCACCTTAAAATGCTTTCAAAAGAGTATTCCAGTATAATCTAGCAATCTAGTCATGCCATCATATCACCTTAAAATGCTTTCAAAAGAGTATTCCAGTATAATCTAGCAATAGAGTATTCCAGTATAATCTACATCCCTTGATCAAGGACTTGGGGGAAATGCCAAAATTAAATTTGAAAAATTGATGGCATGTTTTCAGGTTCTTACAGCAATCATAGTTTTGAAATATTTTATACCACAGAGTAACCTTTTTCTTGCTCAAAGAGGGTCTATCAAGCAGTAGTCATGACGTATGAACAGCAGCCCACCATTCAGTCACAAACATCTATGCAAACCACATATACATTTTCCTATTTTAATAAGGAAACTAAATATTAGGATGATTTGGGCAAGAAAATGTGGACTTTCAGGGTACCATCCAAATTATATTTTTATAATAAAATTATATGAAAATTTATTTTGCTGTATGTGCAACTGGGGTTTCACATGGCTCAGACAACTCCCACATGGGACACTTTCTGCCAAAGATAAATAAAATAAGTGCTTTATGACCTGTACATGAACCCAAATATTGGACATACGTTCAGAAAAGATGGTGCTAGTATTTTTATCCCTAACATTTTACTTAAAATTGAAAGAAATTTCCATTCCAAGTGGAATGTGTAATTGAAAACCCTGGCCAACAGCACACGTGTCTATTTCTGATCTGAGATAACTAAACACCATGCTTGCAGATAGTATCTATAAGCATACTTAACTTCATAGACTCCATTAGCATTAAAGGACTAAATATAACTTTTATACTTTCATTTGCAGGAGGGATTTTTGTTTTTAGCACTGAAGTAACTAAAGCTCAAGACGATCTGGGAAATGTTCAAAGTTACACAGCTTGTCGCTGTCCATGAATGGTCTAAAACCCAATTCTCCTGATGGGGAGTCTAGCAATTTTTCTTATTTTGAACAATCTGAGCTAAATGCAGAATTTATCTTACTTATTTCAAAGAAACAATATGGGCACTTGAAAACACAGGCAATGTACCTAACTCTGGTCTCATTTTAAGTCATATTCTAGATTGCTTGATCTCTGTTACGACAAAAGAATAAAACCAGAGAATAGAACCTCAATGAATTGCTGATTTCTGGACCTTCACTGAAAAATGTTATGTAAACACAATATATGACATTTTGGACCAAAAATTCTAGATTTGTTTTTCAGACCAATCACCAGGAATATAGGCACTTGAGTCACATAATTTTAGACAATGTATATTTAAAGATATTCTAACAAACTTCATTTGAAAAATCTATATCCTGCAGATAGGTAGGCATCCTCAAATGTGATCTATTCACTCTGATAGATACAAATTATCCAGGTAAGTGATGGCACATAGGAAGTGTTTCTAGTTTTAAGCCCTCCAACCAATGTTCCACACACCCACTCAAGCGATCTTTCTAAGATCAGATCTAAATATTTCACTCTCTTCTTTAAAAAGTTCCCAGGTTGCCCTTTTGCTCATCAGATAAAATATACAATCATTAGCATGAAATGCCAGGCTCTTAATGACCTTGCTCTTAACCTGCACTGCCGGACACAGCTTTATCCCGCTTCCTCCTTCCCTTGAATGCCCCGTACAGTCTAACAGCACAGCATTTCTGCAAGACCTATCACCTGTTTTCCCACAGCTGTCTGTTGATGACCACCATACCACAAAATCATCACGTTCTGTTTACTCCCATGTCTTTGACACTAGACTCCAGGTTCCTTACTGGCAAGGGCCAAGTGGCATTTGTCTATGTATCTTTGGGATTTTGTACAGTAATTGAACTCAAAGAATATATGTTGAAAAAGTAAAAACAAATAAATAAATATAGGTAAAAGGGTCAGTTGGGACTAAAGAAAGTTTCACTGATTCATTTGAATAGCTCCTTAACTTATCAAGCAGATTTGTGTCAGGAACATAGAAATTCTGTCTTTTGGCATGTAAAGACATGTCCACACTTGTTACTCCAGTTAAACAAGTAACTAGATAAGATACAGATCATAGTCCCCTGTTCCAAATTTCATTATAAGAAAGGATCCTCATTGCAGTTTCTTGCTAAAGTGCAAATCTCCCCCTCTCATTCCAAGATTTCAATGCAGTCTTGTGGTAGAGGAGTCATGGAAAAAAAAATATATATATATATACATGTAAATATTAAGAGAGCTCTTATCATGTTTTCTATGATACCCTATAGCATGGCAATTAAAATATTTCCCTGCCAAGCATCTAGTTGTTAAATAAATGAAGATTTACTTTTTTTATTGTTCTATGATATCCTATAGCTTGGCAATTAAAATATTTCCCTGCCAAGCATCTAGGTGTTAAATAAATGAAGATTTACTTTTTTTGTTGTTCATTTAAAACCCATTTATTCAAACTGTACTCATCATTGCAATTAATTGTTGTTTGCCAATATTTAAGAAATTAATCAACAGTAAGAAAAAGAATTAACAAATTCCTTTTTCCCCCTCACTAATATGCAGCCTTGACACCTTCTTCATCCTGGTGCCTATCACTGTCATTCACCAGATGAAGTGATCATACTAAGCTGTACATACGAAGAGAACCATTGTTAGCTGCTCCTCCCTCATACTATGTAAACAAGCATGCACTACTGCTATCTGGCTAATTGACTTGCTTCTTTTGGATATATAGAATGAATAATCATGCAGAAGGAGTTGAATAAAATTGTATTACTCAACTTACAGCTTTTTTCTTCCTCCTTTCAATTTTTTAAAAAATATACATTTCTCTGCTTGCAAATTATTCAAGCTGTTCAGGTTATAAAACAGTATGTCCTGTTGACTTCAAGATATAGAAATATGCCACACAGACTCTTCTAGAAAGCTCTTTAAGAACTTCCATTATCTACTGAAGAACTAATGCACTCCCTTAATTGTGCCTGCTGGGTGATCAGGCATAAGCTCAGAGGAATTCAGGCCCACACAGAAATGCAAGGCAGCAAAAAGGACATTTGCTCAGCAGGAAAGGTTGCAGAAGTCCTATGACAAATGAGACAAAGGAAGTCGAGTAATAACAGAAGGGCTTTTTGAACATTTTCAGTAATTTGGTTATAACTAATTCTAGAGTGCATTAGCAGAAGATTCTTAATCAGACCCTACTTTTCCATTAGAGAGACTAATTACAGAGTGTCTTTTATTGGTAGATTTATTTTCCTCCATAAAACATGCTTAGCAAATATAAACTAATTTGTCTGAATTTCCCTTAGACCATATCACTGTTTTCTGAGCAGGCCTGATGCTACCACATCAGAGACTGCACACACAGAGGGCACTCTTCACTAAATAATCCCCCTTCTGCTGGCAACAGATTAAACCCAATCCCCATTAATGTAATATCAACTCCCATCCCTCAATCATAGTGTCTGTTGTAATATCTTGCGTTTACAAGTCTGGTTGAATTCTGCTATCTTAATTCCATTTCTTTTAGAAAAATTGCTTTCAATCTGAGCGATTTATTTTCCTCTTGCTGAACTTATCTGTTGCTAGGCCAGTGATCTGCTTAAAGACTTCTAACTTACCAGACTGCCTAAGAGAAAGGGTGTCCATTTCATGCCTGGGTGACTAAGATCACACTTAATCCAATATAACTTGTTTTTGAGGCACATTCCTCACACAAAACAGAGTAATCCATGCCTTTCTGGTATGGTCTTCAAGATTTAACTGGCAGGAAAGAAAAAAAAAGTAAAAACTAGGAAGATGCTTGAGTTCTATTTTATTAACAGTCAGGTTTACTTGCTCTTTTTTTTTTTTTTTCCCCAAGCTTGCCTGGAAAAGCCCATGGATGGAAGAGCCTGGTGGGCTGCAGTCCATGGGGTCACTGAGGGTTGGACACGACTGAGAGACTTCACTTTCACTTTTCACTTTCCTGCATTGGAGAAGGAAATGGCAACCCACTCCAGTGTTCTTGCCTGGAGAATCCCAGGGACGGGGGAGCCTGGTGGGCTGCCGTCTCGGGGGTCGCACAGAGTCAGACACAACTGAAGCGACTCAGCAGCAGCAGCAGCAGCAGCAGCAGCAATAGGTTTCCAGGTGTACATGCATCATTAATTGAAGAACCACACTTCAGCCTAAGTGAGAATGGAGCTGAGGGTGTAATAGCCTCTTAAGCAAACTAAGCAAAGGAAAGTGAAAGAAAGTGTAATATGTATATTATTTCACCCATGATTATCACAAAATTCAAATAAGTTTTTTTCAATAAATAATACATAATATATATTATCTTCTAAAGACACAGTGGTAAATGAGACAGTCTTGGATCCAAGATCTTTCGAAACTTTCGAAAGCTTTGAGAAATTTTAGAAAGACATAAAAATATTGTTTATTTATTTTTTTGGTTTCTCAGTCAAAAAGGTCAAATATCAGCAAATTTACATGTTTTTGTCTAACTGTAAAATGTAGCTAATCACTGTGAAAACATTTTGTATCAACTGATTAGCTTGTAAACTGTAAAATGCTAAATATAATTTAGCTATTATCACTGTGGCCTTAAAATAGCTTTTCTCTTGACAGTGACAATAATAAAATCTTCTCATGATACATACTCAATTTGAGGAATCAAAAGTGTGTATTCTTCACTATTTTTTTCAACTGTACATTTGAAAAGTTTTAGGAAAGCATCAATTATGTTCTCCTTATCTTTTATCTCCTGTGTTTGCTACTTCCAGATTACTGTTTTATTTTCTTGCATTCCTGATACTGTTACTAATGTTTTTATAACTTAATAGAGAAAAATCTCCCTTACCACCCTAGATTTTCATTTTCCATTTAGTCATATATTGCAGAACATTTTTTTTTACTGAAGATAATATCTAAGATATGCAGTATACATTATTGTCAGAATATAATACTTATACTTTATTGAGAACCTATTGTATGCAACCTTTAACATCTCTTGGAATATAGCTAAATAGGTTTATTATCTCAATAACTGTATACGAAAATTATAGAATTCAGTCTCTGTCTTTCAGTTAGTGTGTACGGAGGTAAATTCATTTATACTGCATTTTAATACTCATTCATTAAATATTTTTTGAGTATTCAGGTTAAATAACAGGATACAGCAGTGAACAAAGCAGACAAAACACTTATTCTCATTTAAATGTACATTTTTTCAGAAGCTGAGTTCATGAAAGGATTTAAGCAGTGCAGAGTTATAGAAACTCTAAGCAGACTGTTAATTAATAAAGACAGAAAAGTAAAACCTGGATTTAACAATGAGCCAGGAATAATACTAAATGTGATTTCATCACCATCTACGTTCTTCTTTAAGTGTTTTATGAAAGATTAAGTAAAATTATGTCATAAGTTTTGTACAATGCTTAGTAATTGATAGAAGCTTAAGATGCATTGATTACAATGATATTTTACATTTTAATATTGTTAGTAATCTTTGTATATATGGAACATACATATGCCTCTGGACTTTAATCAATACAAAGATATAAACACAGAAAGTCATATGTTTAAAAAATTTTCTGTAATAAAAGCAACAATTATTCCAGATAAGCAATAAAAGTAGTGAGCCATATGATTTAGTAAATTGTTTAGCCAGGGACTTGGCCAAACTTCCTTAGAAACATTTCCATAGCTAAAGAGAGACCTCTGAATACAACTTAGCTGAGAAGGCCAAAAGTCTCCTTAAAATGCCACTTAAAAATCCATAAGTAACAATGAAAACTAAATGTCAAACCAGGTCTATCAGAGGCCCAAATCAACTATTTTAAGTTTCATATCAATATATGGAAATCTGTGTGAGAATATAAAATATCAAAATCAGTTTTAATGTGTTCAATAATTATTAGTAGTCTCAATAATTATAGCATACTATTTTATACTTTTTATTCACAATATAATTTCTGAACATTAACAAAAAATCCACAAGAGAATAAATAAATCAAGAGATATAATAAAGTTGCTGTTACACTGAGGAAATGTTGAAGAATAAAATAAAACATCATTTGGCTCAATTGAAGCCTGTGAGACTCAGTTTATATCTGAAGTACTTGAAGTTAATAAATGATTATTTTTCTGAAACTAACATGTATTAAATATAAACGGTTTATATCTATAAATTTAAAAATTAAAAAACTAGTCCCTCTATCTTTGTAAATAAACACAAGAAGGACTTTTCCATAATTAGTAAGGTAGGACACGTTCAGTAATAAACATATGTGAATTATTTATTATTTTTATTGAAGGATACAGTGATAGTTAATTTTATGGGTCAATTTGGCTGTGCAACTGTGTCCAGATATTTGGGCAAATGTTATTCTGGATATTTATGTGAACGTGTTTTTTAGATGAGATCAACTTTTAAATCAGAGGACTCTGAGTTAGTGGATAATCCTTCATAATGTGGATCGGCCTCATCTAGTCACTTGAAAACTTTAGTAGAACAAAGACTCATCTCCTGGAGCAAGAAGGAATTCTGCCAGCAAACAGTCTTTGGACTTGAGTTGCAGCTCTTCTCTGGGTCACTAGCCTGCCAGTCTACCCTGTAGATTTTGCATTTCCCAAGCCGCTTCAGTTGTGAGCCAACTCCTTAAAATAAATCTGCATCTTTGTCTCGTCTTCGTTTCTCTCTCTTTTTGCACAGATATACACATGCATACACACCCCCATATACCCCCTGTTGGCATATTTCTCCAGAGAAACCCAACTAAATACAAACAAAATTTGCAGAAAATCCACATTCTTGAGTTTCTAGAAACTAGAAAATTTAAACACATACTGCATAGTGTTTTAGGTAATCTGGTGAATTGGCATTCTGAATATATAAAAATAATAAAAAATAATAAACAATAGAAATTAAATACAAGTGTACCTGGGATAGTTAACTACAGAGAGATGAAAATACTTCCCATGCATCTATGTAAATCAACCAGAGGGTCTAGAGTGGACTAACTGAATGAATGAATGAAAAATTGACTGCTACTAAGCTATCAATTTGGTCAATAAGAAAAAGCAAGTCATAATTAAATTGCACTGAGAGTAGAATGGCTTTTAACACTGAGACAAAAAATGGTGAAGAATGCAACGAAAATATTTTCATAGAAGATTTTTATTAAATGAAAAATATAAGGAGACTAGTTAATTTTCAGTAGAAGTTGCTATGGTTGACCATGATAAAATCTGCAAATATTTCCTAAAAACCAAATTTGGCTCTGTTGCTGAGTGTCTAGTATGTGGCAGATGCTATGTCACTGAGTGCTCACTATAACCTTATGGAGGAGAAATCGCATTTCCATTTTACAAACTGAGGAACTTGCCCATGATCACACAGCTAGAGTGCTGCAGTGCACATTCAAACTCAACTCAGTCCAGCTCCAGAACCATCCTCCTAACACAGCATGGTGAGAAAGCAGACAAGGTACCAGAAAGAATTTTGGATTCTTAACCTTGTGTGATTTTCAAGTAAGTGAACAGTCATTGTCTATCCTGTTTTAGAGTAGATCTTTCTGCTATGGATGTAAAAAACAGCTAATTTCCTGAGATCTTTTCCAGGTTTTCCTCGTGTATGCTTGTTTCTGAAGTAGTTAATTTTAGTGATAGAGCTAACTTCCAAGATATTGTAAAAATGAATCATTTTTCTGGGTAAATGTGCTCAGGATATTTAAACTGGCAACCAAAAGTTATCAAAACTAGGCTGTTGGACTTGAAAAAAAAATAATTTTGTTTGAAAAGAATCTTTGTACCACACACAGGACATGGTTTATTTTTTGCATACTTGTTCCTTCTATAATCATGAAACCACATTTTAGACCTCATTTCTCCAGGGAACACTGTGATTTTGAAAATAGAGCTGCCTTTGTCCTCCTCTTTATGCACTTAATTGTCACTAATAACCATATAATAATAAACAAATGTGGACTACACTTTTATACAGTGAAGTGATTATTGATGCCACAAAGATAATTTTAAAAGGATTTATCCCATTTGTCACTAAGTATCAACACAGATCCAAACATTTGTATAAAGTCATATAGGAATACTATACCATGAAAAACCTAAGTTTATTTTTGCATCTGTGTCTGTGCTGGGACACATTTATGATTGTATCATGCCCAAGGGTGGATTTTTAATATTTCTGTTTTTAAAAATATATTGACACAGAATGTTTAAATATAGTTTGTCTTGTAAACCACCTCAATGCTTTATTTTCTATTAAATCAGTATTTATTTCTCCAGCTATTTTGCAGAAGGGCAACAGCAGATGTCAACATCAGTTTTTGTATATGCCTATTTTTTTCTGTTTTTATTTATTTTTTGTATCACAGCACCATCAAATAATGTAACATATGTAAAGGTAAAAAAATGTGGTGAGGAATTGCCTCTGGAATTGCTTGAGTGGCCAAAAGGCTTGAATATCATCCTCCTACATACCAACTAAAGTAGGCAGAATTGGTTTAGAACAAATATAGTATCTAATTTTCAACATTTGAAATATGAAACACTTATGGGATTATCAGAGAAGTTCCGTTGAGAGTCAGGAGTACGATAATATATCATGCTGAGTTCTATGAATTTGCTGATATTTGACCATTTGATCTACAAAAATGGTAATTCCAAAGGTTTTGACCTATTGGGAGATTTTAGAGGAATCAGCACACCTTTGTGATATAGCTTAGAAAGAGAAGTCGCTCAGTCATGTCCGACTCTTTGTGACCCTATGGACTGTAGCCTGCCTGCCAGGCTCCTTCAGCCATGCGATTTTCAAGGCAAGACTACCGGAGTGGGTTGCCATTTCCTTACAATAGCTTAGAAAGTCCAGGTAAAGTCATCAAAGAGGAACTCAGGGGAAGGGAAACTCATTTATGAAGCTCCAGTTAGCATCATCCTTACATGTGGTTATTATACCTTTCTTGGTTTACGTTTTTATCAGTGATTAGCAATCAAATTAGAAACTGAATTAAAAATGATTTCTTCTCTAGTGATAAGCTGCCATTTGGTCAGAGAGTGGACAGAAAAAAATGAAAACAGCCTTTCATGATGTCTCACTGTTCTGGGAAGGCAAGAGTTGGTGAGATACTAAAATATTTAATCAGGAGAACTTTGGTTTGCTGCTGCTGCTGCTGCTAAGTCATGTCAGTCATGTCCGACTCTGTGCGACCCCATAGACGACAGCCCACAAGGCTCCCTCGTCCCTGGGATTCTCCAGGCAAGAACACTGGAGTGGGTTGTTATTTCCTTCTCCAATGCATGAAAGTGAAAAGTGACAGTGAAGTCGCTCAGTCGTGTCGGACTCCTAGTGACCCCATGGACTGCAGCCCACCAGGCTCCTCCGTCTATGGGATTTTCCAGGCAAGAGTACTGGAGTGGGGTGCCATTGCCTTCTCCAAACTTTGGTTTATACTTGGGCAAAAGAGAATGAAAGGTGACAAATTGTTGTGGATATTTCCAGATGGTGAAGCTCAGCGTTCCTTCTGCCACCAGGAGCCTAGGGACATTTTCTCTACTATAGTCTCAGAACGGGCCCTTTGGATGGAGCACGTCCTTTTCCTGACATGTGAGAGCTGCGTGAAACTGCCTACAGCTCTTGCTTGGGAAAGGTGTGTGACCCAATTAAAGCCAACCTGAGTTAAGTTGAAGACTTTAGTTGAAGCTCTTCAGAAAGAATCATTACTCTGCTAGACCTGCACCTAAAAGGATGCTAAAGACTACAGCATAGAGAAGGCTACTCTGAGGGTGAGGATGGAAGAGAGGAGAACCAAGAAATGGAGAGAAATTTGGACTTCTGCTACTTTTTAAAATCTTTAATGCCAACTACCTAAGGCATTTCTTTTCAGTTACAGAGGCATACATTCCTTTTGGTTTAAGCAAGCATCAGGCAGGTTTTCTGAACTTTCAGCTTAAGAAAGTCCTGAGTGATACAGAGTGATACAGCGGAAGGATGAGATGATCAGAGGGAAGTGAGAAGTTCCCTCTGGGTGTGTTCTCAGGGAAAGAGCTCCTTGCTGGGAGGAGGGAAGGGGCTCAGAGGCTGGGGAAGCCAATAGCTGCCTTCTTAGCTATTTACCCTGCATTGTGCACAGGCTTACAAAATAATAGCATCGCTAGGATTCAGAATCAAAAGAAAAGTCATTATGAACTCATAGAACTCTCTAGACCATTTTTCAAACTGTACCTATATAAGTATTCTAATGGAGCCAAATGCAGCTTCTATTGCATTCACAGGCCCCTACATTTCAGAACTTCTTCCTGAAAAACTCTATTCCTACCTATACATCTTACAAATGTATTCAAAACTGTCTTCAATTTGAAAATCTTTCTCCGTCAGATAATAAATCATTCTTATAGCTCACGCTTTCAATCATTCTGTTTTCTGAAAAGTTCTTTTACTCATTTTTTTTCCATGAAGATCTTTCTTCCTTGAAGTTCAGCTCACATACCACCATCTCAATGATGCCTTGCATATCAGCTTTCTCTCTTAAATCATAAAACATGTGTTTATGCAATTGTTTTTTCTGTCCACAATATTAATCAAATACTCATTAATGTAATGAATGCTTTGCTCATCCAGTTCAATTCAGTTATTTAGTTGTGTCCAACTATTTGGGACCCCATGGACTGCAGCATGACAGTTCTCCCTGTCCATCACCAACACATGGAGCTTACTCAAACTCATGTCCATTGAGTTGGTGATGCCATCCAACCATCTCATCCTCTGTCATCTCCTCCTCCTCCTGCCTTCAATCTTTTCCAGAAAGGGTCTTTTTCAAAGGGCCAGTTCTTCACATCAGGTGGCCAAAGTACTGGAGTTTTAGCTTCAACATCAATCCTTCCAATGAATATACAGGACTGATTTCCTTTAGGATTGATTAATTAGATATCCTTGCAGTCCAAGGGATTCTCAAGAGTCTTCTTCAATACCACAGTTCAATACCAAGCATCAATTCTTCGGCACTCAGCTTTCTTTATGGTCCAACTCTCACATTCACACATGCTGCTGCTGCTGCTGCTAAATCACTTCAGTTGTGTCTGACTCTGTGTGACCCTATAGACGGCAGCCCACCAGGCTCCCCCGGTCCTGGGATTCTCAAGGCAACATTGGAGTGGGTTGCCATTGTCTTCTCCAATGCATGAAAGTGAAAAGTGAAAGTGAAGTTGTTCAATCATGTCCGACTCTTAGCGACCCCATGGACTGCAGCCTACCAGGCTCCTCTGTCCATGGGATTTTCCAGGCAAGAGTACTGGAGTGGGTTGCCATTGACTTCTCTGATCCATACATGACTACTGGAAAAACCATAGCTTTGACTAGCAGGGTCCTTGTTGGCAGTGAAATATCTCTGCTTTTTAGTATGCTATCTAGGTTGGCCATAGTTTTCTTCCAAGGATCAAGTGTCTTTTAATTTCATGGCTGCAGTCAGCATCTGGAGTGATTTCGGAGCACAAGAAAAGAAAGTCTGCCACTGTTTCCATTGTTTCCCCATCTATTTGCCATGAATTGATGGGACTGGATGCCATGATCTTAGTTTTCCGAATGTTGAGTTTTAAGCCAGCGTTTTCACTCTCTTCTTTCACATTCATCAAGAGGCTCTTTAGTTCCCCTTTGCTTTCTGCCATAACGGTAGTATCATCTGCATATCTGATGTTATTGATATTTCTCCCGGCAATCTTGATTCCAGCTTGTGCTTCATCCAGCCTGGCATTTTGCATGATGTATTCATTATATAAGGTAAATAAGCAGGGTGACAAAATACAGCCTTGATGTACTCCTTTCCCAATTTTGAACCAGTCCATTGATCTATGTCTGGTTCTAACTGTTGCTTCTTGACATGCATACAGGTTTCTCAGGAGGCGGGTAAGGTGGGCTGGTATTCCCATCTTTTGAAGAATTTTCCACAGTTTGTTGTGATCCATGCAGTCAAAGGCTTTGGCATAGTCAATAAAGCATAAGTAGAGGTTTTTCCCTGGAACTCTCTTGCTTTATCAATGATCCAATGGATGTTGGCAATTTGATCTCTGGTTCTTGTGCCTTTTCTAAATCCAGCTTGAACATCTGGAAGTTCATGGTTCGTGTACTATTGAAGCCTCACTTGGAGAATTTTGAGCATTACTTTGCTAGTATGTGAGCTGAGTGCAATTATGTGGTAATTGAATATTCTTTGGTGTTGCCTTTCTTTGGGGTTGGGATGAAAACTGACCTTTTCCAATCCTGCGGCCACTGCTGAGTTTTCCAAATATGCTGGCATATTGAGTGCAGCACTTTCACAGCATCATCTTCCAGGATTTGAAATAGCTCAACTGGAATTCCATCACCTCCACTAGCTTTGTTTGTAGTGATGCTTTCTAAGGCCCACTTGACTTCACATTCCAGGATGTCTGGCTCTAGGTGAGTGATCACACCATTGTGGTTATCTGGGTCATGAAGATTTCTTTTTGTATAGTTCGTCTGTGTATTCTTGCCACCTCTTCTTAATATCTTCTGCTTCTGTTAGGTCCCTACCATTTCCATCCTTTATTGTGCCCATCTTTGCATGAAATGTTCCTTGGTATCTCTAATTTTCTTGATGCAATCTCTAGTCTTTCCCATTCTATTGTTTTCCTCTGTTTCTTTGGATTGTTCCCTGAGGAAGGCTTTCTTATCTCTCTGTGCTGTTGTTTGGGTCTCTACATTCAGAAGGGTATATATTTTCTTTTCTCCTTTCCCTTTGCTTCTCTTCTTTTATCAGCTATTTGTAAGGCCTCCTGAGTCAACCATCTTGCCTTTTTGCATTTATTTTTCTTGATCACTGCCTCCTGTACAAAGTTATAAACCTCCACCCATGCCTCTCACATCTCCTACATTGACAGGATAGATTCTTTCCCACTTGTGCCACTGGAAAGGGGGCTTTGCTCATTACTTAGGATTAAAAATAAAATCTAGACTATACCTCTTCCATAAAAGACCTTACAGTCTACGGGGAATTATAAGTAAGTACATTAAGAATTTACTAATCTCTGAAATGAACTTCCAAACATCTAATTACAAGTGAGAAAATCAGAAGAAAACAGGAGATACATGAGGTGTTGAGTGAGAAGGTGAGAGGTGACAGGGTGAGATTCTACTCAAGTAAAAAGCAGATATTTGTTCATGAAGATACTTTCATGCCCTTCGTCATCATGAAGGGAAGTAAATGGAAACCCACGTCATGATTTTAGGTAAGAGTACAGCATCACTAGATTGCATATTAAATGTTCATTTCGGGATTAGATTGGAGTATGAAAAGGATAATCTTTCACACTGATTTGCCTGAGACAGTCCTGGTTCATATTTGCTGTTTGAGCATAATTATGAATTGTCTCCTGTCAGTCTCAAAAACATCCTGTCTTGCAGTATGGTACTGGCACAAAGACAGAAAAATAGATCAATGGAACAAAATAGAAAGCCCAAAGATAAATCCACACACCTATGGATACCTCATCTTTGACAAAGGAGGCAAGAATATACAATGGAATAAAGACAATCTCTTTTACAAGTGGTGCTGGGAAAACTGGTCAACCACTTGTAAAAGAATGAAACCAGAACACTTTCTAACACTGTACATAAAAATAAACTCAAAATGGATTAAAGATCTAAATGTAAGACCAGAAACTATAAAACTCTTAGAGGAAAACATAGGCAAAACACTCTCTGACATAAATCACAGCAGGATCCTCTATGAGCCACTTCCCAGAGTAATGGAAATAAAAGCAAAAATAAACAAATGGGACCTAATTAAACTTAAAAGCTTTTGCACAATGAAGGAAACTATAAGCAAGGTGAAAAGACAGCCTTCAGAATGGGAGAAAATAATAGTAAATGAAGTAAGTGACAAAGAATCTCAAAAATATACAAGCAGCTCCTGCAGCTCAATTCCAGAAAAATAAATGACCGAATCAAAAAATGCGCCAAAGAACTAAACAGACATTTCTCCAAAGACACACAGATGGCTAACAAACACATGAAAAGATGCTCAACATCACTCAGTATCAGATAAATGCAAATCAAAATCACAATGAGGTACCATTTCACGCCAATCAGAATGGCTGGTATCAAAAAGTCTACAAACAATTAATGCTGGAGAGGGTGTGGACAAAAGGGAACCCTCTTACACTATCGGTGGGAAAACAAACTACTACAGCCACTATGGAGAACAGTGTGGAGATTCCTTAAATAACTGGAAATAGAACTGCCTTATGACCCAGCAATCCCACTGCTGGGCATACACACTGAGGAAACCAGAATTGAAAGAGACACGTGTACCCCAATGTTCATCACAGCACTGTTTATAATAGCCAGGACATGGAAGCAACCTAGATGTCCATCAGCAGACGAATGGATAAGAAAGCTGTGGTACATATACACAATGGAGTATTACTCATCTATTAAAAAGAATGCATTTGAATCATGCATTCTAATGAGGTGGATGAAACTGGAGCCTATTATATAGAGTGAAGTAAGCCAGAAATAAAAACACCAATACAGTATTTGAATACATATATATGGAGTTTAGAAAGATAGTAACAATGATCTTATATGCAAGAGAGCAAAAGAGACACAGATGTAAAGAATAGACTTTTGGACTCTGTGGGAGAAGGTATGGGTGGGATGATTTGAGAGAATAGCATTGAAACATGTGTATTACCATATGTGAAACAGATCACCAGTCCAGGTTCAGTGCATGAGACAGGGTGCTCAGGGCTGGTGCACTCGGATAACCCTGAGGGATAGGATGGGGAGGGAGGTGAGAGGGAGGTTCAGGATGGGGAACACATGTACACCCATGGCTGATTCATGTCAAAGTATGGCAAAACCACTACAATATTGTAAAGTAGTTAGCCTCCAATTAAAATAAATAAGTAAAAAAAATGTCCTGCCTTGGACAGTTAGTTATGTAATCTTCTTAAGAGTGGATTACACTGGAAGATAATTAAAATGAAACAAGAGAGGCCAGCCGGAAGTGTGCTGCCTGGACACAGCTTAGAGAGAAGGCACCTAAACCAAGTTATGGGACAGGGAGAGGGAAAGAAAAAAGAAAAAAAGAAGCATTTTTTTTTCTCTACTACAGTCAATTACCTGTAGCTTGATCTAGCACTTACTACATTTTGTTTTGTGTTAAGATTCCTTGTTTATATGCTTATTTTCCCCATCCAATCTTAAATTCCATGAGAGTAAAAACTACATCTTCAAGTTCTGCTTTCCTTCAGAGATAGTGCAATGCCTTGAATAAACTGCTTACTGAGTAAGTATACATTGATTTGAATTAATAAAACTTTACCAGCACGTTTTACAATGAGAAATAAATAATTAAAGGCCTTTGCAGAGTTCTTTAAAATTCAACAAAGCAGAATTTTATCCTCTTGAGTCAATAGCCTGCAACATGCAAAATTCAATGTAGAATTTTAAGCCTTTCTTGCTAGTTCTACTGAATGACTTTATCATACTGGATGACCAAATGAGGTCTCTATTACTTAACATTAAAGTTGATATGAATAGAAGGGTTATTTGCCACCAGTTGATAGCAGAGGGACTTTGGGTTTGGCTCTCAACAAAAAGTTTTTTAAATGAGTGACAAAATTCTCCATTTTTGTAATAGTTGGCACAGACAAGCCTCTATGTCTTCATACTCTGTGTTTCCATACTATCCTGTACAATATTTTACATGGTTTATAGTGTTGTATTGAAATTACTTGGATATATGTCCTTGAGCTTCTCAAGGTAAAAATTGTAATGTATTCATCATTGTATTTCTATTGCCTAGAAAACTCCTGGTACTCAACCTGGGTTTATTCCTCTGGAAGCATCCACTTTTATGTGTTGACCTTTGTAGACACAATGCTTTAAATTAAACCACCCGAGAAACAATCATTCATCTAATCACACTATTGAAGAAAAGAAGATGCCATTCAGAACTGTAAATCTGCTAGTACCTGCAAAAACAAGGGAGCATCAGAGCAGATCATCTATCCATCTTATTTTTATGATATAAGTAGATATCCACACACTACTGTAAATAACTTGCAATATAAATGTACAGTGTTCAGTTTAAGCTTTCTTCTCAAATTAAATTGTTTTAGGATTTCCTGGAGAATTTCTATTTCAAGGCTATCAGCAGGATAACTGTGATTCCATACATGGAATCTTGCATTAAGTAGGAAATTTGCTGCTACGGAGTTTAACCACTTTGGTCTTCTTTCAGTGCTGCAGTTTCTCTCAGCCTGAAATATACACAATTCAATACTGTGCCTGCTTGGTCCTATTTAATTTGCAGCACTAAGAGCATAACCACTTAGCAGGTATCCTTCATGTAAATCATGCTGACACCTACCCTTTATATTTTACAACCATTTATTCTCCGTCTCATTTTTCCTGAACTCAATAAAAACTATTTATGCCAAAAACTTCTTGATGGATCTCTAACTCCCTCATACTTTGATCTACTTTTCCCCAACAAGCCCAAAAGGGCTTGACCTCTATTATCAAAATCTCAATGCAGATGGAAGCTCTGATGAGATTCTAATTAAGTGAAAACCTTTCTGTAATTATACATGTTCACTATTTAATGAGACTCTTTCTATAATTAGAAATTTATTTGGACACTTGAAAATTTCAGAGGCGGTTGCTGGGGTGCTCTAATTCAAACATTTTTCATTCATGAGGGGGCAAAGTTCTCTTCCCCACAAATGTATCACTGCCAGGGGAAATTTCTCCTTTAATTAAGTGTACTCCTTTGTTGAATGATGACCCCACAAAACCTACTTTCACTCTTCTTTCTTTTTTCTTAACCTTTGGCCAAAGTTGGTGCCCTATGAGATGGTAACAGTTTTGGTGTTCACTGGAGGCCAAAACAGTTTATAATTATTATTTTTAAAAAAATATATAATGTGCTTTTTACCCTGAAAAGAACCACAGAAGACTTTGAGTTTGTTGGGAGTAATGAAGACAGTGGTTAAAAAAAAGAGTGAGCGAGAGAGAGAGAAATTAAGGGGAGGAGACAAGGACAGCCTCCTCTCTGGTTAATGACTGGAGCAGGCAGGAGGGAGAGAGAAACCTTGAGACATGCCGCTCACCGCAGTGATGCTTTCCTCCAAGAGTTTTGCTTTCTTCTTGCTTTCTTTCTATACCTTGGATCATTTCATGCCAAATCACTTTCTCTTAAATAGTCTGTCCTTGTTCCTTCCTCCTCAGTATTCTAGAGAAATTACATTCCTCCCTGACTGGTGCACCCATAGGACACCAGGTTTTACTCACAAGTAGAAGTCCCCACACTGTGAACCAGAGGGTCACAAAAGACTAACCCGGGGGCTGGGAATGAAGTCCCTGCAGGGTCCTGACCGACCAACAGGGCTGGGCCCGAGGATGCCTTTTCTATGCTTTCAAAACCATATTAAGGACTTTTGTTCATTGGCCTGCCAAGGTTGAAAATCAATTCTTTTCTTCCCAGCTGGGAGGATGTCAACACTCTTTCTGTCCATTTAGAGAATCATAACATTTCCCATCTTTTAGAATAAACTTTAGCAACTTTAGTGCAACATCTGAGGAAATGAAGACACTGAGAAAAATGATGTACTCCAAATCTCAAAGTGCCCAGATCCTCAGGACCAAACGGTCCGAAATCCCACTTTGCTGTGTAGAGGAATCTGAGGGAAAACATTCAAGAGAGGCAGTAAGCAAAGGAAACGTGGAAAGACCTCTTTAATGACATTTATAGCATCAAATAAGACAAAATAGAGATATTGCTGGCAATGCGTATGGACTTAAATCCTACTTGTGCATCAAATCACTTTCTCACTTAGGCATTGGTACTATACTAATTTACTTTTGATTTGCTGTGAATCTTGAAAAATTTGTTTCATGAGTGTGTTTAAAATTACATTTTTAAGTAAGTAGCTTGAGAATAAGGATGTGCTTTCTTCGTTGATCTCCCCCATGGAGTCAAGGGCAGACAGGGTGAGAGGAGTAGATAGCTCCTCCATGATGGATATTAGGACAGTAACTTAAAAATGACCCTTTTCAATGCAGAAACTCAACATGCGAAAATGTAAGTGGATTTCCAGTAAAAGTACACATTTTTCCATGCATCAAAGATTTCATATGTTTAGAAGATTTGTGGATAATTTGATTATTCTAAATACACATCAGTATGTCCCTATATTGGAGCTTTCAAAAATTCTCAAACAAAAGTGGTATGCTATTATCTACCCTAGAGTATTTAAACAGACTATTTAAATTCTTTACCTTTCAATTTCTCTTCCTCAGTGACTATTATTTACTCCAAGAGAAAGTTCAAGTTTATGGATAACATCATTTATTTGTGACAGAATAAATCTTTTAAATCTGATAGAAATTACAAGGTTATAAAGTATATTAAGTCCTCTAACAGATGACTTAACTTCTACACTTTCTGACATTTTCTGCAATAACATTTTATTTTAAATGTCAACCATACATAAATTCAATCTCGTCACAGACACTGAGATGTTCCAAAGTTCTCAATTTTAGACAGGAGGGTACTGGGGCCGGTGGTGAGGAATAAGGCCAGAGAGAAAGAGAATAACTTTAAAATCCTGTATCTGAAAATGCCTTAAAATGTTCATCCCTTCTGAAAGTTAAAAAAAAATGCCAACCTGAAATGTGGCAATAAATTATGCAATGCATCATAAATTTTGAATTGCCCACTGTAGCTCTGGTACAATGTTTCAGAACAATGTCATTGAGAAGGAAACATCAAATGCCACTTCTTCTTGTGTTTGCAATACAATTTATTTGTATTTAAGGAAACATACAACCACACATTTAAATTAAAGCAATCGATCAATATTTTAGATGTGAGATGGTTCATAAGATGTTCACATAAGCACATTTACTTCTGATTTCATAAATTTAGAGGGCAAAAATTAATTTCATCTCAGGATTATGAGTTTATATCTGGGTCTGATATGTAACAAAACTAGAAAAAGGTTATATTATTTTTAATTACTATAAATTTGATGATGTTGTGGGCATTAATGTGAAAAATGAGTTATTTTAAATCAACTTTAATTTTTCAATACTATGTAAAATAATTTTACTCTAAGACTTTTTTCCTAAAATGAAGATGATTATTAAAGTAGCACTAACTCAATAGCTGGTGATATTACACATTTGTAAAATTACTTCTCATCGATGGGTATGGTTTCTCATACACATATTCATTACCTTTCAGATGAATTGCTCGAATGGAGTTCTATTTCTATTCTCCTTTTTCCCTGCTGGGGGCAATGTCCCTCCATAACCATTTAGGAAATGCCTAGAAACTACTCACAGAGAAATAGAATGTTCTTTTAAGAAAGAGTATCAGTCACTAAAGTGAAATGGAAGCAGCATGCCAAATCTATGTCCTAATAAAACATTTTAACAATTGCAAACCTGTAAAGTTTTATAGCTTATTTCTACAACCTGCATAGTAACATTTTTTAAAAATGATGCAATAATGAATAGAAATGAAATCATTTTTTCCCACCTGCATGATAATTTTATATAGAAAGTGTTTATTACTAAAATCCTTAGAGCCCCCTAAAACTGGCTATACATTTTCTTCATGATACTTCCTATAATTCATAAATTGAAGGGATGGAAGACAAGAAATGAATAATAGATTGGAAAGAATACTCTTATTTAGCTACAGAGAAAATCATAGCAATCTATGCAGGAAATCACAGTCTTATTTCACATATCAAAATTAATATTTTATATTTAACTGTCATTCTATCCCTTTAAAATTCATTTTTCAATGCTTATAATTATTTAAGAATAATGTATAGTGATAAAGATAAAATTTAATTAAAGAAGTTGTGCTAAAACTGTAAAACAACATGATGAAATGCATTTCTTATATACATAAACTATTTTAACATTGTTTCTTTATAAAGAGTTAGATGCAAGCAAACATCAAGCTCTTATTATCAAATTATCAAATACACACACACACACACACACACCCAATTAAACATAGAGAAAAGTGTTAAAACACTATTTCTTACAATTTTTAAAACCTTGTTTAACAGAATTCAAACAGCAAGATGAATACTATTATCAATTAGGTCTTATCTGAGAATTCTGGACTGGGTGCTCTCTCTCCCTTTTGATGCATTAAAACTGCTTTTATTCTGGAATTATTTACAGGAGTAATTACAGTCCATATTGTATTTTCTTTTGCTGTGTTCACATCTGTTCTTTACTTACAAGGACTCCTTAAACTAACAATTGTGATATATTTATTCATTTTTCTTTCTTTTATCCCATTATTTCTCCAATGTTGCAGATATGATAGTATAACATGTATTACAATATTTTCCCACAAGCAAGATATGAAAAAAAAAAGGTATGCACAAATCAGTTTTCTCCTAAGTTTTAGGTAAGCATGCTTCTCATTTAATAAGAATAAATCGGTACTGGTATATACCAATAAATTGGACTTAGTATCAATACTTAGTTTTTCTCAGTATCTCAACAGTCTCTGCTTAAGAAAAGGGTATGACTATTAGTATTCCTTCAGACATGGAAATAAGGAAAACTAAGTTATCTTCTCAGAACAAACTTCACACACACATGCGGATGTGTGCGTCTGTGTGCGTACACACACACACACACACACACACACACACACACACTGCCTAGATCATAATTTGCAAAATACAGTTAGAGATAGAATGAATAAAAGGAAAGAATAAGAATTGAAAACAAGAAAATGTCTATTGCTTCTATTTATGGTGAAACTAACAGGAATGTGTTAGACACATTAGGCTCCATCATACAGAAAAAAAGAAAGAAAAAGCAAGAATCAATGTGGATGTCTGTGAAAGTCTTGGGCTATACTGTCACCTACACTATGATTAAGACTATAGTTGCCTAATTAGACTGGTTTAGATTGTTCCCCCAACAAATTAGATGATTGGTTAAAGGGCAGAAACTTCTTAGGCAAAGGGGGCTCTTCAGATAGTGGAATATGAGGAAACATAGCCCTGTTTTTGAAGTCTGCAGACAAACAGGATCTGAATGCAAGGGTGTGTGAGAAATACAATACTTTCACAATTTTCTTTCCAAACCTCTGGTCTGTCCTACCAAATGAACTTAAGGACTTAGGACATGGTGAAAATTCTACTGCACTGTAGACGTGAAATAGAACTTGTTAAACATTTGGATCATTTCTTTGCTTCATAACCATGCTAAGAAAGCAAATATCTGATTTTTTTTTTAAGTTTTTTTCATGTTGTCTGGCCCAAATTGAAAATGTGTATTTTAATACAGATAGGAGCATTCTGGTGTGGATGACAGTGGTCAATATAAATAATTTATTATGCTAGCTTATTTATCAATCTCATATAAGCTTTAGATAATGAAAGTTCATATTTGAGTGATAGGACTTATCTCACTCTGTGGATATAATCAAAACCTTTAGCCTCTAAAAATGAGTAACAAATCTCTTGGTAGAATAGACTTTCATTCAGTTTTGCAACCAATAAAAAGTAAGATGAGAGCTGTAACTCACTCTTAATTTTATGTGTATATATGTATATATGCAAGAATATATGCATATGCTTATGAATAGGGTCATTACTAAAAACCTACTGGTTATATCTGTCAGCAAATTTGGAAAGCTCAGCAGTGGCCACAGGACTGGAAAAGGTCAGTTTTCATTCTGATCTCAAAGAAAGGTGATGCCAAAGAATGCTCAAACTACCATACAATTGTGCTCATTTTACATGTTACAAACATAATGCGCAAAATCCTTCAAGCTAGGCTTCAACAGTATGGGAATTGAGAACTTCCAGATATACAAGCTGAATTTAGAAAAGGCAGAGGAACCAGAGATCAAAGGGCTGACATTCGTTGGATCATTGAAAAAGCAGGGAAATTACAGAGAGAACATCTACTGCTTCATTAACTATGCTAGGGCCAGGAAGCAACAGTTAGAACTGGACGTGGAACAACAGATTGGTTCCAAATAGGAAAAGCAGTATGTCAAGGCTGTATACTGTCACCCTGCTTATTTAACTTATATGCAGAGTACATAATGAGAAAAGCTGGGCTGGAAGAAGCACAAGCTGGAATCAAGATTGCCCAGAGAAATATCAATAACCTCAGATATGCAGATGACACCACCCTTATGGCAGAAAGTGAAGAAGAACTAAAGAGCCTCTTGATGAAGTGAAAGAGGAGAGTTAAAAAGTTGGCTTAAAGCTCAACATTCAGAAAAATAAGATCATGGTGTCTGGTCCCACCACTTCATTGCAAATAGATGGGGAAACAGTGGAAACAGTGGCTGACTTTATTTTTGGGGCTCCAAAACACTGCAGATGGTGATTGCAGTCATGAAATTAAAAGACTCTTACTCCTTGGAAGGAAGGTTATGACCAACCTAGATAGTATATTCAAAAGCAGAGACATTCCTTTGCCAACAAAAGTCCATCTAGTCAAGGCTATGGTTTTTCCAGTGGTCATGTATGGATGTGAGAGTTGGACTGTGAAGAAAGCTGAGCACTGAAGAATTGATGCTTTTGAACTGTGGTTGGAGAAGACTCTTGAGAGTCCCTTGGACTGCAAGGCGATCCAACCAGTCCATCCTAAAGGGGATCAGCCCTGGGTGTTTATTGGAAGGACTGATGTTGAAGCTGAAACTCCAATACTTTGTCCACCTGATGTGAAGAGCTGATTCATTGGAAAAGACCGTGATGCTGGGAAAGACTGAGGAGAGGAGGAGAAGGGGACAACAGAGGATGAGATGGTTGGATGGCATCACCGACTCAATGGACATGGGTTTGGGTGGACTCCGGGAGTTGGTGATGGACAGGGGGGCCTGGCGTGCTGTGGTTCATGGGGTCGCAAAGAGTCAGACACGACTGAGCAACTGAACTGAACTGAATTGAACTGAAGCCCTTGACTGTGTGGATCACAACAAACTGTGGAAAACTCTTAAGGAGATGGGGATACCAGATCACTTGAGAAACCCATCTTCTGTGAAACCTGCATGCAGGCCAAGAAGCAACAGTTAGAACTGGAGATGGAACAATGCACAATGGTTCAAAATTGGGAAAGGAATGTGTCACTTCTGTATATTGTCACTCTGTATATTTAACTTATATGCAGAGTACATCATGGGAAATGCCAGGCTGGATGAATCACAAGCTGGCATCAAGATTGCCAGGGGAAATATCAATAACCTCAGATATGCAGACGGCACCACCCTTATGGCAGAAAGTGAAGAGGAACTTAAGAGCCTTTTGATGAAAGTGAAAGAGGAGAATGAAAAAGCTGGGTTATAAGCAACATTCAAAAAACTAATATCATGGCTTCCAGTCCAATCACGTCACGGCAAATAGATGGGGAAACAATAGAAACAGTAATATATTATTTTCTTGGGCTACAAAATTACTGTGGATGGTGACTGCAGGCATGAAATTAAAAGACTCTTGCTCCTTGAAAGAAAACTATGAGAAACCTAGACAGCATTTTAAAAAGTAGAGACATTGCTGACAAAGAAACGGATCGTCACAGCCATACTTTTCCAGTAGTCATGTATGGATGTGAGAGTTGGAACATAAAGAATGCTGAGCACTGGAGTATAGATGCTTTTGAAGTGTGGTTTAGAGAAGACTTCTTGAGAGAGTCCCCTGGACAGCAAAGAGATCAAATTAGTCAGTCCTAAAGGAAATCAGTCCTGAACATTCATTCAAAGGACTGATACTGAAGCTGAAGTTCCAATATTTTGGCCACGTGATGTGAAGAGCTGACTCGCTGGAAAAGACCCTGATGCTGGGAAAGATTGGGAGCAGGGGGAGAAGGGGGCAGAGGAGGATAAGATGTTTGGATGGCATCACTGACTCACTAGGCCTCACTGACTCAATAGACATGTGTTTGAGCAAACTCCAGAAGATAGCGAAGGGCAGAGAAGCCTGACATGCTGCAGTCTTGGGGTCACAAAGAGTCAGATATGACTTAGCAACTGAGCAAAAACAACAACCGATTTTATCTAGATATATTTAATCCTGGAGATAAAGATGGTCTGAAAACTATAACTGAATGCTTCTGTAGTCATAATCTTACTCCTGATTACCATAAGTGTTCTTCTCCTAAACATTCCATCAGCAGCTCTTATTTCAACACGGTTAACAGAAACCAACATGGTCTATGTGAAACCTGGCACTCCCTCTAATTTTTAATTACACGATCGTCTCAGTCTTAAAATCAGAGTCTTCTTTTAGTCCTTTCCTCAAGAGATCATGAGCTTTGGGAGACAGACAAAACCAGATCCTGGGACTAGAGGCAATTTATTTCACATTTCTCATCCTCCATTTCTTGTGTATAAAACAGGACTAATGATACAGTACTTGCAGTATTGCTGAAGGCGAAGAAATGTGATGATGCCTGCATAAAGCTGAGCAGAGTTCTGGTTCAAAAGGAAAGCTCAATAAATGCTGGGCCAAAGACATAGTAGGTATATTATAATCTTGATATAACCAGAAGCAATATATGAAACAGCTATGCCAGGAAGACAGCTGACTTTTTCCTTAATTAAACCACAAAACTATGAGATTTTTGTGGAATTGTGCCTTATAAACAACCAGCAGTAGAATTCTCAGTGGAAGAATGGTACTAAGCCTAGCATAAATCTTAGCAGCTGCTACAAACAACTGGTTGGGTATACATTTCTGCACAATGAAAAGCAAGATTCCAACTGTCATCATTATCAAAGAATAAAGTCTTCACACAGAAAACAACTTTGAGCTTGGCATATGGTACAGAGATAGTAACCGGTAACTTCAAAGCTGTTTCAGACATATCAAACTGTCTCATAACTTGTGCAAGCTGATGGATTCTTAGATGTCATCCAAATTTCTTCTTTCACAGTTGAAGCTAATGAGAATTAGCGGAGTTAGGCTCTGTTTGCAAGGTCACCCCGTGGGTAATGACAGTGTGTAAGCTGGAACTGACACTCTTTCCTCCTAAGCCCAGGGTTTCTCTCTTCACTGTACCCTTCCATCCCTTAAACACGACTTTCAAGGTCAATGGCAAGAGTACTGGAGTGGGGTGCCATTGATACACTTTAGGTGTTATTTATTCTGATTCAAGAAAAACTGTATTGGACAGTGCACCTTGCCATCAGTTTATCAAACTAGTGTGAGTACTGGTTTGGTGTATAATCTTTTAAAGTTTAAGAATATGCTAGTTGAAGACTGGCATTCCAATTGAAACGTAAATGCACGTTCTACCACACCATTAGAGTAAATTATTCTCATTTGTAGAGTGTAGATCCATGTCTTTTTATCATTCATTCATTTGCTCACTGATTTATTCATTCATCCAAAAACATCAGCTTGATCCTGCCTAATATCTCTGAAATTCTGTTTACGGGAAAAGGAGAGACGATCTGTGTTACTGTTTTACTGTCTAGTGAGTTTTTAATCAAAATTCATACCATACTTAAATACTGATCAAACACAAAAAACAAAATCTACTGTAGCTATCTAAGTGATATTATAGAAAAAAATGTATGAAACTTGAATATATACAACTTTTAGGAAAAAAATCTGGAATATTATTGAGACAGCTGTTTATAGATTTATAAAAGATTGTGCCATTAGGAACAGACTCACACAGGAAGTATTTTATACCTTGGGTATATATTAAGGAATAACAGATCTTTTATTTTATCCTGAAACATTAATTGCAACAGATTTATGAATGACCTAATTCTCTATTAAGTTTTAGCAATAAAAACTTTATTACAACACTTGTTATAAGAAATGTGACATAAAATTTTAAAAAGCAATTCTCAAATATTGTGTTTATTGTCTTGGCCTTGAAAGGTATTTTTCCCCATGATTAGCATGCCTCTATAATTTTAAGTGCCTTTCTGGTTTATGTTAAATTGTATATTTAATAATTTAGGTAAGCATGAAAGCCAAGATAAGAACTCAGATAAAATATCTATTCCCTCTACTTGCCTCAAAGATCCATGAATCTATTAAAATATATGTTTATACTCTTCACCATCCTAGGGTTCATTTACAGAATGTTAAATAAATTTATACTGTATTGGGCTTAAGTCTTCAGAAATTGTAGTTGCTTTCTTAATTTAAACTGAATAAAGATAGAAAATAATGTCCTTTGCTTTTTAAGAGGTATTTCTTAGCTTTTGCAAAATCTAATGTGACTTAAATTAGAAAACACTAAAATTCCACAAGCAGCTACAATATCTCTGAGAAAGGCAAAATGAAAGAAATATAATGCCTAAACATTAAATAATTTACTAAACTTATCTGGTCAATTTTATTGGGAAAAATTAAAATATAATTTAATGGAAATGCTGATTTTTATAAAAATTCTTAAGTATTTGAAAATTCACATTAGTGAAAATTCATATAAAGTCTTATAACAAGACACGTCTAAGTAGGTTCTAAATAGATACAAATAATGTAATATACCAATAAAAGAAGTTAACAGAATACAGTTTCTCTAAAGGTAGAAATACTGCTTATTTTCTTTGTTTTCCAGAATCTCTTTCTCAGGAGTTGAGCACAGTAGATGTCACTCAATCAGTGTTAGTTAAGAGAACTCCTACATCAGAGATAGTAGCTAATGGAAAGGAAATAAACCCATCATTGAAAATGTTATGCAAAATTCTCCATAAATAAAAATATTTCATCAATTTGAAGCTTTATCCAATACGGAGCATATATGCAACTCTTGAAATGATGAGTCATAAAATACACATGGTTTTACTGTATCCACTCATAAAAGATTGCAGGTAACCTTTATAATCATTTTTCCCCACAAACCTAATATACTTTATGCATTTACTCATTTAGTGGAGGTCTGCATTTCCGATTTGTAAATCTAGATGTCTGTGTATGTTTATAGATCTTTGCCCCATGTTGACTTGGTGAAACAAAAGACAAAGGAACTATAGGAAGAAAAGCTTAAATCAACTATTTTTATTTGTACAGGAGGAAGAGACACAGCAATACCTAGAGTGAAAACTGGATTGAGTGATGTGTGTTGTTAAGCTATACAACTCACTGCAACCATATTACATTTATACCTTTGCAGCTGGAAAAACACTTTCTCTAAACCATTTTAGCTTCCTCACTCCTGGGTGTCACAGACACAAATGTTTTTCCAGACACAGAAAAGGACGCAGAGATAAAGCCAGTAAGCGAGGAAGACAAGACCCTGAATTCACTTGCTGCCACTGGGTATCAGAGCTTGCTTGTCAATAAATTAGATGTATCTTTAGAAATAAATACTTGTGCTTGAGTATAAGGGTGTGTGTGTGAGTGTGTGCACATGCTTGTGTGCAAATCAATTACTTCACATTTCAAATCTCTAAGTCTCATAGTGTCTGAAGTTACCACAAGTCAGGGTAGGAGGCTGAGATGAAAAACTCCTGACTACTGATGCAGAGCTAAATGGAAAAGGGTAACTCTCTAAGTTCATTCTGTAATTTGATCTTATTTCTGAGCTTCAAATTATAGCAAGTCTTAAACCCGTACCAATGGATCCGATGCCATCTTCAATTCTCTGTAATCGAGTGTTAACAAGCTGTTTCCATACTGATGCTTTTGCTCTCACTCCGAAGCATTTTTGAAACCACTCTTATCCATTTCCTTTGTCCTTAAGAGGACTTCACTCCAACTTGCCTATTTCCCCTGACTACTTCTTCATGTGATCCCTCAACTTTGTAACTGAGGGTTTGTGAGAGCATCTCTTTTCTGAAGGATTCACAAAATTATGCTGGAAAGAATGTTTCAAAATGTAAACACTTCATATTTTAGGCAAAGAGGTTGGAGTAAAGAGCACAAAGCAAAGTTGAGTAAATACACAAAAAAATCTGATTTTATATGCTAGACTATAACTCCCAACTAATTCTCCTATCTCTGTCCCCAGCCCCAGTCCAGAATATAGTATGTAGGAACAACATAGATGAATTCATAAAACCCTAAGAATGTTCATTAAAACTTTCTAATTTGGAGAGATGTGGACTAGGGAATGAGTATGTAGCCTTAGAAAAGTCAGGAAATTTTTTGAGCAGATGGGGAGATTGAGCAAAGTTTCCCAGCACACTCTGTGATGTCAGGCTATATGTGTGAAGGGGAAGAGAAAAAGCCAAAACCAAGCACAGAAGGACTTGGTGACTTCACTGTTGAGTGAACAGAGGTGACTGCATGAGGGATTAATATTGTTGAGAAGACAAAGCCGAATCTCCATCTCTCCTCAGCCCCAGTGCAGAACATGTTCACCAAATGCACAAGCCCCTGGGTGAGAAGAACGGAGAGAAAAGCAGGCTTCAAATCTCGAACAGGAACTAGAGTTAGGGACATGCCATTCTTTGAAAATGAATCTCCAGTGAAAAATACACTTATTATATATTAACATCACATAGAAGGTCTGGATAAAGTTGCCCTTATTGAGCAGAAGCAAGAAAGGGCATGAAAGAAACGTTCCAGCAGAGTACAAACCAAAGAGGAAGTGCTGAGGCTGGAAGCACTGAAGGAAGAAATGAGAGAGAAGACAGAAGGAGAACCCAAGAGACAAAGCCTCAGGCCAATTCCTATTCTGGAATTCAACACAAGGTTAATAGAAATATACATTTTATAAGATGGTGCTAAAAGATAAGAATATAAAAAACAGGAGATGAAAAGGGAGATTGCAAAGTCTAGATGAAAACCGAACTAAAATCTTTGTGCATCTAAATTGCTTAAAATAGTGGATCTCACTGGAACTACCCAGAAGCTTTAAAAATACAGATGTCTTGATCACCTCCATATTTATTGATCTAATAGTAACTATGCTCTTGGCACTGTGCTCCATCTTGGTGACCACTGAAAAGAATACAGGAAAAAAATCAGAATTTTCAGTCTTAAAGTAGAGATTAGTCATTGCAATGTCACCATAAAGGTCTTCCAATTTAATACCAGTAGTGATGCTTGTGAAAGATGATAGTCCCTTTCTTTTCTGTCTCTTATCCTTCACCACCCCTTTTCAATTTCACTCCATGTACCAAAATAACTTTGACAACAAAGGTCCACCTAGTCAAGACTATGGTTTTTCCAGTGGTCATGTATGGTTGTGAGAGTTGGACTGTGAAGAAAGCTGAGCGCTGAAGAATTGATGCTTTTGAACTGTGGTGTTGGAGAAGACTCTTTAGAGTCCCTTGGACAGCAAGGGGATCCAACCAGTCCATCCTAAAGGAGATTAGTCCTGGGTGTTCATTGGAAGGGTTGATGCTGAAGCTGAAACTCCAATACTTTGTCCACCTGATGCGAAGAGCTGGCTCATTGGAAAAGACCCTGATGCTGGGAAAGATGGAGGGCAGGAGGAGAAGGGGACGGCAGAGGATGAGATGGTTGGATGGCATCGCCGACTTGATAGACATGGGTTTGGGTGGACTCCGGGAGTTGGTGATGGACAGGGGGGCCTGGTGTGCTACGGTTCTTGGGGTCTCAGAGTCAGACACGACTGAGAGACTGAACTGAACCAGAATAAAATGTTCCAGTTTTTCCTTTCCTTGCTTCCTTAGCTGCTATAGATGCATTACTCCTATGCTGGGTCATCAATGATGGGCAGTGTTTACAGTCACTCAAGGTTCTACATGCTCCATCAGTGAGAACAGTAATATGAACATAGAAAAATCCATGAGAAAAAAAATCCAGTGAGAATTATGTACCAAGCTGAGAACATAAAATAAGAATATTTCCTTTTTAAACAGTCCTCATAATGTCATCTTGACCTCTGGAAACTGTTGCAAGGAAGCTTCTCTTCCAGGGTTAGCCAGAGTCCATTTGTATATTTTATGTATAACTTACACAATCCAAGAGAATGCCTCATAGGTCTCCAAAATTTGGGGATAATTGAGGTCAGCATGGAATCTGATGGATGAGGAAACCTACCCACAACCAAGGAAAAGTAATGGAAAATAAATTTAAAACCATGACTCAGTGGACAGTGAAAATCAGTGATGGAGAAATGGACCATTTCTGCCTCAGAGGTTTTTCACTGTTCACTAAGTCAAGTCTGCCTGCTAATGGTTGGTAACTTGGCAGTTTTTCCACACTGGTAAATTTTTCAGCAGCTATGATCACCAGCTATCAACTGTCCATAAGGCTACTGCACGCCCATTGCCTTAGTGGATAAAAGGCACCAGTTTTCAAACAACTAGTACTTTTCAAAAATTTGGGGGTAGGAGTGTTTTGTAAAGTCATCACATTCAGCATGGAGAAAAAATATTTAGAAAATAACATTTTC
The DNA here is from genome assembly GCF_042477335.2 of Ovis canadensis. Taxonomy (NCBI): domain Eukaryota; kingdom Metazoa; phylum Chordata; class Mammalia; order Artiodactyla; family Bovidae; genus Ovis; species Ovis canadensis. The sequence goes on along the minus strand of NC_091270.1, from coordinate 27,343,413 downwards.
AATATATTTTGGTAATCTTAGTGAACCCAAATCCTTTAGTAACTGTTTTCAGAATATCTTCACATAGTATTATTTTCTCCTGTAAATATTTAAAAATAGTATCTCTTCTAATCTTCATTTTCTGGAAGCACTTGCCATACTTCTCCTCCAAAGACATATAGTATAGGCTAGAATATTTACTTTAAATTATGACAGTGATTATAACAACATTTATTATTTAAATAAGAAATGATCAGCTATAATATTATACCTGGGTAAGTTCTATAAAGTTTCTTGATAGAAGAAATTTATTTGATAATAATTGATAAAAGTGGGTGAAGTGAGAGTATAAACAATTTAGAATCCCTGACTTTTCTGGCATATGAACTCTTAAGAACAACATTTTCTGGAACGGAATGATGAGGAAAGGGTTGCTAACATGTCTAATGAATTTCAGAAAATTCTACTTGTAATCCTTGAAGATTCCTATTCAGAAACTTCTTAGCTACACAGCTTTTCCTCCTAATCTTGAACTCTGAAATTGTCATTCAACAGACACAGAAGTAGGAGATGCTATCTATTTCTCATTCCATGACATGCTTCTTAGAAGAAGGCCTAGGGTTATGTTTATCTTCCAATGAGAAATACTTGTAAGCACCATGGATGAGAGCTTTCCAACTCTTGGTTTTAGATATGAAGGTGCTATAATTACAACATAGCCAAAAGAGCAGCCTCAGGGAAGTGTCATGGTCTACTTTTTAAGTTAATAAAACTCCAGCTTCATGGAGCTTCCACCAAGAAGTCTCTGAAGTCTTTATTGCCCCAAGGTCTCAGAATCAGTCTCGCATGCAGTGTTTCAATGAGAGTGAACTTGAGAGTACAACTGAGTTCAGAATCAAGATATTGTCTCCTATATTTTACTAAATAGTGACATTTGTTGTGATTTTTCACTTGTGATGAACAAGCATTCAAAGGTAATCAACTCAAGGATGTAAATGTTATTTGCATTCTTTATCCACTCACATTTCTATAGAATACTTTCAGAATTACAATCTTATAGAATAACAGATTTTGTTGGTCCAATTCTCCAAGATTTTAGGTTTCCTTTTTAAGGGGAAGCATATAATGATAGATACATTTGTAGTAATAGAGGGTATTTTTGGTCACATTATTCACCAAACCTTTATCAACTATCTAAAATGTGCTAGAATTATAGACATATTTGTTTAAAAATATGACTTGCCATTGTGTGGCCTGTGATCTATTTTAAAAAAAGATAAGGAGTATATCCAGGACCACAGAGCAAGTTCTTAATCAGTGACTCAGATAACTGAATACAATTTCAGAGAAAATGTGCTTACCACACAGCTAGAAGGTCTTTTTGCTCCCAGAGGAGTAAAGACTGGAGTAGAGTGTTTAAAGGACACTCCACATAGCAGAAACATTAATGATATGTTCTCACAGTACTTAGTGTCAATCATAGAAACGAAAATTCAAAACAGCTCAATCAGCTTCTAAACATTTCCTCATTCAGTCAAGGGGCAATAGTTTGATACCAAAGTAGGTCTGTGAAAGCTCTGGCTTATCCTGGGTCTCTGCTCTTCAATTTGATAATCTGAAAATTCCAATCAGTGATTACCTTTCTAGGGGAAAAAAAAAATCATTCAAATGAAGGAAAAAAAACTAATTATAATGAATGTTTATGATATTCATATTAGAAAGATAAACAGAATTCAGATGTCAAAATGTGGGACGGGCCTGAGGCTTGGCCGTATTTGCCAGCCAAGAAGTTAGTGAGTGTTGCCACCGTGTTAATGGATGCTGTCAGAAGACAACATTCTAGGTCAGCAAAGAGAGACAAGAGGAGCAGAGGCTAACGTAACGGCACGTGGACCACGGGGTCCCACACAGAGGGCCGGATGATACCTGCTTATGGAGTGGGCTTTGTTACTGGAGAGGAGCCCTGAGCTCACGCAGAAAGAAAGCCATCAGACTTTCGCTCCAGATAAAGACGCTGTGTCTGTCTTCTAAAGCCATTCCCTATACGAACTTCCTCAAGAAGACAGGCCAGAACAGAGAAAAGTGATCACTGGTTGGAACTGATGAGCAGAGACCCAGGATAAGCCGAAGCCATTACAAAAGAACTTTGGTATCAAATTACTGGCTCTTCAACAAATGAAGAAACGTTTAAAAGGTAGTTAGGACAGGCAAAGACATGATAAATGCATGAAGAATTGTCTCTCAAAATCAGATTAATAGTAAATATGTATAATTACAGTTACCTAATGAGTATTTTGTATACGTTATAAGGATAACAAGCTTCTGAGGTTAAGATATTTTAGATGGAGGTGAAAAACAAGCAAAGAGAACTGAGCAGCTATCAGTCAAACAACTTTTTATGGGTGAAACACAATGAAGAGCCTGTCTTAAAACCACTATTAATTACATCCAGTGAATTGGATATTGTTCTCCTCTGCCACAGATAGTAATCATACTATCACTAGTGACTCATATTATTTATATACATTGTTTGAAGGTGGAGAAATTAGGTCTTCTCCTTGAATAATGCTTTATATTTAGAGGTACCTATATAATGTTTCAATTCTGAAAACATGATTCATGTTCAAGGTTTCAGGGATTCCAATACAATATTATCATTGGTTTCTTTTGTAGTAGGCAACTGTAGCACAACATTGGATCATTCATTAGAAAACCTGGGTTCTAAACTAACTCTAACATCACAGGAAAACAATTTTCCCCTTGCTGTTTCTGAGATTCCTTACATGTAAAATGAACTGATAATCTCTAAAGTTGTTCTAATTCTACATTAAAGACAATTTTGTGTCCCTCCTGGTTTTAATATTTAATATAATTCTGTATCTTTAACACTGTTAGATACATGTAAGGCTATAGAAAATATTAACTATACCTAAAGAGTAAAACCTTTAGAACAAAAGAGACTCCCCTAGCTCATTCTGATTGACCATGATGCCCTCCAGCTGAACTTAGCTCCAACACAGAGAGTTTGTTCTCAACAGAGAATTCCAGGCAGCTAGTAAATATTGATTTGAATTGGTCTGTGAAAGAAAAGCATTTTCATTTTTGGAAGATACTGTAGATCAACACTTTGGAATGACTGAGCTTAATAGAAGGATAGTGAAGAAAACTAAACCTTTTCACATTTATTTACTGAAAAATGGGGGAGACCTAGAGATGAATAAGACTCCTGCTCTCCTGAAGGAACTTAAAATCAACTATAGAAGAAGACATACTATAGAGATTTATAATTAGCAGGCTGATTAAAAGAAGGAGGAGATCAAATAGTCTTCAAAGAAGAATTCAGAGAAGTAAAATTAGATACGAGACAGTTTATTAATTGGAAATAAGGACGAGTATTGCAAACTTGGAAATCCATAGATGTAAAGCATCAAAGTGGATGCTTTGGCATATGTAGTATGGAGGTAACAAAGAATGTGAGGAACAAAAATGAAGCCTGGTCCCTGGTCAAAAGCAATGTCAAGGATTGTGGGCCATCTATTTATCCCATAGAAAATCAATTGTAAATGGACATTTTTAGACACAGAGGGACTAGCATGGTTACACTTTAACTGATATAATTTACTCTGGCTGGAAACATGATGAAAGACAGTTTCAAAGGGCATAAGAACAGAGACTGGAATCTAGTTACAGGTGATTGTACCAGTCTAGCAAAGAGAGACACCGATTTTTATCTTGGGCAGAAATAGGAGGGGTGAAGATGAAAGGAATGGCTTGAGAAGCATTTAATTAGCCTGCGTACCTAGTGGACACTGGGCGTGGGAGGAAGAGAGGCATCAGGGATGACAAGTTTCTGTCATGAGGAAACCAAGTGGCTGGAAAAATAATTAGCAAGGGAAGGATAACACAAAAGGATAAAATCTGAGACCCAGAAGGAGAGGAGGCATGACAAACCCAATTTTGGACATGGCAACTTTAAGCTATTGAGAACCATGCTAGGAGAGATATCAAATGGAAAAAAAAAAAAAAAACAACGATTTACAGATCTGAATTCTGATAGGAGTGCCATGCTACAGAATTGCTTAGGAAAAGCAGTGGTTTTAAGGTTAAGAAAAGAACCAGGAACTATACTGACAAAAATCCCAGTGCCAAGTAATATTTCAAGAAGGAAGGAGTATTAATAAGGAATCACCCTTCTTCTATTCAAGAAGAAGAAATTGGTCTCTCTGGAGCTTGGTAAAAATGCACTAGTGTTCACAGTCAGAGCTGTTTCTTTGCGAGTTCTCTGGGAGTTACGGCCGGAGCAGGCAGAGGATTGGCTAAGCAGTGGAAAAGGTGATCTGTGGGAGCTACATGCAAATTAGCGTGCTTTGTGATGGGAGCAACAAAACCCAACTCCAGGTACTTTCTGTAAGATGCATGACCGATGATGCATAACAGGGATTCAAAGGTAACACAGACTTCCGGGCCATTGAAGTCAGACTTTCAATGTAATCAGAACATTTCTCTTTGGTCCTTGCCATCTTCAGCAGGTCTCATCTTTAAGACTGGTTCTGCCATGGCTTGAAGACAGGTTTTTATGTACAAGTTTCTCTATTTACACTCCAGAAAGGGATAGATGGGAGTGCACACACTGTCATGGGCTAAGAGACATGTCTTTTCAGTTTTCTTCGGCAAACTTGGGAAACATATCTGCATATGTGTGTGGGTGTGTGTGCGTTCTCAGTCATGCCCAACTCTTTGTGACCCCATGGACTGTAGTCTGCCAGGCTTCTCTGTCCATGGAAAGAATACTATAACGGGTTGCCATTTCCTTTTCCAGGAAACACATCTACCTTGGACCAATAACAGTAAGGGAAAAATCCAAGAGCTGTTCAACAGAATCCACATCTGAGGATGGGTTTGGTGGAGAACTGAGCAAAAAATAAGGTTCGATTAGAAAAAATCTGGATGCAGGAAGAGGGCAGTATGGTAGGTGGGCAACCAAGAGTGGTCACTGTAGGCTATGTGGCGACGAAAAGGCCACAGGTCATCACTTAAGGTGGAAAGGCATATAAGCAAACTTTGTAAGTTGTGCTTTTCCTTTTTTCTCTCTTTTTCTTTTGAGGTTTCTGAGCTGTAGTTATAGGATGTGCTGGGGAAGAAGAAGTTGAGAGTAGAGTAGAAGAGACCATAAGATCTATAGAAAGAGACCGCACAGGGGACAGGAGTCCCCGTTTAATCGTACATGACAGAGAGATCACTGGTGAAGAGGAGGAATTGGTAGACAGAGGTGCTTAGGGTTTGGGGGAGAAGTTGGGAGCATCTTGATTCCGGAGGGCCTTCATTTTTCCTGTAAAGTAGGAGGCAGCCGTGATCATTAGGTCAGAGAGATGGGCGTGTTGATGCTAAAGGAGAGTTTGTAAGAAAAGTTCCCCTTGTTGCTGCTGCTTGCCATCCTTGCTCCAGCCCTAAGTCAGAGCATCGGTGTGGTGTCTGCAACCCCCCTGCCATGCTCTTGGGCCCACCCCGTCTCGCAGCTGTGCTCCCTGGACACTCTGTCGCGATCAGGTTGAATCCCCTGCCCTTCCCTGTCTGCTCTCGGGCCTCCTGACACCCCAATGTCCTGCCCTTTGCCTCCCCTGCTTTCCCTGTGGTGCTTTCTGCTCACGTCCACATTTCTCCGCTGTCTTCTGTCGTGACCTTCAACCCCACTGTCTCCAAGAAAGCTAAAGATGCCATTTGAAAAGGATGAAGATAATCTTATTTTCTCCCAAACAGCTTACTGCAAGAGAAAAAAGGGAGGGGAGAGGCTCATACTAAGAAAATATAGCCCCAAATGCCATAAGAATAGCTTTACTAATTCTTTTCATGAATATATATTATTATTTAGTACTTGAGAAATGGCATATTTACACTAAAAATTGGCAAGATATTTGCTAATACAGATTATGTATTATAATCATAATCATATTATAATTATAATAAAATATGACAATGGAAATGAAAATTCATTTCAATAAAAGTATTTAGGATCTAAAGCATAAGGTAGTTACCTAATGTGTTCCCTTTCCTCCTCATTTCATAACTTTGATTTATTCAAAACTGACAGTCCATATCAGACATGTCCTCATCTGCCTAAATGGTTTGCCATTAGAATAGTAGCATATCTGCCTACTTTATGTAGGTTTTTCATTGGTGCAAATACGACTATGGGATATAAACAGCTAGATTTTTTTTCCAGTCAGAGTGTTTCTGAAATAGACAAAAGGTTAAATGTTGGAGTGGGCCAATTTTGCTCTCTTTTTTATAGGACATGGACACAGGCTTATTCTACCTTCAGTAGTAGCATGACCTACATAAGTTGTGTGTGGCTGTGATTTTCTCATTTTCCCCAGTGAGAGAGAGAAATATCGTCCCCCCCTCCACTGCCCTCCTGTTGCCACAAAAGGGAAAAAAACAGATGATCACAGGAGCTTTGAATACAATTTTTGTTGAGCTTGTTTTTTTTTTTTTTTCCTCTCCTCACCTTAGGTGACCAGATCGATAGACAGTCCAGCAGCTGAGAAAAAAAATCAGATGACTGGAATACAGCCAGAGGCAGTCTCTCTAGTGCGGCAAGTGGCCATTCTGATACGACAAAATTTAAAATAAATGGTATCCAAGGAGACACTTGTTTCTCAATAAATGTACAAAGGGAAATGCAGGTATTAAAGTGACTCATAAAAACACTAATATCTGAAATGCTCCTCCAAAATATCCTGTATAATGAAATAGAGTTTTCAAGGCCATCAATGGTTTCCTATCTTCAGAAGTTATAGGCATCATGAAGACTGACTCGTATATATACAGCAAGAGCCGGAGGTTCCTGTTCCTCTACCACACTGCAGGCCCAAGTGGCTGCACGTGGGGCCAGCCTTCTCACAGTGAGCAGCTCACATGCCCAGGAAGCGAAACAGAACGTCCGGCCTGCAAATCAGCTGCCGGTGGTGCTGCAGACACAATCTGCCTTCCTTGTCTGTAGAAGAGCTGCAACTCCTAACACTCGACTGGTTCTCAGAAAGTATGAGGACACAGATATGTCCAGCCTCTTTCCCTAGTCAGGGAAGTGTGCTTATCCATTCAAGAGCATTTACTGAGCTCCTGTGGTTGAAAAGGTATATAGACATCATCATATCACAGAAATCTCAGGGAGGCAGGCACTTATAAGTTTGCTTTTGAGCCCAAGATATGATTACACATCTTATTCACTAGACATTTATCAGTTTTCAAAAAATTCAACTGAGCTGTTATCTTTTCTGGGAAGTCTTACTTGATATCACTTTCTTGTCCTACAAAAATCCTGGGAGAGGGATTCATCTTCCTTACATATTTTTATGCTCTATTTTCTCCTATACTTTGTAGGGTAAATGTTCCTGTTCAGTTACTAAGTTGTGTCTGACACTTTGCGACCCATGGACTGAGCACACCAGGTTCCTCTGTTCTCCACTGTCTTCCAGCATTTGCTCACATTCAGGTAAACACTGGGTTTCACACTTTCTTTCACGCTCTATTTTCTATTATACTTTGTAAGGCAAATGACAATGTAAATTACCAATATGTTCTGTTCATCTGAATTTGAGCAAACTCTGGGAGATAGTGGAGGATGGAGGAGCCCGGCACGGTGCAGTCCATGGGGTCACAAAGAGTCAGGCACAACTTAATGACTGAACAACAACTGTTTGCCTATGTTAGGTGTAGCATTAAGTGATGTATTTGCATAGTTACACTTAATTCTGGCGGCAGGTGTTCTCATTACACCGTGACTGTCTCTTCTGGCACTGTCCTCTGTGAACCTGGGCTATCTGCGGGGCTCCCTGTGTCCTTAGGAGACAGGCCCTTCCCCAGTTGTCTCAGTTCAGTTCAGTTCAGTCGCTCAGTTGTGTCTGACACTTTGCGGCCCCAGGGACGGCAGCACGCCAGGCTTCCCTGTCCATCACCAACTCCCGGAGCTTGCTCAAACTTATGTCCATCGAGTCGGTGATGCCATCCAACCATCTCATCCTCTGTCATCCCCTTCTTCTCCTGTCTTCAATCTTTCCCAGCATCAGAGTCTTTTCTAAAGAGTCACTAGTCCCAGAACTAGCAGCCTCATCATGGATATTGGGTCCTGCCTGTTTGACCCACATCAAAACCTTAGGAAAAATTAATGGCCCACCTTTCTTACACTTTCCGACTTGAAGTGATCTTCTTGTGGATCCAAGGGTTCCTCAGGATCATGCCGTCTTCCCTTTTACTGTTTACTTCCCTTTACTTTTACTTCCCTGTGTCTGTTTACTTCAGTTACTTTTATTTTCCAATTTATTCAATTTTGATAAACCTTTACACCCATCCCTCTACCACTCAAGAGCACTGAGGAAGAAATGACCAGACACTGAATACATATTACATATACGAAATTTGTAATATTTGTAATCACCACCATAAAATACACACTAATATTTTCACTTAATATTAGAGAAAACCGAGGCACAGTGGGGCAAAATAATGCTGGTCTGTTCACGATAGAAAAGGGTTCTGACACGGATTCATGTCAGGATCATCTGATTCCACAGCCTTCACTCTCTTCACCTTTACTGTGCCCCCTGCCTTCAAGCTCTGCAAAGCTCAGAGTAGATTTAAATGTATTTGTACTTTGAAATAGGGCTTTGCTGGTGGCTCACATGGTAAAGAATCCATGCAATGCTGGAGACCTGGGTTTGATCCCTGGGTTGGGAAGATCCCCTAGAGAAGGGCCTGGCAACCCTCTCCAGTATTCTTGCCTGGAGAATCCCCATGGACAAAGGACCCTGGTGGGATACAGTCCATGGGGTCACAAAGAATCAGACACCACTGAGCAACTAAGCACAACACAGTACTGTGAAATTATATAGTGAATACTCAGTCTCTAGCTAGTACTACACTGTAAAGATCCTGCATTACAGAGCCCAGTGTATGATTCAAGAATTTTTACAATTTGGCCTTTATGTCCACAGAGGTGAGGGGAATATGCTGTACAAGACCTCTTCCCTGGTGGCTCAGAGATGAAGAAACTGCCTGCCAGTGAAGGAGACATGGGTTTTATCACTGGGTCAGGAAGATCCCCTGGAGAAGGAAATGACAACCCATTCCAGTGTTCTTGTCTGGGAAATCCCATGGACAGAGGAGCCTGGAGGGCTGCAGTCCATGGGGTCGCAAAGAGTTGGACACAACTTAGCAACTAAACAGCAGCAACAAAAATATAGTAAATTTAAGTAGTATGCCCTGTCCAGATTCACCATGTAAAACAGAAGTTCCTTGCAGACCGAGGACAGTCCTATAAGCCAGTGATCAATGGTTAGAGTTCTGCATGTGGGGCTTCATTCCTAAATATCCCAAATATTGGCAAAAGTTTTTTGTCCAATTTGAATGGATTTATTTGGACAAAAAAAAAAAGCTCTTAAGGGGGAAAAAAATGTGTCTCTTCCCACAAGTCTTTCAAGAATGCTAACTCCAGTAACTTCCATATATCATTAAGGAAGAGTCTGCTCTCATGGATTCAAATTTGATAAAACATGCAGGATACTAACTTCAAAATTTTCTATAACAAGGCCTAATTTCACAAGAAATGGGAATACTATGCCTGTACTTAATACAATGAGAAATGCATTGTTTGCTTGGATGTAGTATAAAGATAGCAAATTAACACTGCATGGGCATTTGTATCCAAAACATGACTTGATTTCTTTGAACAAGAAAGGAATTCATTTCAATTTTGCTCGTATTTAACACTGAGAGTTCTACACTATGCCCGTATATATGCATCATATGTATAGATACACTCTCTCTATAGCATGCACACACATGCATATGTATATAATAGTGATAAAGGGGACTATTCCAAAGGATAGGTCCATCTGAAATTTATAGCTAATTTTTTTAAATGATCCTAAGTGGACAGTTATAACTTTTTTTCACTACTATGAAAAACGATTTTAGGAATATTTCCACAATATTTTCATGTGCATTCATCAGTGTATAAATGTTGTTAAGCAATTTAAGTATCTTTGGTATTCAGATACTGAATGCATTTGTTGAAGTTACCCCCATCGTAATGCTTTAGAATGTGCATTATATCTCCCTAATTTTTAGTCAACTATGCCAAAATTCTTTCTCCAAAGGGGAAAAATGTAGGAAGTACAAATAATGTTTTGTAACAGAATGAAAAACTTCACCAAGGTGCAGGAACAGCTATGTAAACATTGAGGCTAACTTTTTAATCTTAGGTAATTCGGACATCTACATTTAATCTCATTAAGATTATAACTCCTTGTATTATAGGTATGCTTGGTTTTTTGATGAGAGAAAAAAGTAATGCAATTTTTTGTTTAAAAAAGCTTACAGTGGGCACAGATATACACAGTAGTACTAGATTTTTCATTGCATCAATTATTTGAAAAAATACATGGTCTCAGAAAAATTTTTCTATTTAAATGTTATTCTCAATCAAATATTCCACAATTATTCTTATAATAGTAACATTTCACAGTATTATCAGTTTCACGGAGAAAAAAATAAAAAACAAAAATTCATGTCAGAATGACAAAACATAGTGTTAAATATTCATCCATTTTAATCCCCCCATAAAATCAGTCCCAGTGTAATGAACCATTATTATTTATTTATTTCAAATGCAATTTATTAAAAATGCACTCACTGCCTGAAGGCCTTTGGGAACACTCATAAAAACACAAAACTACATGAATTAAATTAAATACATCAACAGCCCAACTTCTCATTAAAAAGAATAATGGTTGAAATAACACCACACCAAAAAGATATACATATATATATATATATATGTATATATATATATATAAATGATGATAGCTTGCTCACTATATTATTTTTACTGAGATTAAGGATTTCGTTGGGTTCTGATTTTTAGATTTTTTGGTTGAGGAAGACTGAATAAAATCTTTATTCACTACTGAAGTGACTGCTAACTATGGAAAAGCTATTTGGGGCTTTTCTAGGACACAAAAAGGGCTTCTGGAACTTCACACAGAGGCGAGGTTCTGATAATTTAAGTTTCCTTAGTTCACTAGTATAATCATTCTGTCTCTTCTCCCACTAGTTACCTTTGAGCTCACTGTGTTCTCCACTAACAGGGTGAAAATGCATGGCATCTCTAGAAAGCATGGAGTCTGTTAGTAGACAGAGCGCACTGAAGCCGCTCTGCTTTTCACATGAGACCTGGCAGGACCCCATCTACCCTAACTATCTCCTCTGCTGTTACGCGTGGCACTTGAATTGTCAAATGTCAGCCTAAAATAATAAACACAGGGTAAACTGAAATAGCTAACTATGGATTACATACATCACACAGCAAAGAAGGGAAGATGGGGGGGGCAAGGCTTTTTCATTAGCAAGAGTGTACAGATGAATTTATCAAATTTATCAGACCAGCTGGCTTTCACACACTGGGAAGCAACGATTAATATCGTGAAGGAAGTGAACAGGTAGATTTGAGCTGTGATGACAGGCAGGTGGTGGAAAAGCCTTTAGCACTGTGTTGGTGGTTTTTATGGAAAACAGTAGAAGATGCCTCAAGTGGGACAAAAAGGAAGAAAGAAAAGGAAAGAAACGTGTTTGCAAAGCATCTCTTTCTGCTTCTCAGTTTTGCTCTAGGCAAGCTCTCATCTACTGCCATATAAATCCACTCAGATAATATTTTTCTTTTACTTTAAGTAAGAAAGGTCACACTGTTATCATTAAGAATACTAATATTCACATATCTTTAAAACAATTTTGATGACACTTGGCAATAATTATCCAGTGATTACAGATCACAAAAGCATTATACTCAGACTGACTGGGTCTATATAGAGAAACTTGCTTCTACCTGAAAGAAGCAAAGAAACCTTATTATTACTCCAAATGTTGCTTGTGGTAAAGGGGATGATTAAACAGAACCCTGATTTTAAATAACAGAACCACAGACTCATATCTCTCCATGACCAGGCTCCCAGCTACTTTAAAGTGTTGTCTTTCACTGCTTGTGCCCTGGATTACTCTGAGATTCAACACCAAGACATCCACTGTGCTGTCCCACAATCACAAAAGCTTCAGGGCCTTGGCTCCAGGTCATCTTCTTTTTCTCCTCCTCTCTGTGTGCCTGTCTCCCTCCTTCCATCAGGTCTCCATTCAAATGCCATTTATCAGTGACTCCCTTCTAGACCACTCCAGCACTCTCATCCCGCTTATCCTGCTTTATTTCCTTCTGCGGCACATATCAGTATCTCTCATCTTATATTTTCAATTTTCTATTTCCTTACTTTACAACTTTTTGTGTCCATTGATGGTTATGTTCCCAATAATTATACAGTTGCAAGTTCAAAGTCACAGCTTAGTAAATATATACTGAAGCAAAGACTAGAAGACAGCACACTCCATTATGCAAGTCAGAAACCTGGGTATATTAATCTTTTATTGTCTCTTTAAATGTCTACATCTAGCCAATAACAAAGCACCAGTGAATGTGGCTCTGAAACAGTACTCTCCTCTCTTTCTAGACCAAACCCCACCATCTCCTGCTTTAATGAGACAGCTTCAAACTGGCAGTAACAGTTTCTAACTACCTACTTGAGGCTAGCTTCAGTACATTTGCTTTAATAAAGCGGCTAAATGGTATCTCTAAAATAGAAATCTGACTATCTCATTCTTTACTTAACATTCTGCACTGTTTCTCATTTCCCTCAGATAAGATTTTTTGTTTTAATCTTTGGCTCCATCTTTCCCTAACTTCCTTGTCCATTCAAAGTATCTGACTAGAGACACTTTCTCCAAGAAGTCTTACCCACTCTTCCTGAACTGCATTAGAGGCCCTAGCTAGGGATCATTCTAAAATACAAGACATTATCTTTCATGTTGAACTAATCAAACTGCATCCTATTTGCTTGTGTAGTTACACCATTGCTACTAATTTGGGCCATGAAGTCAAAGAGTATATCTGTCTTTTCATTCCTGGGCCTCCAGAGTCCAGCACAGAGTACGTATTCAATTCAATATGAACTGCTGAAAGAAAGAAGGAATTCAATCTTGAATCTCAAGACGCCACCATAATCTTGGATTGGACATTTTAGTCTACTTACAGAAATAGGGTTTAGCTGTCTGAGGTGTCTTGAACTTGTCAGCAGCAGTGTTGAAACAGTTGATGGCATCTAGGTAATAAAATTATGTCATTGTACAGACCATACGAGCATGAGCTCCTTCAGCAATTCTGTCCTGAGGACTACCTATACACGAACCACTCTTTTAGCTGCTGGACAAAGTGGTGAACAAAACAGAAAAGGTCCCTGCTCTCGGGCTTACAGGGTATTTAAGGAGACAGACCAGGAATAAGGACACATAGCAATAAGCACAGTCATTTATGATAGCAATGGCTGTTATAAAGACACTAAAAGAGAATGTAGTGGTACAAAGTATTTGGGAGGGGGGTAATTTTATACTTTAGAATAATCGAGAAAGGCTTTTTCTCCATAATATAAGATTAAATTTTGAATTGTATGACAATATGGAGCCACATTGGAGGAGGCAATGGCACCACACTCCAGTACTCTTGCCTGGAATATCCCATGGATGGAGGAGCCTGGTAGGCTGCAGTCCATGGGGTTGCTAGCAGTCGGGCATGACTGGGCGACTTGACTTTCACTTTTCACTTTCATGCATTGGAGAAGGAAATGGCAACCCACTCCAGTGTTCTTGCCTGGAGAATCCCAGGGATGGGGGAACCTGGTGGGCTGCCATCTATGGGGTCACACAGAGTCGGACACGACTGAAGCAACTTAGCAGCAGCAGCAGCAGCATGGAGCCACATAGCAGAGGTAAAGAATCTCCAGTGCAGGAGACATAAGTTCGATCCCTGGGTTGCAAAAATCCCCTGGTGGAGGAAATGGCAACCCACTCCAGGATTCTTGCCTGGGAAATCCCATGGACAGAGGAGGCTCGCAAGCTACAGTCTTATGGGTTTCTTATGGGTTCTAAATCTATTTTGCGGAAAATCAACTTGATTAGAAATGCAGAGGTAAAAGCACTCAAGAGAAAAACTGAATGTACTGTATCTTAAAAAATATAACCATTAATATAAGCTAGAATTTGTACTGGAAACTTTATACAGTATTTCACATCTTACAAAACCTTTACTATATATATATATATATATATATATATATATATATATATATATATGTATACTGTATTATAAGATGAAAATCCTAGTGAATAAATATAGCATATAAACTAAACAAAGTAGTGACTTCCCAGGTGGAGCAGTGTTAAAGAATCCATCTGCCAACACAGAAGACACAAGAGACATGGGTTGGATCCCTGGGTTGGGAAGATCCCCTGGAGGAGGAAATGGCAACCCACTCCAGTATTCTTGCCTGGGAAATCACATGGACAGAGGAGCTTAGTGGGCTACAGTCCACGAAGTTGCAAAGAGCCAGACACGACTGAGTGACTCCCCCTCCCACCCCCGCACACATGAAGTCATACATGCAAATTTATACAGAGCTATGTTTTTCTGGAAGAGGCCCTTGGTGGGCTTAAGTTTGGTGTGTTTCGGAAACAGAAAAAGTGGTGTGATTGGAATGCGGAGACAGAGGAGAGGGGCCCCATTATATACCTCTCTAAAGCCATTGTGAGTAAGAGTAATCTTATATTAAGTTGAATTGGAAACCATTAGAGCATAGCCACCACTTACCAGACCAAAGTTCATCTACACAGAGCCCAATATATCTCAAAACTAATACAGTGATTCATACAGCACACACATTTGATATTACTCAGGTTGAGTAACTCACAAATCATTATAATTAGGAAGCTACTGAAAACATTGCTCTCTCCACCACCCTTTGCTTTCTTTCTGTCTTTCTTTCTTTTTATTTGGTAAGCTCCAAAATAACCAGCCCTGGGGGGAGATCAAGTGATGAATAACCTCATTCAGTTAAAAGAAACAACAACAAAAAATCCCCAACTGAATGGTTCATTGCAAACAGCCAAATGGCCATTGTTTAGTGGATGAGGTTTCCTCTCTTTAGTACCCGGGCGATGACTAATGGTTTTCCTCCCAAACTCCCACTTTTGAAAGAACGAATAAGCCCCAAAGGCCCCAGAGAGATAAGTATTACTTTCCTCTTGGCAGCTTAGCTAGTGACTGAGAGAGAAAAGGGAACTGGACAATATTTCAAAGCCAAGACCTCTGAATGCGATAGTAGACACTCCACTTGTATATTCCTGAATCGTTTGGCACCCAGACATTTTTTACAGCATTCTATGTATTTTCTGTCTTATCCCAAACTCACTCATCTGAAGTGGGTTTTCTAGAAGTATGCTTTTGGGTGCTCTCCCATCAACATAACTGTATTACCTACACTTCCAAGAGGAAAGCCACAGCGGAGACCCAGTCTACCCCTCAGACTCCTGGGAAACTGAATCATCAGTGGTCTGACCACACAGATAAACACTGTACCAGCCTTAGTATTTATTTGCATAGTTTATTTTTCAGGGATAACTTTCATACAACAAACTACTACAGGATAGCTGCTTGCCTTTCTGAAGCAAAACAGCTCACTGAATGCTGACAGAAGGTTCAGTGTTTTCCTTTCATCCTCTCCTCTCTATTAGGAAAAATGTCAGGGGTTAATTTATTTGTGCCTCACTGAGAATTAAAGAGGAAACACAATGTTTAGTGTCTATAATGAGGCTATACATTAATTCAGGAAGGTCATGCCAGATCACATATAATAGATATGGCAACGTCATTTTCCATGGTAGCCAAAGGGGATTCAGTGATAGGCGTTGCTTTGAGAAATATTTATTTTTGATGTGGAAAGGAAATAGAGCCAGAGCATTCTGCTTGATGGAAACCATAAATAAGATTTTTCCACAAAGAGGTAGAAAGCAAAAATACTCTCCTCACAAACTGTATCACCTCAAAGTTCAAGGACTGGGGTGAAGAGATGGCAATATTTTGTGATGGCAGTGGAACACAATGCCCAGGTTTTATTCACTGAAACTGGCTTTAGTTCTTGGGAGACATCATCAGATAAAATGAGCCAAACATTGGTACTAGAGGTATTTCTTACAATGCTATAGAGAGGCAAAACACTTATGTGGAACCTACTTTCATATATTTTAATCAAGCAGCTAATTAACATGGACTATTTTGTTAACAACTTCAGTATTTTTATGGGTTTGGAATCTATTTGGGGGAAAAAACAATTTGATTAGAGACTTATAGAGGTAATGACACTCAAGATAAAAACTGAATATACTGCATCTTAAAAATATAACCATTAACATCAGCTAGAATTTGTACTGGACACTTGATAAAATATTTCACATCTTATAAAACCCTTACTATACATATTGTATTATAAGATGAAAATCCTAGGAAATAAATATAGCATATAAACTATTTAAACAAAGTAGGGACTTCCCAGGTGGAGCAGTGTTAAATAATCCATCTGCCAGTGAAGATGACATAAGAGACATGGGCCTGGTCCCTGGGTTGGGAAGATCCCCTGGAGGAGGAAATGGCAACCCACTCCAGTGTTCTTGTCTGGGAAATCCCATGGACAGAGGAGCCTGGTGGGCTACAGTCCACGAAGTTGTAAAGAGCCAGACACGACTGAGTGACTTCCCACACACACACACACACACACACACACACACACACACAGAGGGATTGTCTAAGAAGGTAATTTAAAAAAGAAGACACGAAAATGGCCATTAAATATACATAACCGGTTAAATATCAGCAGTAAGCAAAGAAATGGGTGAAGAAATTTTATCATGTCTTTTTTTCTTTTTAATAAACTTAAAGATCAAAAAAAAAATTGCTCACTGTAATACTGAGGCTGCTGGGAATCCAGAAATTTCTTAGGAGTGTGATAATTTCAAACACTGCTTATTGGTATTTGCATTGTTAACTACTTTTCTGGAGGGAAATTGACCAAATATATACTCAGTAATTAATCTTAAAGAAATAGCTATAAGGAAATGCAAAACACTGACACAAACATATATCAAAATACTGTTTTTAGGAGTGAGATTTTGGAAACAAAGCAACCCACAAGAAAGGATTCTTTCATATAGTGATGGTATACTTAACATAACAAGATATAGCATGGCTCTTAAAAGCAGTACTATATTTTGGTGGAGATGAGTGGGAAAGTCTTCGTTCTCAACCCAGGATTTCCCTCCATGAGCTAGTTGGTTGACACTCCTGGCTCCTCTTCATCTTGTCACAGTTCCTTATCATAAAGAAAATTGCTGACTGTGATCAGAAAGAAAATCGCTGACTGTGATCAGTGACTTGGCAATAAGAACCCTGCCCTTCCCTCTTGGGAATGAGTTCTGTGCAGGTGGCATTTGCTCTTCTTGACTCCTCTAGTATTTAAAGTTTTCCAGACAGGAGTGTTAGGGAGGAAGATCTATATCAGACCAAGACCATTTTTTCCTGGAAGGATAAGCTGTTTAACATGGGCTTCAGTATCAGTACTGATGGCCCTTTGATGGCATTTATAAACTGCATCTACTAACCTAGTCTTCATCATACTGAAGATGAATTTTGGCTCCATTCTACCAACGCCTTTGTCTTATATGACAGATGTTTAGAGCTCAGGCAACAAAGAGAATTTCCCCTCACCTCCATCCCTACCAACACAGGAGGATAACAGAATGATGGTTTAACTCATGGAAATGTTCACAGTGTACTGTTAAGTATAAAAAAACATGCAAAAACTATAGAAATATAAGGTATTAGGTAAAATATTTTAACAATATTTCTCTCTGCTTATAGATTGGTAGATGCTTCACATTCAACTTGTATTTTAGTTTGTAGTATTTTCCAAGTTTTCAGCAATTTGTGTTATTTTTCTAATTAGATTTAAAATGTGACTTTGGTGAGTTTCTGCAGAATTCAGGAATCTTCTTCCCAAGAGATTATTACACATGAGAAAAGAAACTTGTCTGTGAAATGACAATTCGGATTCCGTATGATGACAAGGTAACAAGTCAGATGAACTTTCTCACCCATCCATCTCAGAAGTAAGACCAGTCACCTCATATTTGATGACTTTTGGTGAGAAAGACATCATTATTGGATTTTTAAATTACTTTCTCTGATAATTTTCCTACAGGAAAACTGAATACCTATGGGTATGTTTAAAGTTTTAATATATTTATTATCTGACCAGATCTGCATGATATGATGGCTTTACAGTCAGATTTATCTAAGGTCTCTTCCCTTTACATATTTTGGCTATTCAGAAGTTCAGTGGAATTCTTCAGCTTTGTGTTAAAAGGTAGGCATTCTTCTCCCAAAAGCCATTTATTAGAAATAAATTTTGTTCATTAGCAATTTGAAAAAAAAATTGAATTTTAGCATATTTTCTTTCATGAATGTATATGTGAAACTTGACAACCTGGTCATAATTCTATACTTGTAAATCCGAAGCAAATCCCCATGCAGTATTTTCCCTATTCTGTTCAAACTAGCCCAGCTCTGGCTGGTAATAAATTCCCAGAAATACACATTTGGAAATGTGCACAGAACAAATGTAAATTTCAGTAATCCTGAGCACATACATGTCAAAAACAAATTATGGGTACACAAGAGGGTAATTAGCAAGGTTCACAAACAGCACATGTAAAAACTTGAAGTGTTTACGTGAATGTCATAGCTTATGATTTAGTCAATCCAATTTGAGGAATTTTTCCACTTGCTACTGTATGATTTCAGAAACTATATTCATAACCCTAGTACTGTGCTCTTTGAATGTGTTTAGTTGGGAGGAATGAATAGCAACTTAACATGCTTGTTTCCATAATATTCTTGTCCATAGAAACTGGGATTTAAACTTTCAAAGACATAAACATATTGCATGGCAATGTTTACAGTGGAAATGGACTCTTGGAAGGCTTCTTATTGGAATCATGGATCTTTATATTTGTAGCCAGTGTCTGCTCTCTTAACATGCTTATGAAGCAGAGCTGATGCTTTTCTGGCCTATGTTCTATACAAGCACTACCAAGTAAACAGGTACACAGATGTACATTTAATAAGATACTTCAGCAACTAGATGAGTCTCCCCTTTGACAGAGTAGATTTCTGAGTTAACGCACATGGCTTTCCAATTTGTGCTAAGAAGAGTTTCATAGCACAAGGAGTTCCGGGTCCAGGAGACCCACTGACAGACTACGAGGCAGGTAGCATTCCTGCAGCATCATTCCTGGCTCTTCTCTGGGTCCACCAGATGCCAGAACATAGCCCAATAGGGCAGAACAGCTTATAGTTCAAAACAATCCAAGACCAGAAGAGCAAGCTACAGTGGTGAGAGGAATCAGGTCTACTAGAGATCATGGAATATTAAAGACTGACTGCAATATCCATCCTCCCTGATGGCACTGTAAGCCCAGGATTAATTTTAAATGGAATCATGAGTAGACCTGCACAGCATTCAATAACTCACATGGTTAAATGAATCAAGGACAAGAGGGAAGCTGTGAACAGACATGAAGAGAGTGTTATTCTGAGTTGATTATTGTTTTAAGCAGTGTAATTTTTTTTTCTTGTAACAACTAACTTATGGCAATTTTATTCAAGCAAATATTTTGCGGCTTAGGGAATGATGGAAATAGCAAAGCTAGTAAGCAATGTAAAGAAATGAAATGTGAAAAAGAAGAAGAAGAAGGGGTAATAAACGGGAAAAGACAAAACAAAAAAATTCTGTCCCTAAACCAGCAAGCCAGTAGGTTTATCTGGCATTAATATGAATCCAGATTGATGAAAGGAGGTTAAGGCCTGTCTTGTTCTGATTCTTTTCAGTTCCAGAGACCTGAAAATACTTGAATTTTCCAAAATTAGGCAAATGATGCCTTGCCTATAATGGGAAAATATACATTTGGTTAATTTTGCTTTGTTGAAATACTCTTAGACATTTATTTCAATATACAATTAATACCATATTGCAAGGCAAGAAAGAGTAACAGCCACCATATTTTTGCATTAGATTTTGCCATGGGGCTTGATGGTTGAGGTTAAAAGGGCAATAAAACAAGGGCTATCATGCATTCCTGCTGAAAACAAGGCTGATCTGGGATCAGAGTCTGGAAAATTAAAAAGACTGCCTGATTAATTTATATAGTCTCAGTATTTTCCAAAGGGCATTAAAATGCCCAACACCATCCATAGTATCCCCCCTTTTATATTTAAATCCATGTAGGGAGATTATTCTTAAGAAAATTTAGTTCTGCAGGAAACAGATGGAGATGGTCTAATTCTCTCTGTCTGCACTTCCCTTCAGGTTGTTAATGACAAATGCATTATGGTTATTTATTACAAATAGATTAAAGGTGCTGGTGTGGTTCAATTCATAGAGATCTTATACTCTTCACATGTATCGGGAACTGGGCTTCTTCCCAATGCTGACAATGCATGTGATGGCTTTCTGGGAGACAATAGTCCTCAAGAATACTTTGCTTTATGTTTACAACTTTAAAAAGTGAAGGTACCATCTGCTCTTGCCTATTTATAGTTGCTTAAATTGTTTAGAACCTGAGGTCAGAATGAGAATAACTATGGCGGACTTCCATATAGTTAATTTCATCTGTAAATAATTAGCTCTGCATCTCTTTCTTTTAGCCCTGCAACAGATAACAGTGAACCCCGAATGACCTGTAGAGGCAACATGTTCCCTGGGACAGACCTCTCCAAGTGGTCTGATTCAGCAACAGAAAAGTAGTTATTTTACATCTCCGTGTCATTAATATGCATAAACTACACAAGTAAAATTCTTTATGACTAATTTATAGCGTATAAAGTTAGATACATACTTGCATTTATAGACATTCTATTTAATCTTCTGAAACAGTTTAAGACAAGGGACAGATACAGGTCAAAAGGCACATTATGCAGACATGATAATAATTAGTCTATGGCTGCAGATTCATTTCATAAACAAGAAAGTTATTTAAAATATAGTTTCATAGGAGCTATGCAGGCCGCAACATTCTTCTTAATGTTAAACAATGGAAATGGGCAATATTGGAAAAAGAAAAACATGTACAATATCAATGATGAAATGTACTGTATATTGGTTTTTACCTAGGATCTACGGATATCCTTAAATTATATGCAAAAGTGTGAGATTTCTATGCGTTTGTATATTTTTACAGAAAGGATCCACCCATCGGTTTTGTCAGCTTGCCCAAGGTCTAGAATCTCTGAGTGTATAGATTATAATTTCATTACCATGGATTTTAGTGAAATATAGTATTTATTTAATTGTTCAATTCTTTTAAAGCTTGTTCAAAATACAACATTGCTTAAATACACCAGGTACAAGAAGACTACATTCAGAAAGCATCTGTATTTTTTTTTTTAAAGATGGTAAACTGCAGAGGACACAGGGAATTTAATAAAGGGAGATTGTCACAAGTATGCATACTGTTGGCAAAATAGACTAAATGAAGCCAAAGCGGAACATTTGTTAATGTGAATACTTGACTGTATACACAAATTACTGTATAAATTAAGAGTTTGAAATGGAGTGGCTTCTCTCCCCTTGCTTCCAACATTTTGTTTTTGTGGATGTCTGGACTTTCCTGGTGGCTCAGAGGTTAAAGCATTTGCCTGGAATGTGGGAGACAAGGGTTTGATCCCTGGGTTGGAAAGATCCCCTGGAGAAGGAAATGGCAACCCACTCCAGTACTCTTGCCTGGAGAATCCCATGGAGGGAGGAGCCTGGTAGGCTACAGTCCACGGGGTCGCAAAGAGTCGGACACGACTGAGCGACTTCACTGACTCACTCAAGCTTAACTTCATCAGTGAAATGAGTGTGTGGTCATGATCACATTCCTGATATTTTTACATCTGACAAGCTCTTTTTGTATTAAGGAGAAGAAAACTATGCCGTATCTCGGGACTCAAAGGGAAGAAGTTTCTTATTTAACTATATATTTTAAGAGAAACAGATTTAAGTATTTGTAAGCAACAAACTTATCTGAGGGTTTAATGAAGGGTGAGGTGTGTGGTATTGTAAGATTTTTATGGCTTCACACATCTTGATAAATATAAAAACAAATACATTGGGCTTCTCTGGTGTCTCAGTGGTAAGGAATCCACCTGCCATCGCAAGAGACAAAGGGTTCAATCCCTGGTCCAGCAAACGCCACGTGCAGTGGAGCACTAGCCTTCACTGCTGAGCCCGTGCTCCAGAGTCCCGGAGCCACAGCTCCTAAGTGCGCATGCTCTACAGCGTGTGCTTTGCAATAAGAGAAGCCACCACATACGAAGCCTCTGCATCGCAACTAGAGAGAAAGCCCAAACAGCAACGAACAGCCAGCACAGCCAAAAGCAAGCAAACAAACAAACAAAACCTTGCCTGTATTCAAGATAACTGCACCAGGTGCTTCAGTGAGGAAAACTGTAACAGAGAGCCGTTGCATTAACCACCTTAGTAATCGTGTTCTTGCCCAGCTTGGAGCCTCTCCTCTTTGCCAACTCAGACATAGGAAGGCCTTGCTTCTTTGCTGAGGCACCTAAGACATTTCAGTGTAATTATATGACTCTTTCCTCTCCTCTAATATTGTTTGTCCCCGTAAACCTTACTTAAAGAAAAGATTGGTCTAAGGCCTCACGGTATCTTGGAACTTGCTCCAAATGACCTAAGACGCAGCAGTTTGAGGACAGGATGGACTTCAAATTTAAAAGAAAGTGTTTCCACATAGACTACATCTGTGTCACAAAATAATACGGATATTAAGTTTATTTCTAATTCCTGTTCAAATGATATTTTATACCATTTGCAAGTTTGGCCAGTTAACAATTATATTTTGTAGAATTGTGGAGAGTCTAATGGTTACTCTAAATTTCTTGAGTTTCAGGGTTTTCCAAAACATGAAAAATTCCCCATAGAGCTGGAGTGGGAAGGAGAGTGTAAAAATGAAGAAAGTAGGTCACAAGCAGAAACACACAGTTCTGTTTTATGTATCAGCCTCCCTGTAAGCTTCTCCTTGATTAAAGAGTTTCACAACTCTTATACACATTTTTAAATCACTGCTTTGTTCTCATTCTTTATACAGATGAGGTCTAAAGAGGTCAAATAACATTCTCAAATTCATATTATCTAGGCAATGCAAGAACTTTCCCCATTCCTATTCAGTTGAATTCAAGGTCCTTATTTATCTTTTCGGCACTAAAAAGTTTTGTAAATTCAAATGTATTCACTACTTAGCTAAAGTATTGGATAAGGAATTCACATCTTGTAACTCTAGTAACTTGTACTATGACCTTCTCAAGTATGAACTCTTAAAGGCACAAAATCCTGTGCCCATTTACTAAACCCAGGAGAGAGACTAAGAAGAAATGCACACCTCAGTCAGTCACCATGAACTTCACCCTTCAACACTTGAGAAACTCCCCTTGTAAGCATTTCTGAGCTTAGACTTTACTGCTCTCTGCTGTGTCTCAGGGCATAAAACAAGCGACTACAGCCATGGTTTTGAACCTTTGAAGGTCCTTTGTGGGGGTGGGGGGGGAAAGTTTGAGTGCACACGCTCACAAGTTATTTAAGTCCAGTTTCGATGGAAGGTTTAGTCATCACTGCTAAAGATACGTGGAACGCAGATCTTCACAAATCAGTGCTAACTGCAAGCACTCTGAGGAGTATCCAGGTGTCAAGTGTAATGGTAACTGGTTCACAAGCATTCTCCCCTTTCCATCCTTACAGCGACCTTGATGTAAGTCCTATCTGTATTATGCAGATGAGGAAACTGGAGTTAGAACTCTTAAATAACTCATTCCAGGTCACAGAGCACATGAGTTGACAGAGCTGGGAGTTGAACCCTTGCCTGTATGATATACACATGATCTCCAAGCTAATGTATTTAAATAGAGTCAACTATTTAAATAACTTCTCTTTTGTAAAATGCGAAAACACCTCAAAAAAACATAGCTGGATACCCTTTCTCGCCCCACACGTCCATTTGGCAAAGTCTTATGTCATACTTATCCTGATCTTCCCTGTAGCTCAGATGGTAAAGAATTTGCCTACAATGCAGGAGATCTGGGTTCGATCCCTGGATCAGAAAGATCCTCTGGCAAAGGGAATGGCAATCCAGTATTCTTGCCTGGAGAATCCCATGGACAGAGGAGCCTGATGGGCTACAGATCTTGGGGTTGCAAAGAGTCGGAAAAGACTGAGTGACTATCCCTGCTACTGCTACCGCTACGTCATACTTGAGTCACAACGGTCCTGAAGATCATCATGAGGTACATTTAAATGATCAGCTTAACTAGTTTGGTTTGATTATGAGCCATTTAACCATTTTAACTGTGTAATTCAATGTTGTGCAGCCATCACCACTATCCATTTCCAGATTGTTTTCAACATTCCAAACAGAAACTCTGTGCCCATTTATTAATTCCCTATTCTCCTCTGCCTCCAGCCCTTCTAACCTTTATTTTACTTCTGTCTCTATGAATTTTCTATATCTTTTTCAGTCTTATTTTACTTAGCCTGATGTTTTCAGGGTTCATCAGTGTTGTATCATGTAAGAGAATCCCATTCCTGTAAAGCTGAACAATATTCCAGTGTGTGTAGCCCATATTCACTTCTGCATTCATCTGTCAATGAACGTTTGGGTTGTTTTTACCTTTAGACTATCGATTATGAAACTGCTATGAACACTGGTATCTATTACGGTCCCTTCTTTAATTCCTTTGGGTAAACACCTCAAAGGGAGACTGCTGGATTGTACTGATTATATTTAAGTTTTAACACTCTTTTAGTTTGAATTCCCCTTCCTTCTTTGAGTAACTTATGAATAATTCCCAACCACTCTCATCCAGGAAACTTCTGCTGTCCTTCTCGGTACTAATAATATTGAGAATACTCTTGATGTTTAGGATATTCTTCAATTCCTTATAATAAAAATAACTAGTCCCAAAGACACGAATTCCTATGATTTATTGGCTCCCTTGCCATCAATACAGATGCACTGGAAACTGGTTGATGAAGAAAAAGAGATTTCATTCAGTTGATGTGCAGTATGTTTTGAAGATGCAATGGGAGTTTGTTTTCCAAGATATTTAAAATATTGCAACATCACTTTATATTTTTAATATATGTTACATGATAGTATACGTTCATCTCAAACTATTTCTTCCTGTCAACTCTGTGAGATCAGAAACAACAGGAGAGGCTTCCCTGGTGGATCAGTGACCAAGAATCTGCCCACCCATGCAGGAAACATGGGTTTGATCCCTAATCCTGCATACTATGGAACAACTAAGTCCCTGAGTCAAAACGACTGAGGCAGTGCTATGGAACCCGGGAGCCGCAACTACTGAGCCCGTATCCACAACTACTGTAAACTAGACGCCCCGGAGCCCTTGTTCCCCAACAAGAGGGGTCACTGCAATGAACAGCCCATGCACCACGACTAAAGGGGAGTCCCGGCTCACTGCAACTAGAGAAAGAACCACTCACAGCAATGAAACACCCAGCACTGCCAGAAATAAACAAACAAACTTAAAAAAAAAAAAAACTTAAAAGCTACAGTTACAGTATTTGGAGGAAAATCTATAGTAAGCACTGCTTCAAAGATGGAAGAGGAAAGGAGAAGTGAGAGATCATTCATTGAGCAGCTTCTGTCTATTGGACCGTGGGGTGAACTAGCTGATTTACACATGGCCTCTCAGGGACTCTTCCCAGATAGCAGTGAGTCAGGGGAGGAAATGCGGTTTGACCAGGCCAGAGGGGAGCCCCAGGTCATGGGGTAAATAGCAGAGCTGCTGCTGCTGCTGCTGCTGCTGCTAAGTTGCTTCAGTTGTGTCCGGCTCTGTGCGACCCCAGAGACGGCAGCCCACCAGGCTCCCCTGTCCCTGGGATTCTCCAGGCAAGAACACTGGAGTGGGTTGCCATTTCCTTCTCCAATGCATGAAAGTGAAAAGTGAAGTGAAGTCGCTCAATCGTGTCCGACCCTCAGCGACCCCATGGACTGCATCCTACCAGGCTCCTCCGTCCATGGGATTTTCCAGGCAAGAGTACTGGAGTGGGGTGCCGTCACCTTCTCCGAACTAGCAGAGCTGTCGCTGCTCAACTTCTGCTCAGGAGATGCCAACACACCACGCAGTTAAGACAAGAGGCAGCATATGACTATTGAGTCCCATGTCTCCACTTAATCCCATAGGAGGCCACGGACAGGGGACCATCTTACGTCACTATGCATCTATGTTTAGCTTTCTCATAAGTTGGGAGTCATTTATTGTGTTTGGAAGTATGTAACTTAGTTTTATTTGGAATCTCAGGTGACTAGTTACATGAGTTGAGCTGAGATTTGTAAGTACATTTAACTAACTAATTACGAGTTAATAGGGCAAGAAAGGACTATACTTTTCTTTATAAATCATTAACAGTATGTTGATAACATGTCAACTAATTATCTTTTAAAATTTATGCATTAAAATCTGTAACAATTTTAATAAAGTTCCCCATCTCTCCTACAAGACAAATCATCTTTGAGTGACATCTACAGGTTACTGGCCATTTGGTCAAAAACAATGTATTCAAAATAAAATTAAAGGATATGTGAGAATTCAGTCTTAAATATAATTTAAAGCTTACTCTCCTACTCCTGTAGTAAATATGGTCTTTTCTCAATTACAGACCAATTTATCAAAATTTTTAAAAATAAATTTTAACTGTGTAAACTTGGATTTTATACAACAACAAATCCTACATTCTAGATGAAAGAAATTTCATGTGAAGAATAAAAGGCTGAATGAGAACTACTGATTCAGAAACTATCCTCTAATCATGATTCTATTACTTTCATAATGAGAGGCAATAACTTAATTCCACACATGAATGGAAGGTTATAGAACAAAACCTCATCAATGTGAAGATATTACTATAAAGAACAACTCTAGTAATGCTTTGATTTTCATGCTTCAATCTGTAAAACTAGAGTTGGTATTTCTCTAATTAATATAACACTTGTTCTTCTTAAGGCTCTTAAAATATTCAATCCATAATTTAGATAGCATGTCATTAATGATATAGTTTTGTTATGCTAAAAATATTTTCAGGAAATATTTGCTTTTTTATAATTTAAACACAGAAATTCATTAAAATGTTTTAGGAAAGAAGTAACAACTGCATACTTTATAAATGACACATATATTTGTGTACCCACATATACATGGATATACACTTTAAAATACACCTATGTCTTATTTGTAATAACTTAATTTTATTTCACTGCACTGAGGAATGCTATCCTGCATGCTCTCTCAAATCCAACCCCACTATCAGCTCTCCTTCACCCAAGTCATTTCTACCTTTTACCTTTCAGCTCAAATAATATTTCTTGTTTCAAAAAAGAATTTGTGTGATATAAACTACCTCCAAGATTCACTAAATAATAGAACAGATACCTAGTACCTAAATTTAACAAAAATTAACATTTTGTGATGTCTGCTTCAGTTTTCCTCTTAAGACAAATTTTCAAACCATGATAACATACTCTACTATCCTTCCCCTGCCCTTCTCCTCAAGAAGTAGGCTTACCAAATGCTGGTAGGTAAGACAAAACTCTCTCCTTGACCAAACTTTAGTAAGAGGTCTTCTGCACCCTCTGCTCAACTAAGCCTCAAGTTTCGGACTTCCCTGTATGTATTTGCAGGCCTTCATTTTGGTAAAACTTCTGCTAAGTTAGTTTAAGCAGAATCCCCTACTCTGGATATCTGATCATATTTCTCACCCATCACTGCCTCTCAGGGGATGTCCGGTCACTCCTGCCTTCAACAAGAATCCTATCATATCAGTTTAATCAGATTCCCCTTGATGTTTCTCTTTGGCTATAAATCCCCACCTTTGCTGTTGTACCTGGAATTGAGCACAATTCTAGGAAGTCTATTTTCCCCTACAGCATTGGTTCTTGCATAAAAATCTGTTCTTGCCCCCTCATTATCAAGCTCTGGTTTTCTTTAACATGCATCATTACCAGACAAGTTTGTTCTGTTGTCTGTTCATTTTTTAAAAATTCTTATATATGTAGGATCAATGAATAAAAATAGTCTTTTTGTGGTTTGCTTTTGAAAGTTTAATGTAGGTGGTACCAAGACATATGTGCATTATTCTCCCTTGTCATTTTCCTTCAGAGAACGTATAACATTTTGTAAATATACTTGATTAAGTACCTATTTGATAAATGTGACCAGAGCATAAAATTTTTGTAAGCAGTGACTATATTTATTTTGCTAATCAATTATTATGTATAGAAAATATTGGTACTAAAAGCACTGCTGAGAAGGAAACAGTCTTCGGAATAAGAACAAAACATGGATCACTTGAACTCACACTCAGAGAAGCTTCAAAGCAACATTTGAGAAAAATGTTTTTTAAATCTATGGCATTTTCCTTCAAGAAGCTTTCATTAATCACCCATCCTGTGCTCTGGCATTTTATTAAGTTATATGAGGCCAAACTTAAGACACATTTTCTGTTCTCAAGTAAACAGCACTTTTCAAGAACGTTTAGAAATTCTTCTTAGAAATCAACATATTTGGCAGACTTTATTTAAAAAGTCATGGCCTCGTGTAAGACAGACTCAAGCATATATTATATAACATGAGAATATAGCCAATATTTAGTAGTAACTAAATGGGAAGTAACATTTAAAAACTATATAATTTTTAAAAAAAATTAAAAAATATCTACCAGAAGCAATAGTTGACTGTGTAATGTTAGTTAAATTATTTAATTATGTTGTCACTAATCACTCTTGTTTTCCCACCTACAGAAAGTTAATAAAAAGAGTTAGTACATCATTAAAGAATGCAGTCACTATATACATGTTTATGTATACTCCAAATGTATATCCACATTTTACCTCATGTTGATTTTAAAATATTCAATGAAAAAATTCATACATCTGGATATGTTCAGTGTTACCTTCATTTAGGGCTTCCCTGATAGTTCAGCTGGTAAAGAATCAGCCTGCAATGGGGGAGACCCCTGTTCCATTCCTAGGTCAGGAAGATCCCCTAGAGAAGGAATAGGCTACCCACTCCAGTATTCTCGGGCTTCCCTGGTGGCTCAGATGGTGAAGAATCTGCCTGCAATGCAGGAGACCTGGGTTCGATCTGTGGGCTGGGAAGATCCCCTGGAGGAAAGGCATGGCAACCCTCTCCAGTATTTTTGCCTAGAGAATCCCATGGACAGAGGAGTCTGGCAGGCTATATAGTCCATGGGGTACTAAGCACAG
The DNA here is from genome assembly GCF_042477335.2 of Ovis canadensis. Lineage (NCBI taxonomy): Eukaryota > Metazoa > Chordata > Mammalia > Artiodactyla > Bovidae > Ovis > Ovis canadensis. The sequence goes on along the minus strand of NC_091270.1, from coordinate 27,314,121 downwards.
CACCTTGCATATAAAAAAAGCAATGTCCTTGTTGTTATCTATTGAATCTGTTGTAACCTAGGTCTTGTGGTAAGGCAGAGCACAGTATCTATTTTAAAAGTGACTGATAATAAATTACAAATCTTAATCAGTAAATTTGAAAGGATACCTAGTTCCTCAATTCATTAACTGCCTTAACTTTCAAATATTTTGGTAACTAAACATTGACGTAATTCTCATGGATATTTGCCTGCATATGACAGAAAGCCTTCCAAATATAACATTGATCCATATGCCCTAAAGCAGGAACTCAATTCAAGATAATGGCCTGTACAGATGTGAACTTGGACATGTATGCAGAATGGCAAGAAATCAAAGATGTATTAATGGGAGAGCTTATAATTACATTTATGTGCTTCCCCTATAATAAACTTTTGAAATGAAAATCCACATCTGATTTGTCCGCATGCTTAATGAAGGCGAAAATTCAATCTAATTACATTCCTATTGAATATTTACTCCTAATGCAGTATCCTTTTAGTTTTGCAATATTTTAATTTAAAGGATAGTTTCAATAGTAAACATATTAAACCAGAAAAAAGTAGTTTTGTCCAAAACCAAGAAAATAATATTTTATTCCATTACACATTAAAATTATTCAGATAAAAATATACTTTAAACCTAAGGTTCACTTTGTAAAACTATAAAAATATATTCATGAACTTCTACAGATTCTCTTATGGAGGTCACTTAGAAACAATAATCTTTCCTGCTAAAATTAAATGACATCTACTTTTAATATTTCAAAAATAGCATGCCATAATAGACAGATATTCACCTATGTGATTTTGGTCTTTTTATTCTATATCACTTAAGTTATTATGGGTTTCCCAGGTGGCTCAGACAGTAAAGAATCCAACTGCAATGAGGGAGCTGCTGCTGCTGCTAAATCGCTTCAGTCGTGTCTGACTCTGTGCGACCCCGTGGACTGCAGCCTACCAGGCTCCTCCATCCATGGGATTTTCCAGGCAAGCGTACTGGTGTGGGTTGCAATGAGGGAGACCTGGATTCAAACCCGGGATTGGGAAGATGCCCTGGAGAAGAGAATGGCTACCCACTCCAGTATGCTGGCCTAGAGAATTCCATGGACAGAGGAGCCTGGCAGAATACTGGAGAGGGTTGACATGCCTTTCCTATGGACTAAGCTGTGCTTAGTCAGTCAGTCAGGCCAACTCTTTGCAACCACATGGACTATATAGCTTGGTGAGCTATGGTCCATGGGGTCACAAAGAATCGGGCATGACTGAGCGACTTACACTTAAGTTATTATAAAGAATGATAAATATTTTGTTTTCATATGAATTTAGTTACAAATTATATTTTTTATATTCCTATTCATGAGAGGGATTTAATAATCAATTTTTCATTCTCAATCTAAATTAAAGTCATTTCTCCTACCTACTTATTATAGGCTTCAAATCTTCTAACTACCAAAAGTAAAAATGTGTGTATTTGGATAAAAAATAGAAATTAAACACATCTGAGATACAGGTAAACATATGTCTCTATAAAGTTTAAATCTGATCCTGAATTTATTTTTAACCCCACATGAGGATGAGTCACATACACACAGCTGGACTGCATATAAATCATGAGTTATTCTTCTCTCTGCCATATGCTATCTGTTTGAGGCAATATTGATGCAATAATAGAGACAGAAGTAACAATGGATCAAATCCAGTTATAACAGGCAGCCACTGCTCCTGATTGCTTTTAGAGTATCATTTTTCTATTCTAACTTTTAATTTTGAGGAGAAAATCAACGGGGAGTGGTCAGGAAGGATACGGACAAAGCAACAGCACCCCACTCTAGTACTCTTGCCTGGAAACTCCCATGGACGGAGGAGCCTGGTAGGCTGCAGTCCACGGGGTTGCTAAGAGTCAGACACGACTGAGCAACTTCACTTTCACTTTTCACTTTCATGCATTGGAGAAGGAAATGGCAACCCACTCCAGTGTTCTTGCCTGGAGAATCCCAGGGACAGGGGAGCCTGGTGGGCTGCCGTCTGTGGGGTCGCACAGAGTCGGATACGACTGAAGTGACTTAGGAGCAGCAGCAGCAGAAGGATAAACAAAAACCCAAGGGTAACACTCTAATAAAGAAACAAAGCACAGACTTTATGAAAGACAAGTGGCTCTCTTATGTCCTGCACTTTTTGCAGAATGGCAAGCCCTGTCAACTTATAGGTGGAGAAGGCTGATTAGTATGAATCCATTAAATCAAAACCACAGTGGTCTGTGCTATGGACTCACTGTGTTTCATCAAACTCTGTACCTTGAAGCCCTAACTCTCCGTATTAGATAGTATTAGTAGGCAGAGCCCTTTGGAGATAATTAGATTTAGATAAGATCATGAGGGTGCAGCCCCCATGATAGGAATGTTATACTTTAAGGGTGGGGGCGGGGAGAGATAATAGAACTTCCTCTCTCCACTGTCTGAGGACATAGCAAAAAGGCAGCCATCTGCAAGTCAAGAAGAGGGCCTGAATCTGCTTGGGCCATGATGTTCCCAACCTCCAGCACTAGAGAAACAAACACCTGTTGTTCAGGTCGCTGGGACTATGGTGTTTTGTTGTAATAACCTGAGCTAAGACAGTCTGCTGTTTGTATTTCAAATCTACCAGAAACAGGAAGTTGCTGCAAATACTTGTTTGGGGCACTTGCTAAGAATCTATCAGAGGGAATTGTGAAATCATAGTTGTTATTGTCTTTTCCAGAGCTTTCCCATTACCACAATTCTCCCTGAGTTTGTTTCCAAAGTGATTGAGCAGCAACTTTTGGTATCATAGTATTTTCTTAATCAGGCAGCCTCTAGCTGCTATAAAGAGCAATATACATAGGAACCTGGAATGTCAGGTCCATGAATCAAGGCAAATTAGAAGTGGTCAAACAAGAGATGGCAAGAGTGAACGTCGACATTCTAGGAATCAGTGAAATAAAATGGACTGGAATGGGTGAATTTAACTCAGATGACCATTATATCTACTACTGTGGGCAGAAATCCCTCAGAAGAAATGGAGTAGCCATCATGGTCAACAAAAGAGTCCGAAATGCAGTACTTGGATGCAATTTCAAAAATGACAGAATGATTTTTGTTCGTCTCCAAGGCAAACCATTCAATATCACAGTATTCAAAGTCTATGCCCCAACCAGTAATGCTGAAGAAGCTGAAGTTGAACAGTTCGATGAAGACCTACAAGACCTTTTAGAACTAACACCCAAAAAAGATGTCCTTTTCATTATAGTGGACTGGAATGCAAAAGTAGGAAGTCAAGAAACACCTGGAGTAACAGGCAAATTTGGCCTTGGAATGCAGAATGAAGCAGGGCAAAGACTAATAGAGTTTTGTAAAGAAAATGCACTGGTCATAGCAAACACCCTCTTCCAACAACATAAGAGAAGACTCTATACATGGACATCACCAGATGGTCAACACCAAAATCAGATTGATTATATTATTTGCAGCCAAAGATGGAGAAGCTCTATACAGTCAGCAAAGACAAGACCAGGAGCTGACTGTGGCCAGATCATGAACTCCTTATTACCAAATTCAGACTTAAATTGAAAAAGTAGAGAAAACCGCTAGACCATTCAGGTATGACATAAATCAAATCCTTTATGATTATACAGTGGAAGTGAGAAACAGATTTAAGGGCCTAGATTTGATAGATAGAGTGCCTGATGAACTATGGAATGAGGTTCGTGACATTGTACAGGAGACAGGGATCAAGACCATCCCCATGGAAAAGAAATGCAAAAAAACAAAATGGCCTTACAAATAGCTGTGAAAAGAAGAGAGGCAAAAAACAAAAGAGAAAAGGAAAGATATAAGCATCTGAATACAGAGTTCCAAAGAATAGCAAGAAGAGATAAGCAAGCCTTCTTCAGTGATCAATTGCCGGGAGCCAGCATGGGAGATCCCACCCATGACAAGGTCATGCAGGACTCGAGGGAATCCCTGGGCCATCCGATCCATGACAAGGTCATGCGGAAGAGTCCTAATGAGCAAGGCCTCAGGACTCGACAGACCCCCCTGGACCTGCTCGAGCATCTGCCCCTGAACCAGAATCTGTCTTACTATTTTATGTCTTTCACCAGCTCTTCTGACATTAGCAAGGGGCTGTCTCTGACCACAAGAGTTAACTTAGGGCTCTAGTTGATAAATCTCCTGGGCATGAAAGGAGTGTTTCAAACAGTCTGTTAGCATTCTAGCTAACTTGGCAGCTTTATCTAGACTCTTGCAACATTGTTGAGCCTATGCAATGCTTGCTGCCAAATTCTCATATCCCTTATCCATTGTGTTCCTGGGAGTGCATATAGTCAGGATGTAGAAGAAGCAAGTAATAGCCTTAGCATTAGCAACATTAGACTTTGAGTTAATAAGCCCTTTCTTTGCTGTAACCAGCTGAATCTTTGTTCCATAAAAATGTAACTCTGTACTTTAAGGGTGACGCAGGCTAAGAATTTAAGAAGAAACACTTTAAGGGAAAATCATTGTGCTGGTGTTCTGGCTGACCAACCTTTATCAAAAGGAGGTCATGGAATATCAACAGGCCTCTGGAATAGAAGATGATGTACAGAAAATAAGACTTTTGCAGGAAGGAACCTGATATCGATAAAAGTTATTACTGATGGAATGTTGAGTTGACTCTGCATTTTTCACCTTGCTGTATGTATAACTCATGGTATAAAATCCCAGAGAAGAATAAAGTAAGGGGCCTTGCTTGAAGAAGCTTGGTCACCCAGTGTCTCTTTCTTTATCTCTTTATCTATCTTTCTTCATTCGCCAACGACATCCATCCTGAGGATATCCCTGGACTCTGCTGAGGCTGGACCTCGGCAATCAAGGCAAAGAAATAGTGGAAAAGAGCAGAATGTGAAAGACTAGATATCTCTTCAAGAAAATTAGAGATACCAAGGGAACACTTCATGCAAAGATGGGCTCGATAAAGGACAGAAATGGTACGGACCTAACAGAAGCAGAAGATATTAAGAAGAGGTGGCAAGAATACACAGAACTGTACAAAAAAGATCTTCACAACCTAGATAATCACAACGTTGTGATCACTCATCTAGAGCCAGACATCCTGGAATGTGAAGTCAAGTGGGCCTTAGAAAGCATCACTATGAACAAACCTAGTGGAGGTGACAGAATCCCAGTTGAACTATTTCAAATCCTAAAAGATGATGCTGTGAAAGTGCTACACTCAATATGCCAGCAAGTTTGGAAAACTCAGCAGGGACCACAGGACTGAAAAAGATCAGTGTTCATTCCAATCCCAAATAAAGGCAATGCCAAAGAATGCTCAAACTACCGCACAATTGCACTCATCTCACACGCTAGTAAAGTAATGCTCAAAATTCTCCAAGCCAGGCTTCAGTAGTATGTGAACTGTGAACTTCCTAATGTTCAAGCTGGTTTTAGAAAAGGAAGGGGAACCAGAGATCAAATTGCCAACATCTGCTGGATCATCGAAAAAGCAAGAGAGTTCCAGAAAAACATCTATTTCTGCTTTATTGACTATGCCAAAGCCTTTGACTGTGTGGATCACAAGAAACTGGAAAATTCTGAGAGAGATGGGAATACCAGACCACCTGACCTGCCTCTTGAGAAACCTATATGCAGGTCAGGAAGCCACAGTTAGAACTGGACATGGAACAACAGACTGGTTCCAAATAGGAAAAGGAATATGTCAAGGCTGTATATTGTCACCCTGCTTATTTAACCTATATGCAGAGTACATCATGAGAAACACTGGACTGGAAGAAACGCAAGCTGGAATCAAGATTGCCGGGAGAAATATCAATAACCTCAGATATGCAGATGACACCACCCTTATGGCACAAAGTGAAGAGGAACTCAAAAGCCTCTTGATGAAAGTAAAAGTGGAGAGTGAAAAAGTTGGCTTAAAGCTCAACATTCAGAAAACAAAGATCATGGCATCTGGTCCCATCACTTCATGGCAAATAGATGGGGAAACAGTGGAAAGAGTGTCAGACTTTATTTTGGGGGCTCCAAAATCACTGCAGATGGTGACTCAGCCATGAAATTAAAAGATGCTTTCTCCTTGGAAGAAAAGTTATGACCAACCTAGATAGCATATTCAAAAGCAGACATTACTTTGCTGACTAAGGTCCGTCTAGTCAAGGCTATGGTTTTTCCAGTGGTCATGGATGGATGTGAGAGTTGGACTGTGAAGAAGGCTGAGCACTGAAGAATTGATGCTTTTGAACTGTGGTGTTGGAGAAGATTCTTGAGAGTCCCTTGGACTGCAAGGACATCCAACCAGTCCATTCTGAAGGAGATCAGCCCTGGGATTTCTTTGGAAGGAATGATGCTAAAGCTGAAGCTCCAATACTTTGGCCACCTCATGCGAAGAGTTGACTCATTGGAAAAGACTGATGCTGGGAGAGATTGGGGGCAGGAGGAGAAGGGGATGACAGAGGATGAGATGGCTGGATGGCATCACTGACTCGATGGACATGAATCTGAGTGAACTCCGGGAGTTGGTGATGGACAGGGAGGCCTGGCGTGCTGCGATTCATGGGGTCACAAAGAGACACGACTGAGTGACTGAACTGAACTGAGCTCAACAGAATAAAAAAAACAACAGTAAACACAACAAATCTCATTGTACATGCACAAAAAAAGAGTAACTGACATTAACACTGACATAGCACTTATAATAAGTCATGGGTTTTATACTCACTGTACCCTAACTCATTTAATGCTTAAGAAACCATCTTTTCATTTAAATAATATCATTGCCCGTATTTTGCAGATAAAGAACCAAAGCATATAAAGGACACACAACTAGAAAGTGTTAAGTCCAGGACTGGATTCTAAACAACAAGATCCCTTGCTTTTTCACTGACTCATATTTAGTTTCTAAAGTATATAAAGGATAGCGATTTCAAGTATTAAAAGATTAAGTGTTCAAAAGATAAAAATATTTAATTGTCTATTGCTATTAAAACCAGGAGTATACCAGTTATTTATAAATGTTTTAAATAACCAGTTACTTATAAATAACTATTAGCATGCAACCTTTTAATCTCATCTTTTTCTTTAGATTTTTTAAAAGTATTTTTAAAAGTAGAGAAACTAGAAAATAAAGAATAAAATAGTAAAAATTATTTTCTCCCCTGATGATCATTCCAGCTTATTTTCTAACAGTTATTTTTCTAATAATAGAATTATATTTTTCAAAATGTGGGCTGAATTTTATTTACTTAAAACATGCAGGTGATATGATTTTTCCAGTTTCAATTGCAAAGCTTCCTGTGAATAAGCCTTGGCTTCCTTTGTGTTATTAAAAGCAATTAAAGGTAGATAATCTCATGCTGCAATTATTCAGTATATGGCTTTTTGATGTATTATCAATACAACTCTAATCTGCAGATATAATTCAATCTATAAGAACAAACTCATATTAATGAATTAGTAACTTTCCTTTTGATTGTTTATGGACAGGAGAGTTAATGTATAATCTACTTATCCTGATTTTGTATTTCATTTAGGTCTACAACGTGGGGTTGCCACATAAATTACAGGATGCTCAGTTCAATATGAATTATAGATAAGTGATGAATAATTTTTAGTGTAACCATGTACCATGTGACATACATTTTTATTTGCAAAATCTGGGAAGCCTCCCTGAACTCTTTTGTTTAACACCGTACATGCTAAGTGTCTTCTTTGCAAATGTCTGATTTGAATGCCAGGGCTTTTATTCTCAAAGTTTTCGTGATTTAATAATATTAGCATTTTGAAAAATGGAAAAACTGTTGAGAAACTGAACTTCAAATTAAGGTCTGATAAAAAAAATCTGTGTGATGCTTTTGCATATAAAGTTGGAAGTGGAAAAGCAGAGCAAAACAAAATTATGAAAATCATGGAGTTTGATAATTATTCTATGAGTCCAATAGCTGGTATCGTAAATAAAATTATAGGGATACAGAGCATGAAGTATGTGAAGTGTAAGAATTTATGGTGAATTCATGGGAAGCCATGCCATCCCAAGCTCCTGGCATACACACACACAAACACACACACACATACACACTCTCTGGATTTAGTTTCCTTTAGTTGTTTCTTTTCCTGGTCCTTCCCCTTACTTGAGGAGCTTGCTTCTGCTAAGGCTTTTTAAGATGTGTTGAAAACCATCAATATATCAACATTTAATTGAAGTTTTCTCCCAGAAACAATGATAAAAAAGCATTGGAAAAAAACTTTTTACATTGAATGCTGTGCATACTACTAAATTCTAAATTTGAATTCATTGTTTTCCCAAACACTTTGGGTTCTATAATTTCCTTTAACCTGGCATATATGTTGTTCCTTCCTCAAAGAGGATTGATCTAAAGTTAAAGGTGTTTGCTAGATTGAAACTATGTTATTTATAGACCGGAAGTCATTGATCCCCTTTGAAAGTAATCAGAAGTCACTGATCCCCTTTGAAGGTAATTTGCCACTTATTTAATTTTTCATTGCTGTTGTTGTTGTTGAATTGCTAAGTTGTGTCCAATTCTTAGCAACCCCATGGACTGCGGCATGCCAGCCTCCCTTGTCCTTCACTATCTCCTGGAGTTTGCTTGGATTCATGTCCATTGAGTTGGTGGCACCATCCAACCATCTCATCCTCTGTTGCCCCCTTCTCCTCCTGCTCTCAATCTTTCCCAGCATCAGGGTCTTTTCCAGTGAGTCAGCTTTTTGCATCAGGTGGCCAAGCTACTGGAACTTCAACTTCAGTATCAGTCCTTCCTGTGAATATTCAGGGTTGATTTCATTTAGGATTGACCGGTCTGATCTCCTTACTGTCTAAGGGATTCTCAAGAGTCTTTTGTTGTTGTTGTTTAGTTGCTCAGTTGTGTCTGACTCTTTGCAACCCCATGGACTGTAGCCCACCAGGCTCCTCTGTCCATGGGATTCTCCAGGCAAGAATCTTGGGGTAGGTTGCCATTTTCTTCTCCAGGCAAGAGTCTTCTCCAGCACCATAATTCAAAAGCACCAATTCTTCAGCGCTCAGCCTTCTTTATGGTCCAATTTGCACCACCAGCAAATGGTATGGTATCTAACACAGTGAGCGACAAACGGGTGTCCTTTATGATGCGTGGGTGAATGAATGAATGTGCTCAAAACACCTCATTTTACTCATTTAGGCTTTACTGTCTTGTACATATATTGGGCATTTTCTTTAACTAAACCACAAAGTTTGAAGGCTATTTTTAGGGGACAATAGGAGAGTATTATAGGAAAAAATAACGTGATACTAAGTGAGAAGACATATAGTGATGCAAAGGTTCTTTTTTGATCTAGATTAGAAGTCTCCGGTAGACCTGTCTGTCTGCAAATTATAATGCCTCCTCATGTGGCTCAGCTGGTAAAGGATCGGCCTGAAATGTGGGAGACCTGGGTTCAATCCCTGAGTTGGGAAGATCTCCTGGAGAAGGGAAAGGCTGCCACTCCAGTATTCTGGCCTGGAGAATTCCATGGGCTGTATAGTCTATGGGGTCTCAGAGTTGGACATGACTGAGGAACTTTCATATACACACACTCATATTAGATTTAAAACTGAAAACAAATGTCAGTTGGAAGCCCTCATCACTGAACACACACAACTAAAGAAATGCCCTTGGTCCCCAGTTCCATCTTTGCGGTCATAGGGATGCTTCACATTGAACGGTATATATAACTACTGATAAGAGAGAAATAATAGCCCTGTCATGAAGGTTATGCTTGCTTTATCTGAAGTTACATTGAATAAGAAAATCCAATTGCCAAATCCTGGGTCTGCTTTATATACAGATATCTAGTTTGATCCTCTGTCAGTTAAAAGAGAAGTTTGAACAATTCACCCCCTAGGGTTAATCCATACTCTTTTACCCAGCTTTCCATGAAACATACTTCACCAAGATTGGTTTGCAAAAGTCTGTGAATATGCCAGACTATTCAAGAGTTAACCCCTGGAATCCTGCGTCATCATTGTTGTTCAGTTGCTAAGTCATGTCTGACTCTGAGACCTCATGGACTGTAGCCTGCCAGGCTCCTCTGTCATTACAGGCTCCTCCATCATTACTACTTGCAAAAGCCACAAAATCAGATACACAAATCCAGGAGCCTATTTCTAGTCTTGCAAAAAGGGACCCATTATCTAACTAGGCGAGAGTACAATGACAGTTCTTTAACAATTTGTTCTTGGTATTTAAAAAGGCTTGCTTATCAAGCTGAGTGATTTTAATGAATAAAAATTGCAGCAATTCAAAATAGAGCTCATTCTTACTTTTCACTTTTATTGAATTGCCAATTTCATTTTTGTTCTCATTTAGGCTTTCCTTTGTCTATTAAGGAATATTGACAAGTAATCTATCTATTCCTTGCTTATGCTACAAATTAAAATTAATTTTTCCTGGAGATGAATTTAAGTCATAGTTTTGATATATTTGAATATCCTAAGTTGTAGCTCTTTTTTTTTTCTTATCATCTTTTAAAACTTTTCAACTCATAAAAGTAAAAATGTCTTATGGTGATTTGATAACACAAATCAGATGTTTTGATGAATTTTTATTTTGTGGTTATTAAAATTTCCTTGACAAGGTGTAGCCTCCACTTCAGACCTATCCAACAAACAGATGTACTGTTTCCAAACAAGTAAATATCACCACAAGGAGAGAAAGACAGGAGGCAGTGTGTCCAGATACTGGAACTTGAGTAACTATAGAAATTGATTTTTTCTTTACAGTAAATTACTTGTCTACTTGATAATACTTGGAAGAGACTCATTAGCATCACAGCGGCAAACTATTCTCTGTCTTAATTTCTGCCACACTGCTCTTGCATTAGAAATTGATGTTGAGCAATCATGAAAGGATGCACAGAGTCCTAAGTAACAGAAGTTCAAGGCAGTTCATAACTTCACAGAAACAAGAAGCAAACTTTTCCCTCCAAGGTCTGAAGAGGTGCCTACAGGTGGACAGCACTCCTTGAACATTCATTTTCTTTATATCCTCTTTCTCTTATCGGTTATCTAAATTGTCAGGTATAGAAACTGATTCTCCATTCTGATTAACAATCTTACATTGGATTCTTTCCTCTGCTTGGCCCACTTGAGTACAAATTCCCTTTTGGACACTGGGAATCGTCTCCAATGGAACACACAGAACACATGTGAGCTAGACCTAGATTAGGACTTGACCTAGCTTTGACCTTATTTATGCCTGAAGACTTCTCTTACATCCTCACAACAGATCCTTTTCTCTATATCTATCCACCCCTCCATGGATCTCTGCCTCAGATCCACAGACTTCTCCTTTTTTGGCTCTTTCAATTCCACTTTCTATATTCAATGTAACCTCATGCCAACACTTTTCAAATTATACACTTAGGAAAGACTCCATTTTCTCTTTCTAGCTCTTAAGAATCAATCCTCCATAGATAGTATCTCTAAAATATTTTATCAAAATTGTGACACAAAATTACAAGTGCTATGTATTTAATTAAAATTTTAAAGATTTGGAAAGCTTATAATATAGTTACAAAAAATAAACTTTGTTTTTGCTTTCATCCTTATAGTCACACAAAAAACAATATAAGGAACAAAGGACCTAAGTCAACAAACCTACGCTGTGATAAAATATTTTCTTTCCATTTGGGATTAAATAGGCACATTACTGCAAGTAATTGCGTTACTGGCATACTATTACATAAATCCCTCAATTGCAAGAATACACATATATTAATTAAATATATGTTTGATTATTTATTTACACTCTGTCTCCTTAACAAATATTTGAGACAGTTATAGGAAAATATAGTGGTAATATTTAAATGTAATACTGCATTTATATTGAAAGAGAAAATATTACAATGTATTCATAGCTGTATGCATATTCTGAAATATTGTTTGCATATTTAATGTACTATCCATGTAGCACATTATAGTTTTGAGGTCTGGTATCACTATAGGTTTCTGTAATTTGAGAATGCATTTTTTAAATTAGTTATCTTAGTGATCATTATTTTATAGAGAGCAATGTCTGTCTCTTCCTTTTTCTTATTCTTCCTATTTATACTTGTGGGAAGGGCATGTCTACATATGATAAAATCACAGTTTCCCTTATTGGGACTGTTTTCTGTGTTTCTAGATGATCAACATTTTGTTGATTTAGCAAAGATACTTTAGTCACCATTTGCTGGCGTTCATTATTATTTGGCTTTTCAACTATTGATTTTGAGCAAGACTTCTAATTCTTTTACTCTGTGGTTACTTTTCTATTCATTTCTCAAAATTGTGAATTTACAGTTCATAATATAATTTTGCTAATTTGCTCTTCATTTCTTCATTTCATTGTCTACATGAGTCATACCAAATTCTTGTCAATTCAAACACTATAGCTCTAGCTCCAGAAGTTTAATAGATACAAACTACTATAGATGAAATAGGTGAGCAACAGGAATTTACTGTGTAGCACAAGAAACTATATTCAATGTCTTGTAATAACCTCAGATTGAAAACATTTATAGCCTGTGGGGGAGGGCTAAATTGGGAGATTGGGACTGACATATACACACTACTGTATATGAAATAGATGACTAATAAGAGCCTGCTGCATAGCAGCACCAGCAACTCTACTCAATGCTCTGTAATGGGCTATATGGGAAAATAATCTAAAAAAGAGTGGATATATGCATACGTATAACCGAATCACTTTGCTGTATACTTGAAATTATCACAACGTTGTAAATCAACTATACTCCAATGAAAGTTCAAAAAAAAAAAGAGAGAGAGATATCTTGCTACTTTACAAGCCCCCATTTTAAAAAATATATTAAAGAATGCAATGCTTGGTTAATGTTAATTACGTTGTCAGGATACTTTAGTCTGAAAGGCATTACTGATAATCTTGCTTCCTGGTCTAGACTACCCCCTGTGCTGCAGATGATGTTATAATGAAAAAGGACCATGGAGACACGCTGGTCTGACTCTGACGCTGCACTAGGGTGTCACATGCCTCGTGGACTGGCAAACTTTCTCATCCTAAATCACTTTTTGGAATACAATCTGCCAAGATCTTTAAAAACAGTCTCTCACTTTGATGTTTATAACTGGATGAACCATTTTTACGCTATACGAGGAGCCTGGTAACCCTATTTTAACCCCGTATACAACTGTCCCTGGACACTCTCATCTTCCCTCACATAAACTACAGAAAACATTTCACACTCATCTGCTCAAGTTGGTAAACAGGAGCATAAGAACAGTTAGAGTACTATCAAGTGTTTGAGGGTTATCATTTCTTGTGATATCTGCTGCCAGCGTGTGTATGTGAGTGTGAACTGCCAGAGAAAACTTAATTGCCTGATCTTCTGATAACTACAGAATCCCTCTAAGTGGAATAGTAAAGATAAAATAGCAGAGATTTTTAAAACAACTTTCTCTATAGAAGTGCTGTGTTTCAAAACAGTATCTTAAAGGTGCCTCTTATTCTTACTGGGAAAAGTTGCACGTTTAGCTGTATCCCTATGCACTAGGCAAGTTAATTCTTAAGCAGTCTTAGCCATAAAGAAGATAATTTATAGTCAGTACACAAGGACATACAATGGCCTGAACTGGTTTAGCTACAGCCCTGATGAGTTGGATAAATATATAACCTCTTAAAATGTATTCTATGAATCAGCATTGTCATGACTGCCTTTAGTAGTTTCATGGCCCTAATGTAGGATTGATGAGGATGTATCTCAATGACTTCATATTTAAATGCCCTCCTGCACCCTCTTTTTTTTTTTTTTAATAAATAGGGACTGAGTAGGACCTCTGAAATTTGAGGCACATGAATCTTTTGTTGGCCTCCACTCCCAGGTTAGTGGTAGATAATAGGGTTGTTAGCAGTCCTACAAGTTCAGAGCATGATGACCCTTGGGGAGATTTTCCAAGCAAGAAATGTGGGAACCCAGAACCCTGTCTCTGCGTTAGGCCCCCAGCTCTCCTTTTGGTCACATCACTCACAGCTTTGCCACTACAAATGGCCCTAGCACAAGAGCACGGACCTCACCCTGCCTTCTATTCCTCACTTGGTCAAAGCAAGCCCTGGTCACCTGGTTCACGTTCATCCTCTCTAGACAACCTCGTCCACCACTACTCTCCAGCTCCACAAACTCTTCCAGTGAGCCCTCTGGAACGCATGGTCAATTATTGTTAAAATACCCTGCTCCGTCCTCACCTTCTCTGATCATTCTCTTCCCTCTCCTGCTCTTCCCTGTAGACACCACTTGCCTGGCAGTCCTCTGAGGTTGCAGTGGAGTACAGTACTCCTTGGTCGCTGCATGGCTTGTATCACTAGCTTCTAAGGGAGCTGCGTGTCTTTTGTTCATTGAAAATTTGAAAACCATTCTTCCTTCTTTCTTCCTGAAAAATGTCAGCTTAGAATCTTACGCCACCACACAACTCCACTTCTACCCTCTTGGTTGGGATCGTTCATCAATATTTGGGTCCCTCTCCTTTGTTCCTTGAATATTTTAGCTTCTAGGATCACCATAACTCCCTCCACTCTTTCCTGAACTCCTGGTAATGAACATATCTAAACAGCTGATGTGTCTTTCCTTATCTATAGTCAACTCTCCACACATGTACCTTCAATCTCGTCCTTGTTCTCCAAGACTTCCTCCAGTAACTCTCCCCCATCACCTCTTCAGCATTATTAATTCCTTTAAATTTTCTTTGTATAAAACCATTCTCATTACCATAAAAAAGTTATCTGGAGTTACTATGGTTTTTTTTCTTCCTCTTTGTATTCTCTCTTTTACTCTTAAGTGTTGATTTTAGCAATAAAAATACTTGGGAGTTACATATACATACATACATATATATATATATATATATATATATATGTATATATATATACACACACACACACATGCACCTATACATATGTATATGCATTGTTAGGTAGGTAAAATAGGGAAAAGGAGTCCAAAATGGCGGTGGCTAAAAAACAAGGAAGGTCAAAGGAAGGTCCGAGGACCAGAGGGAAGACTTCAGGTTGAACAAACAGCACTCCTGGCTGAGCCCAGTTTGCACAGGGCAGGCCCGGGGGAGGGGGAAACATATAAAAGGAGGAGCCAAAGTGCTTTTTCTCTCTCTTTCTCTCCCACGTGTGCACTCTTTCTCTCCCTCTTTCTCCCTCCCTCCCCCACACACTCCTCCACTCTCTTCTCTCCAAGTCTTTGGGTTGGGATGCCCTCATGCTTCGAGGATGGATTCTCCTGCTATCTTCTAAATAAAATAGATCTGTAACACTGATTTGCCTAAGAGCTATAACACGGTTTGTCCAAGACCCGAGAGCTATGATGCACTGAGGGCTTTAATGTCCATCGCTCCAAATCTTTGTTGTGATGAGACAAAGAACCAAGGAACATACACTCTCGTGACAACATATACACACGTGTGTATATATATACACATATATGTTAGGGCAACCAACAAAATGTATTTAACCCCATAGAGTATTTATTAAATGTATAGAATCAGTTTGTATAAATACTTCAGAAAAGATTTTATTTTTATGACAAAGTAACTCAACAGTCAGATGACTCTGTTGAAACTGTTTATTGTGAGGGATATTCCCCCCTTCCCCACCTTTTTACTAAAATCAAGGGCGGATTTTCAGTTCTTATTTACTTGATCTAACAGCTTTGGGCAGGTGATCTGCCCCTCCTCCTTGAAATGCTTTCCCGATTCTATTTCCAGGACGCTCTGATAGTCTGGTTTGGCTCCTGGGTCTCTTGTCTCTTTATCTTATTCTCCTTGCAGTGACTCCTTTTTTCCCTTTTCTCAAGGGCTGGAATCTGCCCATGGTTACTCTGGATCCCGTCTCTTAACACTCAGGAATGCCACTCAATTTCAAGTTTTAAATAACCTCTAAGGCATATGGACAAGAAGAATGATAGGGCATGTTTTAAAAATACTGTAAAATTGTGTTTTAGGCACTTTTCCACCCATCTTGCTCTTATTCCCATAATTAGTGTTCTGAACTTTCATAGTCCTGGTGTCCAGTTTCATATTCTTCATTGTCCTTAGAAAAGTATACCAACAGGCTTATCATCCTTAACCATACCCAGATTCTGATATTTTTCAGTCACCCCTCTCCTTCACAATAGATAGCCTGAATTACTGGAAGAGATTTTTGATATAGCACTCTTCCCCTTATATAAACACTTGAAGAAATTAAGAAGCAAGAAGCTCTCTCTACAAGCCAACCAGGACCCTTCGTTCCACACACAGGACTTATTTCTCTATACAAATTGATTAGTGAGCCTTAAGGTACTGTACTCTTAGATAACAGCTGGCTTATCTGATCAGCTACTACATATTAAGATGAGCTGAGATGTTTGAGTTTGAATTGATGCTTGGATTGGTTATGACTCTAATGCATGGGTAGGTGCCTACTCAATCATGTCCGACTCTTTATAGCCCCATGGACTATAGCCCTTCAGGCTCCTCTGTCCATAGGATTTTCCAGGCAAGAATACTGGAGCGGGTTGCCATTTCCTGCTCGAGGGGATTGTTCCAACCCAGGGATCAAACCTGAGTCTCTTGTGTCTCCTGTATTGACAGTGGAGTTTTATACTACTATGCCACCTAGCAAGACCATACTCTTACCTATAAACTCCGATAAATCCCTCTCTTCATTCACTTTAAAGGAACATTGCTTTAAGCAAAAATGTTCCCAGACCTTTACTCTTTTACTGCAAATGTCCTCTGTATTAATTTCCCATGGTTGCTCTAACAAATTACCAGAAACTTAGTGGCTTAAAATAACATATATCTAGTTTTTTATAACTCTGGGGGTCAAAAATCTGAAATTAGTTTCACTGGACCAGGATCAAAGTATTGGCAGAGCCACGCTCCCTTCAGAGGCTAAAGGGTAATATATTTCTTGCCTCTTCCAGCTTCTGGCAGTTCCTGGCATTCCTTGGCTCATGGCCATATCACTTCCATCTCTGCCTCCAAGATCACACTGCCTTTTTCTCCATATGTTTGTAAATGCTCCTTCTACCTTCCTTGATAAGGACACACCTGGTGGAATTTAGGGTACACCTGGACAATTAGGCTAACCTTCTCAGCCTAAGAACTTTAATTAAATAGTACCTTTAATTAATAGTACTACAAAGTCTCCTTTATTTCCATATAAGGTAATGATCACAGATTCCAGACAGCAAGTTATGCATATCTTTTGGGAAGCTGTTATTCAGACTCATATATCCCACAATTTTCACACAAATGCCAGCAACTGTGCATAAACGCTATAACTTAAGTGAAAAGAACAATTAACTTATTAAGTTATCAACAGTGTTTGCCATCATTTATTTCAAATTTTGGATTTCTAAGTCTTTATAAATTATCTTATCTACACTTTACTTTGCCTACATATAATTCAAACTATAATTCAGAAATGAGTAAAGAGAAAATATGTAAAAATCTGGAACTTTCAGATACACATTTGTTGTGTTTCTATTCTGCATGTATAGCTTCCTTTTTCATAAGCATCAGAGTATAATTCTAAAAGTTTAATGAAAATGGACAAATACTATTACTCTATTTCAACTCTACAGTCCTGTAAGAAAAAATAATTTGCACAGTATTTTCAATTCTGTTATTACAGTTTTTGCCAGAAGAATGAGGTGTCAGAGTTTTATTGTCTGATATATATTGGGAATTAGAATTGCATGCCCTACCATCCTGACCTTTATCTGTATTCTGCATTTTGATTGGCTAACCTTTCTACTTCTTCCTATTTATAGCTTTACTAAACTAAGAGGAACAGGTGAGATGAGATGTCCACCAGTAAATACACAGAATAGCAGAAGGTCAAGCTGATAGAGAAGACAGCCAAATTTCACATAGGGTATGAAACATTCCAATGCCAGGACCTCATTGTCAAGCAAAAATTTAAATTAGAATGTAAAACAGCATAACTGAATCCATCTTCTGAAAATGGATTAAAAAAATGTGGCAAATTTAACCCATTCTACATTAACATTGCAATTTCCCAGCCTTCGAAGAAAATATCCTTGAAAGATTACGTGAGGTCACAAAGTCAGTTTCCATTATCACTAAAATGATACATACATTTATTTGTGTCTTAAACCTGGTGTAAAGAAAACTATTACAGATCTGTCCTCTCTCTTGGGTGATGCAAAATAACAGATTGATTATGACTTTCTCCAGCTCTTTTCTGACAGAGCTTGTGCTGATGTACTCTTGTAAAAACTACAGCTCATGACTAGTAAATACTAACAAATTTACTCCATTTTTACTAACTCCAAATTTACTAACAAATTTGCATCATCAAACCTTTTTTCACACTTTCTTTTGAAAACAGTATTTCACTTGCAAGCACATGTCTGTCCAGGCTATTCCAGATTTGTTATTTTTAGTTGCATTATTGCTCTTGTATATTATAATTAGAACAAGAATGCCCAAAATTATCACCCAAGTTTAGAATATATATTCTTTTTTGGAAGCTGGACAGTAATGAAATATTTAATTTAAAAATAAATCTAAATTTCCCATGAATTTTGAAATACAGCAATTAAAGTTGTAACCTTGCATGTCTATTTTAACAAATTAAAAAAAAACATTTCTAGCAAATTTGTGTATAAATGTTATTTCAAATACAATTTTTAAAAATAGCATTACACAAGCTAATGAGAGAATAGTAAAGATTCTTTACAATATATTCTACACCTTGATTCAGTATGCCTGCAAACTTTGTTCATGGAAAGGTAGTTAAGTGTAAACTAATTATATACTTAAATTTTTCAAAACCTTCCAGAAACATATATTTTTGAAGAACATTCCCATTGTCTTTAAAATATGTAAATAGTAGATATATTAAAGCATAAACACATTTTGTATGGCCCAAGACTAATTTAAATTTAGAGTAATAGAGCTTGAAAGTACCAAAGACAAGTATTATTTTTAAGTGTAAAGAAATTGAGTCTCAGAGACTAGTCACACAGTGAAATAAGTTTCTTTCATCAATTCAAAAAAATAAGTTTCTTTCATCAATTCAAAAGACAGCTGAGGTGTATCAGCAAAATAAAATGCAGCTTAAAAGATTATTTTAAAAATTAGGATGTAACAGTGCTTACTCCTGTTATTTGTTCCACTTTAAGTAATTTTATATTTGTATTATATCATGCTAAGTTTTGTCGGCATTTTGGGTCAAAAAACAATATACTCTCTACTATATAGTGTATCATATATCTAGTATCTAGGGAGAAATATCAAAAACTTCAGATAAGCAGATGATACCACTCTAATAGCAGAAAATGCCAAGGAACTAAAGAGCCTCTTGACGAGGGTGAAAGAGCAGAGGAAAAAGCTGACTTAAAACTCAACATTCAAAAATCTAAGACCATGGCATCTGATCCCATCACTTCATGGCAAACAGCAGAGGAAAAAGCAGAAGCGGTGACAGATTTTCTTTTCTTGGGCTCAAAATTCACTGTGGACAGAAACTGCAGCCATGAAATCAGAAGATGAGTACTTATCTACAACTCCTAATTTATAAAGAATTTAAAATATTTTTTAAAATAAGTAATTTAAAATCTATCATATATATATATCTAAATAATCAAATAGATAATTAGATATAATGTAAAGAAAAATCATATAGGAGAAATAAGAACAGGTATGAGTTTAGTACCCCAGAATTGTATACTGTTGCTTTAAGAGAGTTACATGTTTGACTCAGTGCATCACAGATGCCAAGAAAAAAGGAATCATATAAAGTTGCCGAAGCTGACCTATCAATGAAACTACAAGCAGATATAGCTGCTCAGGAGTTCAACACCCTTCCTGGGAATGAGACTCAAGAGGACTTCCTCACGCTGGTTTCTCTCTGGTGAACGATGCCCCTGATAACTGCAGAAACACCCATATACATGTTTTGTTGATGAACTGCTGTATACTGACTGGTTCTCAAGTGCCTGATACACACAACTTTATTACCACCCTTCTAACCACTAAGATAAGTGACTATTATTGATATGAAAGTGATATGCAGATCTAAGTATTTACTCATTTTTTCCAAGTTTGCAGAAATTAGCAGAGACCTATGCCAAAGCCTTTGACTGTGTGGATCACAATAAACTGGAAAATTCTGAAAGAGATGGGAATACCAGACCACCTGACCTGCCTCTTGAGAAATCTGTGTGTAGGTCAGGAAGCAACAGTTAGAACTGGACATGGAACAACAGACTGGTTCCAAATAGGAAAAGGAGTATGTCAAGGCTGTATATTGTCACCCTGCTTATTTAACTTCTATGCAGATTACATCATGAGAAACGCTGGACTGGAAGAAACACAAGCTGGAATCAAGATTGCCAGGAGAAATATCAATAACCTCAGATGTGCAGATGACACCACCCTTATGGCAGAAAGTGAAGAGGAACTCAAAAGCCTCTTGATGAAAGTGAAAGAGGAGAGTGAAAAAGTTGGCCTAAAGCTCAACATTTAGAAAACGAAGATTATAGCATCTGGTCCCATCACTTCATGGGAAATAGATGGGGAAACAGTGGAAACAGTGTCAGACTTTATTTTGGGGGGCTCCAAAATCACTACAGATGCTGATTCGAGCCATGAAATTAAAAGACGCTTACTCCTTGGAAGAAAAGTTATGACCAACCTAGATAGCATTTTCAAAAGCAGAGACATTACTTTGCCGACTAAGGCCCATCTAGTCAAGGCTATGGTTTTTCCTGTGGTTATGTATGGATGTGAGAGTTGGACTGTGAAGAAGGCTGAGCACCACAGAATTGACGCTTTTGAACTGTGGTGTTGGAGAAGATTCTTGAGAGTCCCTTGGACTGCAAGGACATCCAACCAGTCCATTCTGAAGGAGATCAGCCCTGGGATTTCTTTGGAAGGAATGATGCTAAAGATGAAACTCCAGTACTTTGGCCACCTCATGCGAAGAGTTGACTAATTAGAAAAGACTTTGATGCTGGGAGGGATTGGGGGCAGGAGGAGAAGGGGACGACTGAGGATGAGATGGCTGGATGGCATCATGGGCTCGATGGATGTGAGCCTGAGTGAACTCCGGGAGATGGTGATGGACAGGGAGGGCTGGCGTGCTGCGATTCATGGGGTCGCAAAGAGTCAGACACGACTGAGCGACTGAACTGACTGACTGACTGAATCAGCTTTAAAACGAGATAGGTCTGACTCCAATCCTCTATTCTTAAATAGCTATATAGTAAATACTGAATCTAGTTTTACTAAATTATTTCTTATAAATACATATGGAACAATTTTTCCACAACAAAGCATAAATCACAAAGAGTATTGGAGAGTAGAGAGCAGAAGAATACACAAAAGGATGATTTCTGGTTGTCTAGAATAATTTATTGATGCTGTTGTTTTGTTTAACTTGTTTTTAACCCAAAGGAATGGGTCCCTTTGAATAGAGTTGATTTATTTTGTTGGGTTGGCCTGTTTGGGTTTGCCTCTTCAAACAGGTGGTAGTGATTAGAAGATAAATTTTCCTAACAAGTATATAGAATAAGTCTGATTTATGCTGTCAGTTAAAATCAGAGCCATGTGCCTCAACAGTTAGCTGATACCACTTATGAAAATTGAGAAAACCATCAAGGATACAGCCTGAAGGCAAAGTCAACCTGTCTCAAGGCAGGGAAGTCATAAAGTTTCCAGAGGACTGGCTCCTCCCCCAGACCCCGTGCAGATGGCCCGCCTGCACTCTCTCCCATTCCATTCCTATTCCAAGGAGCAGAAACCATCTTTCCTCCTACTTGTCCTACTTAGAACTTCCTGGTTTTGACCAATGACGAAGCTCCAAGCAAGGTTTATTCCTGATATCTCATTTTATCAGCTTCTTGTCACTTTGCTAGCCCACTCTAATGAAACACAGGTTCTGCCTTATCCTGCCTATAATTTTGTTGCGTTCATGGCTTATACAGGTGCAATCCACTGTAGGGGAACACAATTTGGAAACCCCAAATATCTCTTTGGCATGTGGATTATTTTGATCTGAAAACAAGCAAGGCCCCAAAGACTCAGGAAGAACGTTTGATCTTCTCCGTAAATACCTAAAGATTATAGATAAAGGATCTTTTTCAAGAAGGGAGCTATCATTACAGATAACTACAGGAGTAGTTAGGTGTGTGAACAGGGAAGAACTTAGCAAAGTGTGTTTGTTAAAATTCCTGTCTGTGTCCCATGGTCTGTACATGGCCCAGTAAACATCTGTTCACCAGCATTTGCTTTTCCATTTTCGTATCAATTGCTTTCCTCCCCTTTAGTGTCCCAGAACCACTACCTACAAAATTCTCTCTTGTCTTCAACTGAAAATGATATTAAAGGTGAGAGTTTCAGCCATTTTGGTGAGTTACTTACTCCCATGTATACATGTTATTAAACTTTGGTGTGATATCCTCCTGGTAGTCTGTCTAATGTCAATTTAACTCGTAAACCAGCCAGAAGAATTTAAAAGAAGGGTAGAGGAAAATTTCCTCCTTCTCAGTGACTAAAACTACGTAATTCTCTAATTCAAATAAACTGAAGCACTTATATTAATAAACTCTCAAATGAGCATTTAAAAAGAACCAGTACCTGGGGAAGAGGGTAGAGGAGAAAGTGGTTTCACTTTAAGGTTATACTTCGAATTAATGAAGATAAAATGAAATTTGTATAGTTCTCACAAACATTGAATCAGGTTAATTTCTACACCAGAAGTTGTCTTTTTGAGGTAGGAACACAAGTGATTAACAAGCTTTAAACAGGGTAAGCAAATACAGACAATACAACTTTGCATATACACATTAGAGTCGTTTAATTTTCTAAATTTGCATCATGGGTCACATTTCAGGTAACTGAATCTAATCACAGTTTATCTCTGCCACTCTCTTTCTATTTTGGAAATCCCTCAGTCTTTTCAATAGCCAACAGTTGTTTTATTCCCTGGCTGTTAAACTCTTATCGCTTCAAAGATTTCTGTCACTCCTCCGTCACACCCTGGCTATCCTTGGCTCCGGTCCATGAAGATCACTTAATATATGAAGTGACCATGGGAAATAAAATCACATAAAACAAGTTATTTGTATGAGATAGCTGGATAGTTGATTTCACCAGCGAGGTATACTTTCAGAAAACACTGAAGTAGTCATTAGGAATTGCAGGCACCTGTATTTCTTCTACAAAACATGTAGCTAAAGGATATATTTTTGTTTATAAAGGTCTCTAAGTAAGTATCACGTTACTCAAGTTCTTTCTAAACGCAAAAGCTGACCTTCCCAAGATACGGATGTGAGCTGTGAAGTCTCTTCAGTCAACTTTAATTGAAAAACCAGTTTAAAAGTAACTGCAGATAAAACACCTTGTTTCTCATTTTCACTGAATGAAATGCTTTTTTATAAAGTAACTGAGATTCTCAAAACCTTATTAGTTACTTCAGATAATTTAATATTTATAGGCTGGCAAACCAAAACCCATATTATTTTCAAAGGTAACTGCACGAACACGTTAATATTATTTAAGGAATTGACTGATCTTTAAACATACAGAGTATCAAATTTTATGAAACTTAGCACACTTTAGAGATTCAAAGAAGAAAATTCATTATCTCAGCATTCTTGAACAGAAAAAGAACAGCAATATTTTGTTAATTCTATCCATAGTGTATCTAAAGTTGGGGTGGATCAGCGAGCTGATCAAGCAAGGATTCAGTTTAAGGTACCTGTTCCTTGAATTCTTGGTCAATAAATACTAAGAGAGTCTCTTACAAGACAGTTGCCCTCAGGCAAGCCAAGAGGAGAAGACTAAGAGACTTAAGTCTTTATTAATAATTTCATTTCATCTCAAGAGTTGTCCGAAGGGACCATGTAGATAGAGCAAACTAATAAACTTTGTGAAAAGTGAGGAACATTGGGTGAAATTTAAGCCACTGGAGACGAAAGCTATCTGGGTAAAGGTGCCAGGAAGGTGAAGGGTTCTAAGACAGAAAAAACAGAAGGATGAGGTAGGCAGGTGGAGGAAAAATTCCCTGGCCCAGTGGAGGACAGCTGAGAGGGCAGCAACAGTGACTTAATTTAAGGGACTGGGTGTGCGCTCTAGCAGACTTACACAGGTTGGAAGAGCTCTGAATGCCAAGGACAAAGCTGTATTCTTCAGGATCAATGTACTCCCTCAAGGACTGTGAGCAAATAAATAAATAAATATTTTAAAAAATTAAAAACATTATTTTTTAAAGTGATATGATAAAAACAACACTTGGATTAAGCTGCACAGGAAGAAGAAAAATGTGCAGTCAAGGAGACCAAACCATAAAGCTCTTTTTTTGAAAGAGTGGAATTAAAATTCATTTCAAAATGTTAAAGTTGTATTAGACAAAATCACGGATAAACTTTTCTTCAGTTAAGAGAGTGAAGTACAGACTTGTTTCCCTGTAAGATCAAAGTGTATCTCCTTCAGAAATAAGATATTGCCTCATTTGGCAACACTGTTATTAACAGCTGATATTTTAGATTTTTCTGTCTCATATGTTTTAAGGAGTCAAGAGCAATAAAATACATTTCACATATTGAGCCCTGGAAATTGCTCTCTAATAACATTCTATTATTCCAAATGTCACCATCTTTCAATGAGAACTAATACAAATTAATTGTATTAATGAATTTAAAGATGGAAATTGAAATTCTGAAAGAGTATAAAGAAAATGTTGAGAAAACTGTCTTGTTCTACAGCATCCCTTTCATTTATTACTAGGGGCTTTTTTGTCAGTTCTGTAAAACTCAGACACCTTTTGATTACGCCCTTCACTGACGAGAAGAAACAAATCCTCAAATTATAAATCAGAAGATGTAAAATTTTCTCATTCTATTAAAATTCACATGTTATTCACCAACATAACTGGTTATGGAATAAGAATATAATTAAGTCTCTCTACTTCTAAAAGGTAAACATTAAATATATTTAGCTATGCATTTACTTTTGTGACTGAAAATCCATATTCTTTACGAATGCTCTTAAAATCTAGAACTGCATTGTTCAATATGATTTTGGCAACATACATATTGTCCAAGAGGTAACTGTTCACCATATTTTGCTATTGAACAGCTGAAATATGATAAATGTGACTAAAGAAATAAATCTATAATCTGAATTAATAGTCACATGCAACTGATACTGGACAGTATATGGAAGATAGAGCAAGTGGTCATAACCATTATAACCAGCTGGTTCTATTTGTGTTCTGAACTAGGCTCCATAAAGGCTTCTGGTACCTCCTAGGGAATGAGGGAGAGAGAGTCTAGCACCTAAACGGAACTAAACCTTTCTGTTCTCACAACTATTTATTTTAAAATTAGCTTCTCTTCTCTCTCAGCCCACTCCAATCAATAGCCATCATGTAGGTTTCCTTCTTCACCCAGGCCAGATACCCTCAAGTAAATAACCTGGTCTCCACTGCCCAGAGCTTCATGTTTTCAAGGCTATGCTCTACCCACAAAACCACTTCCTTAGGTGAGTTTGTCATCATTTATTTCTTGGAGCTCCTAGTAGAGCTTCCTAACTGGTTTTCCTATCTCTGCCTTGACAGCTTCTTCTCCATCTCCCGTTAACCCTTCTTCAAAATCGCTGCTCTGCTGGTATTTGCAAAATATAACTCTGAAGTTCCTCACTGTTATAAAGTTCACCAGGGCTCCCTTTTGTTTTTTTGGCTAAAAATGAGAGAAAATGCAAACTCCTCAGCACAGTCACAGATGTGATTTTATGCTCAAGTTCTCCCATTTCCTGCCGCGCTGCAGCTTCCATTCTGTAAAAATGGTCCTCATGACTCCTTCATTCTGCTGCATATTGCATAGATATCCCTGCCCTTTGTATAGCGTCTGAAATGGTTCCTACGGCCTCTTCCTTCTAATCCTTGCCCCTTGCCCCCTATCCCATGCCCTCTCCTTGGAGCACACACACATACCCACTGTGGTTCAAGAAATACCTTCTTCAGAAGACATTGGCTCAGCCCTCCAGGATGACCTGAGTGTTGTCACCTACATATCGGTGCTTGCCAGCTACCTCTAAAAGGATCAAATTATGAGCTACTGCAGCTGCTCCTGTTCAACACCCTCTGAAAGAAGTGGAAATCAGAAATGAGGCATTCTGTGTTCTAGGAAAAAATTGGCAGAAGCGGTCTTGAGATTTTCAGGAGATGATCTTAGGAACCTAGTTCTTGCATCTCCTCATATCTAGAAAAGCACAAAAATCCTTCACGGTGACATCTGCTCCTCATGACTGGCAGAAAACCTTTATGAGACTAGCAGAAAACTTTTGCAAAAAAAAAAAAAGGGGGGGGGGCTTGATTGCATGTACTCCCCCTTCACCAAAATCATTCTTTCCGATCTCTTTGGAGCAGTTTCTGAGAGCTAAATGAAATGCTGTTTCCCAGGCTATAGTCCTCCTTTTGCCCCCGATAAAACTAAATTCACAATTCTAACACTGTGCAACCCTCCTCCCCCCAGTGGACAGTATTCACCTCTCTACTTCCCAATCAGTATATTCCAATTTGATCACAAATCCCACCATAATGAACTGAAATGATTGTCAAATGTTTCTGTTTTTTCCAACATCCTATAGACAGCTAGAAGATAGAAACTTAATGTTTCCTCCCACTCTCCCCAGTGTCTGAGCCCGCACACCTATCTACACAAAAGCTGTTATGTATTAAAAAAAAAATGACAGATAAGAACAGACTGATACTGATGATTTATAGATAAAATAAAAATAATAATGAGCTAAAGATAAATAAAACTCTGTATGCATATCCAAAGTTTCCTATTTAGGAAGTGTAATAAAATATGATTTTGTTGACTGTGTATATAGGCATATTTACATATAAATATATTTATTTATACATATGTATACTTGATTGTTCCTAAAAAGTATATAAGCATAACTTAAAGATGAAAAAGTACTAGAAATGACTAAGGACAACAGTCTTTAAGTGGTTTCTAACATTATTTGAAAATACGCAGTTCTACTACTGATGATTTTTTGGTTATAAGGAAATGAACATTCTCACACTTCTAATTTAAGAAGCCATTTTCTTTTCCTTTCATCTCTCCCTCATCCACAGTAAGACAGAGAAATATTGACACTTTGAGTTATTTTACCAATCATTTAATCTATTGCAGAGCTGGTAGCAGCAAACACTTTCTAAACATCAATATAGTTTATTTACCAAAGCCTTTATCTAAAACTATATTAGTAAGCAAGTAAATTTGAATCCCCCAAATAGAAAATAATTTCTTATATAATATAGCAGATCTCTGAAAGAGACTTGCAGGCATCTGATAAGTATCATTGAAACAACACTAGGGATGAATGGATACATGTATATGTAGGGCTGAGTCCCTCTGCTGGTCACCTGAAACTATCAGAACATTGTTAATCAGCTATATCCCAATACAAAATAAAAAGTTAAAAAACAAACAAACAAACATTTGAAACATCATACTCAAGGAAGACACAATTGCCTGAGGATAACAAGTCAAATTGAAGATCAATGGACAGAATTACCAGCAAACAGCCAGTGTCAAGAAGAGTCAAGAAGACACCCCAGGAAATAGTATCAGTAAGAAATGGAAGGAAATGAAAACCAGGATAAATCCGAGGTTTCACAACACACTAGAAAGCTATCCGACTGGAGAGGATACCAGGATCCAAACTACTCAGAAAATCAAGAATTCAGAATGTGGAGTGTATTTATGTCCCTCTAAAAGTTTCATTGAATGGATACCTCTGGCAATGAATTATGAATTATGTCTTCTTCTTACAAATACAGTTTCCATTTAAAACCTCATATCTTAAATTACTTTAATTCCTGGATGTGCACAGAGCCTGCAGCAAGCTGATATTTCCCTATTCAATTTGGAATAGAGCTATTTCTCAAGTAATTACATTCATGTAAAGGAGGGCACAAGATAACCCAGGCTGGCAGGTAAAACAAAAGTTACATATGTCCATGTTTGAAATAAACACACAGATTTAAACCAGTATGAAAATGACATTGCAGGAGAGCCAAGATGTTACTATTTGATGCCAGTGGGGAGAAGGAGGTCCCTCTCTTGCTTTTTATGAGATGAATACAAGTGTTAGTGACTCAGGTTAGCATGGAAACAATTTAAAACATATCATTACAAAAGACAAATTTGAGTTTCTTGGAGAGAACTTAGGAATGCAAAACTAATGCCCCACAATCCAAAATTTAAAAACCGATCGTCAAAAAATTGTTCATAGAAATAATCTCAGTAAATCAGTTAATCAAAGAGATAATCCATGTCATATATGCACAAGTAAAATTTTCATAGTGATACTGTCATAAACACACTGGACAAAATGGAAAGACTTGGCTATGAGTCATGTTTCCTCATTATTAAAATGACTTGGCATTAATCTATTAAAATTCTACATGAAGTATCATTAGAGTGAATACAGTTTATCAAAATTATAAAAATAATAAAGTTAAATAATCATATTAACATTTTTCATGCATTTCAGCAAATATTAAGATATCATAGCTTTTAAAAAAATTATTGCATTTACATAAGCACTTACTGTTATTTCCTTGCAGCAAGAATCTATATCCACCGCAAGAGCCTGAAGTTATTGCCTGTTAAAGTTACAAAAACAAGAATATGTTAATTTAAAATATAATAAAGTTTAAATTATAATAGCTAATAAGACTGTTTTTGTTCATAAATAAAAATTATTATAACTATTACCACTTGATTTTGGTTTTTTTCATGAATTAAAACTACAAAAGCCAAGTGAAAATTATTTCTCAATACACATCTTAAATTAAAAATGACTTGGCATCACATTAATCTTTTGAAAGAAAATTCCAATTAGAGAAAACAAAAATGTCCCTAGTTGGAGTAAACAAGGTATTAACGTCCCTCACCCATCCTCAATGTTTATAGGTAATTTGATCATTGGTTTATATTGAGTGAATTTGAGTTACATACTCATGACAGGCTTATGCATTCCTTCTTAGCCAGAATTCTCTTTGAACACATCTTTCTTAATTTGTTAAGCAAAGTTGAAAATAACAATAGGAAAGATCTCATCAGGTTAGAGAGACTACTTGGGAACAATTAGACTTATATATAAAGGAGAATGCATAGGACAAGTTCACTGTTTCACTCAATATTTGATGAATTTATGAAGAAAAAATAAATCATTTGTAATATGCTTGATGTTGAGTAGTATCTGAATATTCAACTGAAGGAAAGAACTTGACTAATTATCTAAATCACTCAAGCCAAAAGCAAAATTTACAAAAATTACTCAGCTCACTGGGGCAAAGATTACTGGAGAAGCTTTTTCTTTGAGTTAGTTCTTAAATATTAATTTTTCTTTTCATGGTTGGATGTTACCAAACAGAAAGAACCATAACATGGTTTGAATTAGACATACATAATCACAAATAAAATAATCTGAAAATACATTTAAAAAAATAAATGTTTAATCTTAAAAGAGCATGTTTATTTCTGTAAAACTACTTAAAAATATCTTCTATTGAAACTTGGTCTAGACTTAAATATCATTCCATTGTAATGATGTATTTCCACTTTAACTGTTTATCCATTTTAATATATTTTCCTTTTCCAGTTATTGCTAAGAACACAGGTCAACTTTTAACATCTTTTCCCCATAGAATGCTCAATGTTAGTTCTAAAACCTCTATCTTGCCAAAATGCATTTGGCTTTATACAGTAAAGAGGTAACATTTAATACAAAATTGGAAGTGTTATTTTGTTTGATAAGCTTTTTCCCCCAATTAATCAAAATCTGCTGACACAGTATTGACCTAAAACATTATTTACATATTTCTCTACTATGCTGAAATTTAAACAAAGGAAATCATACCACCTGGATTCAGAAAAAACAGTTTTTTTTTTCAAAATGTATTAAAAATTCTATAGTAAAAAAGAAATAGGCTTCTTTTATATAGGCAAATTAAACAATAGTTCAGGGAAATAGTTATTTCCTCAAGAAAATAACAATGTAAATAATAAATTATTTACTATCGTGTATATGTACCACAGCTTTCTTATCCATTCATCTGCTGATGGACATCTAGGTTGTTTCCATGTCCTGGCTATTATAAACAGTGCTGCGATGAACATTGGGGTACATGTGTCTCTTTCAATTCTGGTTTCCTCGGTGTGTATGCCCAGCAGTGGGATTGCTGGGTCATAAGGTAGTTCTATTTGCAATTTTTTAAGGAATCTCCACACTGTTCTCCATAGTGGCTGTACTAGTTTGCATTCCCACCAACAGTGTAGGAGGGTTCCCTTTTCTCTACACCCTCTCCAGCATTTATTGCTTGCAGATTTTTGGATCGCAGCCATTCTGACTGGTGTGAAGTGGTACCTCATTGTGGTTTTGATTTGCATTTCTCTAATAATGAGTGATGTTGAGCATCTTTTCATGTGTTTGTTAGCCATCCGTATGTCTTCTTTGGAGAAATGTCTATTTAGTTCTTTGGCCCATTTTTTGATTGGGTCGTTTATTTTTCTGGAGTTGAGCTGCATAAGTTGCTTGTATATTTTTGAGATTAGTTGTTTGTCAGTTGCTTCATTTGCTATTATTTTCTCCCATTCAGAAGGCTGTCTTTTCACCTTGCTTATATTTTCCTTTGTTGTGCAGAAGCTTATACCCAATGGAGTATTACTCAGCCGTTAAAAAGAATTCATTTGAATCAGTTCTGATGAGATGGATGAAACTGGAGCCAATTATACAGAGTGAAGTAAGCCAGAAAGAAAAACACCAATACAGTATACTAACACATATATATGGAATTTAGGAAGATGGCAATGACGACCCTGTATGCAAGACAGGAAAAAAGACACAGATGTGTATAATGGACTTTTGGACTCAGAGGGAGAGGGAGAGGGTGGGATGATTTGGGAGAATGGGAATTCTAACATGTATACTATCATGTAAGAATTGAATCGCCAGTCCATGTCTGACGTAGGGTGCAGCATGCTTGGGGCTGGTGCATGGGGATGACCCAGAGAGATGTTGTGGGGAGGGAGGTGGGGGGGGCGGGTCATGTTTGGGAATGCATGTAAGAATTAAAGATTTTAAAATGAAATAAATAAATAAATAAATAAATAAATAAATTATTTACTATCAAATCCCTTATTCAAAAAAAGTGACACAACAGCAGTTAACTTGAGGTTAAACTTGCAGAAGTTGAATACAAATAATAATGCAGGAACTCCTTGCTTTATAATGTTTATGCTAGGAAGTGTGAGCATCTTGACATCATGCCCATAAATTCAAAACCCTATTTATAATAATGTGGGACAAATCTCTAAGATATATTGGTATAAATTTGCTCTTTCATTTCAAAATTAAATTTCTAAATTATAATATAATGCATACAAATAAAGAATAATTTTTAGGTAATGATACAGCCATAGCTAGTTAAAATATATTTATGATTAAAAATATTTATTTATATGAAATCTTTATAGACACAGCAATTATTAAGATATACAATCTTTCTTTGGGACAACAGAGATATCATTTAAAATAATGTTTAGCTTCCTTGTTTCACTATATATTTACATCCTTACCCTTTCATACTATTTTTTAAATTAGCCTACTCAATCTGTATCGAGGTCAAGGAGCAACAGAACTGGACATGGAACAACAGACTGATTCCAAATCGGGAAAGGAGTATGTCAAGGCTGTATACTGTCACCCTGCTTATTTAACTTATATGCAGAATACATTATGTGAAATGCTGGACTGCATGAAGCACAAGCTGGAATCAAGATTGCTGGGAGAAATATCAATAACCTCAGATATTCAGATGACACCACCCTTATGGCAGAAAGTGAAGAAGAACTAAAGAGCCTGTTGATGACAGTGAAAGAGGAGAGCGAAAAAGGTGGCTTAAAGCGCAACATTCAGAAAACTAATTTCATGGCAACTGGTCCCATCATTTCATGGCAAATAGATGCAAAAATGCTGGAAACAGTGACAGGCTAATTTTTTGGGGGGCTCCAAAATCACTGCAGATTTTGCCTGCAGGCATGAAATTAAGACACTTGATCCTTGAAAAAAATGTTATGACCAACCTAGACAGCATACTAAAAAGCAGACATTACTTTGCCAACAAACGTCTGTCTAATCAAAGCTATAGTTTTTCCAGTAGTCATGTGTGAATGTGAGATTTGGACTATAAAGAAAGCTGAGCACAGAAGAATTGATGCTTTTGAACTGTGGTGTTAGAGAAGACTCTTGAGAATCCCTTGGACAGCAAGGAGATCCAACCAGTCCATCCTAAAGGAGATCAGTCCTGAATATTCATTGGAAGGTGCTGAAGCTGAAATTCCAGTACTTTGGCCACCTGATGCGAAGAACTGACTCATTGGAAAAGACCCTGATGCTGGGAAAGATTGAGGGTGGGAGGAGAAGGGGATGACAGAGGATGAGACTGTTGGATGGCATTGCCAACTCAATGGACATGAGTTTGGGTAAACTCCAGGAGTTGGTGATGGACAGGGAGGCCTGGCGTGCTGCAGTTCATGTGGTTGCAAAGAGTTGGACACGACTGAGCAACTGAACTGAACTGAATAGAAATCTATCTGAACCACAACATGCTTTGCTCCTGTTGAAATGTCAGAAGCTACTAAATCTTGCCAGTTATTTGGAGAGTAAAGGCTAGTATTAAATGGGAGGAAATAAGTAGTTCCTGATTTTTAGATACTGATTTCATTTAAGATGGTTAAAGAAAGAGTAATAATGAGATGAAACCCCTACATGCTTCTTATTATTCAGTATGATTACTTTCCCTTCATCAAATGCTCAACCCTAGGTCTACTTTAGCTGACAGCATGGTGGTTCTATCAAGGCTGAGATGTTTGTGCTTTGCAAATCTTTCTTTTACATAAGATTCAGTGTGTAACCTGAAGTTGGAACGAGAGCCCTTGAGCCCTGTCTGCTCTCTGTATTCCCTCCCCAAATGCTGCTCAGACATCACCTCTGAAAACTCTAGATTTTCAAGGAGCAAAGTCTGAAATCATTTCTCCATTTCAATGTGTTTTCCTTTTATTTCAAAAACAATGGGTGGAGAGACATGGGAAGCTGTAAGTTTTCTGGGAAATAAAAAGGAAATGGAAGATAAGCAGATTTGAGTAAAAATAAAGGAAAGAGAGACAGACACTGCTTCAGGTGAGTTTGCAACATACATGGGAAAGTCTTGGAAAACTGGTTGGCACACACAGGCCTAAAATAAAGGTACTTCAAAGAAATACTATAAATAAATGGAACTTGGTAGACAACTTGTATATCTTCATTCTCCCAAATGTTTCACTTATCTTTTAAATCTCTGAATTTCCAATATGTCAGGTGATTTACAACATGAGCCGCATGATTAAATCAGACAGATTATAACGTACTTATCTTCCCAAGACAA
Source organism: Ovis canadensis (assembly GCF_042477335.2). Taxonomy (NCBI): domain Eukaryota; kingdom Metazoa; phylum Chordata; class Mammalia; order Artiodactyla; family Bovidae; genus Ovis; species Ovis canadensis. Next base: position 27,280,575 of record NC_091270.1, on the reverse strand, counting down.
AATATAAAATACTGGCTCATTCCCAAGCAATCAAAAATATCTCATCACCTTTATATTATGCTAATTGCCTTAAAATTCTGCCACATCTTAAATTACAGAGGTTGATAGTATAAGAACTGACTCAGAAACAGCTGTGTTCCCTAAAATGTGACTGTGGTCCCTGGTACCCTCTGAGGGTTCTCTTCATTAATAAGCCAACTAACATCTAATTACTTCTGGGGAAGAAAAGAAGAAGAAGAAAAAACAACCCAAACTGGGTTCACGTTGCTGCTCTAGGATTCATACCCGAACTCCTGGAGAGTTTGCAGAGAGATTTTTGGCCTCCTCTGATGTTAATTCTCTCCTTTAGAATGTTTGGAAGCTCAACACCAAACTCTGATCTCTAGCTTGCCAAAAGACATGCTGATTTCTTGGTATGGCTTTCCAGCTCTTTTGCTATTAGAGCATGATTTGACAATATGCTGCCACGGTAACAGAATTCATTAAGGGCTTTCAGTTTTGTTCTGCCAATGAGAATCTTTGCCTACATGTGGTTCTGGCCTCTGAAGGTTGATCCATAATATTTGTCTTATAAAGTCCTGTCATCTCATAGCATGACTGATGCTACAAAATAATCCATAATAAGCCAGGTTCTCCCAGCAAGAGCCACTCCCTGAGGGTAAGTTAGGCGCTACTGGAACCTGCATTAGCTTCTTCATCATCAAACTTGGGTGCTTAAAATAGACTACAGGAAAGTGGATACATCCCACAATCCCATTCTGCGCCACTGGGGTTGTGGAATGGTTTAGGACCGTAATCCTTAATGTTCGTTCTTTACAATATCCCATTGTGGGGAAAAAAAAATTCACATTCTGACAATTTTCTTTGTATAGTCATTTTCAGAGGTAAGGTTTGCTCAAAATAGCCATGTGTTTAATACAGTAAAGGAAAAATAAGTCAATTTTTTTAACCAAAAATTTCCCATATGATTTCAGTAAAATATTGAATAAACCTTCCATTATTTTCAGCTATGTTTTTAATATCACATAATTACGTTTTGACCATGTGTTTGGTTTTTCACTATTGGATTGTTGTTTGTCTTTTTTTTTTTTTTATGGTGTGCAATGAAAGTTAAAGTGTTAGTTGCTCAGTTGTATACAACTCTTTGCGACCTCATGGACTGTAGCCCGCCAGGCTCCTCTCTCCATGGAATTCTCCAGGCAAGAATACTGGAGTGGGAAGCCATTCCATTCTCCAGGAGATCTTCCCATCCCAGAGACTGAACACAGGTTTCCAGCATCGCAGGCAGTTTGTTTACCATCTGAGTCACCAGGGAAGCCCATGATGTCCAGCATTATTAGCTTAAAAATCATGTACAATATTTTCATGCTAATGAGGACAAAGTCATTGGGCCAGTCCTCCTGGGTTGGACCCATGCTGCTGCTGCTGCTGCTAAGTTGCTTCAGTCGTATCCAACTCTGTGCGACCCCATAGACAGCAGCCCACCAGGCTCCCCCGTCCCTGGGATTCTCCAGGCAAGAACACTGGAGCGGGTTGCCATTTCCTTCTCCAATACATGAAAGTGAAAAGTCAAAGTGAAGTCGCTCAGTCATGTCTGACTCTTGGCGACCCCATGGACTGCAGCCTACCAGGCTCCTCTGTCCATGGGATTTTCCTGGCAAGAATACTGGAGTGGGGTGCCATTGCCTTCTCCTGGTTGGTCCCATAGTGAAGACTTAAAGTACTCTTGGGCTTCCCAGGTGGAACTAGTGGTAAAGAACCTGCCTGCCAGTGCAGGAGACCTAAGAGATGTGGGTTCAATCCCTGGGTGGGGAAGATCCTCTGGTGAAGGAAATGGCAACTCATTCCAGTATTCTTGCCTGGAGAACCCAATGGGCAGAGGAGCCTGGTGGGCTACAGTCCTTAAGATCGCAGAGTCAGACACGACTGATTCGACTTGGCACACAAACTACCCCTGCATTCTCTTCTTATATGTGTGTAAGGGGTACTAGGGAGAGACTGAGGATGAATCAGGGGGAGCAGCCCAGTAAGTTCACTGAAAAATAAGTCAAAGTATATTACTGGATAAAGAGAGGAAATAGGCACCAACTTCACCTAAGGCAGGGATTCTCAAAATTGCCAATCACAGGCAATTTTTCCCCACAGGGGATACTGGATGACGTCTGGTCACATTTTTAGCATCACGATGGCGGTGGAGGGGAGAGGGTGCCACTGTGATCAGCTGGGTAGAGGTCAGAGATGCAGCTAAACATGCCACGCTGCACAGATCAGCCCTCCTCTCTGCTTCCACTTACACAGGCTGACCTGGTCCCAAAGGACTGTAGCGTCATGGTTAATATATCCCAGTTTAGAGAAAGCTTAAAAAGCAGGGGAGAGGGCACGTCTTATTTGTCTACAAGTTAACTTAACAGGCTTATGGGGCAAAGAAAAGAAATCTGCAAGGAGCATTGACCTTAGGCTTTGAGGAAGGCATGGGGTCTTAGCACCCCAGGAGAGGTGAACCCACCCCTTCCCCACACCACCAGCGTGTTTTGCACAGGCGTGTTTGAGTGGCACTTTGAAAGAGCAGGCTGCAAATAAAGCCCCACCAGATGGCAGACCAAGCTGGCAGCGGAGAAAGGTAGAGAAGCCCTGGCTCCGAAACCATGCCCTGCAGACTTAGCAGAAAAGCATAACTGGTAGAAATCCTTGGGCTTGTCTTACAGAAAAACAGAAACAGGAGCAGCTTGTTCAACCTTCTTTGCTTGTAAATTGCCTCCATTGACTAAGCGCATTTTGGGTTTTAGTGTATTTTCTTTTTCCTTTCTTTTTTCCTCTCTTTAATTGCATACTTTTTCAGCTCCACACAGTCCGGTTGGTTTACAGAATCCTGGAGTCAGCTCCCACCCCAAGGGCAAGCTGGCTAAGGGCAGCTTTGACTGTGGACCCCAAAGCTGAGCCTAAGCTCATGTACCCCATTGGCCTGTTGACTCTACTTCTGCATGACGCAAAGCACTTCCAATATCAATGTGCAGAAGAATGTAACCCAGAAGCGCCTGCCAGAGTGTCTAGTACCAACTCCCTCCCCTGCCTCCCATCAACTTTCCCCTCACCTGAGACCATCCTGCTTGTCTCATCAATGTCCCAAACCCCTGTGCTTTTGGGGAGGCGAGACTGAGACTTATGCTCTGACTCCTGGCTTGGCTGCCTTGTGAATAAGCTCCTTCACCACTAAACCTCTGTGTCACAGAGGTCCTTGGGCTGCTTATAAGGCAAACAGCCCTGATTCTATAACAGCGCATGTGTTCTTTCGGTCCCATCCCCTCTCAACATCTTTCCCCTTTTAACTGACTACTTTTGCTATGTTACACTGTCACTTAATCCGTTTTGTTAATATTCTGATACACTATTAAGTTGGTTTGATATCCCTTTCTGGGCTTCTATTTCAATTCTTTGGGAAGGAAGAAACTTCCTTCTACACTTCTAAATTATTCTGGCTGGCCTAAGAATTAAATTGACACGACAGAGATTAACAGGAGGAAATCACACAAAAACTTAATGCTGTGCATGCACAGAGAAACTGAGGAAAGGTCAATAACTTGCTACTGCGGTTGAAAAGTTCATCTTAAAACCATCTTCAGCTAAAGACAAAGGAGGATGTCAAGGGTGATAGTCTGGGACTTCAAAGAAGAGAAAGGCAGTTGATCTGAAGATGGAAAAGGAAATTGTCAGTAAACAAATGTTAGCTGGGAGACATTGGGACGTGGAGAGGAATTTTAACAAATGGACTTTGCTAAGTTGCCCTGTCTACACATCTAGTACTGATTGTAGTTATATTTGATAGTAGCTCCCTTTTGAAATCCCATGGACAGAGGATCCTGGTGCACTGTAGGCCGTGAGGTTGTGAAGAGTTGTAAACGACTTAGCCAATAACAACAACAACAACACAAACACACACACACATGGATATATATATATATGCACACACACAGGTGTGTGTGTAATTTATTCTGTTACTTCTCATTCAAAACACTGAATTTTCATCTTAGCATCAATATTGGACTGTGTTGAAATCTCAGCAAACAGACCTTCTCCTACTTAAAATGACTGATATAAAGTGACTATCTCAGTGAGTGTAAGCAGTATTTCACTGTTCATTTAACATCACTGTCTCTCATTTCTTTTCTCTTTCCTTCACCACTCTCCTCCCAAAAGAACTTTTTCTTTCTTCTTACCTTCTTTCCTAAATCTTATGACATTTATTGAATGCCTGCCCAATGCTAAGTTGCTTAAGACATGAAAATAAACAGGGAATGATCCCAATCCAGTCAGCATGGAAAGCAGGCATGGACAGAAATGGCGTGTAACAGCTGAGAAAGTGCACTCATCAAATCTGTACAATATACATAACAACAGAAAAGATTTTTTTCCCCCTATAAGAATTTCTTCAGGGATGATAAATGGTTGTGCATTTTATCTTGTTAACATTTTTTGATTCTTCTGTTTTATACCATGTTAATTCTTAGGTAATATATTTCAATTATATAACAACAACAAAGAGTGAAAGTGTTAGTCACTCAGCTTTGTCCAACTGTTTGTGACCCCACAGACTGAAGCCCACCAGGCTCCTCTGGCCATGGAATTCTCCAGGAAAGAATACTGGAGTGGGTTGCCATTTTCTTCAGTTCAGTTGCTCAGTCGTGTCCGACTCTTTGTGACCCCATGAACCGCAGCACGCCAGGCTTCCCTGTCCATGACCAACCTGGAGTTCACCCAAACTCATGCCCATTGAGTTGGTGATGCCATCCAACCACCTCATCGTCTGTCGTCCCCTTCTCCTCCTGCCATTCTCTTACCCAGGATCAAACCCAGGTCTCCTGCATTGCAGGTAGATTCTTTACTGTCTGAGCCACCAGGGAAGCTCATACATGAACAAAGGAAAATGTAATTAGTATTTGAGGAAAATTCAGAATTTCATATTATATATCATTTATAAATGATATCAAAAGGGATGATAAAATATTTTTAACAAGCATCTTGTAATTTAAGTAAAAAGAGGGTTCAGCTGAGAGTGACTATGTTTGTGCTTGAGGAGCTGGATACAGATCCGGGTGAGATGCTCAACCATCATCAAATTTTCATGTAAAGTCACATGGGCAAGTGTCCAGCCAAGAATAAGAACAAAGACTCTAAAAAATAGGCTAAGAAGTTATTTTAAATCAATGCTACTTCTACTCTTGGTTTGCTTGATAAAGAAATTATTTTCTTTTGAAGTATGAAAAAAATCTATCAAATAAAAGGCTTATTATATTCTAGGGCATCTAAAGATAAGTAATGTTTCTCATCACTTCAACTTTTATTCTAAGAATTATATAATATTTTCCCCACATAAAGTAGAAATAAGTATCTGTTTCTTCTGTTTTTTCATAAAATTACATCCATATAGTTCAGCATTTTGACAATTCTAGAAATAAATCCTGAAAATGGTATAAAATTTTACTGATTCATTGCAATAAAAAGAATTAATTACATGTCATTAAAATTATTTTAACTTTTATAAATCATAGGATAACTTTATTAGATTAATGTAATTTTAGCAATTTTAAAATGTTTCCTTCTATAATCTATGGATAACAAAAGGAAACACTATACAAACTTGACAATATAAAAATTGCTTAAGAATGTATATCTCATATTGACTATTCAAATTAAAAATAAAATTATACTGCAATGGAAAGCAACAAGAATTTGGGGATGTCTATTTCAGAGTACTAAAGAAGCCACTGTTTTCTCTAATGAAATAGATGTAGACCTTGGTCACATACACTAAAAAAAGTACTAAGAATGGGGGTACATCATATTAATTAATAATACATTTTTAAATAATGAGATTATTTTCCACATAAAAATATAATTTTTAAAATATGAAGTATTTAAAATAATAATGTTTTATATAATATGGACAGAGGAGCCTGGTAGACTACATTCAGTAAAGTCGCAAATAGTTGGACATGACTAAAGCAACTGAGCACATATTCTATTGATATCAAAATATTCACAGTGATACCTGTATAGCAGAAGATAACTTGAAATAGTAAGTGCCACATTTAAGTAAAACATAAAAATACAAATTAATGTAAAATACCATTTTCTAATAATTTTGTTTTAGTTTATAAGGAAATGGACAAAGACATATTAGTGTTTTAATAAAAAAAATATCCAGAAAGCTCAATACTTATTAATGGCAGGATATTAATGAAATGATTTTGGAATATCTGGAAATAAGTCAAATGAACTATCAATGGTTGATGCTATCTGATGTCAATCATCACTATGAAACATGTAGGAAGGTCAGACACTAATTACATGGATTCTGGAATAAGACTCAGGGTTTGGATTTTTATTCTGCTACTTGTTTATAAACTTAGACAATATCACCTTATCTCCCTCAGTTTCCTCATCATCAGGATACAGAGGTGGAACTGTTCCTCATTTATAGTATTGTGGGAATTAAATGAGAAAATACAAGTAAAATACTTAAAACAGAATCTGTAACAAATTTAGGATTTGCTGAATGCCATTAGCAATTTTACCAATATACCTTTTAAATGAACAAAATGTTCCATTAAAATCAAACCCTAAGAAGTGGCATCAATATGTCAACAGAGAGCTCCATAGATTAGTCCCTTGCCCTATATCCCTTAGGCTTCTCTGGTAGCTCAGCTGGTAAAGAATCCGCTTGCAATGCAGGAGACCCCAGTTTGATTCCTGGGTAGGGAATATCCCCTGGAAAAGGGATAGGCTACCCACTCCAGGATTCTTGGGCTTCTCTGCTTGCTCAGCTGGTAAAGAATCTGCCTGCAATGTGAGAGACCTGGGTTCAATCACTGGGTTGGGAAGATCCCCTGGAGGAAGGCATGGGAAGACACTTCAGTCAGTATTCTTGCCTGGAGAATCCCCATGGACAGAGGAACCTGGTGGGCTACAGTCCAAGGGGTAGCAAAGAGTCAGACATGACTGAGCAACTAAGTATAGCACCTGTATCCTGGACATGACTCAGTGACTAAGCACAGCATCTGTATCCCTATGGTGCATAGTAAGAACTAGCATCCTTTCTCAGACCATAATTAAGACCAATTATACTTCCTGCTCAAACACATCACTTTCACATTAAGGAAGTTGGACTTAAATGCTTTACAAGATTGTAAGTTCTTGAAGGGCAGGCAGTTTTAGACTTTTCTGATTCTGTGATAAACTCTCAGAGACAGAGTTTCCTACTGGAAAGAAAAATAAATAATTCTTAGAATATAATAAAAATAACACGGGGTATCCACTGTTTCCCAGGCAGAGTCCTGGTTAAATAACTAAGACAAAGTATTAAGTAGCTTGCCAGAGTTAACCAACTAGCAACTAGCTGGAATTAGAACCAGGATACACTAAATCTTTTCCAGTATTGAAATGGTGTTTTTATTAAATGTCATCAATGAGATTTGATGTAAATTATTATAAATGGCTTAAAGAAAAATTAATGAAGAATAATTTCAAATTTTTGTGGCACATAGACTAATTGAAAAGAAAAACAGTAACAAATATGATACTAAAATATTTTAAAATAAAAATGCTTCTAAACAAACCTACATGCAGTTTGATGTGGGATATAACCCAAAGGTTACCATGATCATATCAAAATCAAGTGAATAATTCTCCCAAGCCAAACAGGTTTGATTTAAAATTTAAAAAAACAAATACAAGTGCAACTTAGGGAGCATCACTATGAACAAAGCTAGTGAAGGTGATGGAATTCAAGTTGAGCTATTTCAAATCCTAAAAGAAGATGCTATTAAAGTGTTGCATTCAATATGCCAGCAAATTTGGAAAACTCAGTAGTGGCCACAGGACTGGAAAAGGTCAGTTTTCATTCCAATCCCAAAGAAAGGAAATGACAAAGCATGTTCAAACTACTGCACAAGTACACTCATCGCAAATGTTAGCAAAGTGATGCTCAAAATTCTCTAAGCCAGCTTTCAACAGTACGCGAACTGTGAACTTCAAGATGTTCAAACTGGATTTGGAAAAGGCACAGGAACCAGAGATCAAATTGTCAACATCTGTTGGATCATCAAAAAAGCAAGAGGGTTCCAGACAAACATCTGATTTTTTGATATGCCAAAAGCCTTAGACTGCATGGATCACAACAAACTGTGGAAAATTCTTCAAGGGATGGGAATACCAGACCACCTTATCTGCCTTCTGAGAAATCTGTATGCATATCAAGAAGCAACAGTTAGAAATGGACATGAAACAACGGACTAGTTCCATTGAGAACCAGTTGGGAAAGAAGTACAACAAGGCTGTATATTATCACCTGGCTTATTTAACTTATATGCAGAGTACATCATGTGAAATGCTGGACTGGATGAAGCACAAGCTGGAATCAAGACTGCAGGGAGAAATACCTATAATTTCAGATATACAGATGATACCACCTTATGGCAGAAGGCTTAGAGGAACTAAAGACCCTCTTGATGAAAGTAAAAGAGGAGAATGAAAAATCTGTCTTAAAACTCAACATTCAGAAAATAAGGATCATGGCATCCAGTCCCATCACTTCATGGCAAACAGTTGGGGAAACAATGGAAATAGTGAAAGACTGTATTCTGGGGGGGGGGGGGGGCTCCAAAATCACTGCAGATGGTGACTGCAGCCATGAGATTAAAAGACACTTGCTCCTTGGAAGAAAAACTATGGCAAAACTAGACAGAATATTTAGAAAGCAGACATTACTTTGCTGACAAAGGTCCATCTAGTCAAAGCTATGGTTTTTTCAGTAGTCATGTAGGGATGTGAGAGTTGGACTATAAATAAAGCTGAATGCCAAAGAATTGATGCTTTTGGACTGTGGTGTTGGAGAAGACTCTTGAGAGTCCCTTGGACTGCAAGGAGATCCAACTAGTCAATCCTGAAGGAGACCAGTCCTGAATATTCAGTGGAAGGGCTGGTGCTGAAGCTCCAATACTTTGGCCACCTGATGTGAAGAACTGACTCATTTGAAAGGACCCACATGCTAGGAAAATTGAAGGCAGTAGAAGAAGGGGATGACAGAGGATGAGATGGTTGGATGGCATCACCAACTCAATGGACATGAGTTTAAGCAAGCTCCGGGAGTTGGTGATGGACAGGGGAACCTGACGTGTTTCAGTCCATGTGATCGCAAAGAGTTGGACACAATTGAGGAACTGAACTGAACTGACTGACAAACGTCAATGATGTATAGAATTCAGGAAAATGTAAACTATCCTGTGGAAGAGACAAAGCCATTCATGACTCCTCTCAGAGCCTTTAAAATTATAAATGAAATTAAATAAAGATAGTTTGTGTCAGAATTAAAGACTATGGATGTCAGCATCCAATAACTCTATTCTACACTCAGGACACCAAAATGTGATGACGTTTCCACTGCAGTTCCCCACTGGGACGGATCTGACCAGACAAAAGACTGAGTTTTGAGTTCTGCTCCTTATCTACCACTACCAATAGGACTGACATATTATTTTCGATATTCTAAATTGTAATCTCAAAAGGTAATGACATTTTTCAAAGCCAATATAACTGTTCATGGAGGGCACTGTCCCTGCATCCAATGGAATATAACCACGATAGAGAAACACTACTCAAATATAAACACTCTGATGATAAACACCATTGAGACATGTTAGTGGATCATAAAGTTAAAAGTGTTGCAAGATCATCTCATGAACGTGAGGCAGTAATAGAGGATTCCTGGTGTATTTGACTGTATCATGCTTCTTCCTTAGGATCTGTAGCATCATCTGTTTCTTGTGAAGCCAAATCCAAATTCCTCAGCTTAGCTCTTGACTATTTTTACCAAGTAATTGAAATCTGGATCTCTCCAACATCATCTCTAATCGATTCATGGAAGGGGAGACAGAGGCGACAGAGAGAAGAGAAAATTATGAGTATATTCTATTTTCCTCTCTCTAGTTAGGATCACTCTAAAAATAATCCAAAGTAAAGGGCTGGTTTAAAAACTCAAGCAAATTTTACATAAACTCTCACAGTAACTGACAATACTGGGGCTTTTAGGTTCAAAACATGTTTATATTATCTTACTTAATGACTTACTTAATGACTTAATGACTTAATGTCTTACTTAATGGGTCTTCCTTTCATTTAAAATTCCTCTTGTCATATGAAATCATAACAGGTGAATTGCTATAGTACAGTATGCGAGACAAAATTTAAGTCAAGAAGCATAGTAAACAGGAAAAGCAAAGATTCATGAGATCCTGTCCAGACTCAGACACTTCACCATAGTAAGGCTTTGGGCAGGTCCATTAACCCTTCAGACTCTCGGGTCCCTCATTTACAAAATGAATTTTTGTAACTATCTTCCTCACTTGCCCTGAGGATTAGACACAAATATGTAAATAAATATTTACATGTTGGAGAAGGAAATGGCAACCCACTCCAGCATTCTTGCCTAGAGAATCCTGTGGACAGAGGAGCCTGGTGGGCTGCTGTCCATAGGGTCGCACAGAGTCAGACACGACTGAAGCGACTTAGCATAGCGTGTAAATAAAACCCGTGTTTCACTGCCAACCTGATTAAAGGTGTATAGCAACTAGTTTCCATTAATAACAGTAGTAGTAGTCACTGAAAAAATAATTTAGAATGGTAGCAATTATTATAGCAATAATAATGCTTTAAGGAGGAAAACGAATTCCTTCAAATATCTGGGAAAGCAGAAAAGAGCAGCAGTGATATAAATAGAATGGGTGAGAGCTAAAGAAGAGAGAAACATTTCATAGGAGAGACGGCCACTGTAATGGTTATGTGTCATTGTGGCTGAGCCATCCTGTCCTGATATGTGGTCCAACACTATCTTGGATGTTTCTATGGAGATGCTTTGTGAATGAGAGTAACATTTAAATCAGAACTTGATAAAGCTTGCTACCCTTCACGATGTGGGTGGAACTGCTGAGTTAGTTGAGGGCCTTGATTGAAAAAAGACGGGCCTCCCCTGATCAAGAAAAAACTCCATCTTTGGAATCACACTGCAGCTCTCCCCTGGGTTTCCAGCCCTCCCCTGGGTTTCCAGCCTGCCGGCATAACTTGCAGATTTTGGATTTACCAAGCCTTAACATTCTCCTGGCCAAATCTTTAAAAATCAATCAATCAGTCAATCAACCAGTCTCTGTCTTTATTCCTCTCTCCCTCCACTGTCTCTCTCTCTCCTCTCACACACGTACACACACAACCTTGTTTCTCTGGATAACCCTGACTAATACAGCAATACAGTTCCTAAGACCTAGCAGCAAACTTTAACCTAATGAGTAATAATCAGCAACTCCAATGTCGAAACCCATGGAACACTTTGTAAATCTGATACTGCAGCACTGTATCTGGTGTATAATTTTAAAAATCAATAGTATCACTCAACCACTTGAGAGCTGGGTAGGACATGTGTAAACACTCCAGCATCTTGATCTTTGGTGTTTACCACTAACACATAAAAGGGAGAAAAAAAAATTAGCCACTGAATATCAATTCTCTAGAATGAGTATAGGAAAAATAACCCTTCTGTCTTTAGAGTTCTCAACAGAGAAATAAATCTGGATAATGTTTCTATTTTAAAGAATGTGTAAAGCACAAAGTGCATAGTCATCAGCATAGAAAAGTGGGAATAAGTAGGAGATAAATTTTATAGTAGATATTCATGTATGTTGTTCACACACATATTTTTAATTATAATCAAGCACCATTACAAAAATGCTTTTCCTTGCCCTTTTCAATTTGTATATGTGCACATATTTTATTTGTCAATTATTTTTATATTAAAGAATTTAAAACAATGCACCATAATGCAAAATTGAAATGAACAGTTCCAATTAATGTTTCCTATTTATTCTTAGATATTGTGATATCTCTAAGACCATCTGTGAAAAACTAAGGAACTTAACCACACATCCTTAGCTAACCTTCAATTTTCTGCAGAAGTTCAAATAAAGCCAGTGATGGGAGAAGGAGGCCATGAAGCTATCTGAATGAGTTATCAAGTTTAAAGAGCTGTCAATGTTTAAAGAACCAAATGGATCCTCATAAGTCTATTCTATCTCCAACAAAAAGTGATCAAAAGCATAATCGTGGGTTGTTATGAGGCGTATCCTTCTCAGAAAGAATAGACACAGATTACAAAAACGCTCTTGCAACTCTCCTTTGAAATTTCTCTTCGTCTATAATATATGAGCACTTTATACTATATCATGGGAAGTGTGATTTATTTCCTAATTTCATAAGGCAAACAGTAGTGAACAACTGTCAAATCAAGTGTTACTGGCTCCAAAACCCAAGCCCTATATACTCTGTTACACTGTATCTCTTTTTCTAGGGAATCTTCTTGGCCAAGTTCATTATCAAGAAAAAGATGCATACTTCCTCTTTAACAATTTAGATACTTCAGTACATTTCATTAAGCATATTTTTGGCTGGAATCATTCTGTATGTTTAACAGTTTCACAGTGTAGTTGTGTATGGACTGTTGGGGAATTCAAACATGGGGAAGATGTTGGCTTCTCCTCTTGGAAATCTTATCAGGCCTGCTAAGTTTTCTTCCATAGCTTCTGTTGGTTGACTTCTGTGAATTTCTTTCTGATCTAAGTCTCCTATTTCTTGGGTCTTCTTTTTGTCCCCGTGTTCTCTGTAGTCCCTCTCTTGGTAAACACATTGGTTCTCACTGCCTTAACTTTCACCTGGAACTTAAGTCACTTGACATAGATGCCTCAAGGCCAAAGATACAGCAAACTCACAAGCGCACATCTGGAAATTAAAATATGCTGGCAGGGGGTGACGGTTACTAAGGTTACAAGTCCCTTCCAACTCTCCCTAAGAGTAAGGCGTGTGCCGGTCAGTTGAAGATGCACATTCAGCAATATTTTCTAGAATCCTCCTAACTGACAGCAGCATGATCAGCCTTTTGTTCACAGGATATATTTTGTCATCAAATTAATCTCCCTAAGATAGGTCTGATCTGCATTTCAGTCACAACAATTTGTTATTTTTGAACATACTCAGTATTTTCCTACATTTTCACCTTCGTTTACAATTCTCTGTTTGCCTGAAATGTTTTTCCATCTGAGTTCCACTCTCATTCCTACTTTAAATATCTACCACCTTGTAAAGCCATATCTCAGACACAACTTCCTCTAAGAAACCAAAACTCCCCGCATTGCCCACAGAGCTGCCGTTTCTCTCTCATTTAACCCCAAAGTGCGTTCTCCCCACCTTCTTATGGCACGGAGAGATTGCCATTCTTTGTACATTTATACTTTTTTCTGGTTGTTATCATGAGACGAAAACCAGTGACAGTCACAAAACACCTAGTCTTCTGTCTTTTCGGCAGCAGCAGCCTGAGACTTTCCTGAAGCTGCCGGACACAGCGCCGACTCCAGGAGCTAGTCTCCTTTCTGCTCCAGTCATTACTGCTGTACTGTAGACAACAAGCAGTGCCTCCAGAAAGTGGCAAATTGTGGCTGCAAGGAGGGACCAGCAAATTTGCTTTTTTTTTTTTTTTCCAGGCAGGAACAGCAAAGCCATTCTCCGCATGTGGCAGTGAAGATGCGGAGCAGAAACTGTAATGCAATAGAAGGTCTCTTTTTGGACTTGTTATTACAGAGTTTCAACAAGAGGATTGACACACACCTGGGGACTTTCACTCAGCCACTCTGCTGGAAAGACAAATTTTGTTAACCAAAATGTCAAAAGGAGAAAATGATAGATTCAGATACTGTCTTCTTCTAGACACCCACATTTTAATGGACTTTTTACACCTCATATTCAGTCCACTTTGTTTTCTGAACACTTTTCTGACCATGTTCTGGCTGTGACCAAAACAATATTGAATTGGCATAAAAGTAGATCAATCGAACAGAATAAAGAGGTCAGAGAGAAACCTACATATATGATCAATCAATCTATGGCAGGGCTTCCCAGGTGGCTGCAGGGGAAAAGGAGCCTGCCAGTGCAGGAGACATAAGAGACGCAAGTTTGGTCCCAGGGTTGGGAAGATTCCCAAGAGGACAGCAAGGCAACCCACTCCACTACCTAAGCCTGGGGAATCCCATGGACAGAGGAACCTGGCCGGCTGCAGTCCATAGAGTCACAAAGGGGTGGCCACAACTGAAGCCACTTAGCACACAATCTACTACAAAGGAGACAAGAATATACAAATGAGGATAGGGCAGACTCTTCAATAAATGCTGTTGGGAAAAGTGGACAGTCACATGGAAGAAAAGGAACCCAGAACATTTTCTTAAACCATACACATAAATTAACTCTAAATGGATTAAGACTTCAATGTAAAGACCAAAACCATAAAACTCCTAAGAGAAAACACGGGTGGTGAACTCCTTGACACAGGTCTTGATGACGATTTTTTTTCTTTTAGTTTGACATAAAAAACAAAAACAAAATTAAACATGCGGGATAACATCAAAATAAAAAGCTTCTTCACTGCAATGGAAGATATCAACAAAACAAAAAGGCAGCCTACAGAATAAGAAAAGCTATTTATAAATTATGTACCTAATAAGAATTTAATACTGAAAATATATAAAGAACACATACAACAACATGGAAAAGCAAGCAATCAAATTTAAAAAAGGGCAGAGGATTTGAATGGACGATTTTCCAATGATGACCAACAGGTACGTGAAAAGGTACTCAGAAATACTAAAAACAAGAGAAATGCAAATCAAAACCAGTTCATAGGGTCACAGAGAATTGGACACAACTGAGTGACTTTCCCATTCACTTTTGTGCATTGTTGGCAGAAACGGAAATTGGTGCAGTTACTGCAGAAAACATTTTGTTGGTTCCTCAGAAAATTTAAAAAAAAATTACCATGTGATCCAGCAATTTCACTTCGAGTATTTACCCCAACAAAATGAAAACAAAAAGATACATGCACCCTTACATTCATTGTAGCATTATTTACATTAGCTGAAACATGGAACAATCTGTGTTCACAGATGGATGAATGGATAAAGAAAATGTAAGATACACATACACACACAACACCACACAGAGGAATATTATTCATTCATGAAGAGAAGAAAATCTTGCTATTTGTGACAACATGGATGGACACTGAGATGACTGTGCTAAGCGAAATAAATCAGGCAAAGAAAGACAAATAGTGTATGATCTCACTTTCATGTCGAATCTAAACAAGCAAAACTGAGCTCGTATACACAGAGGACAGAAAAGCGATTAGTAGCTTCCTGAGGCAGGGGTGTAGGGAGGCATGGAAATAAGTGAAGAGGGTTGAAATACATGAGCATCCATTATAAAATAAGTCATGAAGACGTAATGTATAGCATGGTGACTAATAATACTGTATAGCACATTTAAAAGTTGCTCAGTTCTCATAAGAAGTTTAAATTTAAAAGTTAACTTGTAAGAAAAATAATATTTGCAACTACATGATAAGGATGTTAACTATACTTATTGTAGTCATCATTTTATAATATTTACAAATATAGAGTCATGTTGTACATCTGAAAGTAATATTATATGTCAATTATACATTAGTTAAAAATATTTCTGCTTATATATGTCAAAAGCTGAATAGCTTGGATGATATGATCATTTGAATCAGAGCTGATATTTGGAGTTGAAAATCATTTTGCAAACAATTTTACTATGAGCACTGATCCTCTATCTACACTGTATAGAAGTCTCTCCAGAGGTCCATGCCACAATAAAAACTCACCTAAAATAGTTAATCAATCTTTCAGCAACTAAATGCCACTGAAAGTCCTGAGTGGACATACCTAATTTAAAATAATTGTAGCAGAAAAATTTAAGGTGTTCCCAAAGAATTAATGCATATCAGATTCAACAGCCACTCAAGATCATACAGAATGAGACAGTAAAAAAAATTAAAACAAAAAAGAAAAGAAAATCTATTGCATAATCTATAAAAAATTATATACAGATTTAAAAAATAACTGAAGTTCTCTTCAAAAGAAGCATTGTTCAGATTTATAGTGTTCAGATTTACCAGTAAAAATAAAATAAAGACATTCTTCTTCTCTGTGTGATAAATTTTTTGAATAAGCTTTTAGTCCCTTAGGTAACAATACTGTCTTAAAGTCTAACATAAATTTCTAATTAAAAAAAATAATAGGTGGAACTGTTTTGTACTTTGAAGTGCTCATAATGATGCTTTTGTAAACAAAGTACTATAACAAATGAAGCCTGTTTCATTGCCTTAGGAATACTTTTTATCTACTACCACACAAATATGCTTCCAAGTAGCAGCTACACAAGGGTAGAAGCAAAATTAAATGCCTGCAATCGCCATCAGCAACTGTAAAAAATTATTAATCTGTCTGGAGGAAACTAATGGACATGATTAGAGAAACCAAAAGTCTTCATCTTATAGAAATCAATAGCCCAGACATATTCCCATCAGATAATAAATTACAGATTCGTGAACTGAAGATTAAATATGGCTTAGTATATAGCCTGTCCACAACTATCAATTTTATGACTCTATTTCTCCATCTGGTTTATACTAACACTGTATCATAGCTAACTATCACTTTGTTTTCTAAAATGACAGTTATTTAGACACTACATTAAAAAGATGGGAAAATAATTCCATGTTTTGTTTCTTTCGGTCTTATAAACCAGATCAGCAACAAAGGAAATTTTAGTTAATTTATATCAAATAAAGTGATTGGCAAATGAAAACTTTTTTAGAAACTTTTTTAAAAACACTTAGGCTGTGTTTATATGTGTGTAGTTATATGAACTCAGAGTGAAAGATTTATGATTACAATGAACTGTAGATTATCCACATGCAATAGAAATAAACTCAACAAAAGCCTCTTTTGGAGTGTTTCACAGAATCACCAAGTACACTGGTTGTGTTCAGTCCCTTTTGTAAATATGGATCTAACAAATCTAAATGGGAACATGAATATATTAAACTTTTATGCAACTGTCCTTTATTAAGTATCTAGCGGAGTCTGGTTAATT
The DNA here is from genome assembly GCF_042477335.2 of Ovis canadensis. Taxonomy (NCBI): domain Eukaryota; kingdom Metazoa; phylum Chordata; class Mammalia; order Artiodactyla; family Bovidae; genus Ovis; species Ovis canadensis. Next base: position 27,263,532 of record NC_091270.1, on the reverse strand, counting down.
GAGATTAGAAGTTAATTGAAAATCTTTTATAGTATGCATATTTTATGTCAGAAGAGACATATACTAAAAACAAATGGTAAAGCAGCTCACATTAAGACAGGCATTCTAGGAGAGAGTGGCGGAGGGGTGGGCAGAGTGTACCTTGGACGCCATTCAAGGTTATTCAATTACAGAAGAATGAAAAGACTGTTGTTGCAGGGAATTATTCATATGGTTTTATCTATAAGGTGGTTTTAAAGTACGATTCTTGTGTACTTCTCTCTGAGAATAGCAAGCTTCTTCTAGCTCTGGCGTTCCCAAGGGAAGTTGAAGCGCTGAAAGACACTATTTTGCACTAAAGTTTCTCATATAGATCCACTAAGGAAGGGCTTTGCTTATATATATTGCAAAATGTTGGCTTCAATAATGCAAACTTTCTACATCTTCAGGTCTTGGTAGGAATTTTTTTGGGGGGGTGCTGGCTGAAGTCCCAGAGCTGAGTGCAGTGGCTACAAAGTGGGAGGGGGCTTAGAAGTAGGTTTATTCTGGAAGACTCCACTATGCTGGAGGAGTTAATCATGGCAGGACACTGAAGTTTAGACTCACATACTGGGAGTTGCCTCCCAGTTTATCTCAAAGGAAATGCAAAGTGCTGCTTTTAAAGAGACAGTGTGTCATAGCTCATGGAGGGGGCAAAAGTCTCTGCAGTTCTTAACTACTAACTATGCTTCCAGAATTCTCTCTCACTGGGTATCAGTGTTCTCTTCTACACTCCTTGCCCTGTTCACACGGTGTGTGTCTGCGTATGTGTGTGTGGGTGTGTGTGGGTGTGAGAGAGAGAGCTCAGTAATGTCCAACTCTTTGTGACCCCATGAACTTTAGCCCACCAGGCTCCTCTGTCTACAGAATTTTCTAGGCAAGAAAACTGGAGCAGGTTGCCACTTCCTGCTCCAGGGGATCTGCTCACCCAGGGATTGAACCTGCATCTCCTGCATTGGCAGGTGGATTCTTTACCACTGAGCCACCTGGGAAGCCCATTCACACCACACTGTTCTCAAATGAAAAGTGGTGCTTCTTTTGATCATTTTAACAGGTGTAAAGTAATAAACAAATGAGCCAAGAGAAACAGCAGATATTGTTGGTTAATGCAAATAATAATGACCATTTTTCATGTCTGAAACCCCAAGGACCTTGTTACCTGCAGCTGATAGTCTCAGCCTTTTGTCACAGAACTCTGTTTGCTGACAGAGTAAAGAACTGGTCCTTACACACTCGTTATGTGGCGATGTCAGCTCCTGCGAAGGGAAATAATCTGGGTTGTATGCGAGGGAGCGGCAAATGCCAGCACCTACCACTCAAAGAACTAAATCAGCATAAAATTTCCCCTGTGAATACCACGGAGAGAGCTCCCAGCTTGCAGGGAAACACTGTGTGTCTTGTGAGTGCCGGCGATGTTATTTTCAGTGCCATCAGCCTTGTGTGCGGATCTGATGATAGGTGTCAATCAACTCCCATCGTTTACAATTTTGATTCGAAATGCTGGAGGAGGAAAATGGGTCTCACGCTTGTCCTCTGGCAAACTTTCTGCAAAATTCACCTAGTTCAGCAAAATTGGGAGGATGGGCAATGACCCTCTCCTCGATGACTCTTAGTCCCAGGCTCTCAGTCCACTAGTCCTTGAGAACATCTCAGAATATTTTAGGTGGGAGGGCTAAGCAGAAAATCAGAACTAGATTCAGTATATCTTTTCACAATGTTTTCTATACTATAAGATGTGATTAACGCATATGTAATAAATCCACATTGTTAAGTGATTTTTCCCCTTTATCTCTGATCCTTACAGGCTTAATCAATTTCTTCTCCGTCCTTGCATAGGTGTTTCAATCATACAAAAGTCTCATCACACTTAGATCATACAATCATCTCTCATAGCCACGGATTTGGCATTATTAGTAAAGATAAGAGGCATGGACTATACACCTGATGCCTCCACTTTCTTAGAACCCATTCATTTCCTCTGTATAACAATGGCACTAGCATATAAAGGCCTCTAGGTCACTGAGAAAAACTGTTCTCCATAAAAAATTGTGCTGTCATCTGCCAGAAAATTGTCATGATGGTTATATAATATACACTGCTTCTGATGTACCCAATGCTACTCAGATTTGGGCCCCTCACAAACTGCACAAAAATAAACCCTGGTGCTGAATGTAGGAAGTGAAGGAGAAAAATCAAAGATAATGCTTGCCTGAAACCTGAGTGAATGGGGAAAAGCACTGCTGTTAGTAGGGCGAGTCAGCAGGAAGAGTTATTTTAGAGGTTGGGAGACGATGACTTCAATTTTTAAAGTTTGAAAAATATCAGAATAATAGATAGGCAGGTTCAGTGTGCAAAGCTCTAAGACATGTTATAAGGATTAGAGGTAAAGATTTCCAATATATCTGCCTGAAGGATATTTAATGCAAAGGGAATAGAATAACTATTTCAAAAAAGAGATTGTAGACAAAGAGCCTCGATAGGCCTGCTGCACTGGTGTGCACTGCACAGTTCTGTCTGGTGCCAGCCATATCTTAGTCCTCATAGATTTGCCAGAAGACAGCAAAATGTCTTGATGGAAGGAGCCCTGGTTCTAATTTCTAGAAAAGAATAACAAATTAGCATTTGTCAAGACACAATGATTGTGTCTTTCAAAATTTTTCTTAACAACATTCTCAAATAATCCTAAAGTAACATGCTGAAGCTGAAACTCCAATACTTGGGCCACTTGATGTGAATAATTGACTCACTGGAAAAGACCCTGATGCTGGGAAAGATTGAGGGCAGAAGCAGAAGGGGACAACAGAGGATGAAATGGTTGGATGGCATCACCAACTCGATGGACGTGAGTTTGAGCAAGCTCCGGGAGTTAGTGATGGACAGGGAAGCCTGGTGTGCTGCAGTCCATGGGGTCGCAAAGAGTTGGGCATGACTGACCGACTGAATTGACTGAAAACTCTGATTAGGTCACAATCCACGAGTGACTTTTAATATATAACAAAAATCCACGAGCTAACACTTCTTATACAACAGACAAAATGTAGACGACGAGGATGTGTACAGACAATGTAGTTGACAGGGGCTTGCAGTAGTGATGGTCTCTCCCCAACTGCTTCATTCGTTTCTTCTCCTATCTCCCTGCCAAATTAATATTTCCCCTATCACCCAGCTAGCAGAAGCAAATAGCACCTCTTTAATATAGGCTCACTCTCCCCAGGGACTCCACGTCTCCTCAAGATACTCCTCTTGAATTGACTGCATTTACCAAAATTCATCTTCAAAAACCTTCCTGAATTAGCGAGAGGTTCCTAGAGGCCATGGTACATAGCCGGCGCCAGAAAGCTGGTACCAGCCATGATCGCTAGAGCTTTTAAAGGACGTTCAGTTCTTTTTTTCCTAACTTCTGATTGCTGATGGCAAACATTTTTGGAAAAAAAAATACCAAGATTTCTTTACTGAGAACTTTATATCATGAGTTTATTAAACCAGAGGTCAGTTAGCCCCTCTGCAATAAAGTATATTTTTTTTCAACTGTGTCTAATTAGAGATCAATTTCTTTACGTAGCAACAACGCTTGTTTGTCTTGCTTACTAGGAGATTTGAGCTGCAAGTTTGTAACATCTGCTGTGTCCCTAATGAGAACATTTCTCCTGACCTTATATACTTTCTGAAGATGTTTTCTTTTATATCCCAGATGTGGATTTGTAGATTTGGAATCATTAAGACCAAGGGGATGATTTCACCATGCTTTTTCTACTACTAGTCTCAAGTCTGACGCGTGATCTGTTAATCATTCTAGATTACTCAGTCACATAGGCAGGAACCTTGTGTTCCTAAGGACAAAAATCACTCCTTTGGTTACACAGTTTCACACACAAAAATCACTTTGCATCATCAAGTATTAACCCGGGTCAGTGACATCACCAATGCATGACTGTGCAGGACGTATGGTTGGGTTTATTTAAACTAATGACAGTATCAGAAAGTGACAAGGCACCAAGCATGTGCCAGGTAGTCATACACACAACACAGAGCCATCAGCAAGCCAGATGTTTCTGGACAGACAGGAACTGTGGGGAGTCCCTACAGTTAGGGGAAAAGGCAGTAACACTCAGGCACCTGATCACCCTGGCAGGACCCAAAGTCCAGTTTTGCCTCCCAGTTGCATGAAACTTGAGAAAGTGACAGTTCTTTGATCCCATATTTCCATACTGATTTGGAAGTAATATCATGAGATCCATTTGACTACCTTTACGGTTGCCCCGGGACCCAAATCTCTCACCTGTGTGTGTGGTGGTGGTGGGTTTCCTCACATCAATAGGCAACATTCTGGACACCAGTGTCTCACAATTGGCTTCCCTGGTGGCTCAGAGGTTAAAGCATCTGCCTCTAAGGCGGGAGACCCGTTTTTGATCCCTGGGTCAGGAAGATCCCCTGGAGAAGGAAATGGCAACCCACTCCAGTATTCTTGCCTGGAAAATCCCATAGACGGAGGAGCCTGGTGGGCTACAGTCCACGGGGTTGCTAAGGGTCAGACACGACTGAGCGACTTAACTTTCAACTAACTTTCAACCCAGAGATACTGTCAGATTTTACAGGTTGAGGGTCCAGTCCTATAAGACTGCCTCCCCACCCTTCTTCAGGCACCTGTCATAAGCCTAGGTTGCTTCCTATGTTTTTGACCAAAAGACTACAAATTGGAGGTTCCGATGTCCTGCTCACACCTACTCAAGATCTCTAAGGCTGTTCCGTGTACTCCTGACCAACTGGCTATAAATCAGAGGTTCCCACAATCGCCTCCTTTGGTTTGAATCACTTGCTAGAGCAGCTCAGAAAACTCAGGAAACCCATTCATTCACTAGATGACTGGTTAATTATGAAATGGCATAACTCAGGAGATGCTGGATGAAAGAGCTGCACACGCATGGTATGGGGAAGGGGTGTGGGAAACCCTTGCTCTCTCCAGGTGCTCTGCCTCCGCAAACCTCCGTGTGTTCACCAACCCAGAAGCTCTCCGGACTCTGTCCTTCTGGGTTTTATGGAGGCTTGAATGACTAAATCATTGGCCATTTTCCTGGCTCTCTTGCTGGGACTGAAGGTTCTCAATCCTCGAATCACTTGGCTGCCTCCACTGGTAACCAGCCCCCATCCTTAATTGCCTTCCAGAAGTCACCTCATTAACATATTATAAGAGAAACCTTTAGACTCCCTCACTTAGAAAATGCCAAAAGTCTGGGGACCTAAGAGCCAGGAATGCTTAATGAAGACCAAACATATTTGAAAAAAATATTCAGTGCATATTTGGTCACCTCAATGACCAAACACATTTTCCTTATAAGACACAATATCACACCAGCCTATATAATTACTTAATAAAGAATAGTAGTATTAGTAGCAGGTGTAACAGCTTGACCAATATTCCTTTTTTTCTTAGACGCTAAATTCCCCACTGGACTGATTCAGGTACCATCCCTTTTAGAATCGTCTCCTCATTAGCAGTTTTGAGAACTGCTTCTACCTGAGGGGTAAGTTTTATCACTACCAGTCTAAAAATTGCTTTTGGCATTTTTGGTTCTGTAATCCTGGACATGGAACAACAGACTGGGTCCAAATAGGAAAAGGAGTACGTCAAGGCTATATATTGTCACCCTGTTTATTTAACTTATATGCAGAATACATCATGAGAAATGCTGGACTGGAAGAAACACAAGCTGGAATCAAGATTGCCAGGAGAAATATCAATAACCTCAGATATGCAGATGACACCACCCTTATGGCAGAAAGTGAAGAGGAACTAAAAAGCCTCTTGATGAAAGTGAAAGAGGAGAGTGAAAAAGCTGGCTTAAAGCTCAACATTCAGAAAACAAAGATCATGGCATCTGGTCCCATCACTTCATGGGAAATAGATGGGGAAACAGTGGAAACAGTGTCAGACTTTATTTTCTGGGGCTCCAAAATCACTGCAGATGGTCACTGCAGCCATGAAATTAAAAGACGCTACTCCTTGGAAGAAAAGTTATGACCAACCTAGATAGCATATTCAAAAGCAGAGACATTACTTTGCCGACTAAGGTCCGTCTAGTCCAGGCTATGGTTTTTCCTGTGGTCATGTATGAATGTGAGAGTTGGACTGTGAAGACGGCTGAGGGCTGAAGAATTGATGCTTTTGAACTGTGGTGTTGGAGAAGACTCTTGAGAGTCCCTTGGACTGCAAGGAGATCCAACCAGTCCATTCTGAAGGAGATCGGCCCTGGGATTTCTTTGGAAGGAATGATACTAAAGCTGAAACTCCAGTACTTTGGCCACCTCATGTGAAGAATTGACTCATTGGAAAAGACTTTGATGCTGGGAGGGATTGAGGGCAGGAAGAGAAGGGGATGACAGAGGATGAGATGGCTGGATGGCATCACTGACTCGATGAATGTGAATCTGAGTGAACTCCAGGAGTTGGTGATGGACAGGGAGGCCTGGCGTGCTGTAATTCATGGGGTCGCAAAGAGTCAGACATGACTGAGCGATTGAACTGAACTGAACTGAACTGAATTCATAAATTTGATAAGAAAAGTTGATCCATCTTTATGAAAGTTTAGTAAAGAATCTGCCCGCAATTCAGGAGACCCAAGGTGAGTTTGATCCCTGGGTGGAGAAGATGCCCTGGAGAAGGAAATGGCAACCCACTGCAGTTTTCTTGCCTGGAGGAGTCCGTGGACAGAGGAGCTTGGCAGGTTACAGTCCATGGGGTTGCAAAGAGTCAGACACGACTGAGTGAATAACATTTCCATGAGATGAGTTACTCCAAAAGTTTATTAGCAGTTGTCCAAGATACTACTTTAATTTTTCAAATGTACAATAAATACAGCACTCTGATTTAAAATGGTACCCTTTAAGTAGCTCCGAGGATAGAGTAGACAAATATGTCATCATATCCACAAGGGATGTTTCCGACCCTCATCAAGTTTCTCCATTCTTGATAAAACCCCATTGCAATAAATATTATTTAGCAGCTTTTATCACCTGGACATGAGTTTGAGCAAACACCAAGAGATGGTGAAGGACAGGCAAGCCTGGCATCCTGCACTCCATGGGGTCGCAAAGGGTCGGACATGACTGCAACTGAACAACAACAAATCATCTCTGAATTTATCTTGGTTTCACATACATAACACACACCTACAGATAACTTCTTAACTGTTGAGAGGAAAATGGACGCAAAGTCGCAGGTATATACATATAAAAATCTTGTATGCTGTCTGTAATGAATCATTAATCATATTGATGTTGCATAACAAATTTCATTTAATCTTTCTGCTTGAAGCATAACTTTCTTCTCAAGGACAAGACTCTTAGATCCTTTTTCCTTCCTGCTGTGCAGCAAAAAGCACAGACACCACATTCATACAGTTCTTGTCCTGAAGTCTGGCTTCTCTCATTTACTGGTTGTCTGATGTTAGCTAGTTACTGAAAGTCTCTGAGACTCAGCTTGATACTTAGAGAGTTGTATGACGATCAAAGGAGAAAGTGGTACTTAAGGTGCCCAGCATATCCAGTGCACTTAATTCCTGATGGTTATTACTATAATGTGGTTTGCTTAATCTCTAGATTTATTATACATGTAATTAATACTACCTTGTCATTAGAAAAGTATGTACACTACGAAGAATTGTAAGATAAACCAAATATGCTCCTTGATGGAATAAGCCATTTGTGAGGCAGAATGTAAAGATAATTCCTCATGATCTCTGTTCGCAATGAAACTCTAACCAGGGTCTTGTAGAGGGGTTGCTGTTGTAATTAAAGCCCCCAACCTGTTGTCTTTAAAATATGGAGATTAACCATAATGTGCCTGATCTAATCACACCTCCTTTAAAAGGCAGAAAAGAAAAACAATTAGAAGTCAGGGAAATTCAAAGTGTGGGAAGGATTTGACACAGTATTTCTGGCTTTGGAAATGGTGAGGACAATGAGCTAAGGACATAGGCAGCCTCTAGAAGTTGAAAACCACACCCAACCAAGAGGCAACTAGAAAAAAGAACCCTCAGCCCTACAATCACAAGGAATTGGATTCTGCAAGCAAGCTGATGTTATGGGGCTTACTGATACTTCAGATAAGAGCACAGGCTAGCCCAAGAGATCCTGTAAGGAGGACCCAGCATCTCTGACCTATACAGCCATGAGCTAATGAACAGGTATTGCTTTAAGACATTAAATGTTGGGTAACCTATCATGTATCAAGAGAAAACTATGTCAAGTTTTTTTGTTTCTGATGCTTTCTCGGGTGTAGTTCCTGGCTTACTGTAAATGTACAACAAATATTTTTCCATGGAATGTTGAAATACTTTTTCAATGCCTATACTTCTATTTTAAGAAAATATACTTAAGATATGAAATACTATTTGTCAAAGATCCTATTGATAAAAATGAAAGAGTAAAAATTTAAAAAAAAATGTATTCCTACCTCATTATCTGGGGACACTATTGCCGGCTCCCTCTGGGTATCCAGATTTTAAATAAGCCAGTTCAAAGGTGCCTTGATATCCATCTTGATGTGTCTCACACTCTCTAAAATATTTAAATCATATGCAAGTTTAAATTCCATCGTATTTCCATGCTGTAGAAGTGATCCTATAGCTATCATGTTGATATCAAATAAATGTCCAATTATTCTGATTTCCCTTTCAAGTTTAATTTTGTACTTTAGTATCTGTATCATACTGCAATCATTTAAATTAGTGTTGATGAAGGCTCCTTTAAGGGCAATTTAGCATGCTAATGAAGTTAGAAAATGTTTCTTCCACTTGAAACGGTGTTCACCACTGTGGCTGCAAGCTTTGGGCAAGTTACTGTTCCTCGCCGTGTCCCAGTAACTTCATCTGTAAATTACTGGGGTGAGTCAGCGTGCCTGCTTCAAAGTTTGTTGTGGGGAAATAGGGAACGGATATATGCAAAGCATTGAGATCAGTGCTGGATACACTAAGATTCACATGAGTGTGTGTTGTGTTTGTTTAATTTTACACATTCACATTCAAAAGTTAAACACTGCCTTTATGTAAGGTCTAAGCAGCTAACAGCATCCCTGTGCCTGTATTCTCTGAAACTTCATTTTCACTCCTCTGATGGCAACACAATTGCTTGAATTATGCTGGGAAAGACTGAGGGCAGCAGGAGAAGTAGGCCACAGAGGATCTGATGGCTGGATAGCATCACCAACTCAATGGAGCTGAGTTTGAGCAAACTCTGGGAGATAGTGAAGGACAGGGAAGCCCAACATGGTGAGGTTCATAGGGTCACAGAGAGTTGGACAGGACTTAGCAACTGAAAAACAACAAAATCCCTTTGAATATTCTGGTGTCTCTAAGCACTCATATTTCAAAAAAAAAAAAACAACACCCTTTTTTTTTTTTTTTGAAATCCTTCCTTCTATGAGAAGAATGTTAACATTTCTAGAAACTTAAAAAAAAAAAAAAAAAAGAATAGTGAATTCAAGGTCCATAGCCACGACATGACAATGGGAGGCTGAAGAGCTGTTAGTGCTCCCTCAAGACTGACGGGACTCTCAGCATCTCCTCCTGAGTCTGTCCTCAATTACTGCCGAATGTGCAGCTGAGGATATGGTGCACGTTAGACCAGCGAACTGGAATACAGACAGGATTTCTGAATTTGCTCTTCGAGGACTGAAAGCATAACACACCAGTGCCACCTAGTTGTCCAAATACAGTGTGCTCCTTCTTTGTCCTTAGAGGGAATCAATGCTCTTTTGACAAGTAGGGACGTAAAATTTGAATGTCAGCTAGTGTTGATATCATGCCTCTATTCGTTTTAAGAAATATTCACCTTTGTTGAGTAAGAAGTGATAAACCCAAGGTTCAGTTTAAGGTAACTGCTTCTATTGTTTGTTGCACTTATGCAAACTCTACATATTTATTTTTAATAGCTTTCTTTAACTTTGCCTGTAACTGAATTGGGCTTCCCTGATAGCTCAGTTGGTAAAGAATCCACCTGCAATGCAGGAGACCCTGGTTCGATTCCTGGGTCAGGAAGATCCGCTGGAGAAGGGATAGGCTACACACTCCAGTATCCTTGGGCTTCCCTGGTGGCTCAGCTGGTAATTTAGCCCATCTGCCACATCAGCATATTCACTGTGCAATTACTGCAGAGTTTCAAGCTTCACAAAGTAGGGCATATGCTTTCTATTAAAATTAAGACAGCGTGTAGGATATTCCAGGGGTGAAATAAAGCATTTTATTACATGTTACCTAGCAGATAATTGTTTGATTCTGTAATAAGGTGCACACACAGTCAATGATCTACATTTTCACTCAGCCTGAGGGATGTTTGCAGGGAGAACTAGAGGCTTGTAGGTGAGTAACTGCAATGTATACTTGACATAAGTGGGCTTTGTGAGTCAGGAATACCTGCCGTCCTTCCATACATAACTGGACTGGTCTTGAACACCTGGAGGCAGGCGTGGGAGTGGCTGTGCAGTGAGCTGGGGGCAGGAACAGGGTATCAGAGGGGAGGGGGGCGCCACAGGTGGGCCAGCTGCACACAGAGTTGCCATAGTGACTGATGAGCGGTGGGGAGGGGGAAACAACACAAGCAGAATTCAGTCTGTGAGTAATCCCTCACCTGTGATGTCACCTTGTCATCCAATTTCAGGATGAAGAGAGCGAAAACAATCGCACGGATGAATCTTAATTTTGACCACTTAGATGGCATGTACAAGAGTCCTCCTGAGGTGGGAACATTCTGCCAGGCTTCCATTCTCCATCAAAGGGGCAGGGAACCTATAGCTAACTCTAATAGCTATATAACAAGTGGTGAGGAGAAGAAACCCCAGGACAGCACTCTCAGCCAGCCCTTTCTTCCTTTTACACAGCGTGGTTATACTAGGACTGAAGTAACATGATACCTCTCCATCATTTCTTTCTTCTTTCTTCCCTGACATTGTGTTAAAAATGGTCTCTATTTGTTTACTAAAACTAAAGGCATTTCTGAGCTTTTCAAAGCTTCCCCTCTTTACCAGATAATGTAAATTAAATAATAGAAAAAGGGAAAAAAATCACAAAGATCATTTCAAATCAAGGACAACACGTGACAAAATGCCATTCGATCAAATAGTACAATGATAGTGGGCAAGTTATTCATAAACAGGCAATATTTTAAGCCTCAAAGAAATCTAAGAGTTTTCTTTAAAACATCAACAAAAGCCTAAAAAGATATGTCCTTGGGCTACAAAAACCTGTCTACTTTTCAATCTAATATTTACATATTTCATGTAAATTTAAAGTACATTTTGAGGGCAACTTGTCAATCCACTCAGATGTTTTCTACAACAGAAGGTAATTATGCAGTATTGATGAGAAGAGGATTTATGAGGGACTAAACGAAAACACCTACATTCAGTATTACTCCTTACTATTGAAGGATGCCTTATAATCCCATATAATTATAGATGAGAAAAAGAGAATCTACATAAAAGTCATGCTTGAGTCTTTGATCTCATCTAACAAGTTCACATGAACTAGCCACTTATATGTATGCCTGCAGCAAATGTAGGATTAAGTACTCATAGAGATGAATGTAAAAATGAAGAATTGAAATCAATATCATTGAAATAACATGGCCACTGTTTTCTTACACATGGTGATTTAAGTGCTTGACATTTAGTGTCTATGGTGCAACTGCTAACAGATCTTCAAACTTGTTACTTCTTCCTGAAAAGACAGCCTAAACTATATTTTCCTTTCTCCTTTGCAGTAACTTGCAACAACAGATTATGACAGGAACTAGTGTATAGGACCTACAGACCTGACCCATTTGAAAACCAAAAACATGTACATCTCCTCAATGCCTGCTTGATGTAACAAGCAGGGTGCCCTGAGGATAAAAAAAGCTGAATACGGCTGAGCTAGAAGACAACTGCAAAGATGCAGGGCCATGCTACGGAGTGGCGAATGTTACACATCCACGGTCCACAGTAAACCGAAAGGCACAGTAAAGGAAGCTCTAGCTGAAATGAATAGAAAAAATTTAGAATGGTAGGGTGTGTTGGCTTTACTTTTATTTAGCAAAGAACTGCAAGGCATGGATTCTAAACAGAAATGTATAAGACATGAGAGAATCTAGAAATATGAGACATTTAAGATTGGAAAGCTCAACTGTTTTAGATCTCAGATAGTAAGAAATGGGCTTCCCTGGTAGCTCAGATAGTAAAGAATTGGCTTGCAACGCAGGAGACCTGAGTTCAATCCCTGGGTTGGGAAGATACCTAGGAGAAGGGAGAATGGTAACCCACTCCAGTATTCTTGCCTGGAGAATACCATGAACAGAGGAGTCTGGCAGGCCTATAGTCCATGGGGTTGCAAAGAGTCAGAGATGACTGAGTGACTAACATTTTCACTTTCAGTAAAAAGCATGACAAACAAGGCTTTGAAAGACAAAGCCCCTGAAGACCCTGACAAGGACACTAATCAGATTAAGGGTGTGGACTCTTCCAGATAGTCTGTTATCTCCAATAACCTCAGGTTGGCTACCAAATGTGGGGGAGAGGGGTTGAGAGAGGCAAAAATAAATAAATCAGTCATGAGAACTATATTTGAGAAAGAACTTTGAGTTTGTTATTAATATATAGAACTTAATGAAAGCAGAGAAGTCTACTAGGTTTCTAAAGAAACTGCAAGCTTGGACTCTGAGTTTCATCCCATCAGTAGGCCCTCTAGGAAGAAGGAGAAAGAGACTGTGAAAGTTTGCAAGTACAGGGAGAGAGCCAAGTGCCCAGTAGGTATGTCTATGGGGAATAAAAGCAAGGAAGAAACTCCCAGTGGCCACAGAGAACAATGCATAAGATATTTCCTCCACAGTGCTGCTGCTGCTACTGCTGCTAAGTCGCTTCAGTTGTGTCCGACTCTGTGTGACCCCATAGACAGCAGCCCACCAGGCTCCCCCGTCCCTGGGATTCTCCAGGCAAGAACACTGGAGTGGGTTGCCATTTCCTTCTCCAATTCATGAAAGAGAAAAGTGAAAGCAAAGTCACTCAGTCATGTCCGACTCTTCTCGACACCATGGACTGCAGCCCACCAGGCTCCTCCATCCGTGGGACTTTCCAGGCAAGAGTATTGGAGTAGGTTGCCTGGCCTCTAATCCGGGAGTTTTCCCGGCCATCAGGTGAAAAGAACCTCTCCATGATCGCCCAGAAAGACTCCATCACTGCTTTGGACCAGTGACCATTGTGTGTCTCCCCATCTTTCCTCTTCTAAAGAAGAATGTTTTTGCAGTTTCCTATCCTGGTCTCTTCAATGGCAAAGAGGAAATAATAAGCCATCATTTTGGTCCATAGGTCTCTGAAGCACCAGGAACAATTTGTAAAGATGGTAAATTTAAATGCCTAGAGATCAGACTGACACAGGTGACTTAAGTGTTATACACATTGGAAGAATTTCAGAGCCCTTATCGGCCTGTAGAAGATGTGGCTGCCACAGCTCACCTTCTGAAGATTTCTTGCCATGTAGAAATGAAGTTGCCAGTTCCTTCCAGTTCTATTTAAAGAAGACAGAAACCTAGATTTTTATGTAATGGTGGGTCAAGATATTAAAAGCGATTTTATATATCATAAAAAGCATGAAAATAACAAATGTTGGCAAGGGCATGGAGAAAAGGGTACACTTGTGCACTGTTGGTAGGAATGTAAATTGTTGTAGCCATTGTGGGAGATGGTACAGAGGTTTCTAAAAATAGAACTACTGTATGATTCAGTAACTGGATCTCTTGGTATATGTTTGAAGAAAAAAAAAAAAACACTGATTTGAAAACATATATGCACTCCAATGTTTATAGTGGCATTATTTTCCATAGTAAAGATGTGGAAACAACCAAAGTATCCATCAACAGATGAATAAAGATGTGATATAGGTGTGCGCGCACACACACACAATGGAATACTTCTCAGCCATAAGAAAAGAATGAAATGTTGCCACTTGAGACAAATGGATCAACTTAGAAGATATGCTTAGTGAAATAAGTCAGATAAAGTCATATGTTATATGATATCATTTATAGGCAGAATCTACAAAGTAACAGTAACTAAATATAAGAAAAAAGAAATGGGCTCACAAATATAAAGAACTAGCGGTTACAAGTGAGGAGAAAACAAAGGGATGGAACAAGACAGGAGAAAGGGATTAACAGGGGCAGACTATTATGTGTAAAATAAAAAAGCTACAGGGATATACTGAACAGCACAGGGAATATAGCCAATAATTTATAATAATTATAAATGGAGTATAATCTTTAAAAAATCAATTTTTATCTAACAGAAACATTTGCATAGTTGAAGCTGATCTGTGGGCTACCTATGACAGTGTGGTGGTTTGTTTTTTTTTAATTTGCTAATTATGATTCATGATTAAGAACACTTAACATGAAATGTATTCTCTTCAGGATTTTCTTTCTTCTCAAATTTTTAAGCGTGCAAGTATTTTTTTTTTTTTAAGATTAATCAGTTCAGTTGCTCAGTCATGTTTGACTCTTAGCAACCCCATGGACTTCAGCACAACAGTCCTCCCTGTCCATCACCAACTGCTAGAGCCTACTCAAACTCACATCCACTGCGTCGGTGATGCCACCCAACCATCTCGTCCTCTGTCAACCCCTTCTCCTACCGCCTTCAATCTTTCCCAGCATCACGATCTTTTCCATTGAGTCAGTTCTTTGCATCAGGTAACCAAAGTATTGGAGTTTCAGCTTCAGCATCAGTTCTTCCAATGAATATTCAGGACTGATTTCCTTTAGAAAAGACAGGTTGGATCTCCTTTCAGTCCAAGGGATTCTCAAGAGTTCTTTCCAGCACCACAGTTCAAAAGCATCAATTCTTTGGTGCTCAGCTTTCTTTATAGTCCAACTCTCATACCCATACATGACGACTGGAAAAACCATAGCTTTGACTAGATGGACCTTTGTTGGTAAAGTAATGTCTCTGCTTTTGAATACACTATCTAGGTTGCTCATCGCTTTTCTTCCAAGGAGCAAACATCTTTTAATTTTACGGCTGCAGTCACCATCTGCAGTGATTTTGGAGCCCAAAAAAATAAAGTCTCTCACTGTTTCCACTGTTTCCCCATCTATTTGCCATGAAGTGATGGGACCAGATGCCATGATCTTAGTTTTCTGAATGTTGAGCTTTAAGCCAACTTTTCCACTCTTCTCTTTCACTTTCATCAAGTGGCTCTTCAGTTCTTCTCTTTCTGCCATAATTGTGGTGTCATCTGCATATCTGAGGTTATTGATATTTTTCCTGGCAATCTTGATTTCAGTTTGTGCTTCATCCAGCCCAGCATTTTGCATGATGTACTCTACATATAAGTCAAATAAGCAGGGTGACAATATACAGCCTCGATGTGCTCCTTTCTTGATTTGGAACCAGTCTGTTGTTCCATGTCCAGTTCTAACAGTTGCTTCTTGACCTGCATACAGATTTCTCAGGAGGCAGGTAAGGTGGTCTGGTATTCTCATCTCTTTAAGAGTTTTCCACAGTTTGTTGTGAGCCACAGAGTCAAAGCCTTTGGCATAGTCCATAAAGCAACAGTAGATGTTTTTCTGGACAGTGTCAAAATAAGATGATCATAAGTAACTGATCATTCTAGAGTAAAACATCCTAGAAGAATGCAACTGACCTTCTTAGATGATACAAATTATAACAGTGAGTCCTCACAAAAATATTTTAAAAATTCAGACAAACCACAAAGAAAAGCCTTCTTTTCCTGTGGGGGTCAAATATGCTATTGGGTGAAGTTGGAAGGAATATTACCTTTAAAGAACAATAACAGTACTGCTTAAATTCAAGAAGAAAATATCAATAGGGCATTGGATTTTGTGATTAGAAAAAATATGAGTGTATAAGAGACATGCTTATTTCTCATCTACCTTGTGTGGATTAGAGCTGCCATCAGACTGGGAAAAGTTTTCCTGAGTTGATCCCTTGCAGTTCTTATTTTGAAGATAAACTTTTTTTTTTTTACAACTTATTAATTGAAATTTAAAATGCACTTTAAGTTTGTACTAATCTGAGTTTATAATTGATTTACTGTGTTTAAAAGCCCTGCTATATATTCTGTCATTCTGTTTTAAATGCATATGTATTTTTCTATGAAATGACAACTATTGATAAGAAAATAGGACAAGTTGACAGTAGTAAGTCAATTCTCATTACTTGATATTCTTCACATGTGTATTTTTCTTTGCCTTACCTTCAGAATCAAAGCAAAATGCTAAAATAATTTAAATTGCATCGTTATCAGTAAGAGTGCAAATATATCAACAAATGAAATCAGCTGCCACCATGATTTTTATTTACTGTTTAATTTATGGCTTTTTAAAAATTATCTTGGTCAGAATATTTACAGACAATAGAAAATACTGAGTTCTTGTTTCCCCATCAATGCATATTCCCTCTGAAGCTACTTAAAAATTCCAGCTCTGCAGGATTTCTGAAGATACAACCTAAACAGTTTGAGAGTTGGTTTATAAAGTAGAGAAGCAACTGGAATAAAAGAAATATTATTCTAAATTCTTGGATATATTATTAGTTCACAACCCTGATGTTTGACAACTTTAAGCCCATCTTAAGGTAATTGATTCATTAAGTCTTTACTTTACGTATCCCATATTGCCTTTAGGTGGACAAAGTATCCAGTTCTACAGTATTGGAAGACACCTACATCAGCGACATGGTTTCCTGTCCCAAATATCAAAACATAACCAAGTATGTGGATAACCAGCACCAGGAAAGAGAAGACCAAGATAAGTGAATAAATAATAAAGAGAAGATACTAGAATGGATACTCCATAGGACACACAGGACTTTAAAAATTCTCACTGACTGTGCCTTCTTGTTTTATTGGTGGAATCACTTTTCTCCACGTTACCTCTAAACACGAGAGGGCCCCAGTCTTGATTTGCGGTCCCTCTCTTCTTCCCCTCTCCCTTTGTCATCTTATCCAGTCCCATGGTACCAAGTAGTATCTATACACTGACGGTACCTGACTCCGAATCTTCACTTTGGACTCCTCCTCTGAAATGTACTATCTGACTCTCTACACTGCATCGGTGCATATCAAAATAGAACCATCACTATCATAATATAAAAATAACAAAAATAGAGAAAGGGAATTTGTAGCTACTGTTTTAGCTTCATACTTAATTCCTTCCATTAGTCAATAAATGTCAAATAGATTGTAGAGTTAATAAGGAAAATCAGCAGATAATGGTCTATAGTATTTAAATGGTGTTTACTTTACAAGAAATAACTATAAAGATCAACTCATGTAAAGCAGGAAAATTTGCCATGCAACAACAGCAAAAAGCAATAAATGGAAAACATCTATAAAATATTTGTACAAATGTAATTAAAATATATTGCATCCTAAAGTGAGAATTTACATATGAGAATGTCACTTAGACAATAGATAAGTCGTCTCCCTTTAGATCCTGTATGAGAGGAAATACAAATATTAATCTAATGTAACTAAAGTGTTTAATCCAATAGTAATTAAAGAAAATTTACCTAATACAGTCCTTTAGTATTTTATGTATAAAGTATTTAACTTATAAAAACTGCAAATTGGTGTATATACCTGTAAGGTAGTAAAAAAATGTATTTCTTTAATTGACTCTAGAACTTTATTTTAGGAAAATGATCAATAGTAAGAAACTGTCAAAATATATATAGAAAAATGTTTACTATAACTTTTCCAATTGAAAAATCCTGACAGCAACCAAAATATTCAAGTAACTTATGACACTTTAACCTGAAATATGCTACAATCATTAAAAGAACTGTGTACAGTATGTAGCAACATACAGTAAGGTTCACCGATTAACCTTAGTGAAAACTGCTATGATAATTATGCAAAGTGTGGGTGTACTTACAGATAAAGATTGAATGGTTATATAATATGTGGGAAATATGTGGATTATTTCTCTTTTTAAATTCCCTTTAATAAATTTGGATAACAGATAAAATTTTTTTAAAAAATGGTTATGAACAAGAGACTAGGTAAGGAAGTAGAAATCAATCAGCATAAATTTATCTCCTTTTTTTTTTAAAGGTCAAAGCATATTTCTTATGAGAATCAATTTAGTACAGGTAACTAAGGATCTGAAAATAACCAAGGAACATCCATACAGAAGGATATGGGTTATCTCATACTAAGTTCATAAAATAGGAAGTCTGCACTGTGCCTACCCACAGACTAGTTTAGGGCCATTTTTTTGTACATGAGGGAGTCTGCTGAATGGAACGGTTTAAGCACAGCTCTGGAGCCAGTCTGGGTTTGGATCTTAGTTCTACCACTTACTTGCTATATACTTACTAATTACTTAACTTTCTTTGGTTTCCAGACCCATCAGATGGAGACATAATTTAACAAATTAATATTTTAAAAACAACAGTGCCTGGCATATAGGAAGTACTTAGGAAAATGTTAGCCACTGTACACAAATTAAAAAAATAGAAACTAAAGTGATTCTTTTACCAATCACTGATTTTTACCGAACCATTTTTTCTTTTCCTTATAGTAGAAGTTACTATCTTAATTTAATGTCTGCTCACAATTCAGGAGTTTAAGAGAGGAAAAGGGGGAACAAAAATATCACAGTCCAAATATAGAGCATACCAAATATTGATAAAGCATTGTTGAAGACATCTTCATGTTAGACCACTAAGAAACTCTAATCCTAATGCACAGCTTCACTTGATATTGGATAATATTAATATACTCTTAATAATGTAAATTACTATTGATTTAGAGACTGTACACATAAAAAATAATCATATACACAAAAATATATGTATAAATAAAATGTATACACAATACATATAAGGCAGAATGTGCATTAAATAACCTTGGATGTGTTAAAGTCACAAAGTGGGACACTAGAAAGAAAAAAAACACTACAGAAAAGGTCAAAGGCAGTAATACGATTATGAAGAGATAGTGTTAAAAGTGTATGGCAAAAGTTGGCAAAGTTTTAAATATGCCATTTAAAACCAATATAGCACATAATAGGATTAATATCTAAATATCAAGTTGAGAGATGCAAAAAATAATGGTGAACCGAATTACCATCTGTTACAATAGAAGACCAATAGATAATTGTCTCCAATTGAGGTCAGGAAACAGAGGCTTAAGTATAATTTCTAGTCTCACTAAGGTAAACCTAGTAATAAGAATAGATAAACTTAGAATTTACCCCTGGATGTAGGCTGGGGATAAAAGGAAGAAGACAATTCCTTTGCTTTCCCTAAGTTTCTCTGTACTATAGCACTTGTTCATATGTGAATGTACTACTTTCACTTTTTTAACAAAGTTAAAAAATTATAGTTGCTTCATTATTTATACTCTTCAGTGATTGTTTTCAGAAAACATCCTTTTCCTGCATACCTGCCCAGGGTTCTCGTTACTCCATGTGTAAAATCTTTCGTATTTCGTGCATCTGTGATCTTTGAACAGAGAAAGTTCTAGTCTGGCACATTGTTTAACCATAAACGGTTTGAGTGGATTCTATTCTTACAGCCCTTCTGTGACTGCTAGAATCCTCTTTTCCAACAGTAGGCTGGAGGGTGGGCAGTTGATAATCCTGGATCAAAGAGCTCTCACCACAATCATTGATCTGGTTTGGTTCTGCTGGTCTGAGAAGGAAACTCTTGTTTCTGCTCTCTGGTCAGTTGACTAAGCTGAGTGGAATTTATTGCTTAAGAGGTTAAAGTTGGCCATGCATCCATTGTCAGAAAGAAGGTATGGAGCCTGTCTCAGAGAGCCTAGTGTTGTTGGTTCTTCCAATTCTGTTCCTTCCTAATACTAATACTAACAGGCTGCTGCTGCTAAGTCACTTCAGTCGTGTCCAACTCTGTGCAACTCCATAGACGGCAGCCCATGAGGCTCCCCCATCCCTGGGATTCTCCAGGCAAGAACACTGGAGTGGGTTGACATTTCCTTCTCCAATGCATGAAAGTGAAAAGTCAAAGTGAAGTCACTCAGTCGTGTCTGACTCTTCACGACCCCATGGACTGCAGCCTACCAGGCTCCTCCATCCATGTGATTTTCCAGGCAAAAGTACTGGAGTGGGGTGCCATTGCCTTCTCCACATACTAACAGGAGTAACAGGTAAATTTAGCCTTGGAGTATAGAATGAAGCAGGGCAAAGGCTAATAGAGTTTTGCCAAGAGAACACACTAGTCATAACAAACACCCTCTTTCAACAACACAGGAGAAGACTCTACACATGGACATCACCAGATGGTCAACACTGAAATCAGATTGATTATATTCTTTGCAGGCAAATATGGAGAAGCTCTATACAGACAGAAAAAACAAGACTGGGAGCCAACTGTGGCTCAGATCATGAACTCCTTATTGCCAAATTCAAACTTTAATTAAAGAAAGTAGGGAAAACCACTAGACCACTCAGATATGACCTAAATCAAATCCCTTACGATTATACAGTGGAAGTGACAAATAGATTCAAGGGATTCAATCTGATAGAGTGCCTTATGAACTATGGACAGAGGTTCGTGACATTGTACAGGAGGCAGTGATCAAGACCATCTCCAAGAAAAAGAAATTCAAAAAGGCAAAATGGTTGTGTGAGGAGGCCTTACAAATAGCTGTGAAAATAAGAGAAGTGAAAGGCAAAGGAGAAAAGGAAAGATGTAACCATTTGAAAGCAGAGTTCCAAAGAATAGCAAGGGGAGATGAGAAAGCCTTCCTCAGTGATCAATGCAAAGAAATAGAGGAAAAGAACAGAATGGGAAAGACTAGAGATCTCGTCAAGAAAATTAGAGATGCCAAGGGAATATTTTATTGCAAGGATGGGCACAATAAAGGATAGAAATGGAATGGACCTAACAGAAGCAGAAGATATTAAGAGGTGGCAACAATACATTGAAGAACTATATAAAAAAGATCTTCATGACCCAAATAACCACGATGGTGTGATGACTCAACTACAGCCAGACATCCTGGAATGTGAAGTCAAGTAGGCCTTAGGAAGCATCACTATGAACAAAATTAGTGGAGGTGATGGAATTCCAGTTGAGCTATTTCAAATCCTGAAAGATGATGCTGTGAAAGTGCTGCACCCAATATGCCAACAAATTTGGAAAATTCAGCAGTGGCCACAGGACTGGAAAAGGTCAGTGTTCATTCCAATCCCAAAGAAAGGCAATGCCAAAGAATGTTTAAACTACTGCACAATTGAACTAATCTCACACGCTAGTAAAGTAATGCTCAAAATTCTCCAAGCCAGGCTTCAATAGTACGTGAACCATAAATTTCCAGATATTCAAGCTGGATTTAGAAAAGCCACAGGAACCAGAGATCAAATTTCCAACATCTGTTGGATCATTGAAAAAGCAAGAGAATTTCAGAAAAACATGTACTTTGGCTTTATTGACTATGCCAAAGCCTTTGACAATGTGGATCACAATAAACTCTGGAAAATTCTTAAAGAGATAGGAATGCCAGACCACCTGACCTGCCACTTGAGAAACCTATATGCAGGTCAAGAAGCAACAGAACTGGACATGGAACAACAGACTGGTTCCAAATAGGAAAAGGAGTACATCAAGGCTATATATTGTCACCCTGCTTATTTAACTTATATGCAGAGTACATCATGAGAAACACTGGATTGGAAGAAACACAAGCTGGAATCAAGATTGCCAGGAGAAATATCAATAACCTCAAATATGCAGATGATACCACCCTTATGGCAGAAAGGGAAGAGGAACTACAAAGCCTCTTGATGAAAGTGAAAGAGGAGAGTGAAAAAGCTGGCTTAAAGCTCAACATTCAGAAAACTAAGATCGTGGCATCTGGTCCCGTCACTTCATGGGAAATCGATGGGGAAACAGTGGAAACAGTGAGAGACTTTATTTTGGGGGGCTCCAAAATCACTGCCGATGGTGACTGCAGCCATGAAATTAAAAGATGCTTATTCCTTGGAAGAAAAGCTATGACCAACCTAGACAGCATATTTAAAAGCAGAGACATTATTTTGTCAACAAAGGTCCACCTAGTCAAAGCTTTCTTTTTTCCAGTAGTCGTGTGCATGTGAGAGTTAGGCTATAAAGAAACTGAGCGCTGAAAAATTGATGCTTCTGAGCTTTGATGTTAGAAGACTCTTAAGAGGCCCTTGGACTGCAAGGAGATCCATCCAGTCCATCCTAAAGGAGATCAGTTCTGAATATTCATTGGAAGGACTAATGCTGAAGCTGAAACTCCAATCCTTTAGCCACCTGATGCGAAGAACTGACTCATTGGAAAAGACCCTGATGCTGAGAAGTTTGAAGGTGGGAGGAGAAGGGGATAACAGGATGAGATGGTTGGATGGTATCACTGCCTCAATTGACATGAGTTTGAGTAAGCTCTGGCAGTTTGTGATGGACAGGCAGGCCTGGTGTGCTATAGTCCATGGGGTCACAAAGAGACTGACATTGCTGAGCGACTGAACTGAACTGAATACTAACTTCATAACTTGAGTCATAACGTACCCTCATCACTTCTGTGCCTGTTTGATGTGTGGTATTCTAAGCTGTAGCTTCCAAATGAGGTCTAAAAATTCTACTGGGTAGACAGTTGGTGAAAAGGTAGTGGCCAGAAAGTAGTGTCTATATACTACTTAGAAGGGTAGAAGGGTTTCTGTTTTCTGCTCTAAGAAATTCTCTAAGGAAGAACTTGCAGGAAAAGGCATGGAGAGTATTTTATTCCATCATGCTCTGTGCCACTGTCCGGGCATGCTTTGGGAGCAGATGTATCTCAGGCTCTGGGAGAGCAATGACTCTAATGGACCATGGCACGCTTAAGATGGGGAAGGGCAAACGTGTCTCCATCTGAGCCAGGAGTCAATTTCTTTATTTGCATTTATTTATTATGTAAAATTTCATCCTCATTATCAAACCATTTTATACAATTTGCTTTCTCTGATTAAAGAAAATGCCAGATAGTTGAAGGCACTCTGAGACAGGTGAAGCAGAAGCCTGTGACCTGTTCTAACCAACATGGGGACGGTGCCATGCTTGCTTGTCACAGGTAGGGGCCTAAAATCCAACCAAGGCTGCAATTCTGAGCCTTGTCTTCAACTCTCCCCTCTCCATCCAGGCATAATTTTAACGCTAAAATTTTACAAACCTAAAAGAGAATTATATTGGCAGACTGTAACAAGAAACATTTAAATTACTCATCAAGTATATGGTATTAGTTTCTACCAGATAAATACTATTCTTCTTTTCAAGATGAAGAGATAAACGTGAAGTGGCTTGGGATAACTTCGACTCTTCCCTTTTTCTTTCTTTGTTGGTTTATTACTTGTCTTAGTGACATGGTTGTATACCTTTAACATTTTAATATATGACACTTACTATACAACATGCTTCAACAATTATGCCCCAACCTGCAAGCCCAGGTCAGATAATAATTGGTCATGCTGTTTAGCAATGAATAGGACAGAAATGACATAAAGTAGAGGGCAGGAGCAAGTTTCCAGGCAAGGGTGTGCACCTTGCCGCTGCCCATCATGCACTTCTTGTGGCTATGCTTTGTTTGTGCTTTTCCTCATGTGTGAATGTTCACTAAATGTGTGTGTGTGTGTGTGTGTGTGCATGTGTTCTCTAAGACTGCTGCTGCTAAGTCACGTCAGTCGTGTCCGACTCTGTGTGACCCCATAGACGGCAGCCCACCAGGCTCCTCTGTTCCTGGGATTCTCCAGGCAAGAACACTGGAGTGGGTTGCCATTTCCTTCTCCAATGCATGAAAGTGAAAAATGAAAGTGAATTCACTCAGTCATGTCCGACTCTTTGCGACCCCATGGACTGTAGCCTACGAGGCTTCTCCGTCCATGGGATTTCCCAGGCAAGAGTACTGGAGTGGGGTGCCACTGCCTTCTCCTCTCTAAGAATACTTATAAATAAAAAATAATTGAGAAAAAACATTTTCAAACCAGAGTCAAATTAAGTAAAATCATCCATTCATCTCTGACGATAAACACCTTTAAATGCGGAGCGATTCTGATAAAATCACTATCAATACCCATAAAATTAAGTTGCATAATGAATAAATGCCATTTCTTGATGCTCTTCATTTCAGAGATTCCCCTTTTGTGGTTTCTCAAGCTATTTAGAATACTTATTTCTGTTTTCAAGTCAGAAAATCAACTAAAAGCCTTACATTTGATCTCAAAAAAGCTAATCTGATATCTACCATTATTATTTCTCAAAGAGTTTAATGCTAGCTTTATTTGTAGCGTATATATACATATACACTACAAATCATATATATATATGAAATACATATATACATATATCAGGAGGAAACTTGAATGTGCATTTCCCCCCTACTAAAACTCCCCCCAAATAAACATGTGAAAATATACTGGGAGTAGTATAAGTGAGGATGGCTGTTTTTCAAATAACGAACCAAAGAACAAATGCACAATTAACTCTCTAGGTACTGGTAAATTTAAAATGTCTTCATCTTCAGTGTTGTATATCTATGTTATTGGAAAATGTAACATGCAAAATCGTTGCCATGAAAGCGAATCTTTCAAATAAATCTTATGCAAAAAGCTATGAATTTATTACATATTAATATGAATATATTCCATTGTAATAATTTTATAGAAATACCTTGTTTCTAAATTAATTTTAAAGAACAGAATTGGTGAAGTTAGCTCTACTTATTAGAGAACTGAAGCATGTCGTAAGTGAATATTTCATGTATGTCTTCACAGGAAAAATTCAACATGGGTTTTCTAGCAGAGTATCATAAAAATCTGTTTCTGTCTCTCTACCCTGTTCAAAAATCAGCTCATAATCCCATAAAGCATAATATGCCTGGTGTTAGACTTCAACTTTCTATCAAATTTTCATTGTCATTGCAGGCTCATATACAGTAAAATAGCTCCTTGAAATGTGCATTTTCATTTGCTTATGAGGGCCATGGGCGAGACTGTGAACCCTGAAGCATGTAGATCCATGACATAAGTTACTTATCCGGATCAGCATCTGCGATAAGACAACCTGGAGGCACCCCCACGCACGCAGAAGTACGTCTGGGCAAAGAAGCCACTGACTCTGTGTGCCAGGGAACACAGAGAAGAGGAAACTGAGAAAACAGGGGTAGACTACTGAACCATTCCTCTAAGGCTGCAACTGCACAGAGCTTTCAGGCACCCGCTAATCTCCACTGTGATAAAAGCAAGCATCTTTCTGCCTCTGCACAAGGGTGTTCCTCACGTCCCTCTTCATATACGCATTGTACTGAGAAAAGCGCAAATTTTCCGATATCGTTTGATGTATGTTGGCGTGTCATCAGCTTTAGTTGGTTCCTATGAAACGCTTGTGTTTCAACACTCTTCAAGTTTTCTGAAACACACTAGTTAACAATGTCATGACACTGCTATAGAGAACCTAGCATTTTAGAAGAAGAGAGAGATGTGAATAATTAAAACACAAGAATCTTTACTTATAAAACATTGTCATGAAAAAGAATGCACACTTGTCTCAAATGTCACCTTAGCCAATAACAAAAGTCACAACAAATAAAAGTTCCACTACGGTTTATGGAATTTCAAAAGAGAACAAAGCTAACATATTAGAATTGTTGAGTTTTTCAAGATATATCCATTTATGACAGGAATCTATTTTCTTCTCTAATTAGGAAAAGGTACTTAATTTCCTCTTCCATTATTTGATAGAAACAAAGCATGTTTTTTTCCAGATTTCTTAACACAAATGTTTAAAATAAGGGTAGCAACATTTTGTGTACATCAAAGTCAGTCTCTTTTCCCCAACCCCTTTGTTTGCTTTTTTTCTGAATCTCATACAGAGTGAGATTATAATTAGTTTATAATTCTAATTTTGTATTTTTGGCTCATGTTTCACTAGATTTTATTGTATCTTGCACACGTAGATTGAGCACAAGAGCCTCCAGAAATAGTTGCTTCCACTTCTTCCAGCCGTGCTAACTTGGACCACTTCAATGCATCTCCCAGCCTCGGTGTCTGGACACCAGTACGGTCCACTCAGACTCCAAACTCAGGTGAAGGCAGTGAGTCATCAGGGGCTTTAGGTGCAAAATGTGTGAACACATTTCTTTGCTTTTTCCTTTTGGGGATGAGCAAGTTATTTTCAATTGCAGTCTTTGAGAGTCTAAAATTCCATGGGTCACAGATAACATTTGGAGTTCTCACTCCCTCCACCCCATCTTGCAAGGGCCCAAGACCTTGTGTGTTTTCCCTACAGATTCTGAAAAAATATGTGCATTAGTTATGGAGACAGGCCCATGGACCTTAAGGCCAGTCACAGTTCAACGTTTCTCATCTTTCTTTTTCAGCTTCCTCCTCTTATGGGGTTTTGAGAATTTCACCTGTCTACCTGGAAACTCAGATATGTTATGAAACAATTTGTTATCAAGTTTTCAGCATTTCTGTGGTTTTGTAGAAGATATTCTCAGGTTTTCTAATCCTCTTTATTTCAAGAAATAGCAGTTCCTTCATTTGTTAAGTGAATGTAGGACCTTCTGTTTCCTTTGTTTTTAGAGAAAAGAGTAATGAGTGAGATCAAATAAGTGTTTTGCATGCTAAAAATAAACAAATAAAATAGCTTCCAGGTAGCCAGGGAGGAAGAAGGGAGAACAACTGGACTCCAAGAGGAGGATAAAGATGGAGACTGAGTTCACCAAGCACCCTGGAAAAGATTGAGCAGGTGAAAGTACTTTGCACTTGGGATCTTGGGAAACAGGAATCCTCTCAAGGGAGCAAGAAACCAGCAGGTTCACTCCTCCTGGAACCTCCATCCCTAGCCTTCCCCCGCACAATGCACTGTTAATCTCTGGGAACAACCTTTCATCCTAACCAAGCCTTCTCTACCCTTTGTGAACAGTGGGGCTATCCCTGGACCTCTTGGTCCTCTTGCAGTGGCTTCAGAGTTACTGGCTCTAATCAAGGCAGCCCCCATTTCTATCTTACATCTGTAAAGTGACTGAAAGAGGAAGCTTTTCTATCTACCTTCACGAACCTGATTGTGTAGGTGAGTTGGGAGTGTTTGTGGCAAGGCGCCCTCTTCACCGCACAGTACAGGAGGCAGCCCCCAAACTCTCCAGAGTATCTGCCACTGGGTCTAGAGCCTGGTCTTCAGAATCCTTGGCTGTCTCAGACTCTGCCACATCCCTTGGATTTCACACCCAAAGCTTTCTGACCAAGGACAAGGCGATGACCTTAGCTGGGGTGGGGGCTGGTGGGGTGGCAGGAAGATGAAATTTGAAGAAAGTCTTCCTGATGTGACTGACATGTGAATTCTCAAATAGACTCCATTCTGAGGAGCAATGCAACACAGTAGTTACATTAAAAACAATGCAAAGGAGAGACCTTGGTCACATAAAAAATACGCTTAATGTCTACCACCATAGATTTCACACATATTAGCATCAATTTGCTATCATCCATATAAACAGGTTTCAGTTTGTGGATAAGCCCTAACCTGTATTTAATCTCAGAGTGCTATATGCTGACATTATCTACTTATAAGTTCATTTATTTAAAAGAATTTAAAGTGAAGAAATGTACTGTTATATTAACAGGAAATATAATTAGTATGGTAATTAGTAGCCCCCAAAAAGTTCAAAAATGCATTTCAAGGACAAGTATGATTGGTGGTTGCATTGTCTTCTCTTCTGTATACACTTTGAGATGGGCAAATGAAATTAAACCTATGTAACAGACATTATTATCTGCCTTCTCTCTATCCAATCTCTTCCACTTCCTTTCAAACAGAACCTCAGAATTTTTATCTAAATGTCCACTCTTCCCTCACAGAGCAAAAGGCATCTGGGTAAATCGACCATCAATCTTACTTCAGTGTAACATTTGATTTTTCCAAGACTAATATTATGCCTCTTGCCAGCTACTTGTTGAAGAATGGATATGTGAAGGAACTAAGGTCAATATCATGTGAAAATATTACCTTCTATGGGATTCTAGGAATAATTTCTTCCTTTCCAGGAGAAACATACAATAATAAATATTTTCTATTTTTCCTAGACAGCATATTAAACAGCAGAGACATTACTTTGCCAAGAAGGGTCCCTCTAGTCAAAGCTATGGTTTTTCCAGTAGTCATGTATGGATGTGAGAGCTGGACTATAAAGAAAGCTGAGTGCCAAAGAATTGATGCTTTTGAACTGTGGTGTTGGAGAAGATTCTTGAGAGACCCTTGGACTGCCAGGAGATCCAGCCAGTCCATCCTAAAGGAAATCAGTCCTGAATACTCACTGGAAGGACTGATGCTGAAGCTGAAACTCCAATACTTTGGCTACCTGATGTGAAGAATTGACTCTGGAAAAGACCCTGATGCTGGGAAAGATTGAAGGTAGGAGAAGGCAACACCAGAGGATGAGCTGGTTGGATGGCATCACTGACTTGATGGACCTGAGTTTGAGCAAGCTCTGGGAGTTGGTGATGGACAGCGAAGCCTGGTGTGCTGCAGTCCACGGGGTTATAGAGTCAGACAGGACTGAGAGACTGAACTGAACGGAACTGAATCTCCCTAAATGATGGGGTGTTTGGAAATAACATTTGCATGCCCTTCTGCCATCTTGCTATTAGATTGACTGAAAACAACACACAGTGGTAGGGGAACAGGAGAAGAGGAAACCACATGAATGACGTAAATGGGCAGCTTAATAAAAACAGCCCTAAGGCCTGTTTTACCACTGGGTTTCCTGGTAAATGTGACATAGATCTCCTTATTGCTTGAATCAACTGGAATCAGAATTTCTGTAACATGCAGCCAAAAAAATGTTAACAGATAAAGGAAGAGTTTAAAACAATTTAGAGTTCCTTGGGCTGCTATCCCAAACGAGATAGGCTATAGTGATATCATATGCACCATAAGATAAATAATAGTGTGATTAACAAAGCCTGAAATGTACACGATGAACCTGAAAGAAAAATATCATATATATTTTTCAGGGATGATGATTTTGGCTGTCACTGATAACTATTCTATCATGAATGAGTAGCCAGACTCTATGGAAATACAGATTTGGCCATTGTCATCTTGTAATGAGGTAACTGAGTTCTAGTTATTGTTTGTGTACTTTCACAAGATGAAAAAGGATTTAGATCTATCTGAAGGGTGTGTAAATATACAGGTTCCACTTGCATGCTTTTCTCAGAATCAGTCTACTTCAGACATCCTTTAAGGGCGTTATTCTTTCTGAGATTCCCTCCTTCACTTTCTCTTCTTACTGACTTAGAGCATTCAAATTTAATACTATGATATACAAAAGGTTGAAACGCTGTCCCCATGACAATATTTGGAACACTTGTGCCCAAATGACAACTGTGTGCTCTGGACTTGAACCAAGGCTATTTGAGAGCATTCCTGAAATCACAGGGTGATTAAGACAAATAATGATCTACTGAGTCACCCTCTCTTCTCTGGAACTTATTCTCTTTTCATTTATTAATGGTAATTTCCTCCAACACGGAAGTACCACTGTATAGCAAATTGCTCAGAAACTGACATCTCAATATATGCCTTTACACAAAAGATCAAAAAACTGCATTGTTTGGTGTTCCTGAACACACTGTAAGAAAAATCCCTAAATAAATGCTGCAGTTTATGACTGTGACCCTTTGAAGCTGTGAGAGGAAGTTCACTCTATTGTCTTTAAGTCCTCAATCTTTTCTCCACTTATAGCTCTGGCAGTCAGTAATGAAGCAGGAAGGTCAGCTCTACAGTAACTCTGCACTTGCTGATCTTTAACATTTTCAAGAATGACAGATTCGCTTCCCACTTGCTGTACCTGTGGAGACTATTTTGAAAGAGCCTGACGATTTATGCAGCTCCACAAACAATATAGCATAACTTTAAAAAACAAATGACACCTGTCTAGTGGCTCACCATGTCGGATGATTAATGTCACACTTTTTGCAAACAAGGGACTGATTCATCCTTTTCCATCTTCCTAAGGGCTCCTGGGCAAAGGAAGGGTGGAACTTTCATCTGTTCTGTGTCTTATAAGTAAGAGGGCTTATAATGATGGTATTGAATGTACCTTCAGACTTGTCTACTGGGCATTAACCTTGAGCTCTACTGTGTGACCAACTACAAATGCCAAGAAACAAAGCTATGAGCGATGAACAGAATGTACTTCGGAGAAGCTGCAGCATAAGCTGCTGACGCTTCTTGGCAAAGCTTTCATTGGTATCTCTTCCAGCTACTAAATAATTACTCTAAGTTAACTTAAATACAAATCAATAAATAGCCATATATAACTTTTACTGATATACTTGACCTTGCCTAAATCATATAAGAAAAAAGTGTCCAAACTAAAAGAAAAAAATGTGACAGAGAACATCATAAACACGTAATCGATTAAGATGCTTTTCTCTCACTACTTTATTTTTGTTATCTTTCTATGCATTACATTCAAATTCTAAATTTTGTTGAAAGAAGAAATTTAGTAAATAATTAATAAACAATGTAGTTTAAGCAAACATGTATGCCAGGTATTTTTACTTTAAGTATTTGAAAATCAAATAGCCCAATTTTTTTTAATATGACTTATTAGGGCACTGTCTCTTCAGGGAGTATAGTTTATAACTTACTATATAGATACAGTCTGGACTCCCTATATGGATTTCAGTAAAAAGCCTGCCAATTCCTGGTAGGATTCAGCTAGGAAAATTATTTAACTGTGACTCTCTTCTCCTCATTTACTAAATAAAGATGATACTACTATATAAGATAAACTATTTTTGAAGATTAGAGGTTAAAAAAATCACATGCCAGTCTATGTTCGATACAGGATATAGGATGCTTGGGGCTGGTGCATGGGGATGATCCAGAGAGATGATATGGGGTGGGAGGTGGGAGGGGGGTTCAGGATTGGGAACTCATGTACACCCGTGGCTGATTCATGTCAATGTATGGCAAAACCAGTATAGTATTATAAAGCAAAATAAAGTAAAAATAAAAATTAAAAAAAATCACATACAATGATTGGCATATAATAGGACACAATAAATAAAAACTACTGATTACTAGTATTACTCCTCAAAAATGTAGTATCTCAAAGGATTTAAAAACATGAGGATTTCATGGGAATACATCAGGGGATGAGATTTAAAAACTTGTCTTTAGAAAATACTAAAAGATCATTAAAATTACTTTTTGGAGGAAGACAAGAGATACAAAGGAAGCATTGAAGTTCTTAGTGGAAACCCAACTCCATGTCTCACCAATTGAAACAAATACACATAAGTAAAAATAAATAAGTAAATAGAAACAAATTTTAAAATCTGCAAATATAGAAAGACCTGGCTTTATGTGAGTTCTGACAATCATTCATTTAACAATATTGCTGCATACCTACTTTTGTCAAATTCAGATGAGCAAAACAGATACAGTCCCTGACCTCATGGGCATCTGCTGTATTCGGGGTAACAGACAATAAACAAACAATTATAGAATGTGACCTTAATGAAAAAATGAAATACTATACCATGAGAGAATGTTACATAGTCTATGAGGGGAGGTTACCTTGAACAGGATTACAAGAGAAAGTCTGTTCGAAAAGTTAAAATTTAAGAATAAAAATAAGCTAGTCTTATGAAGGCAGAAAGAGAGTCAAAGCTACATACTTATTGCTTGCCTGATATCAAAGGCACTAAGGATTCGGTGGTAAACTTATGTTAAAAGGCTTACCCCTTGGAGCTTTACTTAGAGGGAAAGAAGCTTTACATTTTAAACAAATATGTTATTCTGTGCAAAAGGAAAATACCAAGGGGGATTTAATTAGAGAAGAAAGATAGTAAAAGCTGAGTGATACCTTTGGTTGTTCACTAGATAGTGGGGCGTCAGCAGGGAAGACCAAAAGCAGAGGAATAAATCAGGAGGATATGGCCATTGTTCGTGCCAGAGATGAGAGTGGCTTGGGCTCAGACAGTACAGCGCCATGAAAACATATTTTAGACTTGAAAGAAGTACTGAATATGGTCAAGAAACACCATGATGAGTGTGGAGGAAGAAATTGATATGAAACCAAGATTTCTGGTTTTTGTAACTTCCCAGATGGTGAGATCATTTAACTGGGGAAGCGGGAATCAAAACAGGAAGTTAACAGAAGTTACCAATGTCTGTGAGACATCCAACGGGAGGTCACAAGATGGCAGATATAAACATATTGGACTCAGGGCAGAATTCATTATTATCATTATTTTGAGAAGTGTCTAAAACCATTGGAATGGCTGAGAACATTTAGGAAGAGAAACAGAACTGGCAAATGGATGAGACAAGATTCAGAGATAGTAAGGGCGAAAGTGGCCTTTTCTCTATTTGGAACATGACACTGACTGAAGTCTCCTATTGGAAACTCAAAAATTTTAATAGAAAGGGCATCACTAATGTAAAAATCTCTTTTGCTGATGATATTTACACGACAATAAGCTTCGTTTTGCTTTTTCTCCCAAGAAATGTAAAGGAAATTGTTGGGTAATACATTGCCTGTTAATAATTTATTAGAGCTGTAGTTTAAAATTTTTCAAAGTATGTCAGTACAGTCAAAAGAGAATCTAGTTCAGCACTGAACACTAAAAAAAAGAAAGAAAGAAAGACTGAGTTAATTTTCCAATGTTGGTCACTGGTATAGGGCAAACATGATGTTAACGTAGTATTATATTTTCATACCTATTTCTTTATTTTAAAAAGTCTGTATTTGTATATTCACATACTTTTTTGATATAAAAACAAGAATAAAATGAAAAGTATAAGTTTAATGATAAAATGTTTCTGTGGCATTCCAAATACATTGAAGAAACATCCCTAGGCTTCTATAATACTCATGGCATAAAATCGCTTGATATGCTTATTTTGGAAACATTAACATAATGGAATACAATCAATAGAATCTAATAATTACTGCAAATCCATGTAATTCCCATAAGTAAACATGTGTTGTACATGCTACACAAATTACTATCTTGTAAAATGCTTAATTGCATTCTATGTAAGGCAGTTCATCAGAAAACAAGACTGTCTCATTTTACTCTTGAGAGCATTTCAGAATGTATCTAACAGCAATAGCCATAAAGGATCAAATCTCCAAATAATAGCAAGACCAAAGATCAGTACAACAAATATGTAATGTATAGTGACCTTCCATTTATATATGGTCAAATAATTTCTAAGAAGGTTTAAGTGATAGCAAGAAAGAGGTTTCAAACTAAGGACTGCAGCGAAAAAAAAAAAATACTAATAAGTAAAATGAACATTACCATTCTCATTTTTAATGCCTTTAATGTGTGTTATGTAAATACTCATTAAATAAACTGACTTAATGACTTTTTCATTTCTACAGAAGTTTCCAGTTAATCAATGAACGTGTATCTTGTTTGGTACCAAATAATTCAACAACAATTTACACGTACCTACTCCAAGTCATTAGTATGTCTAACCTCATCTAATCTTGTCCCTCCAGAATATACCTGCAGAAACTTGGGGAGGAATAGAACATTACCAAAAGAAACTGTTCCCCTCATCCTTTTTCTCTACCTCTATCCAAAAAACACCTTTAAATAAAATTATGCTTTCTGGACTCAGCTGATTCCTAACTGAAATGATTAAAGTTTTATCTTGTGAATAGACTCAATAGGGAATTATACTTTTCTCCTGACTCCATTAATGTCTATTTTATCAGTACCTTATAAGTTAATAAGATACTTGGTGAATATCAATCTCTCCATAGGTTTATTCTTCTAAGCACAGGAAAACTCAAGTTAATCACAGCTTCAAAATATTATTATACAATAAAACTAATTTAATTACACTTAGCAATGGCCACTAGACTCATTAAAATGTTAATGGAGCTTATAATTATTAAATTGCTTAATGGTTGCTAATAAGAATAAATGACAAACTAAAATTTAAGTACAAAACAAAAATGCCCTTAGGTAATTTATCTCAGTTTCAATCCCATTTGACATTGTTACTTTAATATCCTAAGAAACATAGTAGATTTAAGATTTGTAATAAAGGACATAGCACTGAACAGTATTTCAAATAAATATCTTTATGCATAGTAGAGGCAATCAGTTCCTTTATATAAAATTCTGCAAATTATTTCAGTATACTAATGAATTCTTGATTAGAAATATAGAAATATTAGCAGAAATGACATCCTGGTATTTTGATAACATTATTTTGTTTAGTAAACTGTATGTACACAGAAGTATATCTTTAGAGCAATTAAATGAATCAATGTATTTGAAATTCTACATCAAAATATTTTTATCTTTTATTTATTTTTTGGTTGTGCCACATGGTGACTTGTGGGATTAGTTCTCCAAGTGGATATTGAACCCATGCTCTCAGTGGTGAAAGTGCAGTGTCCTAACCACTGGACCACCAGGGAATTCTCCATCTTTTAATTTTATGGTTTACTGTAATACACTTCTAAAATACATAATATTTGCTCTGAGATATTCAGAGAAATTAAAATTGTATTTTTATGCAATTAGGTGTACCTGCTGCTGCTGCTAAGTCACTGTGTACCTACAGCCATTATAAAACTTGGTTCAGAAGTTACTCCTTTAGAGAAAAAACTAAGTAATGGCAACTTATATATATTATATATACATATATATAAAGAATAAACATGCAAATATCCTTTAAAAGGATTATTGGCTAGTGCTCATTTGTTCATCAATTCTGTTGCTGAATTAAAGCCAGTAAAATTAGGTGTCACCAGGAGAAGGCAATGGCACCCCACTCCAGTACTCTTGCCTGGAAAATCCCATGGATGGAGGAGCCTGGTGGGCTGCAGTCCATGGGGTCGCTAAGAGTCAGACACGACTGAGCGACTTCACTTTCACTTTTCACTTTCATGCATTGGAGAAGGAAATGGCAGCCCACTGCAGTGTTCTTGCCTGGAGAATTCCAGGGATGGGGGAGCCTGGCGGGCTGCTGTCTATGGGGTCGCACAGAGTCAGACACGACTGAAGTGACTTAGCATAGCATAGCATAGCATTCCTCTTAAAGACCATAAAATGACATTCCTCTTTGTATCACAGCTTGAAGAAAATACTGGAAAAAAAAAATCTGTCTCCCAAAACTTTGTGATGGTCTACATAAAAGAGTTGAGATTTCTTTTTTTTTTTTTTCCTTCAACTTAGTGAGACTTAGAAACTTAGCAACATTAGTTTATTTTTCATTTTTTTATTTTTTACATTGCAGTTGCAAACCTGAAATGATCAAACACTGTTCTAGCAACACAACTCTGGTTAGTAGCAGGGTTCTCTCTAAAAGCAAAAGGCTCTTAAGTCCCAGACTTGTGCTATTTCTTTGGCACTGACCCACGTATGGCAGGCAGAAATATTAGAAGACCACATACTAATCATACACCCAAAAGAACACACTCAACCACTCCCCTCATTTGGTGCTTGGAAGGGTTAGACTCTGTTTCTCCGGTCTATCTCATTTACCCTTTCTCTTGCTGAGCATTTTCTAGCTATCTTCTTTCCTTTCTATAAACAGCTCAGACTTGTTCTTAAATCTATGGCTAATGCACTTGTTGCTTTTTCTACTTCTGATAACATTTTCCCCATAGCTTTCCCCCAGATCTCCTCACCATTCAGATCTGAGCTCAAACTCTGTCTCTCAGAGAATCCTTCTCAGACCGTTCTACATACCACAGTCAGCCCCAGGCTATATGCCAGCCATCCTAGGACCTGGCCCCATTATTATTTATTCAGACCACTTATCCCTATGTTAAACTGATTTATACATTCGCATACAAGTTTAATATCAGTTTTCTTCCATTAGGATGTTAGATCCTTGAAGGCAGAAATGATGTGTAACTAGTTTACTGCGGCAGTCCCTCAATCAAAGGATGCCTAGTACATGGTGGATGATAAATATTTGTGAAGGCTGTTGGTTGAAAATTCAGCTGAGAGTGAGGAAGCTTAGTACACAATTAGTTCACTGTATATAATCCTGTGCTCTTGCAGTTGCCTTTACAAAACTTGATTGTAGGACTTTCTATGCAAGGTCATCACTTTTATTCATGCTAAAACTTATCTCATTAGTTTCAACTCATTTGTTCAGACCTGATGAGGTTTTTATTGATTCTAACTATCAAAGTTTCCTCTTCTGTAAAATATGTTTAACACCGACCACATAAAATTGTTGTGAAATACTTAAAAATTATATTAGCTACTTAAAACCATACTTAAAGGCACTTACAGCGTAAACAGCACCAAGTGTGCATCAAGTAGTCTATGAATTAGTGGTCATTGTAACTGTTATTAATAGATTAGCTCTAACTTCCAGCCACCTCTCCATTTATAAATATGGCAGGTGAAGTGCAAGCCTATTATTACTTAATGTAAACAAAATATGAGTTTAAATCTCTATTTTATAAAAACATATAACTTTCACAAGAATGAGAGAAAAAAATCCCTGCTGAAGAATGCAGAGCTAGGATTTGTAATGTAAGCCAACTTGCTCCCACAACAGGCAGAGAGGCAACGGGGATGGCAAATTCTGAAGGTTCCCCATTACTGAGCCTCCTGTTTGCCCTACAAGGCGCACCTCTGTGAATACGGGTAGTTAAATCTCCACGGACCATTACCTGCTGGCCTCCTGTCTGACACTGACAGCAAGGATACTATTTGTAATAATTCACATCATGAATTATACACACAGCTTTTATGAATGGGAATTATGCTTTCAACAGCTCATTTCATTGGGTCACTGACCAACCATCATGTGAGAGTTTTAGATATTACCGTGTTTGAATGTGGAGCAAAAGAATAATGAGATGTGAACTCCAGAATCGGCCACCTGTCATTCTCCTAGGCTATTAGATGACATCTAACATATGGTTTTTACTAGCTTAATAAAATGCATCTACTTTGAAAAGTAAAACTATCACAAACAATAAAAATAATGTTTGACCTAAGATTTCTTAAAACACAATGGACACATTTAAACTTAGCTAACAGACTCGATGGACGTGAGTCTGAGTGAACTCCGGGAGTTGGTGATGGACAGGGAGGCCTGGCGTGCTGCGATTCATGGGGTCGCAAAAAATCAGACACGACTGAGCGACTGAACTGAACTGAACTGAAATCAGCAGTAATGTCTGTTGTTTTTGTCCCCTTTCTGAGGAACTGAAACTCGAATTATAAGACAGCTGGGTGCCGAATCAATGATCACTTATAGGATATATTTCACCTCTTAACATAATATTATGGTTTCAGAAAAATGCATCCCTATGGGGTAGAGATGATATATAAGATATAGAAGATGATGTATAAGCTAAAGAGCACATGGGAAATCCACAAACACCCAACAAATTATCAACCCTGACAAGATGCATTAAATATAAGAGCTCAACGCTGTATC
Organism: Ovis canadensis; assembly: GCF_042477335.2. NCBI lineage: Eukaryota > Metazoa > Chordata > Mammalia > Artiodactyla > Bovidae > Ovis > Ovis canadensis. The sequence goes on along the minus strand of NC_091270.1, from coordinate 27,226,058 downwards.
TATGGATGAGCTAAAGCACCTATTGCGTGTCTAGCATGTATGTCAACAACCATACAGGGCCCAGTGAAAAGCAACTGATCCTCAGTATTCAAGTCTATGCCCTTGAGGGGCGAGGGCGGGGTAACTGGTAAGCCCGTTCTGTCTAAGGTGCTTTTTCGTTTGGTTTATTTTCATGGTTAGCTTTACTGAGATAAATTACTTTCTCTGCAGCCTTTGCACTCTCTTAAGTAAGCAAAACTTTCTGGAAGAATGAAAATTAAAGCCATTAGCAAAAAGGGCAAATGCGCGATAGATCTAAAGGACATGCGAGGCTCCTATTTGTGTTTTGTGTTGTCAAATGCCAGCGAGATGCTTAAAGCAATAAAAGACATCAAAGGCAATGTCTGTTACCTTGGTGCTGGTGTTAGGATTTCATTCTAATTTAAAGAGGGAAGGGAAAAAGAGCTCTCGGGAGTGAGAAGTGTTTGCTTTACCTGACTTTATTTCAAAACTATGTAGTGAAAGAATCATAGGTAACTTTCTGAGTTAGAAATAGATATCTGACATATAGGAGAAAAGAAAAGCTGCATTTCAGAAAACAGAAATGAATAAAGCAAGAGTCCAAGTGACGATCTTATATCTTCATCTATAAAGACTAATTGTTAAAATCAATAAATTGTCAGTGTAATCTTCAAATGTGTGTATAATTTGAGATGAAACAAGAGTAACTGAAGAACCAATAAGTACACCTGAAGAGTGATCTACCTGTCAGGGGTACGCATATAACTGCCTAAACCCATCACCTAGCCAGAGTCTGCAAAATAACAAGAAAACTTTCTGTTACTGACATTTAAAAGGAAACCAAGCTAAGTGAGCAGATAAAGACCTCCACTCCTAGAAGGGAAAACATCGTCAATAATTTGAATAGGATCTTTACTTGGAAACCACTTTCACTGTATTATCAGAAAAACGACTTTAATTTGTTTCCTGCTGTGAGTTGGTGCAGCCTGCTGTAATGGGATCTTAGGAAAGATGCCCTCGCTGTCTCCTCTCTGATGCTACCATGTCAGAGTACACCTGATGAATCGCACCCCCTACCCTGCCCACTGTGGTTGCTTACAGCAGGAAAGCAACAGTGTTCTTGGTTAGAAGGTATTTTGTAGCCGCCTTGGGAGCAGCTGCAACCACGCTGGAAATGCCAGCTATCAGAGCCACAGTGAACGGGTACATGTGATTAAGATCTGTTTACACCAGCCACAAGCAGAAGAGCTTTGTGAATCCAGCCAATCTGCCTCTACACTATTGGAGGAAACCCGGAGGAGAGAAGACCTTTTAATGAGGCGCCATGGTGCTTCTCCTACTCAAGGCCAGATGAGGCCGATTGCTCTGATTGCCCACATTCCTGTTACCTCCCACTGCTGACTGTTTTGCCTGTTCTGGGCTGAAGGGAGGAAATGACAGGTTGAAAGCCATGCCTATTGCTGGGAATGAGAAATGCCTCCTCTTCCTAAACCCAGATGTCGGGTAGGAAATAACCAGCCCCTCCAGCTTTCATCTTCTCCAGAGAAAGGAGCAGAAAAGTTGAGCAAGTTCTTTTGTATGAGAGCAACATATAAATAGAAGAGCTGAACTGAATTTCCCGGTTCCTACCTGCAACTCAACGCCTGTCTGCAGTGAGACTCAATCCACCACGGACCTCAGGTAATTATGACTGAGAGTAAAAGGGTGAAAAGGGACAGGCCCCAAGGTATTCATCACTTCTTTCGCAGATGATTCAGGCACCAGAAGTCAATCATTTAAATTAAAAAAATCCCAGAAAGGGTTGCTAAAACAGATGGAGTCATATCAACCATATGACAGGAAGTCATGATGGTTAAAGGGCAAGACTGCAAGAAGAAAGACGCATGCCGCAGGGTCGTCCCTCCAAAAAGAGGAACAGAAAAGCACCCACCAGATCGCTGATGGGAAAGAGGGCAGATTGTCACAAGCTTGGTTAATTAAACTGGCAACACCTAACAAGAACATACTTTGAGGCTATTAGAATAAGAGACACCCTGATGCTGGGAAAGACTGAGCACAGGAAGAGGGCGACAGAGGATGAGAGGGTGGGATGGCATCATCGACTCAATGGACATGAGTTTGAGCAAACTCCAGGAGACAGTGAAGGACAGGGAAGTGTTCTGAATGCTCCATCTCTGTACCTTTGTATTATTGTTAAGTTCAGTTAGTCGCTCAGTTGTGTTCAGCTCTTTGTGACCCCATGGACTGCAGCATGCCAGGCTTCGCTGTCCATCACCAACTCCCAGAGCTTACCCAAACTCATGTCCATCGAGTCCATCATGCCATCCAGCCATCTCATCCTCTGTCATCCCCTTCTCCTCCCACCTTCAATCTTTCCCAGCATCAGGGTCTTTTCCAATGAGTCAGTTCTTCACATCAGATGGCCAAAGTATTAGAGTTTCAGCTTAGCATCCGTCCTTCCAATGAACACTCTGGACTGATCTCCTTTAGGATGGACTGGTTGGATCTCCTTGCAGTCCAAGGGACTCTCAAGAATCTTCTCCAGCACCACAGTTCAAAAGCATCAATTCTTCAGTGCTCAGCTTTCTTCACAGTCCAGCTCTTACACTCATACATGAGTACTGGAAAAACCATAGCTTTGACCTTTGTATTATACAGGGAGACAAAACCATGCAGGAGATACTCAGAAGGTTGGTGGAAGTCTCAAGAAGTTACCAAAACACCTGTGAGCCCATTGCCATGGCCAAGTTTCTAGTGGATGGCCTCTAGCCATGAGTTTTTTCCTTCTCTCAACACAGCTCTTAGGGAAGCAATTTAACTCGATATTAAATTAGGTTAAGGGCTTCCCTGATAGCTGAGTTGGTAAAGAATCCACATGCAAATGCTGAAACTTTTAAACAGCTGAAACATTAATAAGAACATTCAGAAGACTCCTCTGCAAACTGAAACTATCCAAGTGCACTATGGAAAATGCCTTGAAGGGGGAAAAAAAAAAAAAGCGAAGTCTTTTATCACAAAAGTTAGTTAAGTGCTTGAAAAAGTTTGGTACTGCAATAACAAAAGCATATCCCCACCACCACCTCCCTTGCCATGCTCTTCATTTTATAAAGGCATCCATTTCTCTAGTATCAAGAGTCTCCTTTATAAGAAGAAACACAGAGGGAGCCAGAGTATGACATCTCTACAGCTTAAAGAGGGGAAACAAGAAGCAAATGACTGATCTATGGTAACTTACACTGATAAGATGGATTTCCCAGAGACAAAACTCACCAAACTGTGTAAATGGTGTGTACGAAATCAGGGAGAATAGCAGGTTTTTTGTTTGTTTTTTTTTTTTCCCTGTCTCCCCAAACCTATTCAGAATGCAATGGTCCCCTTTGCAGGTGAAACACATTAGCTAACAAAGGTGTCATTAGTTTCTGTTTATGTACTTGGAATAATACACAAGCTAATAGCACTGACTGGTGATAGTTTCCAAGCGACACCAGTGTCCCTCCCCTCCAGCAGCACATCTGCTGAGAGATTTCATGAATGCAGGCTGACTCTGCTGCCCAGAGTTATCAGCCTGGTAAAGATATTAGGGGTCACGATCCTGCAGACAAATGTTAAGGAACAATTTTCCTGGCACATCTCTAGCAGTGTGTTCCATTAAAATTGAATTTAAAAGATGATTTTGGGAAAGACTTCAGCCACGCTCACACTTGGACAACTCAACCATACCAGTCTTTCTGGCCCTCAGTATTATAGACAGAAAATGAATATGCTTTTCTCTATATAAAATGGGATCCTTTAAGAAACATCAAATTCATTAATTATGGCTTTATTTCTAGTATTAGTTTTAGGGGTGAAAAGGCATCATAGATGGTTTAGCTTTGTGAAAAGTTAGAAAGTAATAGAGGTAGTGCTCAAGTCCGCTCTATCAGAAGAAAGAAGGTTTCTTTTCAAAGAGGGCGATTAGATGAGAGTGTGTTCCAGACAAGTGGGGAGGATATAGTGAAGGGTCTCTGGGTAGCTTCATGTGGTGTAGTTAAAACATGAGAAAAGTTTCTGAGGGACTTGTTCCAGGTAATTTCTGCTTTTCCTACACACTCATCCATGGGGATTTTCCTCCAAAGCATAAATTACACAGTGCCTGAGAATTCCTGAGAATAATTTTCTTACTTTTATATCTCAAAATGGGCTTCAAATAGCCTCCCCCTGTTGGTATTGGACAGACAGATGTATAGACAGGAGAAAGAGATTCTGTTTTGTATGAAGGGATGTGGGTTCGAGTTGGGGAAACTGAGGTATGTGACGTCATATACTTTGTAGGTAAGAGGAACTGGTGTTTTAACTACAATTGTGATTATTTTAAAACCAAGAAGATGACTGATATAAGAATTTCTGAGGATCTTCCCTGCTGACTTATGATAAAGAATCCACTGCCAGCACAGGAGACATGGGTTTAATCCCTGGGATTAATTCTGTGATCTTCTCATTCTTCTGGGAAGACCCACACATCATGGAGCAACTAAGCCCCTGTGCCACACCTACTGAGCCTGTGCTTTAAGGCCCGCGAGCTGCAAGTACTGAGCCCCCGTGCTGCAGCTACCGAAGGCCCCCTGCCTGGAGCTGGAGCTCTGCAACAGAGAGACCCCTGCACTGCAACTATAGAGTAGCCCCTATTCGCCGCAACTAGAGAAAATTCCACACACCAACAAAGACCCAGCACAACCATACATTTAAAAAAAGAAGAAAAAAATCTCCGGGGACTTTGGCTCCTGTTAGCTTGGCATTCCTTTTGTAGGAAGTGAAATGAAACTCTTTCACTCTAGTCTGAGCATAAATTTTTTGTTGATAACAGAAAAATGAGGTTAACTGTTCCATTAGCAGATCACTCTATGTCATTTCTACAACAGGCAAGGTAATACATGTGAACACTTTTTGAATCTCTTCAAATGTGGGCATTATCAAATGCCAAGTGAGTTCCCCCCTAATATTGTTTTAAGGGCTGAAAATTACTTCTAATATTTAATATATGTTAAATATATTAAAGATATATTATATTTACTAATATTTAATATATTTAATAACAGCTTTATGAGCAGCTCATCACTTTCCTAAGTACAGCACTTCTGAAAATGCTTTGAAAGCCTAATAGAGATACATGTCTGATATACAAAAGTTGATATCCCTATTATATTTAAAGGAAAGCAATTATTACATAATCAATACGTTTTGCTGGTGAAGGTTAGCAGCACCTTTACGGGGGTGGGGGGGGGGCAGATGAGAAACTTCACTGATGTTCACTGGAAAATGGGAAACAGGGAACACAATTCAAGCACCTGCCTCCCCTCAAGTGCTGGACTCAGGAGACTCCTGGCTGGACTGTTTGTTCCCTGGAGCAGGACTCAGGTACAAAGAAAGGGCTCAGTCTCAGTTCCCTGATGTCTCTGCTACCTAATTCCCTTCCCTTGCAGGTGATGAAATTCCTCCTGCTATTTGCCACCTTGGAGGCACCATGGTCTCCAAGCATGTGATAGCCTCAACATATCATGTTAGGTGACAAAAAGCACTTCTGTGTGAAAACAGCAATTTGAAAACTTCAGTATATGTGGAAGCATCTACAGTGTTGGATTCAAACATCTAAGAGTTTGAAATAATTTATATATGGAATTGAGTGCTCGTGAAAGAAGTCTGAATCAATATTAGGTAAGACATTGCTTCAGTTACTTTTGAATCTAATCTAGCTATCTACCTACCTACCTACCTACCTACTAAGTAAATCAGACAGAAAAATAAATCCACAGGTTAGCCACATTAGGACACAAATATTACACAGTTTTAATAGACATGAAGGAGCATATTATTAATGTATTTTCTGGAAAAGAAACTGTACTTCTATTGTTCTCTATAGCTCCATTCTTGTAGTAAGTCCCATATCTCAAAAAAAAAAATAATAATGATGATGATATTCACCCCACTAACTTCAAGGAACACATTTAAACCTGCACAAATTATTTTCTAAGTTATAAGTGAGTATTTAAAGGAAATTTATTTTCTATACTGAAATTTGAAAATATGTTTACTAAGTATAGAAGTCAATGGCTATGACTCACATTCACATGCATTAGCTTTTTCTGTGATCTTCTCATTCAAAAGCTATTTTTACATTTCAAACTCCCTTGATCTTGAGGAACAAAGTAATAGAGAAAAATGTCTTTAAAATTCAAACTAGGTGTGAAACCTTAAACATTTATATACATTAGTATGTTTTATATAGGAGGTATATTATATATATACATATATAGGAAGTATATTAGGGGAAGCTCATTGAAACCACCCACCCTGGCCAGGCACCATAGTAACCATTTGCATGAGTTGTTTTATGACAGGAGATACTGATAAAGAATACGGAACTAATAAGCCACCACCAACCGGAAGAGTTCAGGAAAGGTCTAAAGGAGACACCGTGTGTCCGTCCACTTCCCGGAATCCCTCTCGCTAGCATCCATCTTGGCTGAGTGATGCGTGCACCACCAGGAAAGACTCTGAATTAGAATGATTGGCCAAAGACCACCCGGAAACTAATCCCATCACCATAAAACCCCAGACTGCGAGCCACGCGGCAGAACAGTTCTCCTGGGTTCCCTTCCCCTACTGCTCTCCACCCGGGTGCCCTTTCCCAATAAAATCTCTTGCTTTGTCAGCACATGTGTCTCCTCGGACAATTCATTTCTGAGTGTTAGACAAGAACCCAGTTTCGGGCCCTGGAAGGGGTCCCCCTTCCTACAACAGGTATATATACACAGTACATACATATATTTATATATATATATACCAATATATAAGGCTACAAAGAATCTTTTTTCCAAAAATGAACAGGAGAAATTTCTACATTGCATTTGAGGCTGCAGTCTAACTTGAGTATTCTTACTTGAAAATTTAGAGTATTAACTGCTCACAGTTTACAGAAGATTTTAAGAAGTTGTGTAAAGTAGGGCAAAAGCATTCTCAAGTGAAATAACTTTCTGACAAGGAAGGTTCTAGATTTCAGCCTTCTATTTCTATACAGGCTCAAAATTAAGATCAAATTTTAATGTTGACACTGAAAAATATTCTTCATCAATCATCCATAGGAATTAATGGCCTACTGCCTTGAGGTATCATGTTTTATTAACATTTGTTTTACTGTGATTCCAAGGATTATGCCCAGTTGCATACTCCTACCTCCATTAAATGTTTATTATATGCCAGTAATTATCTCAAGATCTCATAGATTCATTTGCTTTCTCTAGCTGATTTTGAGTCCAAGTCCTTTGAGAAACAGGCAGCAATTTTCCCACTGTAGGATTTGGGTGCTTCTGAAGAAATGCACTGAAGGGTATAATTATAGAATATGCCAAACCATTCTATCACTCAGTTCAGAATTTTTGAAGAAGACTCTGTGATTTCCCCTCAATATGTTCTATCAATGCCCCCCATAATTTCTGTGTATCTGTTTGTCTCTCAGGGGGAAAGAGAGACAGACAGAGTGAGAGGAGACAGAGTAAAAGACTATGAAAAATCAACAGAGACAGAGAGACTTCTTCATAGATCAGAAAAAGACACTAAAGTTATTTCTTGCCCTTCCTCAGCAAAGGGTCCCTTTGCATAAGGTTCATGGCAGCTCAGTAGCAAAAGGTCAGTAATTTCCTCGCCCCTGATTCTATTTGACTGGACTCCAGGGAAAGCTGCTTAAAGTATAATCCCTCTGCCAAGCTGCAATGAGTGTAAAACCCTTAAGGTCTGCTCCTGTGGTTACAATTCATAAAGCCAATCTTGGAGACAAGCTGTAGTCTGTTGTCTGTAGTGAGAATTGTAAATGAGCTGCTGAGACATCCTGCTTAGGGAATTCTGTTAAAAAAGGTTAAGTGTAAATTGCCCTTTGGATTAGTCTGAAGATCCCCATTATAAAAGTCGCTGGAACTAGTAGGCAGAAATAAAAGTTTCAAGAAAAAAAAAAAAAAAGATAAGTATGCATTTTTTGAAGGCAGTGTAGAAATGTAAAACCAGGCTTATGTTCTCAGTAAATACTTATAAAATTACATCCATTAATAGCTTCAGTAATAACATCTTATTACCAGAGAAAAGAAAGTGAACCAAAAGTTCATTTTAGAAAATAAATTCTAAATTACTACCAAAGAAATGGATTAAGATTACTAAGAGCATACAGTTCATGAATAACATAATTCTTAATATATTACACTATTTCTCAAAAAATATAGTCAAACTATATTCAAATTAAAATATAACTACAGTTTATAATTTTCTAAGTTTCTATGATTCTGATTTTTAAAGCATGACCTCATTCCAACACATAAGGGAAATACTATAATTAAGATTGCCTGCCTTTTAAAAATTTTCATACAGAATGAATAATTTTACAATGCTAATATACTGTTACACATAGGAATTTTAATAATAGTTGTACAGAAGTATAATGAAAAATAATGGTCCCGCTGAATCCTTACCCATCCCCAGTGCTACTTCCCAGAGGCAAATACTTTTAACTATTTTTTCTTTTTACTTCCTCTGGTAGTTACTTCCATATCTCTGGGTAATTTTCTGATTCATTAATATTAATCACCATATATATATGTATATATATATAGACACACACACATATCTGCTATTATATATGAGAATTAGCTGACTTTCTTTTCATTTTTCCTCCCACCCACTCATTTTATGTTGCTATTTTAATTCAATTTGTGTTTACTGTTAGGCTTTTCATAATACAATTAAAATTTTATCTTAGGTAATCAAGCTTACACTTTGTAAGACATACTTTGTGCCTCTCTTCCCCACATGTGTCAGCTGCCCTTCATTTTACATTGTAATGTTTGATAATGTTCACAGTGTTTCGTATTTTACAGTCACATGATTGGTTACAGATTGACTCAAAATACTGAAAACCACTTAGCAGCACTGATATCATTTTGATGATGAGAATATAGCACACTACAACAGCAAGTCAGGGGCTAAGGAAAGATGTCCTTCTCTATGGTAAAAAAAGGACTTCGCCGCCATTCCAAGGGGACAGGTCAAGTGGATTCCCTTCACTTCTATGAAAGCCATTCAAAATAAGTTTTCCCTCCTGTTTGACCATGAATTACTGGCATACCTTTATTAACTTACATGTTTATTATTCATGTGTTAGTTTTACAGTTATAAAATTGTCTCTTTTCTTGCTAGCACGAGAAAGACCATATCACTATTTTCTTTCATGTTCTCATTCACTCTGATATGTTTCATTATGTTTCTTTAAACTCAGTGACTTCCTTTTTCTAAGCTGACCATGTTTATTTCATATTTGGAGAATAACTATTTAAATAGCTTTCCTTCTTCCTGAAATTTTCAGGCACTTTGTCATATTATTATATTCTGCACCTTTCTTTACACTCTAAAATTGCACCACCATGCATTCCAGCCAGAACATTTTTATTGTCTCAATTTCGTGGGAGAATTTGAAGTCCTACATCTTTCTTCCTCTGGAAAAGTTTTCTTGTATTATTTCTCAGATAATTTCTGTTCTTTTGCTATCTCAGTAGTTTCTTTCTGGAAGTTATATTATTTGAATGTTAAGTTTATTGGATTGATCCTTAACATTTCTCATCGTTTCATATTGACCTCATGTTGTCTTTTTTTCAGGTTGTCTTATTTAAAAATCATGCTATATTCTGGGAAACTCAATTTCCTGCTACTTGCACCATTTTTAAAATAAATCAATTATTTTTAAATTCTAAAAGACATTTTTTCTGACTGTCCACTTTCGATAGTGTCCTTTTTGAATTTTGTGCATATACCGACTTTTCACATGTCTCTGGGTAATTTTCAAAGGATTTCACATTCCTGCACATCTTGTAAATGGAAGTGGGCATCCTTCACTCCACATTATCTTTTCAAGAATGTGTAGATAAAAACTTTGAAAGATATAGTCTCCCTTTGGAACAAAGGGGAGGTCTGTTTACTGCCCAGTTTAATAATATTGACTTGGTGGTGGTTTAGTTGGTAAGTTGTGTCTGACACTTTGTGACCTCATGGACTGTACCCTGCCTGACTTCTCTGTCCATGGGATTTCCCAAGCAAGAATACTGTAGTGGTTTGCCATTTCTTTCTACAGGGGATCTTTCAGGAGATCTCTTGCATCTCCTACATTGGCAGGTGGATTCTTTACTGCTGAAACACTAGGGAAGCCCCTCACTTTGATGCAAATATCAAGCAGACTGTTTGACTGTTTTGAAAATTCCCAAGACCAGGGTTTCTGTCCTGTAACTCAATCCATTGTATAGCAAGGTGCCACTTGGCAGTGTTTGCATCAACCTCTGGGAATAAAGGCTTAACAAACTGATGGAAAACACACACACACACACACACACAAGTAAATATTCTGTACACAGCTATTGTTGTCAGTAGTACTTTATCTCTGACTCAAAACATCATGTCTCAGCATCTACAAAATCATGGCAGACTACTGAAGGTGAGTAGGGTAAAATCTCAGACCCTTTAAAATTCTTGACACATTACCTTCTGCTCTTTTTATCATTTCTCCTTTCTCTGGAGTCAATTTCTTTGTGGTTAACCATTGTTCCTATCATTTTGTTGTTGTTGATCTTCAGCTTTCCCTCAAATATCTTTTTTTTTAAAACCTATTTATATTTAAGATTAGGAGAAATAGAAGAGAATTTTGTATCTTTACTCTGCCTATGAGGGGCTTGAAATTAGCAATCACTTAAAGAAAGGTGACAAAGAATTTAGATATTTTGCTGTGGTTGGAGTACAGAGGTCAGAAACCTTATTGTCAAATGTGCAGAGCTGTGGTCTGGGACATTCACACTTCTGCTGGTCTACTTTTCAAAATTTAGTGTAGAGAAATTGTTGTTTTGTTTCCACCCCTAGGTGGTAAATGCTTGACTGCTGAGTGTTCTGTAAAGGATGATGAGAGTAAGGCAGGTTTGATCATAGTAACTCTTTACTATGTAAGTCTACAATCAACCAAGTATAAATACTTACAATGTCTCTGTTAGGTAGTTAGAATAGGAAACAGGAGTTCAGAATGCTGCTGCTGCTGCTGCTGCTAAGTCACTTCAGTCATGTCCAACTCCGTGCAACCCCATAGATGGCAGCCCACCAGGCTTCCCCGTCCCTGGGATTCTCCAGGCAAGAACACTGGAGTGGGTTGCCATTTCCTTCTCCAATGCATGAAAGTGAAAAGTGAAAGTGAAGTCGCTGAGTTGTGTCCAACTCTTCGCGACCCCATGGACTGCAGCCCACCAGGCTCCTCCATCCATGGGATTTTCCAGGCAAGAGTACTGGAATGGGGTGCCATTGCCTTCTCCGGGAGTTCAGAATAGTGGTGGCTAAAAGACAAGGATAGATGTCAGGCAAATATATTCTCCTCGGTTCTGTCTCGTCTCAACAAAATTTTTAGCGACGGGCGTTAGAGTCCTCGGAGTGTCACAGCTCTCCGACGGACCCTGTAATCGCTCTCTGACTGACGGTGTTACTGCTGTCGGTTCTGGACAGAACACGTTATAGCTCTCGGGTCTCGAACAGGCTATGTTATAGCTCTTAGACAGATCAGTGGTCCAGTTCCATGTTACAGCTCTAATTTATTTAGAAAATAGCAGGAAAATACATCCTTGAGGTGTGAGGGAATGCTGATCCAAAGATTGAAGTGAAGAGAGGGGGGGGGAGTGCCGTAGCGCGCACACGCGCAGGAGAGACAGGGAGACTCTGGGCCCCTTGGCTCCTCTTTTTGTGTTTTCTCCTCCCCCTGGGCCTGCCCTATGTAAACTGGGCTATCTAGGCCAGCCAGGAGAGCTGTTTGTCCTACCTGAGGTCCTCACTCCAGTCCTCGGAACTTCCTTTGTTCCATTTTTGCGGGCTTTTCCCTTCCTTGTCTTTTAGCCACCACCATTCCAGACTCCTGTTTCTTATTCTAGCTACCTAACAGTCTCCTTGTTTAAAAGTAAAAGAGACACACACACATATAAATATATACATGCACAAATAATTTTTACTCGTGCTCAAAATGCTATTGGTATTCATTATAAACAGCTCACCCATAACCCATAATACAATGTTTCTGATGAGAACTACTTCAGACTAATCTTTTTCCTCTGACATTTCTTCATCTAGTTATTCATATACCAACTTCTAAATGAAATAGGAGACTGGACTACATTAATGAAAAACATTAAAAACATTAGAAAAATGAAAATGTAAATATTCATTATTTTCCCATCTGTTCAGTAACTTGTTTTGCTTTGATTTGTTTTTCTCTTGAAATGGATGATGTAAGGCATACTTCTGACTCTAGGTTACTAGCCAAACTTGGTTTCCTGAGCATTTTAAACTCACATCCCAATGATTCAACTTGTCTCATTGATGAACTGCTAAAGGAAAATATTAGTGTTTAAAATATGCCACTTGGAGGAATAATTTTAAAAGTTAAAATATACCTATTGTTTTATAATCTAAAGGATTTCCACCTCCCCCCCACCCCAACATTCATGTCAGGTAGTTAGACTAGGAAAAAGGAGTCCAAAATGGCGGTGGCTAAAAGGCAGAGAAGGGAAAAGCCTGGGAAAATTGAACAAAGGAAGGCCTGAAGGTCAGAGTAAGGACCTCAGGTGAAAAAACAGCCCTCCCGGCTATCCCAGTCTACAGAGGGCAGGCTGGGGGGGGAGGAGAGGAAAAAAAAAAACATATAAAAAGAGGAGCTAAAATTGAGCCAGGGGTTTCTCTTCTCTTTGCATCTTTTGGGTCAGCCTGCCCTCACGTCTCGAGGATGTATTTTCCTTTGCTTGCCAATAAAACTGAGCTATACGACTGGTCTGTCCTCTCTTCAAATTTTTGCTGCAGAGAGAGAGAACAGAGGAAATTACACACTCTCCTGACAATAGTAAATCTTTACACTTAAACCCTTGAAAGAAATAGTGATTTTAATGCATTCCTTTGTATCTTTGATGATCAACAAACTTTAGGGTCAGCATGATTTACTTAATTTCATGTCATTATCTCTTATTTTACTCACATTAATCTAAGTAATTCTTCTACTACCTCAAGCCAGTTGTACAAGTATTCTTACTTCAATTAAGACTTTTAAGTGTTTTTAAACTGTCATTTAGCCATATTACACCTTAATTGTTTGTGTTACTCTTCCATGAAATGTTTCCAAATGGTTTTTACTTTGCCTAAGGGGATGGAAGAGGCCTTGATAATGGCATCAAGCTATGTAGAATTATTTGATGAATTATAGTGACCAGCAGGGTTTCTTTCAAAGTCTTAATTATCATTACACTGGATCCAACTAACCAAAACTATTTCCCCTGTTACCTTGAACAACACTGACTACTAAAGTGTCAGAATTCTTCTATTTCAAGACAACATAAATTTAATTACATTCATTTACTGTCAGCTTAAACCAATTTTGGTAGAAATCTTGCCTATTATACTCTTCTCCAATGTTTTAGAATTTTTTTCATGTATCAATGTGCATATTTCAACAGAAACTTACATTTTATTTTCCTACAGCTATAATATTTCTTTTTGATTATGTAAGGGTTTCACTATCTTTATTTATTTATTTATTTTATATAATACACATTTCAAATCAAAACAACCAGCTTCTTTAAGTGAAAGTGAAGGGCTTCCCTTGTGGCTCAGCTGGTAAAGAATTCGCCTGTAATGCAGGAGATCTGGGTTTGATCCCTAGGTTGGGAAGATCTCCTGGAGAAGGGAAAGGCTACCCACTGCAGTATTCTTGCCTGGAGAATTCCATGGACTGTATAGTCCATGGGGTCACAAAGATATTGGTTATTTTTTATACTCAAGATACTGATTCCAAGAAATTCATGTCCTTGCCAGTTAGAACCTTACATTGTGCTTTCACTGATCCGAAAATTACACTGTTTAACATGTCTAATGTCACCTTTCTGTCCTAATTCTGAGAATTTATTTTACTATAATAGTCTCCTAGCTGGTTTCCTGGTTTTCAGGCTTGCCCCTCTTCAACTGCCCCTTTCCCTTCTACTAACAGTGATTCTGCTAAAAATCAAATGTGATAATTCATGCTGCTGCTGCTGCTAAGTCTCTTCAGTCATGTCCGACTCTGTGCGACCCCATGGACAGCAGCCCACAAGGCTTCCCCGTCCCTGGGATTCTCCAGACAAGAATACCGGAGTGGGTTGCCATTTCCTTCTCCGTGATATGTCATACTCCAACACAAACTCCTTGTGTGAGTCTCCCTCTAAAGTTGCTGAAAATCTTCACACTGTTATTTCTTCTTTCCTATACTGCAAGTTATAAAAACTGCTTGAAAAATCTTCAAACCATCCTTATTCCTGTTTGCAAGTCTTCTTACACCTTATTCCTTCTGCTTAAACCACTCTTTGTGGCAGAGAAGAACCATTTCTGACAGCACATTGGAACTGTTCTTTGACTTGCTTGTAGGTGCTTTTGTTATTAAGATCATACATAATGGCCTGCCTCAGAGGACCCCGCCCCTCTGCCTGACTTGTTAAACTAAAGTGCCTTTGTTTTGTTCACAGGGAGTTAATCTGACCCTGCCCACCTGCGAGTGGCTTCAGGCAAGAAGAGATTAACACTTCCCTTCCACTGGCTGACCATTCGGAGATGACTTGCAAGGCTGATGGCCCCTTTTACTTTCCTTCCTAACCATCTTTCCCTCTCTATTTTGCCTTTCTACTTTGTTTCCTCACTCCCGTCTTCCCATCTCTGTTCTATAAAGTGTTAGTCACTCAGTCCTGTCGGACTCTCTGTGGCCGCAAGGACTGTTAACACCCCAGGCTCCTCTGTCCATGGAGTTCTCCAGGCAAGAACACTTGAGTGGGTCACCATTTCCTCCTCCAGGGGATCTTCCCCACCCAGGGATAGAACCTGGGTCTCCTGCATTGCAGGGAGATTCTTTACCCTCTGAGCCAAGAAGGTACCTGGCATCTGGACCCAGACAAGTTCACTATTTTAAGACATTGCTGTGTGCTGTCCTTAGTCACTCAGTCATGCCCAATTTTTGCAATCCCATGGACTGTAACCCAGCAGGCTCCTCTGTCCATGAGGATTCTTCAGGCAAGAATACTGGAGTGGGTTGCCATGCCCTCCTCCAGGGCATCTTCCCAACCCAGGGACCAAACCCAGGTCTCCCGCATTGCAGGAAGTTTCTTTACCTGCTGAACTACCAGGGAAGCCATATTCTTGGTCTGCCAGGTTTCCGAATAAAATACTCCTGTTAGGGGAAGCACACTGATCGAAACCGCCCACCCTGGCCAGGCACCATAGTAACCATCTGCATGAGTTGTTTCATGACAGGAGATCCTGATGAGGAATACGGAACTAATAAGCCACCACCAACCGGAAGAGTTCAGGAAAGGCCAAAAGGAGACACCACGTGTCCATCCACTTCCCAGAGTCCCTCTCGCAAGCATCCATCTTGGCTGAGCAATGTGTGCACCACCAGGAAACTCTCTGAATTAGAATGATTGGCCAAAGACCACCCAGAAACTAATCCCATCACCATAAAACCCCAGACTGCGAGCCACACGGCAGAGCAGTTCTCCTGGGTTCCCTTACCCGACTGCTTTCCACCCGGGTGCCTTTTCCCAATAAAATCTCTTGCTTTGTCAGCACATGTGTCTCCTTGGATAATTCATTCCCCAAGAGCTCTTTAGACAAGAGCCCAGTTTCGGGCCCTTCCTGCAACATTCCTTGCCTCAACACTTCATCTCCAACTCACTGGCAGGCAGAGAGAACTTAGACTCCATAACTCTTTCACCAGCAGTTTTCTCAGGTAAGACTTTACTGGATCTGGCCCCAGGTGATGGCTCTGACTACACTTCCCATATTTACTTCCATTCAATGATTGCACAATAGTTTGCTGATCTCCACACTGTTCCTCAACAGTATCAAGCATGTTCCTGTCCCCTGGCTTAGGCATTTGCATGTTTCCCTGCCTGGAATGCACATCCCCGTATGCAGTATTCCTATTTTCTCACAGTATTAACTCCTCAGAGAAACTTCTAGATCACCATTTATAAAACACCATCATGTCCAAATTTATATATGTGAGTTGTTGGTAGTGTTTTCTCCATGGTCCTTATCAAATACCTCACATCATATATCACTTATTCACTGATTCTTGTTCATGAATGTCAGATTTATGAGGACAGGGACTCAGCCTGTTTGACTGACAGTGCATCTTTACTGATTCATCCAACACTTAACCCTTGGAGGCATTCTGCAAATTTTTGGTAAATGAATAAAATAAAAATGATGGAATTTTTACTTTCCCTTCAAGATCCACTGTATTACTTAATTTATCAAAACTCACTTGACATGAGACTCCACAAACTGACATACTTTTCAACTACCTAAACTTCTATCATACCTATCTTAATACTATTTTCCTTAATTGATGTGCAAAGCTATTTATCCTTTTAAGAGCAAAACACTATGACAAATTCTAAAGACTTCAAAATTAAAAATGGATTTTTCTAAGAAACGTTGGGACAGAATAGAGGGCCCAGAAATATACGCATATGAATATAGTCAACTGACTTTTGACAAAGGGACAAAGGCAGTCTTTTCAACAAGTGGTGCTAGAGCAATTGGATATTTATATGCAAAAAAAATTATCTAGACACAGATTACATTCTTCATAAAAACAACTCAAAATGGATCACAGACCTAAATGTAAAACACAAAAAACTGGAAAATTCCTTTAAAATAATATAGGAGAAAATCCAGATGTCCTTGACTATGACCTTTTTGGTGTAACATCAAGACAAAACTGACAAAAGAAATAATAAGCAGAATTTCATTAAAATTAAAACTTCAGCTCTGTTAAAGACAATGTCTAGAGAATGAGAAGACAAACCACAAAACTGGGAGAAAATATTTATATTCAATACATCTGGGCTTCCCTGGTGGCTCAGATGGTAAAGAATCCTCCTGCAATGCAGGAGACCTGGGTTTGATTCCTAGGTCGGGAAGATTCCCTGGAAAAGGGCATGGCAAGCTACTCTAGTATTCTTGCCTGGGAAACCACCATGGACAGAAGAGCCTGGCCGGCTACAGTTCACAGGGTCACAGAGTCAGACACAAATGAAGGACTAAACATTCACAGCACAATGCAACTGATAAAGGGCTGTTACCAAAATATTCACAGGACTCTTATATCTGAACAATAAGATAAACCAATTAAAAAATGAGTCAAATACTTTAATGGACACCTCATCATCGAAGATATACAGATGGAAAATCTGCATATAAGATGTTCCATACCACAAATCATCAAGAAAATGAAAATTAAAATAGCAATGAAATACCACCACATACCTAACAGGATGGCCAAATCCAGAACCCTGACACCACCCAACACTGGTGAGGATCTGAAACAGCAGGAACTTTCAGCCATTGCTGGTGAGAATGCAATATGGTTCATCTACTTTGGAAGGCTTTGGTGTTTTGCTTTGTGGTTTGCTGTTTGGTGGTTTCTTAGAAAACTAAACATACTCCTATCAGATGATCCAACAATTATATTCCCTGGTATTTACTCAAAGGAGTTGAAAACTTATGTCTATGAAAAAAAAAAAAAAAAGCAAGCCTGCAGCTTTACTCATAATTGCTGAAACTTGAAAGCAAGGAAGATGTCCCTTGATAGATGAATGGACAAATAAATTGAGGTACATTTAGACAACAGAATATTATTTAGTCTTGAAAAGAAATGAAACCATGAAAAGACATGAAAGAATCTTAAAGGCATATTGCTATGAAAAGAATCCAATCTGTTGGGTTTCCCTGGTGGGCTGGTGGTTGAAATATTTGCCTTGTAATGCAGGGTACACGTGTTCAATCCACGGTCCAAGAAGATCCCATATGCCGTGCAGCCTGTGTGCCACAACTCCTGAGCCAATGCTATGGAGCCCGCGGGCCACAGCTACTGGGCCCACACGACACAGCCAC
This sequence comes from Ovis canadensis, assembly GCF_042477335.2. Lineage (NCBI taxonomy): Eukaryota > Metazoa > Chordata > Mammalia > Artiodactyla > Bovidae > Ovis > Ovis canadensis. The sequence goes on along the minus strand of NC_091270.1, from coordinate 27,208,052 downwards.
TGAAGCTCTCACGTCTAGAGACTGGACTCCAGACCAGGAGAAGCCACCACAATGAGAAGCCCCCACATCACAATGAATAGAAGCCCCTACTCTCCTCAACTAGAGAAAGCCTGCCTATAGCAACAAAGACCCACCCCACCACAGCCCCAAAATAAAACAAATAAATAAATAAATCTTAAACACACACACACACACACACACACACCCAATCTGGAAATGCTACATCCTATATGATGTAAACTAAATGACATTCTGGGGGAAAAAAAAAAAACAACAAACAAACAATGAAGCAAAAAGATCAGTGTTTTAATCTGAAAGCTTAATAATAATTCTAGTAGTTAACCTTTACTGTGTACCATTTACTATGTGCTTTTATTCACATAATCTCATTTAATCATCATCAAGGAGTAATTCCCGTTTCCCAAGTAGCACTAGTGGTAAAGGACTGGCCTGACAATGCAGGAGATAGAATAGACATTGGTTTGATCCCTGGGTCATGAAAATCCAATTAAAAAAGGCATGGCAACCATGGACAGAGGAGCCTGGAAGGCTATGGTCCATCGGGTTACAAAGAGTCAGCTACAAGACGGAAGCAACTTATGACATGCATGCAAAGAGTAATTAGCTAGAACTAATCTTTGAGCTTAAATTAAAGGCTTAGGTATTAATTTGCCAATATGTAGGTGTGCTAGAAAATACAGTCTCCCTTGGTATCTGTGGGGGAATTGGGTATGGAACCATCCACCACACCAAAATCTGAGAATGCTCAATCCCTTACATTAAATGGCCTAGTAGGGCTGGCCGTCTTTATTTGATGGCTCCACGTCCTCAAATTCAACCAACCGTGGATCCAGCGTTGGATATGGAAGGCCAGCCAGACTGTTCTCAGCAGAAGCTAAAGCTCCTGATTGGATTGAATGTCTGCTTCTTTATGTACTACCTGGTCAATTCTTACATTTGGGAAAGGTTATTTAACCTCTCTATGCCTCGGTTTCCTCCTAAAAATGTTGCCATATGTAAACTGGGAATAATTATCATTCTATTTTACAGGTTAGGCAAAAAAACCTTCTATTTCTGAGCATAGCACCTAACTTAGGCTAGTTGCTCAATACTGGTATTGCACATGTTATTGCTTGTTTCTGCTACATTCAGCTGTGCCTTGGACCAAAGGGCAATTGGGAATTCACAGGATAATAGTACTCAGATTGTATGTTTCAATACCTAGACCTCCTTGAATGGTTAGTAATTTGAATCCATCTAAACAAACAGGTTCTGAGAAGGCAATGGCACCCCACTCCAGTACTCTTGCCTGGAAAATCCCATGGACAGAGGAGTCCATGGGGTCGCTAAGAGTCAAACACGACTGAGCAACTTCACTTTCACTTTTCACTTTCATGCATTGGAGAAGGAAATGGCAACCCACTCCAGTGTTCTTGCCTGGAGAATCCCAGGGATGGGGGCGCCTGGTGGGTTTCCATCTATGGGGTCGCACAGAGTTGGACATGATTAAAGTAACTTAGCAGCAGCAGCAGCAAACAAACAGGTTAATAGGAAAAAATGGGTAAATTTTGTTTTAATGATTGTCATACAGAAATTACAGAGTACATGATTCTAAGCTTACTCTGTGAGTCCATCAGGACTCACTAGTCCACTCAGATTAATTCAGTTCACTCACAACAGTGAAGAGACAAGTCCACTCATTCATTCACTTGAGCACTTTACAATGATTAAGACACAGACATCTTCCGGGTTCCTGGTTAGGGAGTTAGGTCATGACCTCATGGAATTGAGAGGAACACACAAAGGTCTGCTTTTAAAACAACCTGGGAAGGATAATGATAGAAAAATAGACAGGCCGTTACAGGAGTAACCCTACCTGGGAAGATTAGAGACGTTTCCTAGAGGAAGTGGTAAATGAGCCACATGGGAATGAGAGTTGACGAAGGTAAAGGATAAATGTGTAAAGCTAGAGGCAGGTGGAAACACTGAGGTGAGTCAAGTGACTGGTGTAAAGAACTGGAGGAGCCCAGTGAGGAGGGAACCCTGGGACAGGAGCTTGGGCTGCGGAGCGAGGCGGGGGCTGGAGGGAGAGGTGTGCTCTGCTCTGCTGAAGGGAACAGCTTGCTTCTCATCAGGATGGCAAGGCGCCACCGTTCAGGAGGTTTGCAGGCAGGTGAGCGACAAGGTGAGGCCCATTTTCTGGACAGATTATTCCGACAGCTGCAAAAGGTGAAGTCACTTGGATGGTGGTGTATGAACTGGGAACACGAAACAGGGAAAAAAGTGAGGAGTTAGTGCGCTCGTTAGATGAACGTTTTTTTGTTTGTTTGTTTTTGTTTTGCTAAACCTGGGGAATCTTGGCAGGAATCGTGGGCAGAAAATGGAACTCATTATCATCATCCATAGGGGAAAAACTCACAAAACTGTGACTATCAATTATAAATTAATAAGAGTAAACTACCCAAATCAGAGAGTAATTCAGGGAAAAATGTGTTTGGTTAAGGAAGCATTCACTCAGGGACGGTGCAGCTATGGGAAGAACACAGTCTGGCTCAGAGCAGCATAGTCGACTGGTGCCCTTTGCTTCCCTCCATGTGAAGTCAGCACAATATACTCAGTCAGGGGGCGCAGATGTCTTAGGCAGAGTTGTGCAGCTTCAACACTGCTAACATTTCTGTAGAGTGTTCAGTGGAGCCTGACTCTTTGCAACCCCATGGACTATAGCGTGCCAGGTTCCTCTGTCCGTGGGACTCTCAGGCAAGCTAACATTTAGGACCAGATAATTCTTTACAGTGGGGAACTTCCCCGTGCTTTGTATGATGTTTAAAGGTAACCTCAGTCTCTACCCAATAGCATCCCTCCAGTGACAACCAAAAATGTCTTCAGACCTTGTCAATCTTCCTCTAATGGACAGAGCAGCCCTTAGTTGAGCACCCTTGGTTAAATTCATCTTGAGAAGTGCTAGAAGAGTCCATCTATCACAGCTTTATTCTACAATATCTAAGGCATATGGTAAGATGATAGCATGCGTACAGGCTTTAGGGGAGCAGTGAGGAGGGCGAAAGGTCACTACTTGGTCTCACTAAGAACTGGTTCCAATACTATAAACATGTGTTATGTTAGCCCCTCTTCACTAGATAAACTCATTTATCACAAGACAAGTTATATTTTTATAACAAGTTATAAGAAAATATAACAAGCTATATTTTTAAAAGTCTTCTGATTATATCTGATACCTCTCTTTAAACCATCACAGGTGTTACTTTCTGGAAATAAAGCAATGCATTAGTTGTTAATATCAATGCATTTGGAAATTGTGTCTGAAATTCCACATGCAGGTGAATTACGAGAATGCCCATTCACTGCCTGACATAAGGAAACAGAATCTCGGAGCCCAGAGCTTTCCTTCATCAGAATGGCATACAACACTGTGGCTTTCTGGTATTTCTCTTAATGTTACTACAACTAAGCAGTACATGCCCTAAGGAATTCCCAAGAGAAAAATCTGAGTTGCTCTCAACCGACCTTCTGACACCTCCAGCTCCCCCTGGAGGTTCCGAGGTCCCAGGCACTCTAACTCTGAGAGATGAATTCAGCAGTGAGCTGATTACTAAATTCCCTGGTGATTGTGCTAGACTCCTATAAAATGATCACAAACTCCATTTACCAGCAGCAACATAGGATTACGAAATAAGTTAACAGAGCCTTAAGCTTTCTTAGTAAATATGGTATCCAATATACAATAAAGAAGAAAAAATGATTTTCACCCATGTCTGCATTTCTCAGTATATACATAGAATATTATGTTTGTTTCTGCTGACATGCTTAAGAAGGAAGATGACAATATTAGAGTATGTCCACTGCTGAAGAAGACTCTTGAGTCTTGAGTGTCCCTTGGACAGCAAGGAGATCAAATCAGTAAATCCCAAAGGAAATCAATCCTGAATATTCATCGGAAGGACTGATGTTCAAGCTGAAGCTCCAATACTTTGGCCACATGATGTGAAGAACTGACTCACTGGAAAAGATGCTGGGAAAGTTTGAGGGCAGGAGGAGGAGGGGACAACAGAGGATGAGATGGTTAGACACCATCACTGACTCAGTGGACATGAGTTTGAGCAAACTCCAGAAGATAGTGAACAGTCGAGCCTGGCGTGCTGCAATCCACGTGATTACAAAGAGTGAGACACAACTAAGCCACTGAACAACAATGAGGAGAACTACCAGCGCAAGCCTTCTAGAAGGTAACCAGCTGCCCGTCTCATTTCACTTGTTTGTACCGACACACTCAAGGTTTGGAAACCCTATTCAGTGACACAGAGAACTTATGAGACGAGCAATATTGCCTTATGGTCCCTCAAAATAGAGTTGGTAAAACCAGAACTATGCAAGGAAGATATAATTTGATGCAAAGTATGGAAGGATAGCATACAACGGAAATACAGCGGTTGGTGATTGTCAGTGACTCTGGAAATATTTTATATCTGGGCACTGTGGCTGTGATCATGTTCAGTGTTTTTAAACCAGGCTATTAACATGTGTCTTGTATACCCTCAGACAAGCTTGCTACTAATAGCTGCTCATTTCACTCCAAGGTCACTTCATTATTATTGCTGCTAACAATACTGAACACCATCGGAAAACAACTATGCCACATAAAAAACAAAAGGGGGCCTTGCCCCATGGGCTTGTTGGCTTCATCCTGAACCAGAATAAAACACAAGTAATGCTATAGAAGAATGAGTGCAACGGATTGTAAAGACTAAATAATATGAACATCACAGTGCAAGTTTTGCTGTCTCTAAATTAAACTTAAGTTTAACATCGAAGTGTGCACAGCAACCCTCTAGTATGATGTATCTCGGCACTGTTTTACAAAATCTTTTCTGTTTGCAGTGATGGAAGCAAAAGTCCTTCTGAGTTGAATTGTAAGTTATTTCAACTCAAAACCACACATAAGGGAGTGCTTTGTGTGAAGTACACTGAAAATGTGCAACCACTCATGTTTTGCTCAAAAATTCTTTAAGCACAAACAACGACATCTAAACATGGGGATAGACAGCATGCATGCCGAAAGTGTTACTTAACTCGCTGTTTTTCATATGATTCACACCAAACATATTTATATCACATGCCAGGGTTTTTAAATACTGTGACATTTAACTTTTCCTGTCTTACATTGGTGTCACTTTGATATTCACTGTATATTCTTATATTCCAATATTCCCCTCACTGATAAATATCTCTTAATCTTCAAGAAGATGTGAAGTGTTCTTCCCTCCCTCCTTTTGAATTTAAAATCATTTAAAATCTATTTGATTAGGTTGAAAGAAAGAGCACTTCAAATTATAAATCTTCCTTGATTATCTCAAAGATTTTTACTTAATATAAATGCAAGCCAGAGGGAAATAAGTAATACCAAAATATTATATTATCAAATATGCAATTTGCAGTTGAGTTCCTTTATTAAAATCACCAATTATTATTTCACATAAAATTTAATTGAGGTCATTACCCTCCTGGCAAGTTATTTCAGAATTCTTTCTTGTAATAAGATTTGTTATTGTAGCATTCTCCACATCAATGCTTCTCACACATATATACGCTTATCTATTTATAAAGATAATAGGCATTACCCATAAGTTGACTGACTTAGTAATCAAGTTATATATTTAAATGTCTGCTGAGGAAATGTGGACCTTTTGTTTCCTTGCTGTTTACGAAACCAACACATGAAAAAGTTCCTGCCTATCTAACAAATGGTTAGTGACTTCCAACAAGGCGAAATATCCACTCATTCTGAACGAATGAGACAGGTATTCCAATCACTTTCCTGGAGAGTGTCGCCTAGACAATGTGAAATTTTCACATTATGACATGAGTTATGAATCACTACTCAATTCAAGACGAAGAGAAATCTTCCGCTTGTTTAGGGAGAAGTCATTTTCCTGTGAGGACCACTTGCCTGTATGAAATACTCTGGCTTTACTGGTTTTTGCATATTAGCATCGCCTGCGGAGAAGGCAAAGGCACCCCACTCCAGTACTCCTGCCTGGAAAATCCCACGGATGGAGGAGCCTGGTGGGCTGCAGTCCATGGGGTCACTAAGAGTCGGACACGACTGAGCGACTTCACTTTCACTTTTCACTTTCATGCATCGGAGAAGGAAATGGCAACCCACTCCAGTGTTCTTGCCTGGAGAATCCCAGGAACGAGGGAGCCTGGTGGGCTGCCGTCTATGGGGTCGCACAGAGTCAGACACGACTGAAGTGACTTAGCAGTAGCAGTAGTAGTATCACCTGACTTCCCAGGTGGTGCTAGTGATAAAGAACCCACCTGCCGATGCAGGAGACATAAGAGATATGGGTTCAGTCCCTGGGTTGGGAAGATCCCCTGGAGGAGGGCACGGCAACCCACTCCAGTATTCTTGCCTGGAGAATCCCATGGACAGAGGAGCCTGGTGGGCTGCAGTCCATAGGGTCACAAAGAGTCGGACACAACTGAAGTGACTTAGCTTGCACATGCAGACTGACCTTAAACATCTGCTGATGAAGATCACTTCTCTTGATACACTAATGGCTTATATGACCTGTGATGAAACATGCTTAACAGGCTGGGATAGTGCACTAACTTGGGTTAACAACAGTCTATTATGGTACCTAGAGGTCAATTATCAACTTCCTGTTTTCCTTGTCTTTTCTTTTCTATAAACATTGCTTATTTTTACTCTTTATGTGGAGGATTAAACCATTGACACAACATAGTCCCCACCCTCTAAGAGCTAAAAATGCCCATTCATGAGGACTGTCCTATAAATAAACGGTTATATTAATGTGTTTAACATTATTGTTGAGAGACAAAGTGCACAGAGGAAAACCAGAATTACAACTGATACGTACCAAAATGTGGAATATTTTAAGATAAATGTCAGCATTAAATAAAAAATCAAAGGGAAAAAAAATAAATGTTTCTCTTCAATTGAGAGATTTGCTTTAGAAAAGTTGACAGCAATGTGAAGTTCTCTAAAAGGAATTCTACTTTCTAACTAACATCCGTTTTAAGATAGTAAATTTATTTCCGTAACCAGAAATGTCCCTCTTAAGTGACAAAAATATGTGCATTTAAAGAAACGAAACATCATTAGGCATGAGAACACCAAATTCTATAACTGCTGATATGTTTGTGGCACCTGCAAAATATTTTCAGAAATAACTCTGGACTACCCCTGAACCTAAATGTCCCATTTCTTTTTTTATTTTACAACTTATTTTTCTCCCTCTTTCTCTTCATATAAGAACTGCTCACATTTTTCTGACTCACAAAAATAAATACATATTAGTTCTTATTATTATCTTCATGCTTAAAAATCAGGGTTTAATTGTATGTAATAGGTATTCTTGATCACAGGTATCTATTCCATTTTATTAGACTTAGATCTAAGAACAATTAGGCATAGATTTAATTAAAGGACTGGATCAATGTCAAACAGCTAACTGTTTCATTCAGATTTAAGTTTTCTGGAACATAAAAGAATATAGCTTTGCAATAAAAGATTGATACGTTCCAAACACAGATCAGTCACTTCCTAACTTTATGAACTTAACCTCCTTTAAACTTCAATCCTGTTGTTGGGAAAAAAGGTTACAAAGATTCAGGTCATAAAGATTCAGTAGGATTTTACACGCAAAATGCTTAGCCATGAGCTTAGTTTTCTGAATATTGACTTTTAAGCCAACTTTTCACTCTCCTCTTTTAATTTCAACAAGAGGCTCTAGTTCCTCTTCACTTTCTGCCTTTAGCGTGGTATCATCCGCATATCTGAGGTTATTGATATTTCCCCTGGTAATCTTGATTCCAGCTTAAGCTTCATCCTTCCTGACATTTTGCATAATGTACATTGCATAAAAGTTAAATAAGTAGAGTGTCAATATACAGCCTTGATGTACTCCTTTCCCAATTTTGAACCAGTCCATTGTTCCATGTCTGGTTCTAACTGCTGCTTCTTGACCTGCATACAGCTTTCTCAGGAGGCAGGTAAGGTGGTATGGTATCTCCATCTCTTTAGGAATTTTCCAAAGTTTGCTGTGATCCACAGAGTCAAAGGCTAATTTAGCGTAGTCAATAATACAGAAGTAGATGTTTTTCTGGAATTCTCTTCTTTTTCTATGATCCAGCGGATGTTGGCAATTTGATCTCTGGTTCCTCTGCCTTTTCTAAATCTAGCCTGAACATCTGGAAGTTACTGGTTTGTGTGATGCTGAAGTCAAGCCTGAAAGATATTGTGCATTACCTTGCTAGCATGTGAAGCGAATACAATTTCACTGTGGTTTAAACAATGCTTGGCATTGGCCTTCTTTGGAATTGGAATGAAAACTAACATTTTCCAGTCCTGTGGCCACTGCTGAGTTTTCCAAATGTTCTGGTATATTGAGTGCAGCACTTTAACAGCATCATCTTATAAGATTTGAAATAGAGCACCTGGAATTCCATTACCTCTACTAGCTTTGTTTGTAGTAATGTTTCCTAAAACCCATTTGACTTCACAATTCAGGATTCAAAGTTCTACATGAGTTCATGACTTCAGGATGTCTGGTTCTATGTGAGTGACCACACCATTGTGGTTATTTGGGTCATTAAGACCTTTCTTGTATAGTGCTTCTGTGTATTCTTGCCACCTCTTCTTAATCTTTTATGCTTCCCTGAGATCCTTAACATTTCTGTCCTTTATTGTGCCCACCTTTGCATGAAATAGTCCTTTGGTATCTCCAATTTTCTTGAAGATCTAGCCCTTTTCATTCTATTGTTTTTCTCAATTTCTTTGCATTGCACACTTAAGAAGGTGTTCTTGTTTCTCCTTGCTATTGTCTGGAAATCTGCATTCAGTTGGGCATATCCTTCCCTTTCTCCTTTGACTTTTGCTTTTCTATTTTTTCCTCCTCAGACAACCACTTTGCCTTCTTGCATGTATTTTTCTTTGGGATGATTTTGGTCACTGGAGCCTATAAAATTTTATAAATGCCCATCCATAGTTGTTCAGGGACTCTCTCTATCAGATATTAATATCTTGAATTTATCCATCACCTCTACCATAAAAATCATAAGGGATTTGATTTAGGTCATACATCAATGGCCTAGTGGCTTTTTCTACTTTCTTCAGTTTAACTTTGAATTTTGCATAAGGAGCTCATGGTCTGAGCCACAGTCAGCTCCAGGTCTTGTTTTTGCTGATTGTACAGGGCTTCTCCATCCTTGGCTGCAAAGAATACAATCAATCTGATTTTGGTACTGACCATCTGGTGATGTCCATGTGTAGAGGCATCTCTTTTGTTGGAATCGATTCTAACATATGAATTGATTTCCCCTACATTTTACATAATGAAGTGGAAGAGCCAAAATTCAAACACAATTTGTTTGACTGGAATCCAGTGCGTTTTTCCACTCTATATTTACTATGTCGTAAATGATAGCCTAGCTGAAATGAAAGTTATAAAATTAACTTATTGTTAAGTAATATATATTTATAGTTTCTGCAGTGAATTCCTAACTAGTTCATCTCAGTGTTTAATCAAGGTTTCCCCATGCCTGAAAAGTACTGAAATTTGACCAAAACTCAACCTCCTTTACCTCTCACACCCCCAGCATCTACTACAGTATTTTCCATCTCCATAAATGGAAATTTCAACTTTCCAATTGCTCCAAATATCCCCATTTCAGAGAGATATACACTGGTCAAAATGGCCATCTTCAAAATTCTACAAACAGTAAATTCTGGAGAATGCGTGGAGAAAAGGGAATCTTCTTACACTGTTGGTAAGAATGTAAATGGATACAGCCACCGTGGAGAACAGTATGGATGTTCCCTAAAAACTCAAACTAGAACTCCTGTATGATCCAGCAATCCCACTCCTGGCATATATCTGGAGAAAACCGTAATTCAAAAAGATACATGACCCTGATGTTCACACCAGCACTATTTACAATAGCGGAGACATGGAAGCGACCTAAATGTCAATTGGCAGAGGAGTGGATAAAGTCCATATGCTATGTATATACAATAGAATATTACCCAGCCACAGAAAAGAAATATGATTTGCAGCAACACAGAAGGACCTAGAGATTTTCAAAAGTGAAGTAAATCAGACAATGAAAGACATATCATATGATAACACATATATGGAATATAAAATAGATGATAAAATGAATTTATTCACAAAGCAGAAATAGACTCACAGACTTTCCAAACAAAGTTACATCTACCGAAGGGAAAAGGTTGGGGACAGTGATAAACGAGGAGTTTTGGATGATCCTACATATACTACAAAGTGTAGGATAACCGGCATGCACTCCATGCCTATCTGATGTAGCTAATCAACAAGGGCTTACTATACAGCACGGGGAACTCTACTCAGTATTTTGTAATAACCTATATGGGACAACAGTCTGAAAAGGAATGAACTCTATGTATATGCATCACTGAACCACTTTGCTGTACACCTGAAGCTAGAATAACATTGTACAGCAACTAAATCCCAATATAAAATAAAAATCAAAAGAAAAAAAATAAGGAAAACAAACCGTGTTGATTCTATCTGTAAATCTACTTATGCAAACAGGCAGGCTCTCTCTAGGATCTGCCTTTAGTACCAGAATATAAGCTTTCACTTAGAATGGCTGCTGTTTCTCTCATTGCTGTTATAACACCAGTGCCAGGTAGCTTTATAAATACACAGAGTATTAAAGGCTTACATGTTCTTTATTGATCACTCGGGCAGTATCACACTGTTTTTAGTCGCAGGAGCTTAAGCAAGTAACCTGTAACATCACTGGATCTCAGTTAGCCTGCCTGTTAAATGAGGACAATAATAATACCTCTTATAGGATTTGATTAGTATGTATAAACCACTTTGGATAACTGCTGCAAGTTATATGTCAACAATTAAATCCTTTTCACATGGAAAATGCCATACATTGGTGAAGCTAAAACTCAAAAAAAAAAAAAAAAGAAAAGAAAAGAGAGAGAGAGAGAGAGAAAATATAGTATATATTAAGTAGAAGATATATAAACTTAACATACAGAAATATTTCAAGAGAATTCACTGTATAGATTTTGGAACATGGAGGATTTTTTTATTTTTATTTTTTACTTTAGTTTAGAATAAGTTTTATTAGAACTTCATAATTTTGTATCAACATATGCAAATGTGCTCAGATGTTCCATTTCAGTGGTTACTTTATTATAAATTGAGAACAATTACTATGAATATCCATTTTCTTTCAAAATCTGTCACCATAAATTTTCCATTTTTTTAGAAAAAGTGAATCATGGTAAAGCATTAACTCTTGAGGCCCTGTCTACTGTTTTAATTTCTTTCATTCAAAATTACTTAATGTTGATAAATAATAAAAAGTTCTTAATGATTTAAAGATGTACCTATTTTGTCTGTATAAACTTCAGTAAAAGAAAGACACCCAGATTCCCTAAAGACTTCCTTCATTCCCAGTTGTAGAAATAGATACACTCTGGCCAGTTCAGGCTGCTGTATCAACATAAAATAGATAGGGTAGCTTAAACAATAGAGACTCATTTCTCAGAGCTCTGAAGGTTGGGAAGTCCAAGATCAAGATGTAGGCAGATCTGGTGCCTGATGAGAGCTCTATTCCTGGTTTTTGAATGGTTCATAGTTTTCTTGCTTTAGCCACACATGATTGAGCCAGTATGTCCATCTAATTTGGGGAAGACAGGCTTGTTATTGTTCAGTTGCTAAGTCATGTCTGATTTTTTGTGACTGCACAGACTTCAGCACACCAGGCTTCTCTGTCCTTCACTGTCTCCAGGAGTTTGCTTGGATCCATGTCCGCTGAGTCAGTTGGGCTTTCTAACCATCTGTCACCCCCTTCTTCTCCTGCCTTCCATCTTTCCCAGCATCAGGTTCTTTTCCAATGAATCACGTGGCCAGAGTATTGGAGTTTCAGCTTTAGCATGTCCTTCTAATGAATAATCAGGGCTGATTTCCTTTAGGACTGATTGGTTGGATCTCCTTCCTGTCCAAGGGAATCTCAAGAGTCTTCTCTAGCACCACAATTCAAAAGCATCAATTTTTCAGCATTCAGCCTTTTATATTATCCAACTCTCACATTCATAAATGACTACTGGAAAAATCATAGCTTTGATTATAGGGACCTTTATTGGCAAAGTGGTGTCTCTGCTTTTTAATATGCTATCTAGATAAGTCATAGTGCAGTGTCCTATATATACATATACATAATTTAGAATAAACTCATTCTTTGTATTATTTATATGTTCTGTTTCTTTAACTGCTGATTTATCATTTGCTGAAAGAGCTGGCAAAATTTCCCACTGTAATTATAGATTTATCAATTTCTCTTAACAGTCTGTCCATTTTTTTTAATGAATGTATATACATATAGTTTTAGACAAACATATCATGATTGTTGTATTTTTTTTCTAGTTGATATTTTTGTAATTGAGTAAAGATCAGTTTCTTTTGTATTTTCTGTTAAATGCAGTGTTTAATAAAAAGATGGCTTCTCTTTCCATATGGAGTCAGGATTTGTCCACGTGCTTTTTCCAGGAAAGACTTTTAAATTTTTTTAATTTTAATTTTGAATTAGAGAGTAATCTTTACAATGTTGTACTTGTTTCTGCCATACAACAATGTGAATCAACCATGAGTATACACATATTGCCCTCCCTCTTGAGTTTATCTCATTTTTAAATTAATACAGTTTTTTTTAATTGGAATTTTTGGCATAATGCTACTGCACACTTAAGAGACTACAATACAGTGTAACTTTTTTGTTCCTTTTTTCATTATATATATATGGAATCTAGAAAAATGGTACCCATGAACATATTTGCAGGGCAGGAATAGAGGCACAGACATAGAGAACAGAATTTGGACACAGCGGGTGAAGGACTGGGTGACATGAGTTGAGAGAGCGGCTTTGACTCACAAGCACTTTCACGTGTAAAACAGACGGCCAGTGGGAAGTTGCTGATGGGCACAGGGACCTCAACTAAGTGCTCTGTGACAGCCTAGAGGGTGGGATGGGTGGGGGTTACGGGGAGAGGTTCATGAAGAGGGGACACACGAGTACGTGTGGCTGATTCAGGTTGTTGTATGGCAGAAGCCAACACAATATCCAAAGCAATTATCCTCCAATTAAAAATTATTTTTTTAATATAACTTTTATGTGCACCAAGAAACCAAAAAATAAAATTGTGTGGTTCACTTTATTACTTTCTTTGCTTTACCGTGGTGGTCTAGAACTAAACCCTCAATATCTTTGAAATCTATTTGTATTTGAAGATAAACCTAAACTCAGGGTATATTTTGCTCATTGCTTTGAATCTAGTTGTGTCTCTGGTTTATAACCAGTATCATTCAGGGCTCACAGCCAGCTGTAACTGTTTATCCACTTCCACTTAACATGCTATGAGAGCAGAAATTCACACCCACTCAGAACAACAATAAAAAGGCACAACTTGGTAACAGAATGGGTTTTCAGTCCCATTTATACATACTAATCAAAGTCCCAGTATGATTTCAGATTTTGTAGAGAAATAGATTTTATTTGTATCTTGCCATTAAGATCTTTTTTCCCAATAAGAAAGTGGCAAAATTTAGGGAAAAGCAAAAAAAATTATTTCTTAAGATACACCTCATATACTTGCTTTTTCTATAATACAAGGTAAACAAATTATACATGTCTTTTTAAAAAGGTATGTGGGGGGGATGTGCAGCAGAAAATTCATTTATATTTGTGGCTTGTGATGTGACCACGAGAAGAAATTCTATCAAAATATCCAGGCGAATATCAAAATCAGAGAAACTAGCTGCCTTTAATCGAGGACTTTGGTATTTAATCCTTTGAAGCATATGAGAAGCAAAGATATGCTATATGCAAAGTAAAACCCTCTGCTCTCTTTGAAAACACCAAAGGTAACTTTTAAGTACACTTACCATTTTCATCTTTACAGATAAAATGTCTAATAGGCAAACTTAAAGATGTTCATGGGTTTTTCTCTACCACTTAAACGTTTTGAAATGAATAACAAAAGTAGTTATCTTTTTAAAAAGTCAAATATCACTTTAAACTACCCTATGATATATACATATTTTTTAACATTCTGAGTTGACAAATATTATCCACTGACATATGGTCTTTTTTCAGGTATACATCTTTAAAGCCACATTTCCTAAATTATATGCATAACATCTGAGTACAAAGATTGAATAAATTAATAACTTGCATTCTTATTCATATAGGTACAAGTATGCTATATGTCACAACGATCTGGTGTTTAAACATATTTAATATTTTATTTCCAGGAGCTTAAAAATAGTTTCATATAAATTTTATATTTCAAATACAAATGTTTATATGTAACATATAAAGCAAACTTTTCTGATGATTACTTTTTTAGAAAAGCTATAAAGGATCAAATTTAATTTTCTAGGAAAATTTTTATTATTAATAATTTGTATCTTTCTTTAATTCAAAAGGGATTTTTCAGTAATATATATGTATATATATTTTAGATATATACACATACACACACATATATATAATATATATGTATATACACACACACACATATACATATATAGTTGTCTTTGTGGGCCATTGCAGAAAAGGTACAGAGATCTTGTGTCTTATACAGAAACCATACGTTTGATTGCTCTGTTTTAAAATGGACTTTTCTAAGCTGAGTAGACAGTATTGGCAGAAATGCAAAACCATCTTTCCCATCAAGTGGCTATTAAGTCCTTGTAGAAAGAGATGTGATGAACAAACAACTCTAGTTTTTTTACTTCTATTGATGTTCAGTGTATCAATAATCAAGAGGATTATTTTATTATGTGTTCGTATAAAATTGAAAGAATGGCCCTGCATTTATAATCTTTGTTTTAGTGAAGTGTGATTCTCAGACTTTAGCAGGCATCAGAATCATCTGGATGGCTTGTTAAAATAAACTGATGAGACCCACATCCAGTTTCTGATTGAGTAGATCTGAAATGACACCAAAAATCTGCATTTCTAAGTTGCTTTCTCGATGTGGCCAACTCGTCTGGTCCAAGGACTGCACTTTGAGAATTACTGAATTACTGGATTTTCCTCATGCAGGGGAGTTAGAGCTTGTAAAACTGTCAAAAAGAGCAGTCATGAACCTTTTAAAATACTTAAGACCTGTATTATTGGATGTGTCAGAAAGATAACTGATCTGAGTTCTTATTTTTTTGGAACTTCCCTAGAAAATTTCAAAGCCAAGAGAAATCAATTAAATTGCTAGAAAATGGAATCAGTACAGTGTCCAAGAACATAATAGGAGCTACACTGATTCACAGAAATGCATCTAACCTTTCATTCTGCATTTATCTTTATCTGTAAATATTTACTCAATGAACAGGAAGATAAGCTGGTTAAAAGTAAGTCATTTGCTCAAAGTTCATTATTTTAAATGCCCTCCAAACCTGAGTCAGCATTCCCAGATGACCTCTTAAGGTAGGTTGTTTGGGGCGGAAAAACACAAAGTATAAATGAATTAAATTACATCCCTAGTTCTTCCACTAATGTCTACTTACAGTCCCCCAATGACTACTTGGACGGTATTTGTAAAATGTGTAGTTTTTGAAAACTCGGCTTTAGTGGTTATGAACTGTGAGAGCCAGTATCAAAAATGTGAGGCTTTGCATGCAAAAAGAAAGGAAATTCACTGAGAGGCACGAGATTTGTTTTTTATGTTGTCTTTAGCATTTATCAGCAGTGTCTGGTCTTGGGCAACTCTTTTAACCTCCAGCTGAACTCAGTTTTCCTATTTCAAAAATGACAATAGTCATTTCTTTCTACCACTAGATTGTGGAGAAAATCAAATTAGATAGAGTCTTATTTTCTTATAAATAGAATTAACTTCAATCTAACATATTCAGTGCTTTAAAAGGGTCGGATGGGTGCCATGGTTAATAAGAGAAGAGTATCTTTAGATCTCTTTTTCTAATTCAATCATGTACTCCTAGCACTGCTTTGATTTTTAAAAAGTAATTGGGGTTTGCATCTTAGAACTGATGGATCTTTTTACCTGCTTCATCTACTGACTTTGTCATGTGGCAACCTCATTCCAGTTCTGTGAAGTTTGTTGTTCTTCCTTGACAGCTTGTAATATCATTTTATTGCTTTTAAAAAAATGCCCAGTAAATATTCAGAATACTTACTCACTGGAAACGTTATACTGTGGATGAAACCGCGATGTTAATACTTTCCAAATTAGCATTAAAATAGTATCATTCAAGAACGGAAGCCACATTTTCAGTGAACTATCCTGCCTTCTGCTTTTTCTCTGCGTTCAGTGTCCACAATAAGGAGTGATTTCAGACTTCCCGTGTTAAATAATATAGAAATGGTAGGGGCAAAAGTGAAGTATCTCACCAGGAAATAAAGGTGTCTTATGAAAAAAGACCCTCTGTCTAGAATGATGCCCTTTGTGTTTTCTTGGCCTCTGTTGATGACAAAAAATGACTAGTCAGTGGCTGTGAATGGTGCTACTGAAAGTGAAAAAACAGCTTTGCAGGTGAACTCTGAGCAAGGTGTCTGTCTCATTTCTCTTCTGGAATGAGCAGCCTTATTAGGAGTGGCTTATTACTACTCTCAGATGATATTTAAAATAAATATGGCTACCTATAAATGTCAGTTTAAAAATCCTTCAAATTTATATCTACTATGACCATGCTCCAATTAAAGATGAAGCCTGTGTCCTCATCATCTTTTGTTTTCAAGTTCTGAGTTTTGGCTTTTTCAAGCACTGGTTAAAATTCTAAGACAATGTACTTCTTCCTGTGCTTCAGTCTTGGGAGAAGACAAACAGCACTGAATACAGTAATTTTGAAACCAAACAGAAATGAATTGGAATTTGGTTTGAGGAGCTCTATCAAAGAAAAAAAAAAAAACAAAACATAAAACACTGCCATCAGTGATTTCCCTGACTCTCATCAACATATAATTCTTCAAGACACAAATATGTTTGACATGCATGTTTTGAACATAAAATCTGTGTTCAGCCATTCTGTGAAATCTCATAAAATTTTGAGATCCATAGAGTGCACCAACAGTATACTGCTGCAAACCAGGCAAAAAATAACTGTCATGGACTTTCTTTTATATGCTTCAAAGATGTGTGATAAATGGGTAGGTAGGAAAACAGAGGCTGGAGACAGACTAAAAGATAAGAATTTTCTCTGCGAGAGAACTTGTGTTACAGACATTTCATAAACTGTACACACTTAACGGGATTTAACTGTAGCAACTGCTATATCTAAGGTCAAACAATCTGGACTGTTGCTTTCCCATCTTTTCTTAAGTTAAAAAATTACATGAATTATCTAAAAATGAAAGCTATATTTTCGTGCCAGTGATGCAAAAGC
This sequence comes from Ovis canadensis, assembly GCF_042477335.2. NCBI lineage: Eukaryota > Metazoa > Chordata > Mammalia > Artiodactyla > Bovidae > Ovis > Ovis canadensis. Next base: position 27,190,611 of record NC_091270.1, on the reverse strand, counting down.
TAGACTGAACAACCTGTGGCATCTTTGAGGCCCTTGCGCCTTCAGGTATCCAGCAAAATAAAAAGATGTCTACAGGCAAACTAAAGATCAGCTGTTGCGTTTACAGCACCATATTACTTTATAGTATGAGACTTATTCATTCTGTCTTTGCAAAATTATTCTTAAGATGTGGGGTGTCTGAACCAGTGACAACTATTAATGGTAGATTATCCCAAATCAAGTAAGAAAAGGTAGTAATATCCATTTCTGTATAAAAACTTTATAAATAAAATGTTCTTTCTTGTCTTCCCTTGTCAAGATCAAATTTGTTTTCAAATATTCACAGGAATATTTAAAAGAGTATTTACAATTTTGACAGTTTTCATCAATCAAGTGGTTCACTTGCAGATGCTTTAACCTCTGCACCACCAGGGAAGCCCATGTACGCCGATAGAAACTTTTAGTAGTTGACAAAATGACAATGATAGTCTTCTACTCCAAAGGATAGACTAGCAGAGTGGTACTGTAAGTATATGAAAAATTAGAACTGCTACAATACAAATTTTCTTAAGCAATAAAATTAATTCGAGGAGCAACAATCGAGACAAGGCAACTTTATCTTCTTTGTCTGATTCACTTTTCATTTCTCAGATAATTATTCTTTTTTTAATCTTTCTTTACCTTTTCCTAAAGCTAATGAGTTTAGCTTGCCACCTGTGTAAAAACTTAATGGCTTTTGTGACATTTTCATGGTGGTATTTCTTTAGATAGCTCTCACTGGGACAGAACTTTGGTACTATTCGTGTGTGTGTGTGTGTGTGTGTGTGTGTGTGTGTGTGTGTGTGTATGGTACATACATACATACATATCTACCTAACCAAAGAACCAAATATCCAACTGTTTTAATCTATACACTGTATTTCAGAAATTGCTTTGTGATTTAAAGAAGAAAGAAATGCATGAAACTGAAACCCCAGTATATGTAAAGAGACCTGACATAGAAGATAAGACAGAGGAATCATTGACACCGTGATATGTCAATTCAGGTGTATCTGCTGCTTTTATGCGATGGGCAGTAATTTGAAGCTTCACTGTCTAGTCTATCATTGGATATCTAGTTTAATATCTATTTTGAAATCTGCTATTCTTTACACCAGTAATGATGTTATGCTATAAACAGCTGCTTTGTATTTTCACTCTTCTCCCAAGAGAAGATCTCTAGTCCCTGGTGCCTTATCACTAGATGGTAATATAGCTCAGTTGGTAAAGAATCTGCCTGCAATACAGGAGACCCCAGTTCGATTCCTGGGTTGGGAAGATCTCCTGGAGGAGGGATAGGCTACCCACTCCAGTATTCTTGGGCTTCCCTTGTGGCTCAGCTGGTACAAAATCCGCCTGCAGTGTGGGAGACATGGGTTTGATCCCTGAGTTGGGAAGATCCCCTGGAGAAGGGAAAGGCTACCCACTATAGTAATCTGGCCTGGAGCATTCCATGGACTAAGTCCATGGCGGGAAAAGAGTCTTGCACTAATATTTGCATCAAGATAATCACAAAGGTCATACACACAGTATCCCCTGGCAAGAGGGCAAGTAAGTTACATGGTCTCAGTATATGAACAGAGGGCTGAAAGAGTTTGGTTATCTATTTGACAATTAGTCTTATTCTGATATTTAAAATTATGCCATGGTCAGTATGGCTGACATTTCAAAAGGAAGGTTGTTATCAGCTGACAGGATAGAATCTAGAACAAAACTTCCTAAACTTCATCTACCAGGGCAACTTTTTCACAGTAATATATAATCTCGGGGTTATTTGTGGGAATTAAAAAAAAAAGCAGTTTACAGTTCAGTGGGTTTGTATCTAGTCAGCAATGTTTTTGTTTAAATCATTGTATTATTAAATATTATATTATGATGAAATAGCAAGATGAAAGATTTAAATGAAACCCTATCAATACTAGCAAATGTAAATGGACTAAAAAGCAAAGTAAAGTCGCTCAGTCGTGTCTGACTCTCTGCAACCCCATGGAGGGTAGCCTGCCAGGCTTCTCCATCCATGGGATTTTCCAGGCAAGAGTACTGGAGTGGGTTGTCATTTCCTTTCTCCAGGGGATCTTCCCAACCCAGGGATTGAACCCAGGTCTCCTGTATTGCATGCAGATGCTTTTCCGTCTGAGCCACCAGGGAGTACCCTAATGGACTCAGCGTTTCAAATAAAAGACAGAGAACAAACTGAATTAGAAAATACCCAAGTGCAAGAGATAAACTTTAAATATAAAATAAAAATTAAGTTATATGTAAAAGAAAGATAAAAAAAAAATCATGCAACCCTAAATAGAAGGTACTTATTTTACTATCAGATCTAATAGACACCAAGATAAACAGTAAGAACAGGTATAAACTATGGCATTTAGAAATGGTAAAAATATTTTTTTAAATATATATGCACTCAATAAGAGATCTTCAAAATACATGAATAAAAACTGTCAATACCAAAGAGAAAAAGAAATGCATCCATTATATAATTAGAGATTTTAATGAAGTCCCTTCTGCAACTGATAAAACAAGCAGGGAAAAACCAGCAAGGGTAGAGAATCATGCTGTGCTGACCTTAGTTGCTCAACCTTCTCCAATTCTTTGTTACCCCATGGACTGTAGGCCCTCCGCCCCCAGGCTCCTCTGTCGATGGGATTCTCCAGGGAAGAGTATTGGAGTGTCCTCCTCCAGGAGATCTTCCCAAGCCAGGGATCAAACCCAGGTCTTCTGCATTGCAGGCAAATTCTTTACCATCTGAGCCACCAGGGAAGACCACGAATACAGGAGTGGGCAGCCTTTCACTTCTCCAAGGGATTCTCCCAACCCCAGAATTGAACCAGGGTCTCCTGCATGGCAGGCAGATTCTTTACCAGCTGAGCTACCAGGGAAGCCCAGAGAATGGTGAAAAACCACTATCAACCAAGTAAACTTAACTGCCCTTTATTGAGCTCTATACTCAACAACAGAGTATTCGCACTTTTATACACGGATTGGAACTACACAAATAGACACCATATGCTGAGTGACATTTATATTTACAAATAAGTATAACATTTATTTCTATCTTCAATCTACCTACCTACTTACTTGGCTGTATATGGGTCCTCTGGAAGCACATGCTAAGTTAGCATTTGATATGTGAGATATTTGCAATATATTTATAAGGCATCTAAAACTATAGAAGGTGTTGAGGAGTGGGACGAAGTGGGCAAAGAGAGAAGTCAAACTTCTCCAGGGATTTGGTTAACCTCAGGGGACGCTCTGAAGCATATGTGACCATTCACTCTCCCTCCGCTTTTGGCTAGAGCACCCAGGCTTTTATACTCCTGAGATGGTCGGTCGCTGTATGTGGGTTTCTTCATGAAGGACATGCATGTGAAAGAGTTCTCTGCAGTGGATGTTGACCCTAAAGGGCCTGAAAGCTAAGTCGGTTTGCTGAGTATATGCCCAGCAATACACATTGCTATGTACACACACACACACACGCACACACACACACACACACAGAGACACACACACTTTTAAGCTCTGACTACTGAGTGGGCATGGTCACAATATCTCAAAAACAATGAGCACACCTAAATACCATCCTCCACAAAGAATCCAGGGTTTCTTGGAATACTGTTTGTGAAAGACAATCCAATACTGGAGGAAATTTGGAGGATTTGAGAGGCTTGATATTTAAGTAATGTAAATTTCAGGATGAGAAGAGATAATAAATGGAATATAAGCTATAATGAATACTTAATGTTTTGACCTGAATAAATACTCGTCGACATAGCTCACTTAGTTCCAGGCAGGACTGACAAGGCAAGGCATCTACCAGATTCCAAGAACTGATAAATCAATACAAAGAACAACAACCAAAAAGGAATAAAGTAAAAATGCAAGCTTTCTGTCAGCAGAAAGTAGCTGGTGAAAGAAAAGCAATCCAGCTAATTATGAACTTAACACCACTGGAAGCTGATAAATGTTAGAATGTCATCTACAAATTAAGGAAAAATGCATATATATACACACACTATCATTTCATCTATTATACTTATAACAATTTTGTTTCCATATGATTGATATATTTGGGGACATTTGGAACATAATATAAATTTTGAGTGAGCTTACGTGCTATTTCCCCACTAATGTCACTAGATGAGAGCAGAAGTCCCAAGAGTCAATCCGGGAAATACACAGGTTGCCCACAAGCCCACACACTGCGAACGTTACCAGTTACCTTACTTTAATGCATGTGCTATTCTACAGGGTTGTACTTTGCTCCATTTCTTTTGTTTGTGAACTTCTCTATATATATTTTAAAAACTTATTCCGCATCTCAAATGTATTTCAACATCCTGCTTCAAAATGCCAAGAAGTGCATGAGACAAGTGTATTGCTCTCTATGCGTTTAGACACAGCCAAAGCCTGCAGAAGGGGCTACTATTGGCACTTAGAGTTGCTGCTTCAGTGCTTTCAAACATCCCTACAATTTCCAAAGCCAAAAACTAGGCAGCAAAGCTGGAGGTTTGAGGAAAATGGGCCTAAAAGCACGTTCACAGTAATACAGGCAATAAAGAAGACAGCTATAATGTTGGATCAAATATTCAATTTTGATAAAATGCTAATAAGATAACATATCTATTATAAGCACATGCGTCCCAGGACCTGTGAATCAAAGGTAAACATCTGCAACTGAGATTTAAGGCCATACAGGGTGACTTAACTGCCACGTTTGATGCCCAGAACAATGACCCATACCCATGCACACCCAGTGTTACAACCTTCCTTTCAATTTCAAATCACCCTCATTCCACAATTTTATAACTGAAGAGCAACAGCTTTTGTAATGCTCCACAGAAGTCCTCAAAACTTTTTTTTTAAGGTACAGTGTGTCTTACTGTAGTAATTATGTATTTAAAATCTATTTATCATGGGTAAAATAATATTACTGTTTTTACAGGGTACTGTCTGTCTTTATTAGTTTGTCACTGATGAAGATGGTAAAGCCCTGTGGTTTTTATTGTCCAATTATGCACAGCATAGTGATTTTCAGGAATGCACGTCACACTATAGCAGCACTGATTATGTCTACATATATGCCTGCCACACTCATCTGTATACACATAAAACTGCAAGTGCTTTTATAAGCACAAATAATTTTGGCCATGAAATAGCTACAGGTGCTTCAATTAGGTTAATTACATTTTGTTAATTTGATTTCAGTTTTATAATTTCAGAGTTTAAGCAGTTATATAAACCAAAACAAATGAAGCTGTTTTCATTATGAAAACCAAAGTAAAGAAACAGGGAAATTCTGGCCTGTTCTAGCAGCAATTTCTTATCTCCTAGGAAAGGAGAAAACACCTTTATGGGAGCAACTTAGCATAGTTTAAAAAGCACAAGTGGATGATATTTAAGAGCAAAAGCACCCAGCTTGGGACAGCAGTGGAATCCCACAGCACTAGACACATGCACATTCTGAAATGTAATGATGACCTAGCCTTATTACTATACTGCATTGTTCTCCTTAGCGTGGAGATTTCATGAAAAAGTTATAAAGGTATGTGGGAGGATGTGCTGAGGACTGTCAGAATAATTCATTGGTAAGTATCCTATTTTATTTCTGGCTGAATTTTATCTTCCTGCACCCACACTATCACAAGCCATCTTTGAGCACCTCTCCTTGGAAGAGGTCTGTCTTATTAAACTCTGAAGTAAAAGTTGTTTGGAAGGATCTTCTCAGCCTGGCTTGTTTTTCTGTGGTCTGCTATTTGAAGGTTGTTCTAAGTGCCTTCGGAAGCAGCAAGGGGAAAGATGGAGAGGGCTTTAGATACCCAAGTGACTGGTCTGGGGGTTGAGGACACTCAGCTTCACAGTCTTCGGGGACTGGGGTGATTTCAGAGCACCTGGGGTCACACTGTGCCTGGTTAAATGGACCCCAGATTCTCAGCCTCACCGAAGATTCCTGTACCGCAGTCATGACCAAGAATGAAAACATGCCAAGGGTCTGACCAAGGAAAGTATTAGGGATGACCTCAACAGGGAGAGTTAGAGGCTCTAGTCTTGCCCAGGAAGTCAAGTCAAACAGCTCCATGACACTAAGAGCAAACAGCCCATCCAAGCACAGTTGCTGTCCCACCTCCTTCTTAACCTGACTAACTCCTTAGGGGCTCCCGTTTTTCTCCATTTCTCCACACACCACCTCTTAGGCTCTTCCACTGCATCCACCTCTGCTTCTCTGTCTTCTGTCTCCGAGTCCAAGTGTCCAGATCACAGGTAGAGTTTAATAGGCGTATACAAGTCCCCTAACTCCTGTCTTCTCTCCATGTGGCTGGGCAGAGGGTAGAAAAATCATCTACCCGCCACCACTGTGCATATGTGTGCTTAGCCACTTAGTCATGTCTAACTCTTTGCAACCCCATGGACTGTAGCCCACCAGGCTCCTCTGTCCATGGGGATTCTCCAGGCAGAGTGGGTTGCCATGCCCTCCTCCAGGGGATCTTCCCAGCCCAGGGAATGAACTGGGCACACTGCAGGTAGATTCTTTATCCTCTGGGTCATCAGGGAAGTGGGGGAAAGCAGTAGGTTACGGACAATGAGAAAGAATTCCACAATCTGATAGGTTCATCCAAGACTATACACAGCAAAATATTGGCAATAAACATTTAATCAATTATAAATTATACTGTAATCATTATCTATGATTAGAAAGTGTCTGTGAACCATAGGGTAAGAATTTTAAGCTCTGATATTTGTAGTATGTATACAATACTGGTACCAGGAGCTGTTGTTCATCATGAGAGTCCTTTCTGTGTTTGCTCATTAATTCACTGGGATTCCGAAAATGTCAAGGAATAGATGATATGCCTTTTCAGATGAAGAGAAGAAACATACTGTACAAGAGGCTTTAGAAAACACACAAAGCTGAGTGTCTTCCCTGAAAAGTAAGTTACCTAAAGCAATCCCCTCTATAAGTGGTGAAAGTTTATGTGAATAGTCTAAGGAGGGAAAGAAAGCACAGTGTATGTAACACCCAATATGCCACTCCACATTACTAAGCTTGAAAGATATTCTTCTGCCAGGGAAGACGTAGCCATCACATTTTTCAAATCCTGTGTGACATATACCATCACATAGTTTGTTAAAATCAACAACCAGGGCAATATGTGTACTTTCCAATTGTAAAAGCCTCTTCATTTCTCTGAGATCAAGAAAAGGATAGAACTGCAGACATCTCATAAAATTTAAAGCTAATACTCAAAAGCATATCAAGTCAACAGGTATCCTCTTCACCCTGGAGATGTGTTTTTATTAGACACAGTTCTGTAGCTTTCTGGAAGGCATTTTATCTGGGGGAAAAAATGTATCTATTATCGCCTAGAAAAACTGGCATCAAAGTAAATGCAAATTTTCCGTTCTTTAGGATAACCTGAAGAAAACAAAACTCCTTATTGCTAGTTTTGAGAAAATATTTTGAGCAAAACTAAGTGACTGCAATCCGGGAATCAGGAGGATGGATCTTGATCTTATAAAACTTTATTTTCTGGAAACTGTGTTACCAGCAGTCTTTCATATGGAATATTAAGACTGTAGGGTCTCACTAAAAGTTCATCAGCAAGTGCTACTAACAATATTCTCCAGAATGCAATTGCTTTTTCTTTGCTAAACAAGGAAAATGCCTACTTCCCAAATGAAATTTATGTTTTATGAAAGAACACTTTTATTGAATTTTCAGTAGTCATACTAATGCATTATCATTCTTGGGGTTTCCAAGAATAACTTGACTCTCAGAAGGCAATGTAAACAGTTTACTTAAAACTCAAACACTTTCTTTTGTTATATTTTTTAGTGCACTGAGATGAATGGATACATATTTGGATCATGAGATTTTAGACCTGAATGTTCATGAAAAGAAGCATAAACTTAATATGTGTTATGGCTATCACAGCTTTTCTTTAGTGAAATCTCACTCGTCCATGAATGAAACTTACATAAAAATCAATACTGATGTTTGAAATATTGATATTTCATCACACCTGAGCATCATGCATGCTCTTTTATTTAAATTTGAACTTCTTAGTACTGCTATCTGACAAAGTCCTCTATCTTAAATATACTTCACACGCACATACCTAAACTTTAACTGAACAATCCCAGAAGATGACATGGCATTAATTAATGTTAACTTGCAAGGAAGCACTTAATGTAGCAGAAAACTAAACAAGAAAATAGTTTTTCTTGTTTCTGTTTACACTATACAGTACAGTTTTCAAAGATGATACAGCAGGCTCTGACATTTACATGTTAAATAACAAAATGGTACTGAGATATATAAAGAGCGATTTATGAGGCATATAAGATGGGATATAAAAAACTCTAGTCCTAAATTTGCACATAGCACACAATGCCCAGAAAAATGTAGAGCAAATAGATAAAGAAATGTTAGGATATAGTCTGTGAATTAAAATATGATTTTTTATGTACATGTAGGGAGAGAAAGTTCTGCACAAAACAAAGAAAAAAAACTACTATTTCTAATACTACATGAATATTTACAAGAAGTAAGTCAGAATAGAAACAAAATTCTCAAAAAATTTAAAAAGTAAAATCATAAAAGCTATATTCTCTGACATAAATGCAGTTAAACTGGAAATTAGAATTAAGAAGACAGAAAATAAAGTTTAATACTTTGGATAAACAAACTAAAAACAGAATAACTGGCTTTGTTTATGACATTTGGGATATTCAATAAATAGAATACTGGAAATAAAAGCAAAAATAAACAAATGGGACCTTATTAAAATTAAAAGCTTCTGCACAACAAAGGAAACTATAAGCAAGGTGAAAAGACAGACTTTGGAATGGGAGAAAATAATAGCAAATGAAGTAACTGATGAACAGATAATCTCAAAAATATACAAGCAACTCCTGCAGCTCAATTCCAGAAAAATAAAGGACCCAATCAAAAAATGGGCTAAAGAACTAAATAGACAGTTCTCCAAAGAAGACATACAGATGGCTAACAAACACATGAAAAGATGCTCAACATCTCTCCGTTAGCAGAGAAATGCAAATCAAAACCACTATCAGGTACCATTTCACACCAGTCAGAATGGCTGTGATCCAAAAGTCTACAAGCAATAAATGCTGGAGAGGGTGTGGAGAAAAGGGAACCCTCTTACACTATTGGTGGGAATGCAAACTAGTACAGCCACTATGGAGAACAGTGTGGAGATTCCTTAAAAACCTGGAAATAGGACTGCCTTATGACCCAGCAATTCCACTGCTGGGGATACACACTGAGGAAACCAGAATTGAAAGAGACACATGTACCCCAGTGTTCATCGCAGCACAGTTTATAATAGCCAGGACATGGAAGCAACCTAGATGTCCATCAGCAGATGAATGGATACGAAAGCTGTGGTACATATACACAATGGAGTATTATTCAGCCATGAAAAAGAATACATTTGAATCAGTTCTAATTAGGTGGATGAAACTGGAGTGGATTATACAAAGTAAAGTAAGCCAGAGAGAAAAACACCAATACAATATACTAATGCATATATATGGAATTTAGAAAGATGGTAAGGATAACCCTGTATGCAAGACAGCAAAAGAGACACAGATGTAATGAACAGGCTTTTGGACTCTGTGGGAGAGGGAGAGGGTGGGATGATTTGGGAGAATAGCATTGAAACATGTGTAATATCATATAAGAAATGAATTGCCAGTCTAGGTTTGATGCAGGGTACAGGATGCTTGGGGCTGTTGCACTGGGATGACCCAGAGGGATAGTATGGGGAGGGAGGTGGAAGGCGGGTTCAAGATTGGGAACATGTGTACACCCCTGGCGGATTCATGTTGATGTATGGCAAAACTAATACAATGCTGCTGCTGCTGCTAAGTCACTTCAGTTGTGTCCAACTCTGTGCAACCCCATAGACGGCAGCCCACCAGGCTCCCCTGTCCCTGGGATTCTCCAGGCAAGAACACTGGCGTGGGTTGCCATTTCCTTCTGCAATGCATGAAAGTGAAAAGTAAAAGTGAAGTCGCTTAGTCGTGCCCGACTCTAGCGACCCCATGGACTGCAGCCAACCAGGCTCTTCCATCCATGGGATTTTCCAGGCAAAAGTACTAGAGTGAGGTGCCATTGCCTTCTGTAAAGTAAAAAATAATAATAATAATATGCCAGGGTCCAACCCCAGAGTATCCAGGGGAACCCGAAGGAGAAACCACGATGGTGAATGATTTAGAGAGAGATAGCTGGTTTTAGAAAAGGCAGAGGAACCAGAGATCAAATTGCCAACATCCGCTGGATCATGGAAAAAGCAAGAGGGTTCCAGAAAAACATCTATTTCTGCCTTATTGACTATGCCAAAGCTTTTGACTGTGTGGATCACAATAAACTGTGGAAAATTCTGAGAGAGATGGGAATACCAGAACACCTAACCTGCCTCTTGAGAAACCTATATGCAGGTCAGGAAGCAACAGTTAGAATTGGACATGGACCAACAGACTGGTTCCAAATAGGGAAAGGAGTACGTCAAGGCTGTATATTGTGACCCTGATTATTTAATTTATATGCATAGTACATCATGAGAAACACTGAACTGGAAGAAACACAAGCTGGAATCAAGATTGCCGGGAGAAATATCAAGAACCTCAGATATGCAGATGACACCACCCTTATGGCAGAAAGTGAAGAGGAACTAAAAAGCCTCTTGATGAAAGTGAAAGAGGAGGGTGAAAAAGTTGGTTTAAAACTCAACATTCAGAAAACAGAAAGATCATGACATCCAGTCCCATCACTTCATGGGAAATAGATGGGGAAACATTAGAAACCTTGTCAGACTTTAATTTTTGGGCTCCAAAATCACTGCAGGTGGTGACTGCAGCCATGAAATTAAAAGACGCTTACTCCTTGGAAGAAAAGTTATGACCAACCTAGGCCGCATATTCAAAAGCAGAGACTTTATTTTGCCGACTATGTCCGTCTAGTCAGCGCTATGGTTTTTCCAGTAGTCATGTATGAATGTGAGAGTTGGAGTGTGAAGAAGGCTGAGAGCCGAAGAACTGATGCTTTTGAACGGTGGTGTTGGAGAAGACTCTTGAGAGTCCCTTGGACTGCAAGGAGATCCAACCAGTCCATTCTGAAGGCTATCAGCCCTGGGATTTCTTTGGAAGGAATGATGCTAAAGCTGAAACTCCAGTACTTTGGTCATGTCATGCGAAGAGTTGACTCACTGGAAAAGACTTTGATGTTGGGAGGGACTGGGGGCAGGAGGAGAAGGGGACAACAGAGGATGAGATGGCTGGATGGCATCACTGACTCGATGGATGTGAATCTGAGTGATCTCCGGGAGTTGGTGATGAACAGGGAGCTCTGGCATGCTGTGATTCATGGGCTCACAAAGAGTTGCACATAACTGAGCCACTGAACTGAACTGAACTAAAAGAAAGAATGTTGTAGATAAGAAAATAGAGGAGAGAAAGAGGCTGATATTAATGCAGAGAGCCTCTAGGCTCCAAGGGATCAGCCTGAAAAAGAGAGTAAGAGAGAAAAAGAAAGAAAAAAAAAAAAAAGACACAGGGTGACCAAGCTTCTTCGGGCGAGGCCCATTACTTTATTTTCAAAAGGGACTTTTATCCCTTAACTTGTACATAAAGGGAAATGAAAGATGCAAAGTCATACAGAGTCAGCCCAAACATTACATCTGTTTTGTCTTTATCAAAACCAGGATTTTTTCTGCATAACTTTCCCATAAACAATGTTGTGTACATTATCTTCTGGCCTTGGAGGCCTGTGAACATTTTATGACCCTCTTTGGATAAAGGCTGCTCAACCAGAAAACTTATTTTCCCTTGAAATGTTTTTTCTTTATATTTCTAATCTATGTCAGCCTCAGAAAATGCTAAACAGAGTTACATTTCTCATGGAGCAAAGGTGCAGTGAGTTACAAGAAAGAACCAATTAGCTCAAAGTTCTGATGTGGTTAATTTCTAGGCTACACTTGTTCTTCTTACATTCCAACTATGTTAACTAATGCACTCCCAGGTTCACAGTGGATAAGAGATATGGGAACTTAGCAACAAGCACTGGCCCAATAATGGAATCCTACACCAGCACTACTCTAATAACTTTTAACTCTTTGAAAGGCTCTATGTTTTAGGCTTCCCATGCCTCTCACAGTTGGGAGGCTGTGAACAAGCATATGCATAGCTGCAAGAGTCTAGATAAACTTGCCAAGCAAGCTAGAATACTAACAGAGGGGGTTTGATTTGAAATATTCCTCTCATGTCCAGGAGACTTATTAGCTAGAGCCCTAAGTTGATTTTCTCCAGAGAAAGGTGGTCAGGGATAGCCCCCTATTAATGTCAAGAGAGTTGGTGAAAGGCACAAAATAGTAAGACAGACAGATTCTGGTTTTGGGGTAGATGCTTGAGCTGGTCTAGGGAGCCCCTCGAGTCCTGAAGCCTTGCTTAACAGCTCTCTTCCACATGACCTTGTCATGGGTGGGATGGCCCATGCTGGCTCCCAGCAATAATAATAATAAAACAAAATTAAAAACAAGAAAAAAATAAAAGAAAGAGATAGATATTGAAACTGTTGAAGTAAGAGTCGCTCAGTCATGTCTGACTCTTTGTGACCCCCATGGAATTCTCCAGGCCAGAATACTGGGACGGATAGCCTTTCCCTTCTCCGGGGGATCTTCCCAACAAGGAATCAAACCCAGGTCTCTCACATTGCAGGTGTATTCTTTACTGGCTGAGCTATCAGGGAAGCCCAAGAGTACTGGAGGGTAGCCTAACCCTTCTCCAACAGATCTTCCTGACCCAGGAATTGAACTGGAGTCTCTGGCATTGCAGGCAGATTCTTTTCCAGCTGAGCTACCAGGGAATCCCATTGACATTGTTATATATTTTGAAATGAACAATATATGAGATGTTGCATACAGAATATGTATATACTAGTACTTATGAAAAATGTGACATAAAATATATGTATAAGGGAAACAAAAAATATTAAAATGACATAAGTATTTTTTAAGAAAGAAAAAATATACAATAAAAATGTAGAATGAAGAAATTAATAAAAAGTAATATTAGTAAACTTAAAAGAATATAATGGAAATTAATCAGTAAAATAAGTCACTTCTTTGTAACATTTCATAAAATATAACTTGCTTGCTTGACAAAGGGTCCAAAAAAAGCATAGAAAATATAAATCACATTAATAATGAAAATGTTTATAATATCAGATAGGAATTAATGAATTACAGAAGGAAAATATTTATACTCATTTGTACTGATATTTGTGTAAGAATTAATTTAATAGACCTTGATTTAGAAAACATAGATTAAATATCAGTAAATATCTTAATAATCAAAGAATAAAATGTATTCAATTAGTTCTAGATATCCGTTTAAGATATATGTGATTTTTATTTTTTTAAGCATTAGCACTTTAAAAAATTGAAATTTCACGAATAAAGAATGTAAGAAGACAGGAAATTAAACTCATTTTCCTGTAAAATAGATGAATAAAATATTAATAAACAGGTTTTTTCTGAGTACTAAAAAAAGATACATCACGAGCCAGGAGACTCCATCCAAGAAATGAAAAGATTATTCAATATTAAGAGATCTCATTTAACTTAGTACTATATAAAGAAAAAAAGCATATGTCTTCTTAATGATGAAAATTCATTTGATCAAATTCAATAGATATTACTAAATATATATCTATATATATGTATATATATATATATATATATTCAATTTTAGGAAGCTAGAAATACAAGGAATGACCATAACCTGATTAAAGATTTACCTGAACCTTATCTTAACAGTTAACATTAAAATAGAACCAATCTGCAGATGTTTATCATTAACACTATTTTCAGTACTGTAAAGAAAGTTCTATCTAATCCAATGGTGTAAGAAAATATAGATTAATCTTAGAAACTGAAAATAACATTGACTTCTTATAAAATCTGAGAAAACTAACTGAAAAATTCTAACAAATATATGTTCTATAATATGACAGATGTAAGTTAAATAATCAAAAATTAGTAGCTTACATGCCAATGATAACCAATTTGTTAAATTTATGACAAAAAACCCTACTCAATGCATCAACAAAAACTAATATATATATATATTATATATATATATAAAAGTAAAGTACACAATCTATATTAGTATCACACAAAACTTTATTGAAGGACACACACATCAAAGGGATGGAATAAGGAAGTATAACATGTTCCTGAAAGGGAAGATACAATCTGAAACTATCCTCAAATTAATTTACCTATTCAATGTCATTCCAATCAAAATCAAAATTGTCATTACTATCATTTGTAACAAAATTAGCTAATTTTGAATTTTCCGTGGATGAGTAAATAAGTTGCCAAAAAATACTTGTAAAAATGTATAAGGAGAAACATGCTTCACCAAAAGTCTATAAAGGTCTTATGATTAAAATAGTTTAAACTTAACACAGAAATAAACACTATAGAGAGCTTAGAGATAAGTACATAAACAAATATTTGTATAATGATGGACTATTTACTAATTAATACAGATACAGGAAAAACTGATTAAAAGATGTATATCTCAGAAATATATGAATATAAAGAAACATATTTATAAGCTAATGATAGAAATAAAATTAAAGAAATGTGGAGTTACAAGAACAGATGAAGAAATACAGAAGAGCATGGGCTCTCCCTACTTGCATTAAACTTAGGTAACCTAGTATCTTCAAAGCTAAACTTTTAATTATGGAGATATGTGGCTAGCATTTACCTAAAATCTTCTCTATGTTCTTTATAATTAATGAAACTCTATATTATTGAGAGATTCCAACATATCTAGCTAAAGGCCCATATTTCTCAGCATCTCATAGAACTAGTATGTATGACTCTATGTTCTGACCCATTGTACAGAAGGGAATCCTGCAGGGAAGGAATTCATGGGGGCTTTTGTAAACAAGCCTGGATAGGTATAGACCTTCTGCTTCTCCCTTTTCCAGCTTTTGCTCCCTGGAACTCAGGTGTCTAGGCTGAAATGCCAGCAGTCCGGACAAGAGAAGAGGAAAACGCAAGGCACGTGAGGCCCAGTTTATTAATGGATCTAATGAAACAGCACTAGGCCCCCAATCTCTGGACTTCCTTTGCATGGAAAAATAACTTACAGTGTGCCAAAGCCACAGTTTTTTGTTTTCTGTTTTGTGCAGCCAGTCCTAACAATAAGTTACCACGTGTGCAAGGAATTTTTAGAGGACTGCAGTAATGCTTTTAGTAATACTTTTAGTTGATATAAACATTAGAAAGAAAGTAAAGATTATACAAAGAGGCATATCCCCTCAATTTCCATGCCTTACATCCTGCCTCTTATTATGAATGAGAACAGTTATTCCATTAAAGGAGACCATGAAATTCAAACAATCATCCTGAAAAAAAAAATTCTAGTATTAATGCTAAATACCTCAAGAGAGTTATGGAATATGTATACTTCAGTTTCATGTTGACCTGAACTTCTTGATTCTTTTTTCTATCCTTGAATTATTCCACGATTTTAAAGGACAGAGACTGTATGTCAAAAACTCCAAAATTTAGTAAAAACATGGTATGAGATATCCAAAAATCTTACTTTTAACTTGCTTTTGAGAGAATCACACTTTTACATAGAGTATGTCATTCAGAAATTTTTGCTTGATGAAATTCTGTGATTACTATGAACCAAACAAACAAAAAGTGCTTCAGAACCAAACAAACAAAAAGTGCTTCATTCACTAAAAGCAAAAGATCATTGCTTTTAGTCTTCCCTTATATTCAAAACACTTTTTCCCTTAATTGGATAAAAAGGACATTAAAAAATGCAACACTGGAATGAACAGATGTGAAACTTTTCCTAAAAAATCAGATTTAAATGTTTCCCTTTTTATGTTATACATTACACACTAAAATAAAGACCAAACTGAATAGGAAGTTGAAGATATGTTTTAAATAGTTTTAATAAAATAAAACAATTATAATATTAGCATCAAGACTAGTGAACCATTAAACAAGGGCATCCTGTAGAGCACAGAGAAATATATTCAATATACTTTGATAAACTATAATGGAAAATAATATACAAAAGAACATATATGTGAATAACTGAATCAGTTTACTATGCAGCAGTAATTTAAAAAAAAACATTATAAAGCAGTTATGAAAGTGTTAGTTGTTCAGTCGTGTCCAACTCTTTGCAACCCGATGGACTGTAGTCTGCCAGACTCCTCTGTCCATGGAATTTTCCAGGCAAGAATGGTTTGCCATTCCCTTCTCCAGGAGATCTTCCTGACCCAGGGATTAAACCTGGGTCTCCCGCACTGCAGGCAGACTCTTTACGATCTGAGCCACCAGGGAAGCCCAATATAAGTTTAAGTTGAATCAACTATACTTCAACTTAAAAAAAAATTGCAAAAAATAAAAAAAGACTAGTGAATCAGTTAAAAAGGTTCTCTAAGTAAGAAGTGCTGTATTATACTGAGTTTATATTTTAAATACATGCACCTGTTTATTGGGAAATGATTGTGTCAAGTCTGTATATTATAACCCTGCCTATTTAACTTCAACGCAGAGTAGTACATCATGTAAAATGCCAGGCAGGAAGAATCACAAGCTGGAATCAAGACTGCCCAGATAAATGCCAATAAGCTCAGAATATGCAGATGATACCTCTGTAATGGCAAAAAGCCAAGAGGGACTAAAGAGGCTCTTCATGAGGTTGAAGGAGGAGAGTAAAAAAGCTGGCTTAAAACTCAACATTCAGAAAACTAAGATCATGGCATCTGGTCCCATCACTTCATGGCAAATAGATGGGGAAAAAGTGGAAACAGTGCCATTTTATTTTCTTGGTCTCTAAAATCACTGTGGACAGTGACTGCAGCCATGAAATTAAAAAATGCTTGCTCCTTGGAAGAGCACCTATGACAAACGTAAAAGCAGAGACATCAGTCTGTGGACAAAGGTCTGTATATTCAAAGCTATGGCTTTCCCAGTAGTCATGTATGGGTGTGAGGATTCAACCATAAAGAAGGCTGAGCATTAACAGTGGTGAGGCTTTTGAACTGTGGTGCTGGAGAAGACTCTTGAGAGTCCCTTGGGCAGCAAGGAGATCCAACCAGTCCATCCTAAAGGAAATCAGTCCTGAATATTCATTGGAAGGACTGATGCTGAAGCTGAAGTTCCAATACTTGGTCCACCTGATGTGAAGAACTCACTCATTGGAAAAGACCCTGATGCTGGGAAAGAGTGAGAGCAGGAGGAGAAGGGGACGACAGAATGAGATGGTTGGAGGGCATCACCGACTCAATGGATGTGAATTTGAGAAAACTCTTGAAGATGGTAAAGGACAGGGAAGCCTGGTGTGCTGCAATCCATAGGGTCACTAAGAGTTGGACACGACTAAGCGACAGAAAAACAGCATGTCAACAGTTGTTATAAACAAAAATTTAACAGCTTGGCTTCATGAGTACGTGGTGGGAAATAAGAGTAGATTTATTTAAACCTTTTGCGGGTGTTTTTCCCTCACAGCTTCTCAGTCAAATACCTAACCATTTGGAGTGGAGGGTGGGTTTCTGCCAGCTACACAGCTATGGAGGTTGGGAGCCATGAGACAAACCATTCCCCCAAACTGGCAGCTGGATCTCTCTCCAGACTCACGTAGAACATCAGAAATGCAAAAGAACAGTGGCGGAAGCTTGGAGGAACTTGGGATGGGTAAGATTGAAATCCAGAGAAAGTTCAGGATCTGAGGTCCAGGGAAGAAAAAGAAAGTCAGGAAGGGCTTTTGAAATTGTAATTTTCTTTATTATCTTACTTGTGACTCATTTTTACCATTACTAGCTAAAAAAAAATTGAAAATATTCTCATAACAAGAGACTGGTGGTGGGATAAATGTGCAAACTCAAAATGTCAGATGTGGAATCTGAAACTGCTCCGAATGCAATCCCCCTTTTTCCTCTACTGCCCACTGCACATGCTACATGAGATTTTCATCATTTTCTGAACGTGTCTACTGTTGTCACCCTTCCATATACATACATCCATGGCTGATTGTTTACTCTGCTTGGAATATATGTCTGCATTTGACCTGAATACTTTCTCCTTTATGGCAAGTCAGCTGATTGCTTCATCCTCTTCCTTTCTGGCCTTTTAAATCAAGCATGTGGTTAATGGACTCATGCATTTATATGTTCCTTAATGTAACACTTGGAGTATATTCTAAGTTTTATTATTGTATTTCTGTTCTCGTCACCCCCATACACATACATAGCTGAGAGGACTTCAAGAACATGAATATAAGAAGGTTGCAGTGTGCTAGCTGAGAAAAAAAAAAAAAAATAACCTGATCAGAGGACCAGGGAGTAGAAATGATAAGAGAATCTACCAGCGAGGCAGATTCATCCCCTGATTCAGCTCTTCTCAAAGGTAAAAATTTATAAGTGGGATTCATGAGCATTCTACTTCTAAACCACTTTCCTCATTTACCCAAACTAAGTGTTACACCTCATTTATGTCCAGCTTCCTGGTTCCAAAACCACTGTCTATACAGAGTGTGGGGGATAAATAATCTTTGAATAAAAATTTGCTTATACCTCTCATTTTCTTGGTAAGAGAACCAGTTTGTTCAAGTACTTAAACTTAGAATTGTTTAAGACTTAAAACTGAAATAAATTTCTTCATAAGTGGGGCATTTCTTTATCTCTGCTATCTCTTAAAATTAGAATAAATTATACCTTTCTGAGATTTCAGTGATCTTTTATGAACTTCACGTATTAAAATAAAGAAATGGGAAACCTTTTTTCTATGTTCTGGATTAGTTTTAAGCCTTTTTTTTTTTTTTAGCTGCACAACTTGCAGGCTCTTAGTTCCCCCATCAGAGATGGAACCCGTGTCCACTACAGTGGAAACATGGGGTCCTAACCAGTGGACTGCCAGCAGATTCCCTGAACGTCACCATTTAAAACACTGTGTTTATATAAAACTCATTTGTGCTTCTAAAATAACTTACTTTTATAAAAACAATAACATACTCTGCAAATTAACTGCATGCAAATATGATAAAATGATACAAAGCAAGAGTGTGAACTCCATAGATCTTTCTCCAGTGCATTCTGAGATCCCACAAGAACTGGACAGATACTAGGTATCCAATGAATATGAGCTTGAATGATGTGGCATGTCATATTAGAGACAACTAAGATTGCTTATTATTTACTATCTTCAGGGAAATTAATTGTACACTCTTGTACTTAAAATTCATTGAAGTTTTCTCATAGGAAAGTGGACACAGTGACAGCAAACAGCTTGGACCATTGGCAGAGTATATGGATGCAAAACCTGGGGCCAGAACTTCCAAGCTCTTTGAACTGAGGACCTTACATCGTTAAGCCACAAAGTGAGCACACATATCCTATTCTCTGATATTGCAATCTATCACTGGGTAGATTGCTCACCTCAAAAGAAAAGACAGTAATTCAACTTGAGGAAATAGTTAAACTCTAAATTGGTTAGTGTGCTACTCTGATGATGTCCATTTATGTGTATATATTCCTCTGAACTAGTTTCTTTGAATTAGCCTATGGAGATTGTCAATATAACCCAAGCAAGTCAATGACATTTCTTATTAAAGATCGCATTTATGAACATTTTCTTTTTTGAAACTGTAAAGCTATTAGTGCAATTGAAAACTGATTTAGTGGTACAATCTATACTGATATTTTGAATTCATATGTTTAATATTGTATGTTTTGCATTTTGTTTTTATAGATATGAAAATTAGAAATATTTTTGCACTTCTCTTGAGAAAAACAAGGTTTACTTAAATACCTCTCGGTAATTTCATATTGGTTTTGGCATCATCAAATATGATTAATAATCAAAAGTTTACATGTCAAAAAAGCATTGATATTTATATCCACTAAATTTAGCCATCAGAAAGACTACCAATATCCACTATATACACTAATTAATATACCTGCATCTATTCAGCATCACACATTTAGAATGATAACTTCTTAAATCGTTATATCTACATTACTGTCACAGACTGTTTTCAGAACACAGTACAGATAACGGCCATATGGATTGCAATATAGCAAAGCCTGATTTTGGCATTTTTAATAGTGTTTTTTTTCCAAGCGTGCTAAATAAATGTCCAAGTCCATTATAAGAAAATAAAATTCTGAGAAATACAATTAAACTTTTAAGTTTCAAAAATTCAGCTGACAGTAAAATGTCTATTCATTTATCTCACCAAAAGCAATAACCCTAAGGCACTGCTCATAAGTACACTGTTAATTAGCATTCACGTTTGACTTCGGAAAGCAAAAAAAAAAAAAAAAAAAAAACCAGAAAATAATAATCTCTGAATTGGTGCAGTACGCAATTTGCACTGTCCTGTTCAATAGTTTTAGGGGGATTCATGAGGCCAGTATTAGTTCTGATCTCTATTTCTGTGGTTCTTCAAATATCAGAACATTGCAAAAAAAGGGAACTGGAAAAACAAATTGGAAGAATTTCTGAATAACTCAGTGAGTGGCTTAGTGCTCTTTGAACTACTACTGTGTGCCAGGAAGAAAGGAAAATAACCAACAGAAGTGTGCTCAGTCGCCTCTGACTCTCTAACCCCATGGACTGTAGCCCGCCAGACTCCTGTCCATGGGATTTCCCAGGCAAGAATACTGGAGTGGGTGGCCATTTCCTTCTCCAGGGGATCTTCTAGACCCAGGGATTGAAACTGTCTCCCCTGTGCCTCCTGCATCGGCAGGCAGATTCTTTACCACTGCGTCACCTGGGAAGCCCAAGTAGAAGACCTAACCCTTAACATCCAGGAAGCTCTCCATTCCATCAGGGCTTGGAACTTGCAGAATCTCTTCCACCATTATCTACAGGGAGGTGACCCAACAGGGTCGGGAAAAGGAAGGCCTGGGCCTCATTAAACATATTGAGCTGTATCATTCCCAAGGCTCCACCTTTCATCCCAGTGTGACTTCAAGGGGAAACAGAAGTTATTAATAATTGAAAAGGCTGGTTCTGGACACACGAGGGTATAGAGCACGCCAAACACTGAGACTGCCACCCAATCACACAAAGACTGGTTCTTGTCCAGCTCTGAGCCCCGACAGGGGAAAGGCTGAGACTGAGTCAGGGGAGGGTTCTATCTGATAAATAGTCCGTGACTTTAACTGCAGAAGCCAGTAATTAAAAGTGACAAAAAAGGATGGGGACTCCTATTATTTTGAACTCCCTAGACTATAAACCCAGTATTATTATTTTTCTTAAAAAAAAAAAAAAAACTTTTGATTTAATCATTTTGAATTTTGTGTCTCTTTGGAGTGTTAAAGAAATGAGTTAGGCTCAAGATAAAGTCACTCATGCTAAGCCCCATGTCAGCAAAACTTAATTAAGTTTCTAAGCTTTGTCTTCCCAGAAAGAAGAGGCCTGGGACAGCTAATCAGCACAAGCTACCTGAGTTTTTCCCAGAATTCCCTCTGCTCCACAGAAGGGAAGTGACCTGTTTCCACCAAATAGCACATGGCCAGGGTCACTTCTTTTTCCTGCTCAGGTTGCTCTATAAAACCGTCTCCAGTTCCACAACCCTTTGGAGTGCCTCTCTATCTACTAGATCGGATACCCAAGGCATGAATCACTGAACGGGGCCAACAAGATTTTTCACTCCGTTATGTATTCTTTGACAGGAAGGATGCAACCATGCAATTAAATCTATTCAATCTACTTGTAGATTTTATTAGGAATGTCATTAACAACAGTAGTGGGCTTCCCAGGTGGCTCAGTGGTGAAGTATTCACTTGCCAGGGCTGGAGACACAAGTTCAGTCCTTGAGTCCAGAAGATCCCCTGGAGAAGGAAATGGTAACCCCCTTCAGTACTCTTCCCTGGGAAATCCCATGGACAAGAGGAGGTTGACAGGCTGCAATCCATGGAGCCCCAAAAGAGCCTGACACTACTGAAGCAACTGAGCCTACACAAGCAATATTAGAGTTCTAGTTGTATAGCTCTATTTTATTATTTTTTAACCTTACTGAGATAGCTTTGAATAATAAGGCTGGTATATCTGTGATGAGTCACTTGACTCTATAGAGTGAGCCCGGACCAAATCCTAGTGCTTCCTACCTGAGCAGGTAGCTGATACATATTTGCTGATGAATGATATAAGAGGATCCTGTTTTGTTTTAATCACTATGAACACAATGTCTATAGTGGTTTCAAAAATAAAAACAAAAACTTGCAATATCCTAAGTTTTTGTACAAGTAAAAAAAATTGTACTATTTTATACAGTTTATTTGATGGAAAACTTATTTTACTAATTTTCTAGATGAATATATAGAATATTTTTAGAAGACAGATGGATCACTTATATTTTAAAATTATATGTTACTGCATTTCTGGGAAAATTTGCATGCTTTGAAGAACTGGATATTCTAGGGATTTATGAGAGGGAATATACAACTAGAAAAAGTCCAATTTCTACTCTTGTGTAAGAATAATGGGCTTTAATTCTAAATATTTTGAAATTATATAAATGTTTTCTAATACTTGCTTATTTAGAATATCAGAAAATATGGGTGGAAAAGTGTAAAATTTGATTTACCACATGAATGTGCAGTCAGCTTCTAGTAACAAAAGATATAAAAAATGTATGTTCATGATGTTCACCTAAAATGTATTGTAAGGGCAGTCTTGTGTTTTCACATACTTTTACCTCATTAGTATGTCAAAGCAGGGATAGTTTAAAGAGATAATGGAGAGGAAAAAACCAGAATCCTAGTATATTCTTTCACCTTCCTCTGACCTAGAATACATTATGTTCAAATAGAAAAGCAAACTAGAAATAATATTAGCAAAATTCAGTATCATTCAAAAATCAACACAATCTGGTTGCAGCATTATAGTTTAAGTAATGTAACTAATTCCCCCCTTGAGACCCAGGTCAGAACAGGGCTCATTCTGCCTTTTACGTATGCTTCATCCTCCCCTGAACAAACACTGTCCTTAAATTTTCTCCAAATCTGGGATACTACTCTCCACAATAAACCATCCACATCCTTATTTATCAAACACTTGAGTATTTACCTTCAGCCATTCTTGTTCTATGGTTATTTTCTGGTGACAATAATCTTCTCTTATCCTCCTTTATAGACCACGAATCCATTCAATCATTCACATAAACTTATTAAACACCTCTTCTGTGCCAACTCTAATTTCTGCTAATCATTTCCCTTAATGTTACTAACGTATTATTTATACATCAAATTCAGCTCTCTTTTCCTTCTCTCGTTCTTCATTCTCCTGAACATGAATCCCTCTCCAACTTGACTGCAAGTTTCTTTTAAACAGAAACTCAGAGGAAATAATAAACTTCTTTTCCATCTCCCATTCTATATAGACTAATAGGAGATAAAGAGTATTTAAAGCTACTCTTTTATTGACACAATTAATTTCAATGAAAATGTATGTTTGTGCCACAGAGATCAAGAGTCACCTCTGAGTGATAAGCAGATTTGCTCTTTCTTCTGAGGGATTATGCATTTACTATTACATACTGAATTCATGACTGACCATGGGTATCCTTTTTAGTTTATTAAAATTGATCATGGTCATTTACAACTATCAGAAATGCCCTTAAAATAACAAGATAGCCTTGATTTCAATATCTGTTTAGATTTAATTATAAGAAATAAAGGTGAAATTATGGGAGCTCACATGCTGTGCTCATCCTTGAAGACTGCCATGGAGAAATCAACACATTAAAGAAGAGAAGAAATAAGTAGTACTTTTTGCCATTTCAATTTAATTCTACTGCTTTTCTAATGAAAAGTCACCTAAACACAAAGTACCTTACTAATTATCTAATCACAGCAGGAAAATAATAAATGGAAGCTGTACAGTTGTATTTAGCACTGTGCTCAGAACTTTTCCACACTTGGCTCTTCCCTAAGGCAAGTGAGCCAACAGTGAGGTTCGAAGACTTTATCCTAACAAAACTCTAAATATTAATTTGCTTTTCCTCTTGCCATTTTAAGCTACCTACATTTTCTTTTGATTAGCAAAAATTTTGGATACCATGCTCTTGCTGCTCTTGAGAGTTTAATTAAGGACTGGCTACATATGATTGTAAGATGTTAAAGTTGGAAAGAAATGTTAAGTTCAACTAATAAACACAAAATTCACCATTTGTTGATGCACATGAATTTTAGAAAGATTGTGAAAGTTATAAATGCCAGATGACAGTATTTTGGGAGAATTTTATTTATCCAGCAATGCTTAACCTTTGAAGTAGAGGAAAGACATTATTAAAGAAAAGCACAAGTAAATGGCTGATTCTCAAAACAAGGTGTACTCCTGCTGAGTCTTATTTCTTTAGCCATCAACAATAAATGATTCTCCCTTTAAAATCTTAGGCAATTATTTCTTTTCCTCTCCTTTCTTCTCTAGCAATATGCCTCCCAGCCATAGTCAGGAGATAGAATTGTTCAAGACAATTTGTGTAAAGATAAACCTATTTTATGTTTCTTTCTCTCTTTCTGTTTTTTTCTTTTATTTTTCTAGAAAGGATAATGGCCCTTGAAAACAGGAGGTGTTATTTGGACTAACTTTATTTAGTTAGTCCAAATATTAGCTAATATTTCCTGTAATATTCTCAAATGAGCTCAAGATTTTAGGCCTCAACGAACCAACTTCCAAAATGGTGTGGTCTTATAGTTGTAACTAGAAATATTTAAATAATGATTATTAGGAGCAGCAAAAGATTAAAAATGGGTAAACCAATTTTCCTCATAGATTAATATATCTTTTCCTTATTTACATACATAAAATTTGAAAAAAAATCACTAAGAAACCATAGGACAGTGAGAAAAAAGTTGAAAAATACTTTGAACATATGAAATAAAAATGATACCCACTAGGAGCCACCAAGAGCTACACAACTAACATCAATCATTGTAAAGATATAATTGACTGGTTGGTTTATCAAGGGACCACCAAAGATTACTTTGATCTTAGCTGGGTGTGACAGGTTGTCTATTCTATTCTTGTAGAGAAAATGTAAAGATATTTTCTGGGAATTAGATAATTGTAAGTTATATAAGATTTAGTGTTTACTAAACAAACTCAAATTGTAATTAAAGTATAATATAAGCCCAGGAAACATTTTAAATCAATGACTTAGAAAAAGGCACAAAAATTTAATTTATTTTACAAATATGAAATGACATTAAAAGGATTGAAATTTAAAATTATTTTCTTAGTACACTAAACCAAAGCTAACAAAATGGAATTTAAATGGAGTAATTACCAAGTTCCAAATTTAGGTTTAAAAAATAAATATAAGCAAAAGATTCAATATGGTTCACGTGAAAAAGATCCAAATGCATTTTAACAAACTATAACATAAAACAGTGATACAAAAACTGCTTTAAGGTGAATATTAAAACAAATAGGCATAAATAGAAGCTAAATGTAATTTTAGTTGGAATAAACAGAAATGTAATATCTTAGTCACAGAATAAGTCAACTGTTCATATTTTCCATTAGTCAGACCAGTTTTGTGGCACTCTTTCCTCTTCACATATTCATTTCTTGTTCACTTAGTATGAATATCTTCCATATGCAAGGAGAAATGCCATTTTAAAAACCCCACCTGAATCATTTTAAGGAAACTGACAGCTGAAGACTTCCAGGAGGAAGGCAATTAAAATGCTGAGGATTCTAAAAATCATGTCACATAAATAGTTAATGAAAACTGAGACATCTTCCCTGACAAAATAGGCATGGAGAAAAAAAAAAATAATGTGCACATGGAGGGCTCCCATAGAAATATGGGTAGAACTAAAACCAACAGGCAATAATCATTGAAAGGCAAATAGGAGACCAAAAGAATTAAGAATTTTCTAATCATTTGAGATATTAGCAATAGAAGAGGCACTCATAAATGTCTGTACTTTCCAGGGTCAGACACAGTAAAGCAGGCTCTTAGGGAT
The DNA here is from genome assembly GCF_042477335.2 of Ovis canadensis. Classification (NCBI taxonomy): domain Eukaryota; kingdom Metazoa; phylum Chordata; class Mammalia; order Artiodactyla; family Bovidae; genus Ovis; species Ovis canadensis. Next base: position 27,164,543 of record NC_091270.1, on the reverse strand, counting down.
GGTGTGGGGTATTTTTACACAGGTAAGGTACAACACGTAGGAATCCAAGACTGCCTTTGAAATTATGAACCTAGAAAAGCACACTCAAGAACTATTGATAAGACATCACATTGCATAGATATCTTAGCATATTTCACAACATTTATCCCATTTATTCTGGGACCAATCAGTTTTACTTTCTTCCATTTACAAATGTATCCAACTCTCCAAGACTTGGGATCCTTTTCTGCCTGTTATTCCCTGACCCGCCTTCAGAGGAGCTATTTATATTCTCTGGGTTTCCTTATAGGATTTGTCTCTCAGGGTTTCAACCTTAACTATTTAGCTTTAGGCTGAATTCTCCGGAGCTGCCTGAACTCTAGCACCCACTTAACTCTTCAGTTTCTCTGCTCAGAATTTCCTTAACCAGTTTCACCTATGCTCTGGGCACTGAGCGTCTAGTTAGACTCTTCTGAACTGAGCCTCCATTTCCAAACAGCACATTCTGGGTTTTCCGTGGTGCTGTTTCCTGAATCTGTATATATGGATTTTCTAAGAAAGAACCATCCGGCCATTTCCATGTAGCTCAATGTATCCATTGACTCTACCATTTTCTCTAAATCTCAGGATTCTTAGCAACATACTGACTCACTGTCCCTTCAGCATGAACTCTCAATGCGTTCAGTTTTCTCATTAATTTCTCTCTCTTTTGGTGGACTAAAACATAGTGTTTTCAACTTTAACTTGCCATGTATCTAGGTATGGTGAAGACAAAAGAAAATGTATTTAAAATTAAGATCAAAGGATAAGAATATATTGTTGAAATCAAGAGAAAAATTAAATTAGCAATAGAAAAGACTATCATTATTCATTACTGAGGTTAGTGTAAACAATTTGGCATATAGGAACATCAAAATCCAGATTTGATAGCATGAAGACTGGGGCCACAGATGAACTAATAGAAACAGTGGTTCTAAATATGAAAATAAATTGCAAGGTATATAAAAATGTTTAAAAAAGATAAAACATCTATAAACTAGAATTAAAGAAGAATGAGTTTCAATACTGAATAGAGGACACATGTCAAGGGGAACTGTTTTTAGCAGGAAAAGACTGTCATATTGTGTAGAGGAGAAAGGCTTTAGGTACTTTATCTATTTAAACCTCATCCACGTGGAGTGTCTTGCCTTTCTTGTACTATGAGCAAATCATATTCTAGAGATTAGACTACATGAATCAATTAGATATATTAAAAACATTTTAAACTGAATAATAATGAAAGATTAAATGCTAAATGGAAACAGTGACAGACTTTACTCTTTTCTGATCCAAAATCACCATAGATGGTGACTGCAGCCATGAAATTAAAAAAACCCTGCTGCTTGCAAGAAAAGTTATGACCAACCTAGATAGCATACCAAAAAGCAGAGACATTACTTTGCCAACAAAGGTCTATCTAGTCAAAGCTATGGTTTTTCCAGTAGTCATCTATGGATGTGAGAGTTGGACTATAAAGAAGGCTGAGCACCAAAGACTTGACGTTTTTGAACTGTGGTGTTAGAAAAGACTCTTGAGAGTCCCTTGGGCAGCAAGGAGATCCAACCAGTCCATCCTAAAGGAAATCAGTCCTGAATATTCATTGGAAGGACTGATACTGAAGCTGAAACTCCAATAATTTGGCCACCTGATATGAAGAACTGACTCATTGGAAAAGACCCTGATGCTGGGAAAGATTGAAGGCAGGAGGAGAAGGGGATGACAGAGGGTGAGATGGCTATATAGCATCACCGACTCAATGGACATGAGTTTGGGTAAACTCCAGGAGTTGGCGATGGACAGGGAGGCTTGGCGTGCTGCAGTCCATGGGGTTGCAAAGAGTCAGACAAGACTGAGCCACTGAACTGAACTGAACTGAACTGAAAGCATTTCTCAGAGGGACATTTATGGCATTAAATGCTTATATTAGGGAAAAACGGTGAAGGCAATGGCACCCCACTCCAGTACTCTTGCCTGGAAAATCCCATGGACGGAGGAGCCTGGTAGGCTGCAGTCCATGGGGTCGCTGAGGGTTGGACACAACTGAGCAACTTCACTTTCACTTTTCACTTTCATGTATTGGAGAAGGAAATGGCAACCCACTCCAGTGTTATTGCCTGGAGAATCCCAGGGACGGGGGAGCCTGGTGGGCTGCTGTCTATGGGGTAGCACAGAGTCGGACACGACTGAAGTGACTTAGCAGTAGCAGTTCGGGGAAAAAAAAGCTTAACATCAATGATCTACCTTTCCTGTTTAAATATCTAGGAAAACATCAATAAATAAAGCCCCAAAGAAGTAAAAGAAAATAACTAGGAGATCTGATAAGATATTTTAAAAGGCAAACAATATGAAAACTAACAAAGACTTATTTGCAGAACAAAAATAGACCCACAAGCAGAGAAAAAATAAAATAAAACAACTTTTGATTACCAAAGGAAGAGAGGTATTATACACCTGAAACTAACACACCCTTGTAAATCAACTCTAATTCAATTGAAAAAAAAAAAGTTTAAAACAGTGGGCAGAAAAGAATTATATGCTGTTATTGTCTGCAAGAAATCAGGGAGGATAGTGTGAGAAGTGTTTCTGAGATGGCAGATAGCTTCCCTCTTTGATTCATAATATGTTAGAAAAGTTAAATAAAGGTCTAAGAAATCAACAAAATAATTTTAATCACTTACTAGCTAAAATTAAGTCTGTAATGGCCAAATTTTATAGAGACCCATTTAGGAAAATAAAAACAAACTTGTTCAATGTTAATTAATTTCTTCTTAAAGCAATGCTGTATTTCAATAGAATATTAAAGCATTAATGAAAATATATGCAAGATCCACATGAACAGTACATTAATTCGTTCAGATTGATGAAACACAAAATAAATTCATAAAGTTGCAATTTGAAATGCATTGTTACCCAACCATATTTTATAAACATAAAATCATTTCCATCCTTTAAAAGCACTTTGTTGTTATGTATTAGCTGTCATGCATTCAGTAAGAAAAAAAAAAAAGATTAATGTGCCTGTTCTAAAAGACTGACTTGTTTCATAACAAGTTATGGTATAGCTCTATGGATATTCAGAAAAAAATTAGATTAACTTACTGTTAATTTGCATAATACATATGGACTCAGAGTCTTCTATCTCTGATATAATAAGAGTACAGACAAGACTTAAATTAGTTCAAATACTCTAAAGTAGTTTTCACATATTACTTTAACCTGCCTTCTGGTTCTTTTCTTTGGATTCATTGCTAGTTCTTCCTAATATTAAAACACACAAACGTTAAAAGAGTATGCATGTTAGTAGAACTCAAACTTGATGATAACCACTGTGAAACTTTCAAACAACTGAAATAGCTTAGCATAGGAATAAGATAATTCAGACCATTTAAAACTTTCTAATACAAGTACAGTATATCAGGGGAAAATAATATTTTAATCTCATGGGGGTAAATATGTATTCTAAAGATTTTTTGGATATGTGAGTGGATGTGAATGGATAGTTTGACAATTCAAACAGAATATGATTTGTTGAGTCATATTAATGATAAAAAGACAGTAAAGCAATCATTTACTCCATAAAATCCAACCATTAATTTGTAAAGGATTCCTGAATTGCCAAAGGAAAATTTTGGATTTATTGCTACTGTAAATGCCATGTGCATACATGTTAAGTCGATTCAGTCCTGTCCAACTCTTTGCAACCCTATGGACTGTAGCCTGCCAGGCTCCTCTGTTCAAGGGATTGTCCAGGCAAGAATACTAGAATGAGTTGCCATGTCCTCCTCCAGGGGATCTTTCCAACCTAGAGATCACATCCACATCTCTTTATGTCTCCTGCAATGGCAGCTGGGTTCTTTACCACTAGAACCACACGTGTTATCAAAAATTATCTCAATTTTTACAGATGAGACCACTTAAGTTCAGATACTGAACTGCCTAGGTTTATGGGTTCTGAGACCTAACTATTCCCATAGGTGTGGAATCTCAACAATTTATATTTAGTATATGTAAACTAAACCCCAAATAAAATGGAATAAATGAAACAGAGGTAAAGAACATAGATATAATAAACATCAGTATTTCCTAAATTAAAGAATCTTCATTTCTAAACAAGAATCTTTAATTCGTTAGAAGGTGAAAGTCTATAGATGCTTTATTTTTGAAATGACCTGAAAACACCTCAAATGCTTTTTAGTAATGAGATGAGGTGTAAACAAGCAAGCAAACAAACATATATTATTCATTCTTTTCTTCATTTATTCATACATTCATTCTAGTAAATGTAATGAAATTGAAGGGGATCAGAATTTATCACTCAAAATATGTCACTTTCACATAAGGATTACTTAGAGCTGAAGGTAACTGAGAAAACGCAGTCAGGAAGAGCTCTCTTCCCTTCCTTTTTCTGCTTAAAGGCAAGGTATAAATTTAAGTTATGAAGGCATTCCCTTCTCCTGTACTAGAAAGAAAACAACCTTTATCATTGGAGAGATGGCACAAAGATGAGTCTGCATAAACAAACTTTTATCGACCTTCAGTTTCCCCCACATATTTTCTAGTCACCTTTCAATAATTTATCACTGATAGAAGCTTAAAAAGCCCTTTCCTTTATCCAATTCCCATAATTTATTACTCTTTGTTAAAATGCAGTGTAAGTCCCAGAGTTTGCCTCTTTGTTTTTGACTTATTTGAAACCCCCATGAACATAACTTCAAAACATTAGCAAAACTTGTTAGCCTTTTCTCCTGTGAATCTGTCTTTTATCAGCTTCATTCACATGTCCAACAAATGGAATCTAAGATGGCAGAAGGAAGATTTTTCCCTCTCCTATATGTTATATAAACATAGATAAGAACCCCATGTTAGGGTTTTACAGCAATGCTATCATTAAAATGAGAAAGTGACCCAATGGGAAAACCACTCAAAAGAAATTACTTGAGGCTTTTAATATACAAAATATGATTTAAAAAAAACCCCTACATATTGTGTCATGTCAATCCTTAAAAATACAAATCTAACTAAATCACAAACATTCCAGTGTAAAGCATAAAATAAACACTTTGTCACTAAATATTCTGCCCTGAATATTTTCAGAGTCTATTAATATTAAAGAGAAAGTTCTTACTTCATATGCTATCCAAATGTTATAATACTGAAACTGAGCAGGACCCTCTGAGACCCTCCCAATTACAAAAGCCTTTGCATGTCCCCTGTTTCTTGTTTGTGGGGAAAAGACTTTCAGCCCCTTTCACCTTTCCTGAGTTCCAAAGAGCAGATTCAAAATTACTGATTCAAGGAGTGAGGGAATTCAGAAACAAAGGAGAGGCAGTCAGGAAACAACAGTGCAGACTTGGGGCAGGGTTCTGGTTCCTTCTCAGAGGATGCATAGCAATCTGTTCTGAGTTCTTCCACAGGACCTGGAGCCTCCACTATGTGGAAGAAGGTAACATCAAGCTGAGCATAAGCACCTGGACTCCAGAGTGGTTGGAATCAAAAGGCTGATGATTGAGATTCTTGGCACACAACCCTGCTACACCTCCATCAATCAACCAAGGAAAGGTCACACATCCTGTAGCCCTACCCATAAATTTTGCCTATAACCGCCCCCACCCCCCGCCCCCAAAAACCATCAGAGAGTTTGAGCTTTTGAGCAACAGTCACATGTTCTCCTTGCTTGGCTCTTGCAATAAAATCTTTCTATGCTCCAAACTCCAATGTTTCAGTTTATTTGGCCTTTTTATGTGTCAGTCATATAAACTCAGGTTCAACAACTATGTCATTTCTAGAAATACACTGCAAGGTAAATACATTCCAATACTTTCAAGCATTCTTCCTAAGTTCATAAAGATAAGCTTTTACTCTGTAGAATACCTATTATTAGATGTCTAAATTTTTTATCAGGTAGATAATGGCAATATTGGTGTTTCTGGAAAATTGTGACATTTCATCAACAATCCAAATTCTCAATATCTGTATGCGCAAGTTAACTACACAATGTGTCCTAAAATCTGGTCTAAACCTACTCTAGGTATGATATCTAACACTAAATTTAAAGACGCCAGTATTTTCAGCAACATTTACAAGACAAACTAAAGAGAATTTGATTAAAATTTTTGTCTAAATCTGACAGAAAATCAAGAATTCTTGGCACATTTTAGCATTTGTTAGTTGCTTTTATTCTTTTTGATAATATTTTTACATAAAGCTGAGATAAATTACGAGCTTCCTTCTCTAATTGTATTTCTACTTTACCGCAAGGAAAACCTACTGTTATTCAAATCAATCTTTACTCTCAAAATGGTTGCTAGTGACACCCTGAAATTAGCATATAACAGCTTCATCAATTCAGATGACAAAGAAATAAGTGCCCCTATTGTATGGTTAGGAGTTAGTTTCAAATCCAAAGAATAGTCTCGATTAATTTCTGCATATTTTGAATTTTTAAAAAGTTCATTGTATGACAGATTCCTTTTTTTACACATGATATTTGAAATAGATACAGCCTTTGAAGTTGTGCATGTGAAAATTGATTTTAATATCTAGGATTATATTATACGTCCTGTTACGCTCAGATAATATTTGGAAAACAATTATTATTGTTTTTTGGCTATTACAAATTTCTTTGTTAAAGCTAAAATTCATTTCCTTTTCAAGAAATTTTGGCTTTTACAACTATTAAAGAGAAACTTGATTGAAAGCTTTCAGATCAATAACAAACAGATCTTTATTTCAAATTTGTTGCTGTGTTCAGTCACTAAGTAATGTCTCACTCTTTGCCATCCTATGGACTGCAACATACCAGGCTTCCTTGACCTTGACTATCTCCTGGAATTTGCTGAAACTCATGTCCATTGAGCTAGCCAGAACTGTTGTTTGTTTTACCTGAGGTCCTCACTCCAGTCCTCAGACCATCCTTTGTTCTATTTTCGTGGGCTTTTCCCTTCCTTGTCTTTTAGCCACCACCATTCTGAACTCCTTTTTCCTATTCTAACTACCTAACACAACCATCTCATCCTCTGTGGACCCCTTCTTCTTCTGCCCTCAATCTTTCCCAGCATCAGAGTCTTTTCCAATGAATCAGCTTTTCACATCAGGTGGCCAAAGTATCGGAGTTTCAGTATCAGTATCAGTCTTTTCAATGAATATTCAGGATTGATTTCCCTTAGGATTGACTGGTTTGATCTCCTTGCTGTCCAAGGGACTCTCAAAGGTCTTCTTCAGCATTACAACCCGAAAGCATCAGTTCTTCAGTGCTCAGCCTTCTTTCTATACTGAAGGTCATACTCTCTAGGTATGCCTCCCCAATCTGGAGAATATAGAATTGTCATATTTTATTGCTGTTCAAGTTAAAGCAACCTAGAAGCTTTTCAAAAGACACTAATACACACATCTTTCCTTTCACTGCTGATGTCCTTTAGTCGATGTGTGCTGTTCAATTTTCTTACAATGGAATCTCATAGGAAAACTGAAGGACCAATTTTTTTTGAAGGACAAAGAAAGTTACAGTTCTAACTCTTGGCAGCTTCTCTCATTCAAATATATCAGTTTTTACTTGAGAGTTGTTCCATTTTCAACAGTTCTGTTCTTTTGAAGGGTACATTTCCAAAGATTTATCCTTTAATGACTAAATTTGCTGGCAAACAGATCAGCTATTCCTTCCTCATATTCTCTGCAGTATCATCAGGACTACTGTGGGGAAACGGGAGGGAGACTTTAGCAGAGATGGCTATGAGAATATTCTGCTTCTTCTAAGATCACATCCTAGTCCAATTTAGGGAAACTGGAGCTAAAGTGACAAAGACTGTGTTATAGACTAAATTTTGTCACTATCCCACCTCTCACCCAAATTAATATGTTGAAGTCGTAACTCTCAATGTTAAGGTATTTGGCAATATGGACTTTAAAGAGGTAATTAAGGTTAAGTGAGATCATATGGATGGGGTCCCAATCCAACAGAAAAGTGACAAAAAGTGAAAGTATTAGTCACTCAGTCATGTCTGAATCTTTGTGACCCCATGGACTATAGCCCACCAGGCTCCTCTGTCCAAAGACTTCTCTAGGCAAGAATACTGGAGTTGGTAACTAACCCCTTCTCCAGGAAATCTTCCTGATCCAGGGATCAAACCTGTGTCTTCTGCTTCATAGGCATATTCTTCACCATTTGAGCCTCCAACAGAATTGGAGCTTATATAAGAGAAAAGACACCAGGGGCGTGCATTACACAGAAGAGGCCATGTGAGGATACAGTCAGAAGGTAGCTGTCAGCAGGCCAGGAAGAGAGAACTCACTAGAGACAACTGTGTGGGCACCTTGACCATGAACGTTCAGCCTCTAAAATTGGGAGGAAATAAATTTCTTTTGTTTAAGCCACCTAGTCTGTATTATCCTGTTATGGTATCCTAAGCAGACTCATATAGACAGACTCGTATAGGGATTAATCTTCACAAATGTCAGGGCAAGAAACCCACATCCTGACAATAGGGGAAGGAGTGTGAGAGCTGCTGGAGAACTAACTCCACTGCAGCTCCGCTCACCAGTCAGTTTCAATCAGGTGGCTTCTCATCTTCCAACCTGTCTCCCCTCTCTTCCTTCTTTTCCTGCAATGCTCTTACTCTGCCTGTGAAGACCTTTCTGGTTGCTATTGCCCATTAAATCCTAAACATGTCCTTGCTTTCTTCATGAATGTATTCATCACACAAGTCGTCATTCCCACTTAAAAGTTCTTATCATGGTTACTGTCTTTGCTTCCCTTTCATACTTATTTTATGGTACTCTTTGTTCATGCCACACTCTCAACTAGGCTGGAATTTCCTACAGTATAGTTGTCAAAGAGCATACACTTCTTGATATTCCCTATAGCTGAATAAGCATTTATTGGTTGGTTGCCAGTTGATGTGAAAAATACTTTACTTTCTTACAAATTCCAGATCTGTTCTTGGTGTTCAAGTAATCTCTTGATATACTTATATTATTAAAAAAGAGTTTTGAAATACTTTAATTAAATTCATGTCTTTAGCATTGAAGTTTTATAGGGTTTTTCTAATTTTTATTGTGCTTTGTTTTCATTTTTGTCAATTAAACCAAAATTGCTGCTGCTGCTGCTAAGTCGCTTCAGTTGTATCCAACCCTGTGCAACCCCATAGATGGCAGCCCACCAGGCTCCCCCGTCCCTGGGATTCTCCAGGCAGGAACACAGGAGTGGATTGCCATTTCCTTCTCCAATGCATGAAAGTGAAAAGTGAAAATGAAGTCGCTCAGTCGTGTCTGACTCTTTGCGACCCCATGGACTGCAGCCCACCAAGCTCCTCCGTCCATGGGATTTTCCAGTTAAGAGTACTGGAGTGGGGTGCCATTGCCTTCTCGAGAAGCCAAACTTAATGCAAACCAAAAAATCTACATGGTACTCAAAAATTAATGCTAAGGAAACATCACCTTCCTTTCTAAATGTAATTATTAAACATATAGTAATTCTATATATGTATATGTATAAGCATGGCTTATTCACATATGGTATACAATATACATGGATTATTATCGGCTAGAATAATTTTCCTTGAATTTACCTTTCATATATTTTAAATAACTGAGACAGTTTGTAAGTTCAGTGATGAATCAATTAAATACAAGTCCTTGAAATCCACTACAATAAGTCATAATATATTTTTCCTAGGTTGGAGGAATAAACATGTTCCAACTCTGAGGTGAAATCTGCAAGTTCTCTTTGGTAGTGATTCTGGTTATGTTATTTGGAGACCCCTCCTTTACAGAGGCAGCAGGGTTCTGTTGTCAACATAACCCCTGGAGCCAGCTTGGATGAGATAAGTCACTGAAAGTGTAGGGTTAAGATGGTGGGTAGTAGCAGTTTGCAGAAAATACTCTGCTCCTTTGTTCAGTATCCTGAACTAGGAGTGGACCTCCCACATGGTCTTCTCTGCACCCGTCCTCCCTGTTGCAAAACAAAATGGTAATTTAATCCCAGTGTGGCCCCTGTGGAAAAATGTAAAAGTTAATTCTATTGGTTTCTTTGGGAGAATATACCAAGGGGAATATAAAATGGAGAGTCAACAGCTTTACAAATCCCCTATTCTAGACCTGTATTTCTTTCAAGTGTTTGTTATCATTAAAGATACATGGAGAAATCAGATGTGGGAAGTTTGTAAAATAAATCAGTTTAAAGTTAATGTCTGTCTTTTATTCCTCAGGTGATCAAGAATTAGAGACCTATCAACATCTTTAGCAAGAACATAATATATCTGTAATTCAATGGTTTGGAGAAAATGTCAGATTTAAAAATTTCTCCAATACTTTCTAATCATTGTCAAAATCATTTCAAAGTTTTTAGAACAGTTTTATGCATATTTATATCAGACGTGTTATCTAAGACCAATCTTGTAATCACAGGTAATTGTTGGTTGATTTGAACAGATTAGAAATCAATTCCTCTGGTAAAAATACTGCTCTTGTTAAGGATGATTTAAATAAACTTTACTAAGTGAGAATTTCAACTTTTGGGCTAATTCTCAGGTTTCTAATAACAGAGTATTTAAACCTTATAAATCTTGGAAATCTAATTAGACAATGTTAAGTTCTTTCTAGTTGAAGCCACAGATGTTTCACACTGGGAAAATCAGCATGCCCCAGGGTTTGTTTGGTCTAGAAGAGTGTCAAATTTTCATGGATAATTTAATAGCTAATAACTCTAATTCTTTCCCGTAAACCAAGAGATGATAAATAATGATTGCACTAAAACTGTAAAATTAACCCTCTAGGCTAATGAAATTTTTCAAGAACCATTGAGGAAATTAATTTCTGGTACTTAATGTTTCTTTACCGCCAGTCTTTCTAGAGTTGTATTATATCTTCTAATGTGACAGGAAAAGCACATAAACACATTAGAAAGATGCAATTCAAAAATAATTATATAGCAAGGAAAGCCTCAAATATCCTTCATTTCTTATTCTTACTGACTGGTCTGGCATCGGAAAGAAAAAGGATCCTTCGATTTGGAACTTGGAGTGGCACTTTTATTTTTCATAAGTTTTGATTGTGCAGCATCAAATAATGAGTTTCCATAAAGAAAATTATATGCCTTCATGAAAAATGGAAGACTTGCATCAAAATTCAATAGCATTGTGGGATACTTTGATGTGACATATTGTATTAAGAATATAACTGGTCAACTCAAATTATTACTACAAAATTAACTTCCAAAAATGTATATAGTGTATCGGGGTTTCTAGGAATTAATAGCCATCGTTTAAAAGAATATAAACGACTAAAATTTCCTTTATCCTCACCAATGATTCTATTTAAGTTGATATAGTTTAATCTTTTAGAAATACTGGGTCAACTAAAATTAAGCAACTTTCTGTTTTTATTCTCTAAAGGAACAGTTATCAAAGCCTACAAGTAGAAGTCAAGAGACCACAGGCCTGTTCGTGGAGCAGAACCCAACCACAGAAGTTTACATCATGTGGTTGCTTCTCAGTTCCACCTTCAAGTGACCTTGATGTTTGTAGCTTGGAGACAAAAGCTTTGCCACCCAAAAAGAACCAGGAAATGGCATACTTTTAAATCATGCATTAGCACTTAGCATCTGGAAATCCCAGTTGCAATGGCCAGTGTTAAATCAGTGCAGTTTTGATAGCTGAGTGCACCCAAACACAGGGAAGAAAGAAGGCCCTTGGGTTAGTACAGCATCATCACAGGCCCACCATCCCTCTCAATTAAAGGAACACCAAGAGTGTTCAACAATAGCATTTCCCACTAAGATTTATGACTCGAATTACCTCATTGAAAATTGGCCTATAAATGGTAGATACTCTCTGGAACCACAACTCTGGCCTCTTCAATAATGAGGGAGGAGGGTATTGAGGAATTTCTCTAGACACCAATTTAAATTCTGTCTATCTGAGTTCCTGTTATTGATTTTTCATAAATGTTGAAATGAAAAATTTGATAACTCCAATAGGGTAGGTTGTGGATTAGGAACAATAAAATAAATAAAACATAAAGATATGCAGATATTTTCTATATTAAGGTTTGCAAAATTTACCTTACCATGAGGGATTAGATTAGACCCATGGCTAAATCTGGAATGCATCTATTTACTAGAAAATTGATTTTCACTATATGTAAAACCCTATTTTCTATTGTTCTTTGCCATAAAGTTATGAGTATAACAAAGTAAATAAGCCTAAGAGGAATATTTTCTCAAATCACAAAAACTTTTACTAAATCTCACATACCTACACAAGATATCTAATAATTTACTATATACAGCTATTAATCAAGTTTCTAAAATGTCTTTTAATCATATATTTTAGCTTAACTTATTTCTCCATATTTGCATAAACATGTAATTGTATATTTTTTGATTATCCATATATATCAGAATATATCATTACTTTTAAAACCTCTAAACACACTGTCATTTTTCTCTTTATGTTGGGAAATCTCAAATCATAAACAAGTATAACATTTCCTTCTAGACCTAGTGGGCTCTTAAACACACACGTCACACTAATAAATAAGCAGACGTGCTCACTTATGCCTGAGTGAGGATGTTTTTTCAGATTTTCTTCTAGAATTTGAACACTGGGGTTTCTATAGCATGGGGAAGTGACGCATGTGTTTAGGTATATGTTTTTCAGAAAGGAGTTGCCTTTTTAAACGTCCTCTGAAGGTGATGGCATCGGACCTCTATGTGACTCAGAGGCAGCCACTGTGGGCTGATCTGTAATCTAAACAGGATCCCTGAATAGAACAATGAAGCTTTTCTACAGACCTGAAACAGGCCATATCTTTACAGGGACAGCCAGTGTGGAAGGCAGCAGAAGACATTACTCAGTATACTGGCATTTTGTAAACTTGCTCAAGAGATGTATTTATATCAATAATATTTCAACAAGGGGTTACGTCTACCCAGTCCTGATCTTGGTTCTCTCATCCTCCAGAAGCTACACCTATCCTCCTGTCAGCCCTGGAAAGGGGTACAGTCTTTATATTTTGTTGGCCATTTTTCCCATTTAGTTTCATGGTCCACTTCTGCCTAAAAGACTGTCAAATATGAAATTTAGATTTTAACTCTTTTTCTACCATTAGGACTCTAAACCTGTATGTATTACCATTGCTTTTTAGCTCAAATAAAATGTAGCTTACCATCTCCCTCTCCCCTCAAACCAGATCTCTCTCCATATCATTGACCATAAAATTGATTTTTAAGTTGTTTGGTGGCAGGAAATGATACACATACCTCTTTGATTCTCAAAATCTGGCAGAGTATACTATATATTGTAAAGTCAGTAAATAATCAGGATGAGTAAAATTATATTTTAGGGGAGGACATCTTCAATAGTAGACTTATGACTTTCCGAAATCAGTCTTTTCACAAAGTTCTTTCACTTTGTAGCCAGGAAGTTTCTATCAACCAGGTTCCACATACCTCATGGTTGGGGATTTGATAAGCTGTTAGGCTCAGACTCAATGACTTACCTAACCATGAAATGACTAGAATCTTGTCCCGCACATTTTGCGATCTCTGTATTTTTTTTTCTTTTCATAACAGCATGAAAATATCACATCATGTAGCAAAATATAGAAGGACCACTAGTTTTATGTAGAAACACCTCAGAAATATGAGCTACAAAACAACAACAAAAAAACATATGTAACAGATAAAACTATACTTTCAAATGTTCCTTAAGACATTTCTGACCCTATTAATTTTATTTTTCCTTCAAAACTTGTTAGAAACTCATGATACTACAAGCAAATTGGCCTAGGCTATATGTTCATAGGCAAAAGACATAAAGAATAAGGCAAATCAAGCTTAATTCTTGCTGGTGAGAAAAACCAAGTTTTAGCAGAGGTTGAGTAACTACATTACATGTGGCCATCTGCTACAAAATAGGTCCTTAAAAAGAAAAAAAAAAGTTATAACTTGAAATAATGATAATACTGGGCTTCCCAGGTGGCACAGTGGTAAAAAATCTGCTTGCCAATGAAAGAGTTGCAAGAGACGTGGCTTTGATCCCTGAGCGGGGAAGATCCCCTAGAGGAGGAAATGGTAACCTACTCCAGTATTCCTGCCTGGAGAATTCCATGAACAAAACAGTCTGGATGGCTACAGTCTACGGGTTCTCAGAGTCGATACGACTGAGCACACACATACACACAAAGATAATATTATAGACAACATGTATAATATTGAGAAAATTGTAAAAGATAATTTAGCAAACAAATATTTATATATGTTTCTATTGAATGAATTATTAAAACATAATCATATGTTCTAATACTCTATAAACAAATATATATATGATCAAATATTATTTTGTGTTGTACTATTAAAAGTATATTGTTTATATTTTGTTTAAAATGAATTTAAAATTTTATACATCGTGATCTCTTCTCAAATATTATTAGCTTTCTATGGAAAAATATCTTTGTTTTAACAGCTACTAAAGATAGAGAACTCACTATTTCCTGAGTATATGCATTACAGCTTTATAGATGCAAAATTATTTTTCAGTATACTCTCTCTAAATGTGCCTACTGTGAACTATACATATGCTGCTCACATATGTACTACACAAATGTGATTTAGTGAAAGAACATTTCTTTTAAGTGACAACCCCTTCAATATTTTAACATACTTAATCAAGTTGTCCCAAAGTGTTCTCTTCTTGCTAAACATGATCAGATCCTTGATACATTTAGATCTTTCTTTCTGTTTACCCTCCACTGCACATTTTGCAATTTATGAACAATTCCTTGAAAACATAGGTCCAGGAGAGTTACATAACCCAGGTGAATTCAGGACAACTAAGTACAGGGCGCCATTACTTCCTTAGTTTTATTTTAAGCCCCAATTGATGAAGCTAAATCATTCACCAAAAGTTTAAAATTACTATGTTATAATATAAATCTCAAGGAAAATGTCCACTACAAAACAAATTGAGGAAAAATTCTCTCCCAGAGAAAGGTTAGGTACTTTAGAATATTAGACTCGACCTATGGTTAATAATGGAAGGAATTTTGCTTTGTATTGGGATTCTCTTTCTGGAAAAAGAGAAAAAAATTTTTTTTTCTTATTTCTCTTAGTATTACCAGATAATACAGTTGCTGCCTCTGACTTTTGCTGGTTTGTTTACTTTTTGATTTTTAGATATGAAATGATACCACTATTCCCAAACAAAGATAACTGAAGGGCTATACAGGGTTATTAGAAATTGGAAAAGAAATGCCACCTTGCATATTGACCAGACATCTCTTACTGAAGATTCTCATTCTCACTCTTCTTAGCAAGAAAGACTGATCCTTAGGAAAAAAAAAATTGTAAGAGTCTCAATTTTCTATATAGGATGGATAATTTGCCAGAGTCTATGGCACTTTGGCATCATCACTTTTTCTGCCTAGGATGGAAAGAAAAAATAAAAAATGACAACATAAAAAAGGAATATTCCACTGAGACTTCATTGTTAAATACCAGTACTGAATTTGCCAATTCAAATAGGAAGAAATTCTGAATAAAGCATGAATGTCCTTAGGATAATAAAATCCAGTTCTGTAGAGAAAAGGGAAAGTACTTGTAAGAACAACAACAAATAGTGCAGATATCTGAAAGGAACCAATCCTTCTCTTCTCTTTAGTCAATCTCAAAATGATGATTAGATGAACAAAATTGCCTCATAAAATATTCACACAATACAATTTAGAGGCAGCTTAATGAGGTACCTACAATTCTTGCTGGGAAAAGTGACTGGAGAAACCCCCTTAAATTACAAAGAGAGAGTTGAGAGGGGGGTGAAGGTTATAGTTTTTCAAAGCAAACGTCTTCCTTCTTTTGGCCTTCTCCTGAGCATTCCATAGAAATTCTAACTTTATACTAATGCCACTCTTAGTTTTCTTTGCTTCTACACACACTCTGCGACACTGACACTCTTTTCATAGGAACACAAATAACCAAACTCTTCTAACCCACTGCATATTCCACTTGCCCTTGTTGGTTGGGAATCTCACCAAACCACCTTGGCTCCCCAGACCATCTTCCTGAGCAGCAATTCCCAAGAAATTCACAAGCTTTTTACACCATTACATCAACTGCACAGCTCAGTTTCACAACCTTTTATGAAGAACCATGGAGAAGGAATCAGCAATCCACTCCAGTATTCTTGCCTGGAGAATCCCATAGACAGAGGAGCTTGGAGGGCTGCAGTACGTGGGGATGCAAAAGAGTTGGACAGGACTCAAGCGACCAAGCAACAATGAAGAACCAACACTGGAGCAAGTGCTTGGCAAGTGCGAGGCAAAACAGGGCAAGCGCAAGGTGAAAAAACACAATTTTTGTATTTAAAGTGACTGAAGCTCATGTTGTAAGCAAATAAAATGCTTTTATGCGTCATAAGTACTCTCCTCTCCTTATTGCACTATTCTGTATTTCAACAACAGGATCTAATTTCTCACATGCCAGTTTTAGAGAAGGAGAAGAAGATGCTCATAAACATGTGAAAAGCTTTGTGAGGGACCCTAGGAATCAGGAAGGAAAACCTTAACTTTTTTAAGATTTTTTTTTTATGTAGACCATTTTTAAAGTTCTTATTGAATTTATTTTCTGTTTTATGCTTGGTTTTTTGGCTGGCTGCAAGGTATGTAGGATCTTAGCTCCCCAACTAGGGATTGGACCTGATGCCCCTGCACTGGAGGATCAAGTCCCAGCCATCAGACCACCAGGAAGTTTCAATGGAGGGAGACTTTAGAATGTGGATTTGTACAGTTGTCTCTCTAAATCCATGGGAGATTGGTTCCAGAATCCCATGAGTACCAAAATGCATGGATGCTCAAGTTCTTTAAAGAAAAGGGTATTTTAGTGCATTTGAAGCCACACCTGTACATAGGGAGGGGCCAACTGTGGTCACACTGATAAATTTGGTAATCTTGTTTTCATGAAATTTCTATACACATACCACAGAAAGACTTAGCACTTGACTCTCCTCTTCTACCATCTCCTAGATGGTGCTTTCTCTTTTCATCAAATCTAAATTCCATATTAAAAGATCCCCATTAATATCTCTCACCAAATTTCTCAACTGTTCCCGCACATAGTCGTTTTTATTAGGTCGGACCTATTTATTTATTTCCTTTGACTCTAACCTCCTGGTAGATATTACTGTTTTCATTCATGTTTGAAAATTGCAACCCTCCTTGTATAATCTCCCTCTCCCCACTCAAACAGCCAATAATTATGACCCACTTACAGCTCTGCTTTTTAACATCTTTCTGATGACTCCAATAACCATGTCTTTAAGGGGGCTTTTATCCACCAATTCAATTTATATCAATGATCATACAGACAAACATGAGCAACTGATTATATGACCAGTCATGCCATATATATATATAGAAGGGGGAAAGATAGAAATAGTGACAGATTTTATTTTCTTGGGCTCCAAAATCACTGCAGACTGTAACTGTAGCCATGAAATTAAAAGACATTTACTCCTTGGAAGGAAAGCTATGACAAACCTACACAGCATATTAAAAAGCAGAGAGCTTTGCTGAAAGAGGTCTGTATGGTCAAAGCTATGGTTTTTCCAGTCGTTACGTATGGACATGAGAGTTGGACCATAAAGAAAGCTGAGCACTGAAGAATTGATTGCTTTCAAATTGTGATGCTGCTGAAGCCTCTTGAAAGTTCTTTGACTGCAAGGAGATCAAACCAGTCAATCCTAAAGGAAATCAACCCTGAATATTCATTGGAAGGACTGATGCTGAGGTTGAAGCTCCAATATTTGCCCACCTGATGCAAAGAGCTGGTTCATTGGAAAAGACCCTGATGCTGGGAAAGATTGAAGGCAAAAAAAGGTGAGATGTTGGATGGCATCACCAATTCAATGAAAATAAATCTGAGCAAATTCTACGAGATAGTGAAGGACAGGGAAGCCTGGCGTGCTGCAATTCATGGGGTCACAAAGAGTTGGACATGACAGTGAATGAACAACAGTAATATGTGGAATTGATAATAGCAATAATATTTTATTGCATTTAAGAGAGTCAGACATAAATTAGTGATTGAACAACAACAAAGAGTCTCTGTCCCAAACACCTTCTGTATTTAAGTGTAAGGGCAAATGAAAATTTAAAATAAAAGGCTTAATTCTACCAGTGGAAAGTAAGAGCAAAAGCTCACTCCCTCCCTCTTCATTTTTGTAGAACATTTACCTTAGAAAATTTATAATTCTAAGGTTTTTTTACTCCTTGGTTGAGATGTATGTCACTTTTTAATTTTTTTAATCTAAATAAGCCTTATTCCAGCTTTGGGAGCCAGGGATATCTTTTTCAAGGACTCGGGAACCATCTCTTTGAAATGGATTCATCAAGAAAGATGATCACACTGTCTCCCCATCTTCCTGGGAGGGTAGGAGCCTAGCTTGGAAGGCACCCTCTTCCAAACTGTGAAGCTATCTCGTGTTGCAAAAATATGGAAAGTTTATTTTTCCTTCAGAGAAAACCAATGAACCAATACATACAGTTAATGCCATGACCAGATGAATTTGGGTTGAATGATGGCTGACCAACAGTGCCATCATCACAGCCTCCTATTTAGGGATTATGGTCAGGATTGAGGAAGTGTGTAATGAGTTGTATCTGCTTGGCTATATTGGAGGCAGGGGAGGGGGGTATTTCTGTCTTTGTAATCTCTTTAGTGGATTGCCTGAGGTATGTGCTCTGGTGTAATGCTTGTCTGATAACGAAAAATTTTCTTTCTCTTCTACCTTTGTGGAGAGGTTTTTTCTTATTTTTTCACGAATTGAAATTTTTTTAAATTGCATTTCCTAACAGGAGATTGTATTATGATTATGCCCATTTGACAGATGAGAAAATTGATCATAGAGATAGATGTACTGCTGGTAAGTGATAGAGCAGGAAATGAATCAGATGGTCTGGAGGCCACTGTCTTACCCCTCTGCTCTCTCATGCCCTATCCTGTGTGTCTCTCTCTCTTGTTTCATGGGGGCAGTAATTATAGTTTATCCTCACTCTTTTAACTCCAAAATGATGGTGCACTGTTGCACAGAATGAATAATTGATGAGTAATACTTTATTTCACATAATCAATCTAGTGGGATTTACAGTAAGAAGGCGCTTCTTTTCTTTAAAATATTTGTATGAGGTTGGTGGAAGAGTGATTGTGGTTTTGGACTGTGAATTTTAAATCATAATAACTGTGCTCAAACACATCTTTATTAATCAGAATAGGAACAATTATACTCAACACATTTTTGCCAAAGAGAAATAAGTTTGTTTATTCCTGTAGCATAAAAAATTCATGCTTCAGGATTAGATGAACTCTTGGAAAGCATTTTCTGCCTCCTGCTGGGTGTGGAAGTGTTTTCCCTGCAAAAAGTTTCTGAGACACTTGAAGAAGTAGTCGTCAGTTAGCAAGGGGTCAGGTGAACATGGTAAATGAGGCAAAACTTTGTGGCACAATTGATTCATCTTTTGAAGCATAGGTTGTACAACATGCGGTTGGGTGTTGTCACGGAGAATTGGGCTCATTCTGTCGACCGATGCCTGCTGCAGTGCTTCCAGATTTCGGTGCATCTCATCAATTTGTGGAGTATACTTCTCAGATGTAATTGTTCCACTCGAATTCAGAAAATTTTAGTGACCATGACCTTTTGTTGGTGTAAGTATGGCTTTGGGGCGTGCGTTGGAGCTTCTTATCACTTCATCCACTGAGCTGGTCATCACTGGTTGTGGCATAAAATCCACTTTTCATCACATGTCACAGTCCAATTGCGAAATGGTTCATTGTTGCACAGAATAAGAGAAGACAACATTTCCAAATGATGACTTTTTTTTTTTTTTTTGATTTGTGG
Source organism: Ovis canadensis (assembly GCF_042477335.2). Classification (NCBI taxonomy): domain Eukaryota; kingdom Metazoa; phylum Chordata; class Mammalia; order Artiodactyla; family Bovidae; genus Ovis; species Ovis canadensis. The sequence goes on along the minus strand of NC_091270.1, from coordinate 27,144,642 downwards.
TTAGCTCCTGAGATACCCACTTACCGGACTTTTTCACCTTTACCATTTTCTTCAAATGCTGAACAACTGTAGAATGGTGAGTGTTGAGTTCTTCGGCAACTTCTCACGTAGTTGGAAGAGGATCAGCTTTGATGCTGGCTTTCAATTGGTTGTTGTAAACTTTCAATGACCAGCCACTATGTTCCTCCCCTTCAAGACTTTCATCCACTTTGCAAAACTTCTTGAACCCCTACTACACTGTACCTTCATTAGCAGTTCCTGGGCCAAATGCATTGTGAATGTTGTGAGTTATCACTGTTGCTTTATGACCCATTTTCAACTTGAATAAGAAAATCACTCAAATTTACTTTTTGTATAATATTATTTCCATAATCGAAATACATATAAAACAAACAAGTAATAAGTCACTAGCAAAAAAACCATAAGCTGAGAATTGTGCTTTAAAGTGATGAATAATATAAGCATATTTAAGAATGTATTCTAGTATTAAATGAGAAATGGCATCAATGAAAAAACTGCAATTACTTTCACACCAACCTGATAGAAGTCTACTTTTGTTTCTCCATTTCTCTGAAAAGAGTTTCTGCTCATTCTCTTTAGAAACTTTACATACATTGCTGTTTGTGCCAAAGTTAAACAGCTGTGTTTATTCAGTGCCTATTCAAATCAAATTGAAGAGAAACTTCTCCTATAAAGACAATAAATATGTCAAATATAAATTCAAAGAAAAGTGAAAGACATTTTTCTTCATTCTCACAGTATCTGAGAATTCTTGTCAATGAGATAAATTCCACCCATTGTTTGTGTCATCAAGTCTTTCTGCTTATTCAACTTGTGGGTTGTTTCATTAGCACATGCTAAATTATAGCCCAGAAGTTAAAATATAGGCTCTGAAGCAAAAAAGAGCTTGGTTCCAGGTCCAGCTTATTTCTTAACAACTCTGATTTAGGGAGAGTTCTTTAACTTCAATTTTCTTATTTTTCATATGAGTGGGATTGCCAGACTCAGCAAAAATGAAAAAAGTATAACCTTAAATTTAGGCTATGCCCAGTTGAAAGCTACATGTGAAGCATCAGCAGAAGCCCAGGAGCCTAGTAACTACAAATAAATACAGCTATTCACATCATTACCAAACTATCTGAACATCCTCTCACTGTCTAAGCCAAGTTCCCTCCAAACTTTCCTCCATTTGTAACTTGATCAACTTGAGGTCCATTTTTAAAAGAGAAGTTTATGGAATTACCTTTGCAATCATAAGAAAGTCCTTAAATTTTGATAGTTACAAAATTCATTGTTTTAATCTTCAAATAAATTCATGTTTATGAATCTAAGTAATAGTTTTCTAATGTCTGTGCTAACCTTAGACAAATATGAAAAAATTTAAAAGATAAAGAAATGTGATGAACCATTCCTATCTTCCTGTTGATGTTTTCAGCTGTGTTTGAAAGGTACATTTTGCTTAACAAACGCTTCACATTTGCTACTTGAACTAGACCCACATGGTGCTTTCTGTGGCATTTTCCATCGGAGCAGCGTTACTTGAAATTTTCAGGCTCAATTATGGTGAATAAAGAATACCCCCTTATTTTCCAGGGGATATTTTGTTTCCCGGTCTCCAATAGCAAAATAAAAGCAAATGTGGAACAGGAACATTTCAGTGATGATAGACCTACTTGCCTGCCCCACTGAAAGGAACTATTTCACAAAACCTGAAGCTTTCTTTTTTTCACCTTATTCACCTTAAATTATTTTCACCTCAGTTTGCATCCTTAATTATTTGCCTATATGAATGGACTTTTCTGCCCGTAAAAGATACAGACCTCCTCTTGTGTTGTATTTAAGCAGAAATACCTAGAAGTTCCAACCACAAGGCTGCAAAGAAGGGGAAGGGAGTCACATTTCTGGGCATACACACAGCTTTTCCCCAGGCTGAAGCTGTTCATCCATGAGGAGCAAAGAGACAGGTAATTAACATACCCTTGGCCCCCAAGAGAAGTTCATTAGCCTGACTACCCAGGCTGTCACCCAAAACACCAATTTCTCTAGCAGCATCTTTATCAAAGAGCCGTGTTATTTAAGACAATTATGATGTGGACGCTGCCAGGATAAGGTGGATTTCTCTAAAAAACCACTGTCCATGAGTTTTTGCTTTCCTCCTAAGTCAGTTGTAGCATACTAATTTTAAGTTCAAAATCTTATAGTCTGGACTTTCTTTTGGTTTGACAGGTAGTCATGAAGTGGCTCAGATGGTAAATAATCCATCTGGAATGCAGGAGACCCAGGTTGAATCCCTGGGTCAAGAAGATCTCCTGGAGAAGGGAATGGCTACCCACTCTGGTATTCTTGTCTGGAGAATTCCATGGATGGAGGAGTCTGGCGAGCTACAGTCCACGGGGTCACAAACAGTTGGACATGACTGAGTGACTAATACTTCATGATTGTTAACTATTTTATTCCCTCTACTTACAACAAATTTTCATTTTTTAGTGAATGAAAAAGAAAGTAATAAGATATCTAAGAATAAACGATCTACCTATATTTCTATTTCCCCATTTCTGTCTGATCATTTATCTCTTTTGAGGCATATATTATTTTTCTCAAGACCATAACATTTGTGAAAGAATACAGAAGTACATAAATGTGGGGAGGTTTTCTCCAAGTCTGAGGAAATTAAGATTCTCTGGTGGACTGTTTCCTTGATTCTTCAGACATAGAAACTATCTTCCATAATACACAAAAAATGCACCCCCCAAATACTCAGTGTCTCCTTAGTAATCCATTATACATCGATCTTCATGGATACATTTAATTGTTTTTTGAACTGATTGACACAATCTGACTCAAGGGTTCAATCCTTCCTATACCCAACATTTGAGGGATCTTACTTGAAGGCTTGTCTCAACCCACCTCATGCACAATCCTTCACAGGTTTCTACTGCTGCTAAGATAAAATACTTCTTTGTTATGCCTTTCAAATTAGTTCACCATACAAAAATATCAGCGGACAATGAAGTCAGCACATTGGCATTAAGCTCTGGGCTTATTCTAACTGTGTATGTTTCAGCCACCCATAACTCTGGGGTCACTGGAGTTTTCCTCTGAAAAGAAGGTGATCAGAAGCAAAGATCACAAAAGCCTTTCTTCTGTAACATTCAACACTCCAAGCCACTGATTTCTAGGGCAAACTGAGCCTCCTTACTATTTACTGTGTAGTCACTTCGGACTTCCCTGGTGGCTTAGTGGGTCAAAAATCCATCTGCAATACAGGAGACACAGGAGACTCGGGTTTGATCCCTGGGTTGGAAAGATACCCTTTGGAAGAGGGCATGGCAAACCACTCCACCTAAAGTTATCCAGTCATGCGGCCCTAGTTACCTCTCCTCTACTTATTCATGGCCCATCCACACCTGAATCGCTACTCAAACTCCCTCCAGAAGACCACGCCTCACATCTCCGAAACAAATAGTTCCCTCCTTTGAATCCCCATCTGTTTCTTAAGGCAGTTGACCTATTTCCTTGTTAAATCACAACCCCCTTTGAATTGTCTTATCTGTCTCCCTAAATTTTGAGCTTTTTGAGAAAAGAAGTATTCTTTACTTCTAGCTGTGTAAATTTCATATGTTGCAGATAAGATATACTTTGAATTCAAAAACCTAAGATTTTAACTATGAAAATATTTTAAGGGCTTTATTATAAACATTGTTAAAATAGTCTAGAAAATTCAATATACTGAAATACAACTTCCAGTCACAGTGGGATCTTTTCCTGTTTTTCTCTTTCTCTTTTTAGGAGGGATGCCCCAAATTCAACAAGTTCTACCTCAAGCTTTAACTCTTTTAATTTTCTCAGACCAAGTCATGTCAGAGTTATTATTCATCCAATTTCAATGGGTATTGGCATTTTAATTACTGTACATGGTTACAAATAGTGTCTCATTTAATGTTGGTTATTCCCAATTAAACACTAATATGTCATTAAAAAATAGCTACCCAGTCTAGATCTAATTTTATTACAAAGAGTATATACTCTGTTCTATGTGACTTCATTCGTGGTTGGAGCTTGTGTATTAGACACATCTGGTCCGCAAGAGGAATAGGGTTGCCTTATGTCTTCAGGGCGTTCCTTAGCTTCTCATCTCAAAAAGTCTTCCCTCTTCTTTTCAAAGCCTCACTTCTCACAGTGCATTTTTAAAGATGGTTGAAAGACAAATGATTTGCCTAAGACCCTTTCCAACTCTTAAAAGCAACACCACATTGTTAATTAGAGTAAAAGGCGACATACATTTTGTCAGTTTCTCAAAATACAATCCTAAATGTAACCAGAACTTGGTGAATTTGAAATTTTCTCTGTTCTGTTACTTTAAAAAAAAAAAAAAGTTTTTTTGTTTTTTAAAGCTCAAAGGATCCTTGGAATAAGATTTATGCTTCTCTCATTTAAGAACTTCAGAGGGTCAAACCTATTTCCTGAAATTGGAAAGGCAAAACAAATGACTTCAGTTTTCAACGGCATGCGAGTGCTCAAGATTTAGCTCTTAGCACTTCCCTTAGCACCTTCCCCAAAGGTGGTTTAGACCACCTTTGTCTCTCCTGTTGTCTACTTTGCCAACTAGTACGAAAGCCATATTCCCAACTGAAGCAAACCCAAAACACATAGGAAATGCTGTCAAGCAAACCCTTTCCACATCAAGGAAAAGAAGAGGTCTCATTATGGGATTTGCATTTTTCTGGTTTTCGCCCAAAGTATAATGATTGAAAATGTTCTTATAGGATAAAGTAACATGATTCATAATAAGAGCATGTTCACACAGCAAAAGCATGCTGAAAGGCATATGCTCGTATGTTGGGCTGGATGACAGCCACCACTGTGGTGGCTGTGGGCGTCTCTCTTTTTGGTCACATACTTTACACACCCAGTACATGGACCGTTCCCAGCACAACACATACACCCTGTTGTGTCTTACTGCTTAATTATGGCTCATATTCCTAGCATATGCTTCATACTGTCAACAAAAGAAAAAAGCCTACTTCAATTTGGACCAAATTTAGTGTCTTTAAAATATTCAAATATGCTGTTTTACAATAACATATGGCCATGAACAATGTTTTTCTTTTTTTTTCCCCTAACAGTATCTCTCTTTAAAGATAAATCATGTATTCTAAGATTAAATTAAATAGGTCCTGCTGTTAGAGAAAAATGTTTTTGTGCTTCTGCTTGGCTTTCTATATCTGTGTTTATTAAATCTTTAAAAACTTTAAATAACTCTATGATAAAATCCAGGAATATAAAAATTTTATGTTTATACTATAATAGATTTTAGTATATTAAGAAGCAACATTCAACCAAATGACTCTATCAGCTAGAATAATAGAACTGGGCTTCAAGGTGGTATTGTATCATGCCAGGTTGATTTATTAGACAAAATTCTTAGATTTGCAGTCACTTCTTAAATTCTGTCTAATTTCCTTTCTTATCCTAGCAGTGGACTAAGGTTTATTGTTGTTATTTAGTCGATAAGTCATGTTCAACTCTTTTGTGACTCCATGGACTGAGGCCCACTAGGCTCCTCTGTCCATGGGATTTTCCAGGCGAGAATATTGGAGTGAGTTGCCATTTCCTTCTCCAGAGAAATAAGGTTGGTCATAGACAAATGGCCCTCTGAATATCAGGGAAGGAAAGGCATCTTTCTAACACTTTATAAAATTTACAAAATTGTAGATTTATATTTCATTTCCAATTTTTTTAATGTTCTTCCACAATAATGACCTCCCACCAATTTTACAACAAACTCGAGAGATAAGCTGATCCAGAATTATCACATGTAACAGTTTTGTTCTCACCATCCCTACGCCTACATGTTTCTGGTTGACACTTTCCTTAAACATACCATCTAAATTAGATCTATCTTCTTTTTTTTTCCCTCTCTCAGAGCAGTGAGTTTATTTCCTTCAGGGCAGCAGCGGCAACTTGTAATGATCTTATTTAAATATTCATAAGCTTATTTATTTGACAGTTCCTCACCAGAATATAAGATCTGTGAGGCCACTATGTCCTCAGAGCAGTCGCTGGCTGTGATAAATGAATGAATGCAACTAGGGAAGTTTCCTGTTATGGCTAAGGTCATACAATGGACTCATCTCAAAATAATAATTGGAAGAAACACCAGTGGGGACCCGGGCTGGTCCACTCTTTTGCCGTGACTTTCACGCACAATTACCTTGAGGACCACTAAGAATTCTCCCGTGGCCCTTCATAGTCTGTGATCATACTGAAGACCTACTGCAGGAAAATTAGCCCAAGTGTAGTAAACGTTTGCCAAAAGAAAGAATAGTTCATAAAAGTCTCCAATTTCAAACATGTAAGTGTTTGGAACAGACACATCATTTTTGTTTCAGAATTATTCCTTTGTATTTGAATTGTGCTGCCACCTCGGATTATAGTAAGTAGAAAACAAGAGTTGGAAACTACCGTGAGAAGTCACTGTAGCTTTTTCCTGCCCTATTATTAGTGCCCTGCTGTGCTGGAAAAGAGAAGAAGGCAATGGCACCCCACTCCAGTACTCTTGCCTGGCAAATCCCATGGACGGAAGAGCCTGGTAGGCTGCAGTCCACAGGGTCGCTAGGAGTCGGACATGACTAAGCGACTTCTCTTTCACTTTTCACTTCCATGCATTGGAGAAGGAAATGGCAACCCACTCCAGTGTTCTTGCCTGGAGAATCCCAGGGTCGGCGGAGCCTGGTGGGCTGCCGTCTATGAGGTCGCACAGAGTTGGACATGACTGAAGCGACTTAGCAGCAGCAGCAGTGCTGGAAAAGAACAAATTGGAAAGCAACACACATAATAGTCTATCTTTCTGCATGTTTAAATACGAATTCCATCTCTATGCTTTAGAATACATCATATACTATTAATGAAAAAATACCCATTGCACCAATTATGCCCTAAAGAATATCCTAGGGACTGAAGGAACAAAGACAGCATTCTGAGCAAACATCTTACTTTTATAGATTATCTTGCTTAGATAGGGGAACACTCTTGGAAGGCTTAATACAATTTGTTTTAAAAATGCTAAAATAATAGCTTGCTAAGATATGAAATGTTATGTACTTGTTTCTTTTTAATGTTCTATTTTATTTCAAATAAGATCATTTGCAATATTAATTATATAGATGGTAATTATTATTCTGCATAAATATTAAAAGATTATATAAATTGACATTTTAATAGGATTATCTTATAAATAAAAGACATCTAATCAAGTGGCTCTTTTTGATATATACTGACCTTTATTATTAAAAACTAAGTTATATAATTAGTCTAGCTTCATCAAGAAAACAAGTATTATAAATAAAAATACAACAAAACTTTTCTTTAATAATAAACAAAATGCATCTCCTCTTTAAATAATTTCTTCTCAGTTTTCACAGTCTATAGTTAGAGTATACATATGCCTCCCATCTCTAAAAATACTACTTTCCCACTGAACCCAAATCACTTTCTATCCAGTCTTCCCCCCTTCACCTTTTACCCCCAAATACCACAATCTGATGTCACGTGGGTGACCCTGTGAGAGGCAAGTGGAGAATAGACTCAAAGACAAAGTGGGCATAATGGGAACCATTGAAAGTCTCATGTTCATTTGTCATGAAAAGTCAAGTGTAAATACCGAATCCAAGCAGTGGTAAACTTAGGGTACTGTTGTTCAGTTGCTCAGTCGTGTCTGACTCTGTGACCCCATGGACTGCAACACTCCAGGCTTCCCTGTTCCTCACCATCTCCCAGAGTTTGCTCAAACTCATGTCCACTGAGTCGATGATTCCATCTAACCATCTAATTCTCTGTCGCCCCCTTCTCCTGAGGACAATACAATATGGGCTTGAATGGCTGGAAAATCACAGTCCCTGTGCATTCAGAGTCCTGGAACTCGGTCTGCTCGGCTAATAATTGCCCATTTCTCAAATACTGAAGCACAGGGTGAGCAATAGGTGGCATCATGAAGATGTTTATAAAAAATCTATTACCAGTGGGCACTGGTTGAGCCTGCTGCTGGAACTAGCAGAGCTCTTTTTCTCACTGTCCCATTCCTTTCTACTTGGTAGCAAAGGGAAAGATTTGTAAGGACATTTCTCAGAGTTTAAGGAAAAAGGGCAATTGAGCTAACTGCTTCCTGTAAATCCGCCACTGTCACTTAGACACAAGATGGTGGTGAAGGAAATAAACCTCAAACATGCAAATGTCACTGTGGAGAATGTATTCAGGATATGTCTCTGCCTTGAATGGTACTGGAAGTAGGGAACATCGGTTAACTGTTCTTTAAAACAGAAGTTCCTCTATTTTACTATATATTCACGTGAAAAGAAACCGCTGTGAAAAGAAACCGCTACACTCTCTTGATGAAATGCATACATTTCCATCTTACAGGTTAACTGGCACTCTTGCTGGGGTAAGCTGACCTGCCATCCAAACTGACTTCTTACCTCCATCGCCTACTTTCGCGATTACTGAGTACAATATGCCTACAGTGAGATGCTACCTTTCATCTGAGAACAACAGAAAACACTTCTGAAGAAATGCATTAATGGCTTTTCCACACAGGGATTAGAAGAGCAAAGGCCTGAGATACTGCATAACTCTTCTAGGCATGCCACCTCTTGTGACCCTTATTTGACTGGGGAAAGGCAGCTGTTAGTTACACAAGTGCTTTTGTGTGATGTTTAAAGCACAGATAATACAACCTGAATATGTGTGGTGAACAATGCAAGACTTCAGCTTCCCTCTTAATAGCCTGGATATAAAATGCTAAAAATAAGGATGCATAGACCTCCCACAAACCACTCATTTGGTCTTTTCTATGTGCGTAAAGGAAAACAGAGCTGGACTCGAGCAGTATTGGCAGAGCTTTGCACAGCAGGTTGCAGGGCCTGCCTTTCTGCCCCTTTCTGTTCACACAGCCCCTCCCTTGGTAAAGACCTTTACTCCTGCCCTCTCCTTTGTAAGTTCCCCTTCCAAAAGCAAGTTACACTCTGCCCCCCTTTACCCCGAGAAAAGGCCAACTTATGACCTTCATCATGTCCTTCTTTGGATTGTGATGCTGATTAGAATTTCATACTAAGTATTTCCCCCTTTTTTCCCCATTGAAAAGCAGACACAGAAGTGAGAGGTCCAGTGTGAAGATGATAAAGAGCTTGAGTTACAGGGTTAGGCTGGGTTTAATATATACTTTAGCAGATACATGATTTTGGACAAGTTACCTGTTCAGGAAGTTTTAGCAACTATTACTATTGTTTTTGAATATAATTTTCCAGGCAAAGTGCACAGCTTCTGCTTGACACATTTCAAGTGGCAAGTGTCAGCTTTTTATTGATAAGAATAGTTCATTAAAGTGTTTCCAATGGGGAGCTAACCCTGTCCCTTATTCATTCTATATATTTGATACATTTTTCCCCCTCAGAATCTTGATTTCCTTTTGAATGTAACTAGATAGAACACAGAATGGAGAAAGACTGAATTAACTATAAGGTATTCCCAACCTTAATTATTTTAGAAAGTCTCAAAATCTAAGTCAGGAGGAAGAATACCTTCACCCCCCACAGAGGACATAGAGCCTTTTCTTTTTTCAAGGCTAATTATTTTTTTCATCAATATGACACTTTCAGAAACAAAGGCTCTTTAGGCAACACAGTACACTTGTTATAATCAAGTGTTCAAGAACATGCAAGAGAAACATGGGAAAAAAGTTACCCAAATAGGGGATTCCTTCCCAGAGAAGGTGAAGTTTGAGCTCAGTTTTGGGTAAAGCATGTGAGCATGCAGATGGGGCAGAGATGGAAGAAGAAGATTAATAATAGAAGACACTGCCAGCTCTGAATAAATCACTGCGTTTATGGAGGAGGTTACATGACAGGAGTGCAAGAGCAGACAGGGGCTAGATTATAGCACACTTATTTTGTGCCCAGAGTTCACTCACTACAAGAAGTCCCCAATTCTTGGTTTCTCTCAGCTGCACCATCTCCCTGCCTCCTTTGACAATGGCTTTAGAAATTATTATTTTCATTCCTCACTCTACTTTTCCTCTCCCTCACATGTCCACCATATAAAATGATCCACTAAGTAGACAGGCAGTGTGTGGTCTCAGAAGGATGTTGCAATAACGGAGAGCTTGACCGCCATGGCCAACCAAATGTATGAATGAGGTCAAGGTGCTTACGCTTTCTATGCATGTATTTCTACTGGTTTACAGTGGGGATACTTACAGTAACTCCCTCATGGGGTTACTGTGAGGAATAGATGACCTAACCATGGCTCATAGCAAATACAGAGCTATTTTGTGAATTAAACAAATAATAATAAAAGTATCCTTCTTTCTAGGACCTGATTAAGAAAACTGCAATGAATTATACCAAGATGAACCTGAACCTGCTATCTCTAATTTCTTCTGAATTGATGACAAAATCATTTAACATCTGCCCTGTATACATTGTGCATACAGGACAGAATATTATAAATGAGAGCTCCTAGTTAAACTTATCCTACCTATTATGCTTAAAAATTTCTGGCTCTTTCATCTCACCATTCAATGACTATGTTGAAAGCCTGCTAGATGCACCGGCCTTCCTGGGTATGGCTAACAAGCTGCAAAGACAACAGTCCTTGCCATCAAGGGGTTGATTCTAATCAAACTGCCCCTTCATCTCTTCTTATACTCACACTATATTGAGAGTGCAATGCTAAGTCAAAGGGCTTTTGTGATAATTATTATAATCATATTACACAGAGGAGGAAACTAAATGGTATAAAAAAAGGACTCTCAACCAATCTACCTAGATGTTGTGGGTGAAGTGCGGAGGCGGTGGCAGCAGGGCAGTGGTGTGGCTCTGCAGAAGGGCTCCCCCTGACAGTGAACTCTTCCCAGGAACAGTGCTGCTGGTGGTGAGAGCACTGGGCACGGAAGGCACTGGAGATGACTGGTCAACCAAGAAAGTGCAACAACATGTAATTCATCCTCAGTCAATGCGTGTTTACTGAAGAACCCAAACAGGCACTTCACTGCATAGATTACTGCTTCACTAAAACAGTGGGACACCAGCATTTATGAACACAGGCTATATTCAGTATTAATTGATAGATAATTACACGGTACCTCATGCATTACTCACCGCAGCATTATGAGGCTGAAATTATTACCCCTGCGTTCCCTGGGAGGTCAAGTCACTTGCCGAAGACCTTATAGCTGGGTGGCCCACTTGCACAACATAACATCTCATCAAAATAATTACTTCCTACCTGTACCCACAGCAGCATCAAGTAAGTAAAAATAAGCAGTCTCCGTGTTGCAAAAAAAACTCAGGCTACAGAAATAGTGAAACATGACTGCTTTACAAGTTATCCAGTGTAAATTATATTAATCGAATCTAGTTTGCAGACCCACATACTTAGTACGGCAGCCACCCGTCGCTGGCGGCAGGGGGCAGGGTTCCGTCGTTAGCGCTATTATGTCACGCGTGGGAATTCACAACCTGTTCAAAGATCTGGCCTCTTTAAAGATGACATCAGGTAGTAACAAACAGCTGTCACAGTAGCCTAACAGACTGGCTCATCTGGACTCTGAGATCTCAACATGCTTCTTTTTTTTCCCTCTCCTAATCATGTTGACATTTGTTTCAGAGATTACAGAAAGAGAAATGGAAAACAGCATCTGAACCAGGAAAGGAACCTCGAAACAGCTGCTAGCCGCCCAGCAGCTGTCGCGTAAGGATCCGAGAGTATGGTTCGCCTCTCCCCCACCACCAGATGCCATTCCTTTAAATAGCAAGTGATACGGGAGATGCTGAGGCAATAACGAGTATCTTAGTGGTTGGACAAACGTCATCACTGCTCACAGGGCTCGCATCCCAGAGAAACGGGGTGAAATTATACTAAGCATCCGGACATACGCTTCACTGTGGATCTCTCCCCATTTTTGTGCAAAGGCTGACAGCTATCTCTGTAAAACAGAGGGCAAGGAGGTAGATGCTAATCTGATTTATATCCTAAAAGGAGGGGCATCTGTTACTCTTTCATTCAACCTGCACTAAAGCAGCTAGTGGTGTAAGGAAGCCAATCACTGGAAACTAGTTTGGCTTTGTGTGCGGTTACTAATTCCGTAGACTGCAAATTTTCCATAAAGAGTTATTTACATCTCACTAACCACTAGGTTCACACCTGGGGTGGGCAACACCTGGCAGTGTGCTTAATGAGTTCACCACTGTTTCCAAAGAAAATGCTGACATTAATAATTGTAATGTTACATTTATTGCGAGAAAAGTACAAACATAAATGCGGTGGATTAGTAAAGGTCACTGCAATCTAACTCCTTTCGGTGCTAATGTAGCTTGACAGTATTTGCACGCCAGGAAGGAGAGGGGGAGAAAAGGCTCCTGTGATAACGAGATCTTTTATGGCACTGCCTGATTGCATAAAGGAACCTGCTCAGGTGATTTTGCCCTCAACGATGCTGTTGGCATTTTCCAAAATGGCACCTGAGTTTCTGTCATACTCTATCCGGTGTGTCACTAAATTCTACTGATGATTTTCTCCATATTTCTCAAGTCGGTCCCTTAATTTCCATTTTATGGTCTGCCACAATCCTAGACTGACCTGACTGAGTGAATTACTGCAACTGGATCCAGCAGAGTGAACTAAAGCAGAAAAAAGTGACCAACTGTGCGTGACCCTGTGACTAACCCTGAAACCCATGAATGATTTTTGGATGCCAGTTAGGTACCCAGCTCAGGGCTTGTTGATGAGATAGCAGGTATTTTTTACTCCCCAAAAGCTGATGATTTAATTAAGGAGACAAAAAAGCCCTATAGGAATAATGAGGACTGATGCTGAAGCTGAAACTCCAATACTTTGGCCACCTGATGCGAAGAACTGACTCCTTTGAAAAGACCCTGATGCTGGGAAAGATTGAGGGCAGGAGGAGAAGGGGACGCCAGAGGATGAGATGGTAGGATGGCATCACCAACTCAATGGACATGGGTTTGGGTGGGCTCTGGGAGTTGGTGATGGACAGGGAAGCCTGGCGTGCTGCAGTCCATGGGGTCGCAAAGAGTCAGACATGACTGAGAGACTGAACTGAACTGAACGGAACTGAATAATAAGGAAGGGCAGTGCTTGCTAGCTATGAAATAAATCACTTGGATGATTCGTAACAGGTAAATTCAGAGCAGAGTGAGGTCATCCCTGAGTTTTTACTCAAGTTTTGAATTTCTTAAATCCCTTAATCCTCAATCTCAGTTTTTGTTCCAATAAAACAAACATACTTTCATTCTCACAAACGATTCACTCTCTCGCACATCCTGGGATAATACACACTGCAAGTGATACACCCCTTCCTGAACACTGTGCTTACTTTACCAAGCCACGCCTTGACTTTCATCATAAGTATCTTAAAGCTGCCTCTCATCCTCAGAGATGCCTATTCCTCCTTACCTGGCTGCAGTCCTTTAAATTCACTCCAGGAACACCGTGTATTTTATATTGTTGCCATCTTCTGCAGAATGAGTTCTGTAGAACTCTTAAACTTTGGAACTGTTTTTATTAATGTAATAAAGATAAGTGTGCTAGGGCCAAGTCTGAGTGTGTCTGTCCTCGTGTATGAAGTCGTGGACAGGAAAACCTTACTGAACTGTTTTCCCTCAGCACCTAATGCAGCTGTGTCCCCATGGGTGCGGTGTGCACTCAGCATCAGCGGTGGCCCCCCTGTCCCGACGCAGCAGGGTGACAGGCGCATGCGTGCCTGTGGAGATGCGATGCTGGCTTTGGCAGGAAAACTCCCCACTCTGCGCCCATGGGGCTAATCCTGCTCCACCCACGGTTTCATGTTAAAGTCCTTTGGCAAAATATGTCTAGAGAAAAGCTTCTTTCAGAATAACCAAAAATAACCCCACAACATTCCGTTTGAGAGTTTCACACTTTGTCCCCGTGAATTCCTGTACTGTTGGTCAGATGGTGGAGGCAACTGCTTTTCCTCATTACACCCCCTGTGTTAGGCCAGCAGCCCCAGCCTCTCACATTTCATGAGATCAGTGGACTAGTAGGCATATGCGGAATTCACAGAGGTGTTTTCCTGGAAGCTCCTCACAGCACCCTTCTTCTCTGGGGAGCAGGCTATTGGGTGGTTTCACAAATACGAAATAAGTTTCAAAAAATGTTATATACAAGTGAAGTGAAGTGAAGTCACTCAGTTGTGTCCGACTCTTTGCGACCCCATGGACTGTAGCCTATCAGGCTCCTCCATCCATGGGATTCTCCAGGCAAGAGTGCTGGAGTGGGTTGCCATTTCCTTCTCCAGGGGATCTTGCTGATCCAGGGATCAAACCCAGGTCTCTCGCATTGCAGGCAGACGCTTTACTGTGGGAGCCATCAGGGAAGCCCATTATATACAAACATATGTATAAATGATATGGGTGACGTACGGGGTGGGTACATACTTTTTGTAGAGTATAGGAGAAACTCAGCCCCTCCTTTTTCTGGGATGTGCGAGAAATGGATTATTCCATACCTGAAATCCCAGTGGTTACCCAGAGTTAATGCTTCTAACCTTTAAGAGCCCTCGTCACTTACTCATCACTCCATGCTTTTCTTTGTGAGAGTCCAGCAGACTGGGTGACAATTCCAAATTAAAAACCTTAGGGCTTTTCCGGTAAGCAGCCTGATGTGACCCCTAAAAATGGTGCACCAGTCACTCAACTTGAAAACCCCACAAAATCATGCAAATCAAGAGGTTCAAATCTTCGTGTTCACTTTAAGAATACTCGTGAAACTGCCCAGGCCATAAAGGGTATGCATATTCAGAAAGCCACCAAGTATCTGAAGGATGGCACTTTAAAGAAGCAACGTGTGCCATTTGGTCATTACAAGGGTGGAGTTGGTAGGTGTACACAGGCCAAACACAGGACCCAGGGTCGGTGGCCCAAGAAGAGTGCCGAATTTATACTACGCATGCTCAAAAATGCAGAGAGTAATGCTGGACTCAAGGGCTTAGACGTAGATTCTCTGGTCATTGAGCACATCCAGGTGAACAAAGCCCCCAAGAGGTGGTGCAGCACTTAACAGAGCTCACGGTCGGGTCAACCCCTCCATGAGCTCTCCCTGCCACATTGAGATGATCCTTATGGAAAAAGAACAGATTGTTCCTAAACCAGAAAAGGAGGTGGCCCAGAAGAAAAAGATATCCCAGAAGAAACAAAAACTTATGGCCCGGGAATAAATGCCGCAAAAAATAAATGCAAATAAAAGTAAAAATAAATAAATAAAAACCTCCTTAGGAAACTGCAGTCCTATGCTACAACCTTAAATTTCTTCTCACACAAAGTGCAATTGATTTGTTTTTTAAATATTTCTTTCATTCTATGCCATTACAGAGGCTCTTTCTTGTCCTTTTACTTGTCCAAGGTCCTCTGCTACTGTTCATACTATGCTGGATATATGCCCAATAATCCCACTCCTGGGCATTTATCCAGAGAAAATCGTAATTCAAAAAGACACATGACCCTCAATGTTCATAACAGCACTGTTAACAATAGCTAAGACAGGGAAGCAATCTAAATGTCCATAAAGAGATGAATGGATAAAGAAGATGTGGTAGAAATATACAATGGAATACCACTCGGTCACAAAAATGAACAAAATAATGTCATTTTCAGCAACATGGATGGGCCTAGAGACTGTCATACTGAGTGAAGCAAGTCAGACAGAAAAAGACAAATATCATATGATATTGCTTATATGTGGAATTTAAAAAAAATGGCACAAATGAACCTATTTACAAAAGAGAAGTAGAGTCAGAGATGTAGAAAACAAACTAACAGTTACCAAGGGGATAACTGGGGGAGGGACAAATTGGGAGATTGACACTGGCATACACACACTACAGTTCAGTTCAGTTCAGTCGCTCAGTCATGTCCGACTCTTTGCGACCCCATGAATCGCAGCATGCCAGGCCTCCCTGTCCATCACCATCTGCCGGAGTTCACTCAGACTCATGTCCATCGAGTCCGTGATGCCATCCAGCCATCTCATCCTCTGTCGTCCCCTTCTCCTCCTGCCCCCAATCCCTCCCAGCATCACAGTCTTTTCCAATGAGTCAACTCTTCGCATGAGGTGGCCAAAGTACTGGAGTTTCAGCTTTAGCATCATTCCTTCCAAAGAAATCCTAGGGTTGATCTCCTTCAGAATGGACTGGTTGGATCTCCTTGCAGTCCAAGGGACTCTCAAGAGTCTTCTCCAACACCACAGTTCAAAAGCATCAATTCTTCGGCACTCAGCCTTCTTCACAGTCCAACTCTCACATCCATACACGACCACAGGAAAAGCCATATCCTTCACTGGACAGACCTTAGTCCGTAAAGTAATGTCTCTGCTTTTGAATATGCTATCTAGGTTGGTCATAACTTTTCTTCCAAGGAGTAAGCATCTTAATTTCATGGCTGCAGTCACCATCTGCAGTGATTCTGGAGCCCCCCAAAATAAAGTCTGACACTGTTTCCACTGTTTCCCCATCTATTTCTATATATAAATTAGGTAACTAATAAGAAAATCACTGCAGATGGTGACCACAGCCATGAAATTAAAAGATGCTTACTCCTTGGAAGGAAAGTTATGACCAACCTAGATAGCATATTCAAAAGCAGAGACACCACTTTGCCAACAAAGGTCCGTCTAGTCAAGGCTATGGTTTTTCCAGTGGTCATGTATGGATGTGAGAGTTGGACTGTGAAGAAAGCTGAGTGCCAAAGAATTGATGCTTTTGAACTGTGGTTTTGGAGAAGACTCTTGTGAGTCCCTTGGACTGCAAGGAGATCCAGTCAGTCCATTCTAAAAGAGATCAGCCCTGGGATTTCTTTGGAAGGACGATGCTAAAGCTGAAACTCCAATACTTTGGCCACCTCATGAGAAGAGTTGACTCATTGGAAAAGACCCTGATGCCGGGAAAGATTGAGGGCAGGAGGAGAAGGGGATGACAAAGGATGAGATGGCTGGATGGCATCGCCATCTTGATGGACATGAGTTTGGGTAGACTCTGGGAGTTGGTGATGGACAGGGAGGCCTGGCGTGCTGCGATTCATGAGGTTGCAGAGAGTTGGACACGACTGAGCGACTGAACTGAGCTGCACAGAATAAGGACTTGCTGTATAGCACAGTGAATTCTCCGACTCTGTAATGGCCTATATGGGAATAGGATCTAAAACAGAGAGAATATATATACACATATATCTGATTCACTTTGCTGTACAGCAGAAAGTAATATAACATGGTAAATCAACTATACTCCAGTAAAAATTAATTTTAAAAAGTACAATTTGAAGTTCACATTTGAGTGTAAAGGATTTAAATGTAATTTCCTTAAATCTGTAATATCTCAGGATGTAATAAATCAAAGTTTGACAACTACTGATTTAGAATTTAGGATTAAGAGAAACTGGATCTTTGTGGCCTTGGTATTATGCATAGAAAATCACCAGTACTGAGTAAATATGATTAGCTGTAATAACCCAAGAATTTGTACAAACTACCTTAAAGTTTATATTTTGCCACAATTGGTTATAGAAAGCATCAGGTTAATTCACTTTTTTAATAACATTTTCAAGCCATTATAGAATAACCATAACCAGTGGGCATTAATTTTTAACAAGGTATCTATAGTCACCTATTTATCATTTATAACATGGATGGCAAAAGCATTATCAAACATTTATTAAGCATTTATAAATAATTTTATCCTACTTCTAGCATGTATTATAAATATATTATTAATTCTTTCTAAATTATTGATAAGACATTCCTGAAACTGAAAAGAGGGTAACATTTATTATGTAAATGACATTTTGTCACCCTTGAAATCTCCATCCTAGGCTGACGATGTGTTATCAGTGGAAGCCTTGGGCAGGGGTGAGGAAATAATATTTCTTGCAGAAACATATTTAAGTTAGCACTTGACAAGGATGATGCATGTAATAGAAACTTCATTGAACTGGCTTTCTAAGATTTAAAACCAGATTTGAAAGCAAAAATTCTATTACCTGACCAGGTTCTTTGAGAGAGAATTGGGCGCTTTCTGATCACTAAGTAATACTGAATAAACACACGGGTTAATATATTATGTCTTTCATCTATTTGGCTTATGCCATGTAGTCACTGAAGAGAAAATATTCATTGCACTAAAATGGTACAACAATGCCTGGTCAACCTTCCAAGCCACGTGATTATTACTAGAACATAAAAGAAGCGGTACATTTTTGGGACACTACTGAAATCCTTAGGATACTTGGGGGACTGACTCAATATTCTTCCTCTTAGGCTATAGGGTAAGTGTCACCGTGGCCCCATGAAAAAAAGCATCACGGCTTCTTAGGTCTAGGTCAGTGTGCTTTACTAGAAGGTGAGATTGGAGACACAGGCCACCAAGTTCCCAAACACGGATAGAAGAGTCATCAGAACCAAAGTTAAAATAGTGGTTTAGTTCTAAAGTGACTTTCATGTTCTCTGACCACTGGAAGGCCCTTTAGACTGCTTATCCTGGCCTGTTTCCTATTTCATGGATTCCCAGAAAGTTGTTCAAAAACTCAGAGTTAGCAGAAAGCTCTGTGCAATCCAGAAACACAAGACAAAGCAAGTCCATGCCCTCAACATTTAAAAATCGTAAATGTTAAAGATTCTTATCAGGGCAAAAACAATTCATTATTTGAGTCAGGATTCATTTTAAGAGCAAACATTTACTCTCATGACTTTCAGTAAGCACACTTTTCCTGGAAACTTAAACTGTGCTTTCTAGTTCTTGATCTATTTCTGTAAATAAGCTTTAGCTTCACACTTCTGGTGCATTATTGTCCTCACCCATTTTATGGAGAAGTTGGGAGAATATGTAGAATGATCCAAAATCTTTGGAGTAAATATGATTAGAAAAACTAACCCCAAGACCTCAAAAAGTTGCCATGTAACACTGAGAGTAAACACTGCTCATTATGTAATGACATATCCCAAAATGCCAGCAAAAGTTTAGAAATAGAAGTCTCTCCAAATATGGCTGCATAAAAATTAAGTTGCTTTTGCTTCCACATTAAAGACTTTAAAGTAGTCTTTAAGATACTGTCACGGGGGTGTTGCTTCTAAGTTTTTACCTGATTCTACCTAAACTTTTGTTTGCTTGCTTTTGTAAATGGGGGTGGGGAGGGGGCCTTGTGGAGCTGATGGAGCGCTAGGTCCATCCTCTGTTCCTCCACTCCACACGCATGCAGCCAGCCACTTCTCAGCGTTGCCGCTGCTTGAATAATGGGTGGCATCTGAGGAGTAAATGAGTACCGCCTAGAGAGGGCGGCGGGCACTCCTGTGTGCAGTTCACCAACATGGTACAGCACATGCTCTGCCACCCTGGTGACTGGCCCCCATCTCTACTCGGGTCACACCAACTGAACTGTCACAATCTGAGCACCAGTGAGTGAGCAGGGCAGTTGATTCAGGTGGCTGAAAGAGGAATCAGGCACAGTCTGACACGGAGAAGCCACCCTCCACTTTGCAAACAGTTTGTGCAGAGGATGCAAGAAGGCTTGCTTCTATCCCTGGGATGTTTCCCAAGTCACCTAGTCTCACTGAGGTTGGGCCACATCCTCTCTACCTCGACACCACTTCAAACTCGTGCCTGAACATCAGAAACACGTGGTCTTTAAGATCCATGACCAACCCTCCCTTTCTTGTCCTTTCCAAGTAAGCATGAGTAATGTTAAATCGTCCTTTGCAAGTTTAGTTCAGTTCAGTTATTTGCAAGCAAATATAAGTAATGTTAAATTATGATAAATTTGAAAAAACTCAAGACCAGCAAGAAGGAAAGTGTGAAGAGATCAAACAAACTCCTGCTGAAAATAGACATTGAAGAAGATGGGCAAGTTGGGAGAGAGGTAAAGCCTTCCTGTTTTCCACCCAGGGCTTACATCTGTTTGGGGAAACCCAGCCTGGAGACTATTGGGTAGTGTCTGCTTCCTCATTCGAGGCCATGGCCATCTTGGCAAGTAAATAAGCCTGTCCGGTGTGGGCTCCTTCCTCTGAGCTATGTTCAGTGATGTCTCCACTTGAACGTTGCATGCTCTGTCTTCTTGCTCACCTGTTCCCACTTAGGTCTGTCCACTCTGCTCAAGAGTTCCTACAAATTTAATTCTCCTTTGAGCTCCTGCAAAATGTTTACCTTCATGGCCCAAACACGTAGCCACAAATTAGGTTAGTAAATAAATATAAAACACCGACTCTGCTTTTCCTTTTTCTTCAAGAGGAAAAGCCTTGAGTTTTTATTTTTTATTTTAAGACTCTAGAACCAAATTTTTAGGTCTTAAAACAGAAACTTCACCTACTGTTTAGAAGTTTTTAATATGGTAAGTTAGAGCTTAGCAAAATGGACATATCATTTTACATTTTAAAGAGTCAGTCATTGTACCTGTGATACAGCATCTTACTCACTGTGCCTGCAATTGATTTTGAGTTGAATTTGTAAGTTCTGTGGGGAGCAGTATTGCTGCAGTACCTGTAGGGATGGTTTAATAGTGTCACATACAAAGAACAAAAGAAATATTTTGATCTTGGTTATTCACAAAGTTTTTGTAATCATTACATAATGAAATAAAACTATAGCCTTGTTTCAAGTGACATGCTATTCCCATGAGACTAAATTGTGGTACCACATCCTTGAGACTGAAGATGCAGTACCAAGACACATAGATGTCAAATGGATTTCAACCCCAAGTTTCACAATTATTGTAGAAGATCCTCCGTACGTGAACATGTCAGGAAGTCACTGATCCTATTGAAATGTCTGGAGAAGTGTTTGAAAATTTATGGGTCAACACTTTTCCCAAACAGCCTTACGGATCTGACTTACTGTTTTCCCAATTTTCTACATGAAGGGATTGTAGTATATTTTCTTTTAGTATTCGAACTGCACTTATTATATATCACAGTGAATATACCTGTATTATTTTTCCTTAAAATGTCTCGAAAATTTTAGATAGTTCAAAAGATAACTTTAGGGCTGTGAAACCCTGTATTGCACTGAGAAAAATCAAAGCTATTCAAACCTATGTTATAGTCTTTCCTTATTTCCAAGCCAGAGAAAATACAAAAAAAAAACTCATTTCATTTGACTCTGCATTGCATTATTCTCTTCACAAATTGGTCTATGTATGTTTTGATGTGGAGTAGTTGATATGCACAATAGTTTCAACATTATGAGAGCAAGCAGATGTTGAAAGAAATGCTTTAAATTCTAGTTCCATAAAAACCGTTTGTTTTTTCTTAAGGTTATGCAATAAAGGTTAATCTTTGTATCTCGTAAGGATAATACAGTCTTGAAATGAGTCAGAGCAGGTACAAAAGTAAAGGAAGTACATCATAAATATAGGACAGGAGACCAGTAATACTAATTAACCTGGGGAGAATGTAGTCAGATTATACTTATGGAAGACATACATCTTTTAAAAGCTGGCAGATAGATGGCAAAGGTCATCTAATCAATGTAGATAAATAATGGAAGTCTTTCGAAAAAGCCAAAATGTGACAAGCAAGAGGGTGGTCATGTCATTCAATTGGGGAATTTAAATCTTGAAAGTCAACTGTTTGGGCATTGAATTTAAATAGCTCAAATTATGAAAGATGGAGACAGAAGGAAATTTATGTATTCCTTTATGTTGCACTCCAAGATTCCCTGGGACCTAACTTGTTCTCTATGGATAAATGAGGCATTCTGATTTGTCTATTATCTTGGTCATACGCTTACAAATCCAGTAAGAATATCACCAAGAGTGAAGATTGGTAGTCCCATATCCAGTCTCTTGCCTCCCCAGGAATAGCGGTTGTATTAATAAAACGTTGAACTGTATGCTCTATCAGAGACTTACCCTTCCAAGAAATGCCTGCCTCCTCCATGCATGGCTTAAAGCCTGATGCATGAGTTTAATCATGAATGTTCTTGCTCACAGGAGTTCAAAAGATGTTCTGATACAATCTATCTCAAAAGTAACCAGGTCGAGACGATGAAAACAGGTCAGGATGAACATCAGCCGAAGAGCGGGTATTTCAGAACACATCTGAGGTTTTTATCTCTTTTGCCACCAGTGGGCACGGTGAAGCACAGATGAAGCCACATGCCCTGTGGAGACCTACTAGAATTACACACTTGATAGGAATTTGCTACACTCCTCCTATTCCTGGAGGAGGAGGTGGCAACCCACTCCAGTATCCTTGCCTGGAGGATCCCCACAAACAGAGGAGCCTGGCGGGCTACAGCTCATGGGGTCACAAAGTGTTGGATGGGACAACTGAACACAGTCCTCTTATATTATCATTCCCACCTATTGGGAAAAAAAAAACAACCAGGGAAAAACCCCTATAAGATAAACAATGAAGTCTGAGAAGTTATAAAGCCTAGCAGATGATGTTTTGAAGGTCAGTAAGTAAAAGTTTTCTATGGTTGGTCAGTTTTTGTTTTGTTTGCAGACACTCATCGCATTTTTATGAAACCATGGTAGTCTGGCACTATTGACCCGTGCTGCTACTGCTGCTAAGTCGCTTCAGTCGTGTCCAACTCTGCAACCCCATAGACGGCAGCCCACCAGGCTCCCACATCCCTGGGATTCTCCAGGCAAGAAGACTGGAGTGGGTTCCCATTTCCTTCTCTAATGCATGAAAGTGAAAAGTGAAAATGAAGTTGCTCAGTCGTGTCTGACTCTTAGTGACCCCATGGACTGCAGCCTATCAGGCTCCTCTGTCCATGGGATTTTCCAGGCAAGAGTACTGGAGTGGGGTGCCTTTGCCTTCTCCAACATTGACCCATATGTCCTCCTAAATATATTCTCATCGGCCTCACAAAATATGACATTCAGCTCTTACCCCTGCATTTTCCTACGCTTTCTCCCCTTCAGTGGGGGCTTCTACTCTGAGTCAGCATTTCCCAGACCTCACAGGACAGGGTGGTGTGAGGCATGGCCCTCAATATGGAGAATTTCTGGGTGAGACTGAGGACAGGAAGTAGGTGTGGGCTCCTTCCTCTATAAGAAGCTATACATGTGAGCTCCTCTTCGGGTCTCCACTAAGAGTGGTTCTTTCAAGTTTTCTTTAGATCAGCTTCTCCAGAAAGAATCAAACCAAGATGGAAGAAGCAGCTGAATAAATAAAGCTTAGAATTTTCATATGCAAAATGAGTTTAGTCAGATGTATACCTCTCTGGGCTTGATTTTTATTTTCTTTTATTGTAGTATGACAAGAAAAGTAATGAGAAGCAGAAAATAATGCTATTGAGTTTTTTTTTTTAAACCCTCTGAATTGCAGATAATTGTACTTCGTATGTCAAAGAAGGTGATAAAAGCCTGAAACATGGAAGTCTTCCAAAAATATATGAAATGGGGTATTACAAGTTTCTCTGCAAAGGAATGTGGGAATATATCAGTTGTTAACAAATTAGTATATTTCTAGGAAAGAATTTATAATAATCTACATAAATTATTCAGAACCATACAAAAAGTATAACTGTATAAAATGCACCACTCTAAAACATAATTATTCCCAAAAAGTCTAATGGAGGAAATATTTTACATGAATACATTAAGTGATTCAAACACTGATGCCCTTGATAATACTCTGAGATTTGGAATCATATATCCTCATTTATCCTTCAAAATAATCAGACAAATTTAAGCTTTATTTTTGTTTAGGAAGAATTTTTGAAACACTGTCATCTCTTTTTTTTTTTCATTTTTCATATCCTCATAAGAACATTCTCCTACTGATCATTAAAAAAAACAAACAACTATATGGTAACTTGTACTATCGTCTTGAAAATATAGTGAAATGTTTTATTTGAAAAATAAAGGCAAACGTAAGTGGAAATTTCAGAGTTTGATACACAGATTAAGTCATTCAGCACAGACATGCTTGTCCTGTGAATAAAGGAGACAGGATTATCAGGATGCAGGAGGGGTTTAGAAACAACACTGCTGCCTAAAGCCCTCCTGGTTGGGAAGAAATCATGAAAAAACATAAATACGTGACTCCACTGCCACCTAGTGGTGTCAACAATCAGCCTTCTAATAAAGATGGACGACTTCCAGGCCCGTGGCAATTTTATAAAGGAATGTCTCCTTTGTAAAAGAAAGAAAGAATTTTACACCAGCTGGCTGAAAAGGCCTAATAAGACCTGTTATTTCTCCTCTATGCATTCCTTTGCCAAGGCTTTATGATTCTTCCTGATAAAAACCTCAAGTGTCTGCAGAAAAGCAACTCTGCAAACTCAGCATAAATATCCACAAGCTTCAAGAGTCTTTGAATAAAAATGTTGTTACTTCTTAGCTTTGAAGCAGTCTCTCCTTTATAAAGTCAGCTTCGGACTGAAATCCTTCTTTTTCTTTTCAAGCTGGCAACCACAACAAGAAAAAAAAAAAGATCCTACCAGAGAGCATATTTCAAGTCTGTCTTGCTTGCCCTCAACTTCCATCCTTCTAGGAATAAAACCATCCAACAAGTGATCCATTCAAGATGCAAACTGGTGAAAAGCACACTTTCTAATACTGACATCTCTATTATAGGCAGAGATGATACCAGATTGTGTCTGCAGACTCAGGTCATTTTTAAATGCCTGAGGAAGAAGAAAATGTCTTGCTAGGCATCAAATTTTCCTTTGAGAGAAAGTTAAAAGAACTATTGCTATTTACTCATTGTGGTTGTATTTTGGGGGATGTTATTATTACCAGGCATTCAACTGCAGAGAGGAGAAAAGCTGCCGACGGCATTTCAAGGGAAAGGACCATGATAAAAATAAATAGCAGGTACAGAGTTCATGATGCCTAATGTAAACTTCAGAACAAGTTCATACATCACATTTCTTGAGTATATTTTTCAAAAAACACAGGTCCAGCAAGCAAAAGTCTTCCCTAACGCAGCATTTGGTAGACTGGCCAAGAATATCATTTGAACATTCAAGTTCAGGGAAAGGTTTTAACAATGTGTCAAAACTTAAGGGCCAAAGAAACATCTATTTAATTTTTTTTTTCCAAAAAATATCTTCCAAATAGCAGAGTACATATCTAGATGACAATGTTTGAATGATACAAGGCATTCATCTCACTCCATACACATCTCCTGTTTTATCTCCCATGGAAACATTCTGTTGAAAAGTCTATTTACAGTCATCTAATGTAATCCCTAACTTTCTCGATGCGGCAATAAGACCACAGAAGTAAACGTCGGCAGGAGTGTACTAGGGTCTAAGTCTCTCAATCCAGCTAACCCACTTCACCTACCACATCCTATAGTTTCTCCGTAGAAGTCTAATGTCTGTTACAGGTTTTTAAGGCATGGATGATAATCTCAACCGTCTGCAATCAACCTATACAGCATATAGTGTTTCTGAGTACTTGGAAGCTGTAGTAGTCATTATTATACTACACTATTTTAATACATACAAAAGCGATGTTTATTCACTTTAAAGTCATGACATCTATGAAGTGAAAGGTTTTCACAGCAATGAGCAATTAGTTAAATATCACACATGGAAGCAAAACAGCCGTTTATAGACGTCTGCTGCTCAGCGCTTTAATTACTTACATTGCGACTTGTTTCAGACCACTGAAGACGGGGCTATCTAAAAATCCCCGGGCAATTAAGGGCAAAGCATGCTCAAACATGAACAGCTCCTGAAGAAATAAATTGAAAGTCCAGGTTTTATCTATAATGTTATTAGGTAGATAAATCACTGGGAAGAATAAACCATGGCGGGGCAGCAGGGTGGGGGCAAATTAAAGCACAAACTGAGATTAGTCCTGTAAAACTCTCCTTGGAGAATATGCAATTTTCCCCACAAAATCAATATCAGGTCAGTTGAAGATAAATTACAGGAGAAATCAAAAGTGGACACTTCATGAGCAAGTAATAATAGTATTGTTTCCCTCATTACATAGTACAGCCTGATTACACAGCAGTAGTGGGAGGGGTGGTTTCTATTTGTTTGCTGTTTTCTCACTAAATGTCACCTGACTTTTGCAGACACTGATGTCAGAATGGCACTGGATTGAGTTTGAGTTTTTTTTTATTTGTTTGTTTTAAAATAAATCTCAAAATTTCCCCTGACTAAAAAAGAGAACTGTTATTTTGATATGTTCTATTTTCTCCAGTTGAAATACTCAGATCATATATTATTCATATTGAAACTCACAGAACCTTTAAAAATTGCCAGTGGATATATAAATAAAAATATTTTAAAAATTTTAAAATATTCTATTTCCTCTTCATTGTAAAGTATATTAAAAATAATCAAACCAACTATCCATAACTCTACCTACAATGCAATGAAATAACCTCTATATACAAATACATAAAATAACACACCTACATAATAAATGTACTGCTGTGACAGGAGCCAGTCCAGAAATGAATTAAAGTAAGACTGAGGTGATGAAAGATTTTAACATGCAGTGATTATGATAACATCCTATTTTAGTGTATGATACTAGCCTTAACAGGTCTGTGAAACTACTTCTTTTATAGAAAGAGTTTGATATGTACTATGGTATTGATACAGACTCTTAAAAGCATTCTTCTGAATGAGTATTATTAACACAGTATTCGCAGGCACTAAACAGGAAAGGCTGTCCAGCAAATTTTGACCTGAGCCATGAAAAATATCATATATAGTTTGGTTGTATGTATGCATTTTTCCATTATCAAGAACAATCAACAATTTTAGAAGCGAAAACACACATCAAGAAAATTTTAAAGTTATGAAGATGTCACAATTTATTGATTTCCCCTATTAAAAAAATATATGTGAACTAAGTAAAATCATGGAAATATATAAAGCTAGTCCTAGAAGTGGCCTCAGAGTCTGTTTAATTTATAAATGGAAAAGAGGGAGGCAAGGGTAACATTTTTATAGATATGAATGCCTAGATTATCCTTTGGCTTCAAAGTCTGGGATAAATGCTTCATCTGGGTTGACTATGAACTTGCAAAAGAAAGTCAAGATATAAAATTTCTAAAATTATTTCTGATTCTCTGTGGTTATTAGTTTGCTCAATATTGCTAGAAAGCATCACATACAGATTTGAGATGGCTCATCTAATCTATACATATTGACCTTTTTTTTTTTTTGAGAACATGGACTAACTATTAGAGCCTTCTGGATGGAGGACAGAACATACAAGCACAGAGCTAGACTGAGAAAAGTGGGTCACATTCCACTAGGACAGGACTTATGATGTTGAATCTAATTAAAGTGATCCGATTCTTTTCAGAGAATGAACAGATGTCCAAAAGAGGGCTCACTGAGTAGATCTGAATGCCACGTCAACCTTCTTAGCGTGGAAGGTGACCTGCAATTGAGAACCAATATGCTTGACAGATGAGAACAAGTAGATACACACTGAATTGAATTGAATATTGATTAATACAAATTTTCTATCATTTGCACTATCACATGATTTAAGCAGTTAGATGACAAACCCTTTTTACATTCTGTATATACTATTTAGATCATTGTTTTATAACCATCAGTGGAATAGACATAATACGTTTGAGGAGCATAGTCTTACAATGAGCAAGTGAGAGTCATGAATATTAAAAAGGGCAGAGGTTTATATAGGAGATTGGGGTGTAAGCACAAGAAGATAAGAGCTCAGAATAACTAGTGGTGTTTCTATGGGATTAAACTTTTTTTAGATCCTCAGTAGTAGGAAAAGAGAAATATCCAGTTTCTTTTTCCAGTGAAAAGTAAAATATAGCACACTGAATAATTAAAAAATTATTAAAAATTTAAGAACTGAAAGTCATATAAATACACAAAATCAGGAAGTGGGAAGAAATGGCTTGCAAAGAATAGATGAATATGTTTGGTATTAATACTAAGTGTTCATCCTTTAAAGAAGGATAGAAAAAACAAAACAAAACAAAACACCATGAAAGAAGGAAAGGGAAGGCAAAGTTGCAGGGTTTCAAGTCTTACAAGGATATTGAAGCCTGATATTCACTGAACATTCCAGAAGCTGAGAACTTGAGAGCTACAGCTTACAACTTGATAAGAGCCATGTTTTCCTTTCAAACACAACAGGTATCCTGCCTCAGACTTCTAAGCCTTCCAGTGGAACTTAATGCTTTCCCTCACCCAAGTTTTTGGCTGAAATTTCTGAACTAAATGAATTACCCATTAGAGAAACCTCAAAGTGATTGCCATCGGGTTGAGACCTTGTTTAGTCCTCCAACTTGAAATGACTTTCTGAATAATTCTGGGAAGTGACGAAAGCTGAGAAATCAGAAAATGATGCCCAGGTGGGTGTAGAAAATGCTAGTCATCTTCTCCGGGCACACAGGTAGCAATCTTATAAAGATCATCACTCTCTTTTTATTTCCTCGGGAATCTGGGTTTAATCCTGATGCCTTCTTCCATGAGCCTCATCCAGTCATTTGCAGAATCTTGCAAGCTGTTTCATTTCGCGTCTGTGGATTCCACCCATTTGGCAGAAGTCAAGTATCAATGGCGTAGCCTTGTGTGTGCCATTCCTTGCATTGACTTCTATACCAGGCACTTCATTCATCATCCTGAACCATTTCTAATCTTAATCTTTACTTTTTCATCTTAATAAGTCAGAAGGATTTATTTAAAACACGTCTCCTCATTCCTTTTTAACTCCATCATTCACTTCCTCTTGCCCCTTAGCTCTGAACAATTATATGTCTTGCCAAACTTTGCCTGACTGGGCTCCTGCTAACCTCACCAACATAAAAGGCAATTTTCTGCTTTCATGTCAACACTTCAAGCCCATTGGTTTTATTCTTATTGCCTGAAACATCACAAACAAGTGCCTACCTCATAGATTTAGTTCATAATGCATATTCTCAGGTTCTCTTCCCAAACACTGACATCTTTTTGATCACTTCTTTAGTCAAGTTAAACATCATTTGTCCCAAGAAGCCTGCCTTGACCCACAAACTTAGATCTGTTTCTTCAGTCATGCAGGAAACATCCTTCTCTACTTCTGTATCTTTGCAATGTCTGCAACAGTTCAAATCCATACTCTCCTTCCTTATAGACTGCACTGGAGAGCAATCGAGGTCTGTATTGTTACCGCCTTGATCCCTCACCCTTATTTCCTGGTCCAGAGAAAGTGCTTACTAAATGGTTTTTAAATAGACAGAAAACCATTTTAAAGGGACAGAGAACCATATTGGGCTTGCCTGATAGCTCAGTGGGTAAAGAATCCACCTGCCACGCAGGAGACCCAGGTTCGATTCCTGGGTTGAGAAGATCTACTGGAGAAGGGATAGGCTACCCACTCCAGTATTCTTGGACTTCCCTTGCGGCTCAGCTGGTAAAGAATCCTCCTGACATGTGGGAGACCTGGGTTCAATCCCTGGGTTGGTAAGATCCCCTGGAGAAGGGAAAGGCTACCCACTCCAGTATTCTGGCCTGGAGAATTCAAAGAGTTGGACACGACCGAGTGACTTTTGCTTTCATCGTAAGTAGCATGTGTACCAAATGTAAAATGAAACATTTGAAAGTGATGTTTATATGTTGGTCCCTTCTTTGTTCCTCTTAAGAGAGAACAAGGCACTAAAATACTAGGCATTGAAGACTAAAGCTTATGTACTTTGGAAGGATTACTAACATACCTAGCTATCTGATATTGGCCATGCATGATGGCATTACAGTAACTGACAATACTGACAGCACATGGTAGCATTGGTATCACACTGTCACAGTACATGACAATGAGTCAACACTGGCAGTTTTCGCTCTTGCTAGATGCCCTTTAATATCCATGATAATATTAATTTCCAGTGAGGATTGTTGTTGAGTGGGTTAATAATGCAATGTACAGCCAGCTCCCTTCAGAACTATGAAGCCGGATTATTTAAGTCTCATATGTTGGAGAAGATCACTAAATTACTAAGCAAACCTCATTAATATGACAACCAACATCACATTTCAGTCATAATTTGGAACTTCGCAAGACTGCCAACAATTCTGTTCATGTATCAAGAATATAATGACATTGGAAAAAGAGATGAAGTGATTGATGTAAAAGAAAGTCTCTTACCCATCACTCTATTCTCTAACTCTGGTTTACTTTCTTCATAGTATTAAATATTCATTTGCTTATTTTGTCCAGCACCACAAGGAACGTAAATTTGCTGACAGCTTATTCAATTCTGTATCCCTAGTTAACTTAAAAATTACATGCACAAAAGCGGTATTGAATAAGAGCCAATGAATAAATATTAGTTGATGTGCATTTAATAAAAGGATATACTATGGTGGGCTCTCCTTCCCTCAGCTGTGAGGATAATGGGTTGAGATATTGGGAAAGATGTTTCAAAAGCTGGCACATTGCAATAATTAACAGGAAGAATTTGAGAGAGTAAGCTGTATATTGCTTATGATACTCACACTACATCACTATACTTCATGTCTGACTGTTTGGATCTGTGGGTAAAGCTACCTGAAGCCAGGTAATAATTACAAAGAAAACATAAATTAGACTTGCCATCTCATTGACTTTAAGGAAGCTCACTCCATTAGTGAACATTGAGCCATATGATAAAGCAACAGAGAGGATTTGCCTTTTCTCATAAGAAATTATTTTTCTTCTCAAGTAGGACTGTAACTAGGGTAGGGTAAGTAAAGCACTTGTCTTGAACCTAAAACATAGTACACACACACACACGCACACTTAGTAATTAGGATAAATTGTATTTTAATGGAAATTTTAAAAATTCAAAATAATGCAAAGATTTTTGGTACTTTGCTCATCACAGATGTTTTCCATTTCTTTCGATCACTTGAGATATCACACTGAACTTTTCGTCTTGCTCACTGAGGCTTGTTTTTGTCTGTACCTCACTCACCTCAACCCAGTCTCTGTCCTGTGCTATAATTCCTAAAGCGGGTGAGCAGCAGGTTGCAGGCACAGCTCTCCTGGGGCCTATCTGCATCCTCCTAGAAGGAAATTTGGAATAGCTTCCCAGGTCAGGGCATGCGAGGGAGCTCCTTTCAGGAGTCCAAAGTCATGCAAGATACATAATCCAATCAGCTGTGACCTACCTGAGTATTCACTTGGCCTTATAAGGCTGGTGTAGAGAGACTCACTCAGAACAAATCCCCATGCACTTGGAAGTATAGGAAAGTTAAATGAAAGATTACAACTGGTAGCTACAGTTTTACACATTTTGTGTGAAGAAAGTAAACCCCTAGACATTTTCAACACACTGTGGATGAACTCTGTTTCGTTCAATAGCAGCCTCGGGTTAGCATATGAACTATGTGCTTTGCCATCTTGATAAATTTCAGTTTCCTTGGACTGTAATGCAAGTATTTGTGTTTTTGTTTGGCGTGGAGACACTAGGTGTATTGTGGCATAGCATCTTGTTTTTTAAAAGGACTTGACCTTTTGCATAATTCTTTTAAAAAGTCCCTCATTTAGTCACATCATCAACACACTATTCTCCTTTCATAGAAATTCCAATAGTAATTCTGGAAGCTATGATCTTGGGAGAAATGAGAATATAGTCGTGAATTCCTCTGGAGTGGAGCAGCAAAAGCCAGCCCCACAGCAGTCAGATGTCCTCTTTCAAAGCGTGGCCACGGAAGAGGACTGCTGTTAATAACTCATTAAGACCTATTCCTTTCTCCTTCAGCAAACTTACTGTTTCAGCCATCGTCATTGAGCTTCATAAATGGATGTGGAGAAAGGAAACACATGATTTTTATGAGCAATACAACTAACATTTGTATGGCATTTTACAATTTGCGAGGTCATTTTCATAAACGTAATTCAGTCCTCCCAGCCACAGGAGTAGTTAGGTGTTATTAAGATCATCTACATTTTACTAAAGAGGGGTCTGAGTCAGCGAGCTTTTAAATTCAGAATACAGCTGCATCAGTAAACCCAAATAAAATGTCTGGCATATATAGAGATTTATTGTCTATATAACGAGTTGTCCAAAAATTAGGCAGCAACTAATGCTGGTTCACTAGTTCCATGATGCCTGCAAAGTATCCTCAGTTTTTTTCTTTCTTCCTGAATCTAGGGTGGCTACATTCTGGCATTAAGGAGGTAGGAGCAGAAGAAAAGGGAGACAAAGTCTGTCCAGCACTGCAGGGTAGACCTCAGCCCCTGACCTATTTTCAGATTGAGTTATGCAGCCGCCTCTCTGGAAGACAGAGGTGGAAAGGGGATGAATGATGGAGAATGGGAAAGCCAACCACCACTTCCCTTAGAGTAGAATAAAGAAATATTAATTTCTATCATCCTTGATGTAGAAGATAGCACATAAACATTCAGGGAATATGCAGCTTATGTGTTTCATATACTTTTGTGTTTGTAAATAACTGGGAAAAAATCTAAATCCCTGGTTTAAAAAAATGTTAAAAACATGTTTTTAAAGAACCATTTGCACTCATGATTCTCAATTCTATAACCACAGAATTATAATATATTGCTTAGGACTTTTTTGGTGGCTCAGTGGTAAAGAATCCACCTGCCAATGTAGGAGACATGGGTTTGATTCCTGGATCGGGAAGATTACCTGGGGAAGGAAATGGCAACCCACTCCAGTTTTCCTCCCTGGGAAACCCCATGGACAGAGAAGGCAAGTGGGCTACATTCAATGGGGTCGCAGCAACAGACACAACTTAGCAAGTAAACAATAAGAACAATATATATCTACTCTCCATCTGTTAACTAGATTTCAGTCCACCATCCAACTGCTTTAGGAAATTTTCAAGTGAATTTATTACTGTCTCAGATTCAGCACATCTGTACATTTACCCCACAGCATCCATGTCATTTCCAAACTTTCATGAAGGTTTTCCGACACCAACATTTTTAAAGCCCTAACATACACAAGTGAAGTGAAATGTTTTCAAAAACGCTATCCCTTTATGTTCAAGCAGTCTCTTTTGCCAGTATATTTAGCAGTCACATTGTCAGGCATTGTGTTAGGTGCTACAGTTACAATGGAATCAACTTTCTAAAATATTGGATCTGTTTGTCTCAGTTTCAATAAATTGCAGCATTTCCACAGTAGTAACTGCTTCAGTCTGACACTGCTATGCCATCCTGCGGAGGGAAGGATCAAATTAATCTGGGGAGTGTTCTGGTCTTTGCATTCAATCAGGTCTTGAGAGGAGATAACTCACTACCCGTAAAATCCTGCCTGGTAGGAATGTCTTTGTCTTCTTGGGGGTTTGGCCACAGGGCAGCCGAATGATGTGATTAATAATGGAGGCTTTGGGACAGGCCATAGAACTTCCAAGCTCCAAAGGAACTAAATACTAAAGATATTAGCTCTAGCCTTTCAGGAAGGGTTGGAGACCAAATGTCGGTCAGGTATGCAATGTGCTAGAACCACCATAAAATTCTAGGGCCCCGGAGGCTGGGTTAAGCATTGTTGGCTGGCAGTGTTGTCTATGTACTGTCACACATCATTGACCAGAGGGGAAAAATGCCATCCTTGATCCATGAACAAGAGCTTTGGAAGCTCAGTGTTCAAGTTCCTCCTTCCCTGGATCTCTTTCTTTGATTGGTGGTTACTGGTGTCTTTTCCCTATAACAAATGTGACCAAGCACATCATATCATGTTTCCTGATAGCTCAGTTGGTAAAGAATCCGCCTCCAATGCAGGAGACCCTGGTTCAATTCCTGGGTCAGAAAGATCCATTGAAGAAGGGTTAGGCCATCCACTCCAGTATTCTTGGGCTCCCCTTGTGGCTCAGCTGGTAAAGAACCCACCTGCAACGCAGGAGACCTGGGTTGGGAAGATCCCCTGGAGAAGGGAAAGGCTACCCACTCCAGTATTCTGGCCTGGAGATTTCCACGGACAGTGTATTCCATGGTGTCGCAAAGAGTTGGATAGGACGGAGCGACTTTCACTTTCGCATGCACATAACAGCTCTGAGTGAAGTCTGCGAGTCTGTCGAGTGAACCATCACATCTGACAGTGGCCGTGGGAACCCCTGAATTTGTCGCCAGCTGGCCTGAAGTACTGGTGGCCCCGAGGACACCTGAATGCTCATGTCACAAGGGGCATCGATGTAATATGCACCGTTCCCCCTGGTGTGCACCTTGCCTAACTCACTGTACATCCTTTCTGCAAACTCTCAGCTATCTAACCCAGGCTCATCTGCTCCATAGTTTAGTCTCGCCTTTATTGTCCTTGTTTCCCCCTTACCTGGAATTATTTCTGACCTTTTTCCTGTTTCTCCAAATGTTTCACATCTTCAAGGAGACTGTCAACTCCTGCGTCCTTCATGAAGCTTCTTTTTGCCAGACTACTACATGGATATGCATGTTGTTTCAAAGAGGAGAGTTTGTCGCCTCCTAGATGGTGCTCTGTTTGTCACGTGTGGTAATGTGACTCCACTAGAAGGTAAACTTCATAAAATGAGGGACTTCTGAATCAGTTATGTAGCCACTTCTCCATAGGTGTTCTATCAGCAGTAAGCCCTGGGCTCCACATTTTATGCACTGATTGAAGCAAGTCTCCATGTGCCCCAAAATGGAATATATCTA
Source organism: Ovis canadensis (assembly GCF_042477335.2). Lineage (NCBI taxonomy): Eukaryota > Metazoa > Chordata > Mammalia > Artiodactyla > Bovidae > Ovis > Ovis canadensis. The sequence goes on along the minus strand of NC_091270.1, from coordinate 27,110,065 downwards.
TTCAGATATGCAGCAGTATCTAGTCATAAATGGTGTGATTAATAAAAATAATAAGGTAGATTTAATAAAGGAACATATGTCCTTGAGTCACCCTCTGGCACTCCAGATAAGCATTAACAGAGTTGTTTAAATTTTTCTTCTAACGATTACCATCAGCAAAGTAATGCATTCACACTGACTGATCAAGCTTCCTTCTGTAAAATCCACTACACATTTGCTTTATCATTAGCACAGACAGTGATCGAGAACAGTGTTCCCAGCGATTGACCAAGAGCTCAGGTTCTGCCTGTTCCACATCAGACACTGTCTCGAGTGCTTCTTTTGGGCTGCTGCATGTGTGTGTGCAAACTCCCTGCTTCCCAGAAACATCTATGAAGGAAGTGCGAGCGCCAGCCCCCTTTTACAAAGGAGGACACCAAGCCCAGAGAGTTTAGGTAATTTGCACAAGGTCAACCAGCAGGAATTCTGCCGCAGCAAGTCTGGACACATTGCCCCTGCTGCACTTCCTACGCTTCCCAACTCCTGGGCATTTGTTGAGAGTGTACAGCTGGACCCTGCTCATGTACATTCATGGAAACTTGTCAGATCTCACCACCTACCAACAACCCTTCTCAGTGAAAGCATAACTAAAAGGTGAAAGTATTTACACTTCATGTGCGGAGCCATCACATTAGGGCTTGTAATGAACGGAGCCTGTGCTGCTATTCTTCTAGAACAGGTTATTGGCTCACTCAGTATCAGAGAAGGGACAGGAGCAAGAAACAATCACATGGCAGTGGAGCGAAGCAGAGATGGGAAGAGAGGGATAAAGAAAGAACAGAATAAGCAGCGGGATGTTTTGGGGCTGAACTTGACCCTTGTTATACGGTCTGTCATTTAAAGGTCTCGCGTCATACTACTCGGTATACCGTTGTGTGGAAAGAGGTTAAAAATGGCTTGTATATATGTGATTCCACCTTACAATATATAGAGACTTCCCTGGTGGCTCAGATGGTAAAGCGCCTGCCTGCAATGTGGGAGGCCGAGGTTCAGTCCCTGGGTCGGGAAGATATCCTGGAGAAGGAAATGGCAACCCACTCCAGTATTCTTGCCTGGAGAATCCCGTGGACGGAGGAGCCTGGTGGGTTTCAGTCCATGGGGTTGCAAAGAGTCGGACACAACTGAACGACTTCCCTTTCTTTCTTTCTTTACAATATATAAGTACATATATATGTTCTCAGAGAAACTTTCCCTGAGAAGTGTTAACAGTGGCTGGTATTTGAATTACGGTATATTCCCAGGGTTATTTGTTGCACTCTTTTACTCTACTGATTTTCTACAATTAATATAAAATAATGTCACACACAAAAAAACAGCTAATCTAGTTTTCATGCACATCTGATTATAAAAGCCCAAACTAAAAAAAAAAAAGAAATAAAAAATTTACAAAACCAGCAAGACCTACAAAAGCAGTATTTAAACCATATACACGTAAGATGTTATAATTCTTAGTAATCTTGCCTTTTAGCAACTGGAAAATCATTCCCTACAATCATCTCTACATTTAGCTATATAATGAGTATTGTAACATCAAAGTTTTAGAAGTCTCTTTCATGCATATATTCAAAGAGAAAAAATCCTGAAGATGAGGATATTAACCTACAATCTTCTATAGAAAGGCCACTCAACATATTTTTAAATGTTTCCATTAATCTGTTGAAAAGATGCTGTCTCTGTGATATCTTCTTTTGCTGCCAAATTCACAGAAAGCAGTAACAGAAAGATACAACATCTCTCTCTTCTGGAATGTATTTTTCCAATCATTAAAGGAGATAGGAGTTTGGTAGGTGTCGATTTCAAACCAACCAACAATTCAAGTCAAATGCAAGTTTTTTCCTCCTGGAGAAAAGATATCTAATTATATACTTACACAGAAATTGAATTCATGATCAACCTCTGCTGCTCATTAAGTAGCCTCAGAAAATAAATTATAGAGCCAGTCATGTGAGTAGATATTGATTAAAAAAAAAATAAGACCACATTTTATAATTTAAAAGGTGTGGGGAGAATTTTGTCACCTCACATTAAAACCAAAAAACCAAAACCAAAAACACAGCGATTCTCTTTCACAATAGAAAATCCCTTTTTTATGTGCCACCCTTTGCATTAAGGAAGCTCTCACTGTCTCCCTGATGTTTTTACAATTTCCTTTAAAGAACACAGGAGTCTGTATTCTTTGCTGTGAAAGAATCATTCACTTGCAATCTCACTCTTCTGTGCAATAGGAAGGGCCCAGTAGCAGAGTAGAAGCCCAGAGACGGAGTGGGGCAGCTTTCACAGAAACGAAGATGACTCTGAAGGGCCTTTCCCTTCTCCAGGGGATCTTCCTGATCCAAAGACTGAACCCAGGTCTCCTGCATTGCAGGTGGATTCTTTACTGTGTGAGCCACCAGGTCAGCCCAAAGAGCCATCTGCATCCCTTCCAAGTTGTGTGTGGGCTTGGTGACACTCACGGGCCCAATGACATTGTAGCGTCTCTGTGGTGAAACAGAGGTCAAATCCCCTTTGCGCGTGCGCAACTTTGCTTCTGTGATTCACTCTAAGCCCAAAGTCAGGGATTTGTTTTCCACGGAGGGCTGCTGACACATGGGAGGAAGATGGATTACAGGGCTCATGAAGATATAGACACTATCAAATCCAGACAGAAAAAGAGCCCAGGCAGGCACAGGGATAGGAGACAGAAACTGATATTCTGAAATTCAGGCAAGGATGGACAACCCTGTCCTGTGGCCTCCTCCATAACACTCAGGAGCAACTTCTTTTTGCTGCAGCTTTGGCAGTTTTTGGCAGCCAAGACCGTTCTCATTTGAAAATCTATCCTTTATTTGGTTTAACAGATTGCTTGCAGCTTAAATATTTTCAACATCCTAATATACTGAAAAATCTCAGGTTCTGTCTGTGATTGCTGTTGCTTTAGGCAGCATTTATGATGTTAATTCTAAAGGAGTAGAGACATTTAAATCAGGGGAGTACTTTTCCTTTTGAAACGTTTTGCTAACAAGGACATTTTGGTCAATTCTGATGACTGCTCTTTAAAGAATACTAGTTATAAAAATATTTGACCTCACAAGTGATTTTGTCAGTTTACTGTGAAAATGTTTAAAATACAATCATTTCCTGGAAAGGGATAACTTCTATAAAAAGATGAAATTGAAGGTCCCAAATAAGCCTTGCTGATGAGCCACACTTGATGAATTGCTACTGTAAATGGTAGCATGTTAATTTTTAGTACAATATTGTGAGAGCAGGTAGAATTTAATGTTATAGATTTTTAAAAATCTGTTAATAAAATCTAAGTCCACTGTTTCTTGATCTAAGAAATTATGCACTATTCTGGATTTAATTTTGAATTCTTTATGAATTTTATATAATTAACTGGATTGCAAATGACAAGAAAACAACTGTTTAACAAAAGCATATGTGATATTTAAACAGTGTTTCTATAATGATGATAAAAAGGAGAGGCTACTGACACAGTGGTAGAATATATCTGGCAAAAATTACTAGGCTTCCCTTATTTTCTAAATCTTGAAATTTACACCGACTATTGACTTGGAAATGGTTCCACTGACTGTCATTTATTACTTGTGGTTCTATGTTGTTCCCTTTATTCTTGCTGTTATATCTACATTATATATCATGGTTAGGGAAAGAAGCAACTTTAAAAAAGGCAAGTATGCTGCTGCTCATAACAAATACTGTCGATACTACTTTAAAATAATTAACACAGCTATTTTAAAAATATAAACTATACTTTAATAAAAATTCTTAAAATATTTTGTTGCTTATAAAGAGTCTTCACATACATTTCTACCTCATTATCTCCATATTGTTGATCAGAAAGCTACTAAATTTCTGAACGTTATACTTTCCTTCCTTTAGACTAACGTGATGCAAAGGAATAGTAATTTGGGAATGCTAATTTCATGTTTCTTTTCTTCTTTAAGACGCCCTGGAAAAGGAGAAATAAGCCCAAGCACACCGGAAAAGGATCAACAGATCTCTCTTAGGAGCGGAAAACTTTCAAACACCAAACAGTACAGCTTACTCTATCTGCATGTTCACATTCACAGATTCAACCAATCTCAAATTGAAAATAACTATCCTTCAATAAAATAAATTTTAAAAATTTTTTAAAAAAGAAAATATATTAAACAAACAAACAAAAAATTCCAGAAAGATTTTCAAAGCAAAATCTGAATTCTCTGTGTGCTGACAGCTATGTACACAGCATTTTCCTTGTATTAGGCATTATAAGCAATCTACAAATGATTTAACATACAGGCAGACCTCGGATATATTGTGCATTTGGTTCCAGACCACCACAATAAAGTGAGTACCTCATTAAAGTGAGTCACACAAGTGTTTTGGTTTCCAGGTGGATACAAAAATTATGCTTACACTATACTGTAATCTAGTCAGTATGGCTCAATTGGTAAAGAATCTGCCTACAATGCAGGAGACTTGGGTTCTATCCCTGGCTTGGGAAGATACCCTGGAGAAGGAAATGGCAGCTCACTCCAGTGTTCTTGCCTGGAAAATCCCATGGACAGAGGAGCCTGGTGGGCTACAGTCCATGGGGTCACAAAGAGTAGGACACAACTGAGTGACTAACCCATCACCATGTCTAAAAAAATGTACATACCTAAATTAAAGATACTTTATTGTTAAAAAATGCTAACCATCATCTGACATCCAGAGGTTGCCACAAACCTTCAATTTGAAAACATCTATGAAGCACAATCCCAGCGTGGCTGAATATGGGAGGACAAATGCGGTTACATGCAACCACTATACCACTGTGGAAAAGGAACTTGGGCATCTGAGGATTTTAGCGTCCTGGGGGTAGGGGTAGAGCAAGGTGGCAGCACTGGAATAAATCCCCTGCAGATACCAAGTGATGACTGTATTTTTACATTTAAATAGCATTTGTCAATGTTTATTAAATAACATTTTAGGTCCAAGTGAAATTATTAAAATGATTCTAATTAAGCCCATCTTTACTAATTTTTATAATATTAAAACAAATTTAGCTCCCAGTTAAAATAGTAATTGCATTCTATAATGATTGCTGTTCAAAACAATTTATTCAATTTTAGTAGTACTTTTGAGAAAGAGTGATGTGCTATACATGAAAAAAGGTTTTAAAATGGAAGAACAGTTACCAGTTTTGAGAGGAGAAAGGAACAACTTAGTGATCATGTACTTTTATCCTGAGGAAGAAATTTTCTATTACTTGATTTTTTCCAGAAATGATTTGTCTTGTCATTATAATTGTAATATACAAAGACCATAAGATAAATGGTAAAATGAAACAATTCCTTAAAAAAACTCCCTGCCTTTTTCCTCCTTCCCACATAAAACAGTATTTATCACTAAATTACAATTATCTTGTGTTCCCAAATCAGCCTCATCCTTAATTTCCTTCAGTGAAGAATGGCTAGCTCTTTGCATCAGTCTCCATATTTGTTTGAAAAAAGATTCTGCATAATAAATGAAAACAATGTTATTATGCGTGCTCTATTCAGTAGAGGCAATACTTAAATAATGAAATTAGAGATGAGAAGAGTTATTTTCTGTAAACTCTCTATGATGGCTTTCTCACCAAGAGTCGGAAATCTCAAACACTATCACAGTAGCGATTTGGATACAAACATCCATAGGTTTTAAGACAGCAGTCTTTCCTTTAATAACCCTAAGGTCTTAATCCAAGATCATTCTTCTACATATCCTAGACCTATAAGATGGCTGCACTTTACAAAGATTGCACTGGAAAAAAAAAAGGCAAAATTATAAAAATCAAAGTTAAAAGCAACATTCAGTATTTGTGGAAGCGATGTCTTATTTAGTGTGTGACTATGACTGAAAAATTTGAGAAAAAGCTTAATACAGGACTTTAGGAAATAAACAGAATAATAAATATTTGGAATGATATAGGTGATTATGGAAAAAAAAGTAAATGGGGGATACCCCACTTGATTTTATTAAAATTTAGTTTTAATTCAATGAAGGGTTTTTAAATGCAGAGTTTACGATTCTTGTGAGTTACATTCAAAACAATGAATGATAATAATGATGATGTAAAGTTGCCAAACAGCAGAGACTTTCCACACTCCCCCATTCCATTTTATAAGCTTCCTAAAGTAATAAAATGTATAAAACTCCATCAGATAACTAAACACTCTCTAAGATGGACCAAAATACCCGTGGCTGATTAAAGGCAAATTTGCTGTAATCATGGTTCTGCACTTATCCGCATGAAGTCAGAACAACATTCAGTATATCCTGAGCAGAAAACAAACATGAAAAGCTTTACCACACACTGTGGCAAAAGATGTTTTCTGAGTGGTAATTCTGATATTTGATGTATATTCTTTATTCTTCCTAAGCAACTTTGATTTTGTGTTGGCAAAGATACAGTGCTGAAGGGGAAAAAATAAAAAAGAAATGCTTCAATGCACAAAAACACTGAAAGAATCTCCAGTTTCAAGTAGAAAAGGAAATTGTGCCTACATGCCTTACAAATAGTTTTAATTTCAATTCCATGGAGAAGAGTCTCAGTCTCATTGAACTAGAAGATAGATTGCATGTCATTAGCAGAGGCCCTTACGACACATGTAATCCTAACTGATAGCACTGGGTCCATCCTCAAAACAGATTTTATGTTCAAATAAAAATTAAATAAGCCATAGAAATATCATCTATCACAATTATGTTTTTCCCAAATGTATGCAGATTCAAAAAATTATTACTATTACCAGGAAAATAGAGAAGATATTTATGAAAGATAAAGCAAATAATCTTATGGTTTCATCTAGAAACAGGTACCCTGAATATCTGTAGTCAGCTCTATAAGGGATAGGATGCTCTAGAGAGAATTCAAGAAAAACAATAAATTTTTATTTCAATTTACTAGATGTGTCTGGAGAAGGAAATGGCAACCTATTCCAGTATTCTTGCCTGGAAAATCTTATAAACAGAGGAGCCTGGTGGGCTAAAGTCCACGGGGTTGCAAAGAGTCAGACATGACTGAGCACACAGCAGATGTTTCAAGCAGACATATCTAAGAATCTGAATCTTTTGAAAATTATAGTTCCCACTTTATACTTCATCTGATTTAGACATTCTTAAGTTGAGATAAAACTTCATGAGAGTTTTAAAACTTGAACTCTGGATATTGTATGCTTAAATCTGTATTATAATTTGGATCAATCATCAGACAAGTTTAGCGGACATGAATAGATAGCAGAGGATTTTGCTTTTGGTTGGAATTATTGCAAAAGTTTTCTTAAATCTTCACTATACCCATAAAGATGTGACCACAGTTATGGGATCTGAACAGTGTTACTAATAATCCCTACAAGATAGCAGACCATATTATAAAGCACCCCTAACATAAATGTCCTCTCTATCTGCTTGTGTCTTTTGGCCATAGGGTCACTGTTACAATCACAGCAATGTGGGAGAGTTGGCCAAATACCAGAATTAACTGACACTATTCAGTTCAGTTCAGTTCAGTCGCTCAGTCGTGTCCAACTCTTTGCGACCTCATGAATCGCAGCACGCCAGGCCTTCCTGTCTATCACCAACTCCCAGAGTTCACTCAAACTCATGTCCATCGAGTTGGTGATGCCATCCAGCCATCTCATCCTCTGTCATCTCCTTCTCCTACTGCCCCCAATCCCTCCCAGCATGAGGGTCTTTTCCAATGAGTCAACTCTTCACACGAGCTGTTCACAATTTCAGTGTGGTTTAAGGCACAGCATAAGATCAAAGAACAACAGCAACAACAAAAGTAGCTGCGCTTGGAGGGAGCTGTAGGCAGCGAAGGAAAAGAGAGAAAAGGAACACAAATCTATTTGTAAACCAGATTCAACCTGCTTTTTCTACACTAGCTGTGGCCTGAGTTACTCTTTCTGCCCAGCTACGGATGGTAACAAAAAGCCCACAGTGGGATGCTTTTCCATGGTGGGTAACGGAGAAAGAACAAGGTGAGAGTCCATGAAATGATTCAAATCCCTTGTGGTGTGTTGCTGTGTGCTTACAAGACACCTCAGGTACAAGCCCTGACTCCTGCTTGGCCGACGATAAAAGGAAAAGTAACAGTGGCTTCTAGTCAAATGACTGAGGATTTGTTGTTTGGTTGTTGCTTGTTCCTGAAGGCAGCAATGGCAGGGGTTAGGTTGGGCACCTTCTAGGTCCTGAGCACTTTGGAGCTGCAATATTGAAATTTAATCCAAAGAAGATGAGAACAAAATAAATCCAGGTGCTTTTCTTGACACAGCAGTACCTGGCAAGCATTTGAACCTATATTAGCAAGCAACTTTAAATGCCATTTTAAGCCTTATAAAATGTCAGCTGTGCTTGTCTCATCTTTGTTCCATCCTCATCTCACTAAACTACCATAAAAATAAGGGTAGGTTATTTTTTTTTTAATACCTTAAAATACACAAAGTGTCTTTTAGCACTTAAGTGCTCAAATAAACCTCACGTGTATGCCAATTCCTACTTCCCATCTCAACTGATTCTTGTTGATTAATGAAGCATTATTACTAATAAACATTCAAGGGCTCCCCAGGTGGCCCAGAGGTAAACAATCTACCTACCAATACAGGAGACACTGGTTCCATCCCTGAGTCAGGAAAATCCCCCAGAAAAGGAAATGGCAACCCTTGCCAGTACACTTGCCTGGGAAATCCCATGGACAGAGGATCCTGGTGGGATACAGTCCATAAGGTCGAAAGGAGTTGGACTTGACTGAGCACAGCACAGCAATAAACATTCAAATGCCATTAATTTTAGATAGACTCTATGATAAAAATAACCATTCATAGCTATCCACTCTTAAACAAATGGTGATATGAATTTTTGCTAATTCTTAGAATTTCTTTGTAAGGAAAACAAGAGGAAATGCACAAAGAACACTTTCAAGTGATTTATTATTCCAGGTGTCTACTTTCTAAAGAAGCAAAGTCAGCCAAAAAAAAAAAAAGAAGAAGAACAAAAAAGAAAAAGTGACTTTTTGGTGCTACTAATACAGTGATGCAAAGAGATACTGCAGAATAATTTAGAATAAACAGTAGGTGTATTGATGTTTGGACAATGCCTGGATATAAGCCATTTCATAGTATGTTTCACATGTAATTAGGGCCTTTACATTGATTTCTTGAAATAACCACGTCTTTGTTGTAATCATCATTTAGCTGATAATTTAACAAGCTTTAAAACTGCTTTGAAATGTACTTCTCTAACAGTCTAGAGTGTTGCTAAAGTGGGTCTAAAATAGTATTTACTATTAAATATTATTTTTTATGAAGAGACGTGAAGAGCAAGGGAGAGAGGGAAAGGTACATCCAATCAAACATAGAGTTTCAAAAAAAAAATAGCTAGAAGAGACAAGAAGGCCTTCTTCAATGAACAATACTTAATAATAGAAGAAAACACAAAAGAGACTAGAGAGCTCTTCAGGAAACCCGGAGACGTCAAGGGAGCATTTCAGGCAAAGATGGGCATAATAAAGGATAAAAAAGGTAGAGACCTGGTAGATGTTAAAGAGATCAAGAAGAGATGCAAAGAATATATGGAAGAACGGTATTAAAAAGATCTTAATGAACCAGATTACTAGGATGGTGTGGTCAGCCACCCAGAATCAGATATTCCAGAGTGCAAAGTCAAGTGGGCCTTAAGAAGCACTGCTGTTAATAAAGCTAGTAGATGCAATGAAATTCCAGCAGAACTATTCAAATCCCTAGACGATGATGCCATCAAGGTTTTTATTCTTTATGTCAGCAAATCTGGAAGATCCAGCAGTGACCACAGGACTGGCAAAGTTCAATTCTCATCCCAATTCCCAGGAGGGGCAGTACCAAAGAATGTGCCAACCATTGGACAATCACGCTCATCTCCCAGGCTAGTAAGGCCATGCTTAAAACCTCGAATGCTAGGCTTCAGCATTATGCAAACTAAAATCTGCCAGATGCCTAAGCTGGGTTTAGGAAAGGAACTAGAGAGGAACTAGAGATCAAATTGCCAACATTCACTGGATTATAGAGAAAGCAAGGGAATTTCAGGAAAACATCTGTCTCTGTTTCATCACTATGCTAAAGCCTTTGTATGGATCATGACAAAGTGTAGAAAACTCTTAGAGAGATGGGAATACCAGACCCATTGACCTGTCTCCTGAGAAACTTGTATCCAGGTCAAAAAGCAACAGTTAGAACCCTTTATGGAACAACTAATTAATTCAAGATCGAGAAAGGAGTACGGCAGGGCTGTTTGTTGTCATCCTGTTTGTTTGGTCGGATGGCATCATGACTCAATGGGCATAATTTTGAATAAACTCCAGGAGTTGGTGATGGACAGGAAGGCCTGATGTGCTGCAGTCCATGGGGTCTCAAAGAGTCAGACATGACTGAACAACTGAACTGAACTGAACAGTTTGTTTAACTTATACGCTAAGCACATCATGAGAAATCCGGGCTGGATGAGTTATAAGCTAGACTCAAGATAGGTGGAAGAAACATCAACAACCTCAGATACCACTCTAATGGCAGAAAGTGAAGAGGAACTAAAGAGCCTCTTGATGAGGACGAAGGAAGACAGTGAAAGAGCCAGCTTAAGAATAAATATTAAAAAAAAAAAATAAGGTCATGGCAGTGCTGTGCCGTGCTGTGCCTCGTTGCTCAGTCATGTCCAACTCTTTGCAACCCATGGACTGTAGCCCTCCAGGCTCTTCTGTCCATAGGGATTCTCTAGGCAAGAATGCTGGAGTGGGTTGCGATGCCCTCCTCCACGGGATCTTCCCAACCCAGGGATTAAACCCAGGTTTCCCACATTCCAGGTGGATTCTTTACTGTCTGAGCCTGCAGGCGAGCCCTGTATCTGGCCCCATTACTGCGTGAAGATGGAAGGGGAAAAGGCGGAAGTAGTGACAGATTTCTTCTTCTTGAGCTCAAAAATCACTGCAGATGGTGACTGAAGCCATGAAATCAGCAGACGATTGCTTCTTGGCAGGAAAGATGACAAACCTAGACAGTGTGTTGAAAAGCAGAGACATTACTCTGCCGACAGAGGTCCATATAGTCAAGGCTATGGTCTTCCCAGTGGTCATGTATGGATGTGAGAGCTGGACTGTAAAGAAGGAGAACGTCAAAAAATTAATCCCTCTGAACTGAGGTGCTGGAGAAGACTCCTGAAAGTCCCTCAGACAGCAAGGAGATCAAACCAGTGAATATTAAGGGAGATCAACCCTGAATATTCACTGGAAGGACCGATGTTGAAGCTGAAGCTCCAGTATTTTTGGTCATCTGATGTGAACAGACCACTCATTGGATAAGTCCTTGATGCTGGGAAAGATTGAGGGCAGAAGGAGAAGCGGGCATCGGAGGATGAGATGGCTGGGCAGCATCACCAATGCAATGGACATGAACTTGGGCAAACTCCGGGAGACAGTGAGGGACAGTGAGTCCATGGGGTGGTAAAGAACTGAGTAGACATTTCTCCAAAGAAGACATACGGATGGCTAACAAACACATGAAAAGATGCTCAACATCACTCATTATTAGAGAAATGCAAATCAAAACCACAATGAGGTACCACTTCACACCAGTCAGAATGGCTGCGATCCAAAAATCTGCAAGCAATAAATGCTGGAGAGGGTGTGGAGAAAAGGGAACCCTCCTACACTGTTGGTGGGAATGCAAACTAGTACAGACACTATGGAGAACAGTGTGGAGATTCCTTAAAAAATTGCAAATAGAACTACCTTATGACCCAGCAATCCCACTGCTGGGGATACACACCGAGGAAACCAGAATTGAAAGAGACACATGTACCCCAATGTTCATCCCAATACTGTTTATAATAGCCAGGACATGGAAACAACCTAGATGTCCATCAGCAGGTGAATGGATAAGAAAGCTGTGGTACATATACACAATGGAGTATTACTGAGCCATTAAAAAGAATACATTTGAATCAGTTCTGATGAGATGGATGAAACTGGAGCCGAGTATACAGAGTGAAGTAAGCCAGAAAGAGAAAAACCAGTACAGTATACTAACACATATAAACACATATATATGGAATTTAGAAAGATGGCAATGACGACCTTGTATGCAAGACAGCAAAAAAGACACAGCTGTGTATAACGGACTTTTGGACTCTGAGGGAGAGGGAGAGGGTGGGATGATTTGGGAGAATGGCATTGTAACATGTATACAATCATATAAGAATCGAATCACCAGTCTATGTCCGACGCAGGATACAGCATGCTTGGGGCTGGTACATGGTGAGGACCCAGAGAGATGTTATGGGGAGGGAGGTGGGAGGAGGGTTCATGTTTGGGAACGCATATACACCCGTGCTGGATTCATGTCAATGTATGGCAAAACCTATACAGTATTGTAAAGTAAAATAAAGTAAAAATAAAAATAAAATAAAGGCAAAAAAAAAAAGAGTCAGATATGACTGGGACACTGAGCAACAGCAACATTATGTTTAAAATCAAAAGAAAATCTTGTTTCAAATAAAAATTTCTGTGACTTAGAATTTCAAAATCTAGTTTTAATTTATTGTTATTTAACTCTTTTATTCTGCTATGTCCACCTATGAAGTTATTTTTTTTTCCTGATTTCACTTTTTTCATTGCTGTACTACCATTACTGACTGAACAGCTGTAACTAAAAACATTTTATCCAATATATATCTGAGAATTTTCATCCTAAAATATAGTATTCAGCAACAGAAGCTGTATGCCATCTTTTCCTGAAGGTGAATTTTTCAGAGGTTTGATACTGTCATTCCCACAGGATGAGACAGTGCACCTGGGTTACAGAAGTTCTCATTAAATCTGGGTACAAAACCACGTGGAAATGAAAACAAACATAGCCCTATTGTTCCAGCATTTGAATCCTTCTTACCAATTATTTAGCAGCATTTATCAATGTTATAAACAACAAAATAATAGTTATAATGTTTTGAATGATCCTTATATGTATTTTTAAAGTAATCACAGACTATTGCTTTAGTTTTCAGAAATTGCATACCCTCTCTTTGACATGTTTCATGTTCTCTACAAACAACAAACTTCAAATAGAATTCTTTAAATGAATTTCATGTACAGCCCTGTGCACTTGTCCTCAAGCTCAGTTGCTCAGTTGTGTCCGACTCTTTGTGACTCTAGGGACGGTAGCCCGTCAGGCTCCTCTGTCCATGGGATTTTCCAGGCAATACTGCTGGAGTGGGTTGCCTACCATTTCCTCCTCCAGGGAATCTTCCTGACCCAGAGATCGAACCCATGTCTCCAGCATTGGCAGGTAGATTCTTTACAGCTGAGACACAAGAGAAGCCCAAGAATAGCCTAAGGCACCTTTAAACAGTTTTAATACATGATACAGTAATCTAAATGTAAAAATACTTCACATAGAGTCCGTTTTCACCAAACACTTATCTCTATGGCCTGAAGAGGTGGTGTGACTTCCAGGTAATAAGAGACAAGATTATTCTTCCTGACCTGCAAGGCATTTTAACTTAACTATAGCATTTGCAAGATTACTCTGAAATTCGCAGCTAAGGTAAAGGCATTTTATCCAAAAACTGCAGAGATTTATTCAGTCACATCAAAGTTATTTGTTTCCATACAGGTCACAATAATTCAATAGGGACTCTGTTAATTTTAAATGGTATTTCTCAAAATTATGTTCAAAAGATTTTTAGAGAACTTACTTTAGCATTCCTCTAAATCTTTTTAGATACCATGCCTACTAAGAATAGGACTTTCAGTTCTTTTGAAAATGTGAATCAGCAAACTTAGAAAAGAGAACGAAAAGAAAAATCTGAAATGAACAAAATGCGTAATCCTCCCAATCTACTCTTGAAAGTGAAAGTAGCTCAGTCATATCTGACTCTCTGTGAAACCATGGACTACACAGTCCTTGGAATTCTCTAGGCCAGAATACTGGAGTGGGTAGCCTTTCCCTTCTCCAGGGGATCTTCCTAACCCAGGGATCGAACCCAGGTCTCCTGCATTACAGGCAGAATTTTTTACCAGTTGAGCCACAAGTGAATCTACTCTTGCTTGGGCACAATCTGAAATCTACTAACAATAGCTGTGTCCAAAAGACCCAAGTGGCAGACAATTTGATGGAAGAAGATCACAGCGGGTAGCCAGAGTTCAAGTTTTCCTCAAACACCTTATTCTCTGTAGCCCTTGTCACTCGCAGGGAGCCAGGCTGCAGTGGGCAGTGTTCTCACCTTCAGGAGGACCCCATGTGGCCCTAGAGAAGTGGGCACCACAGCAAGAAAACCCCAGTGGCAGAATCAGACAGAATTTGGGGCATCTGGCCACAAAATGATTACTGGTGAAAATCCATCTTCACCAAGGTGATCTCTAGTTAAATTACAGCTTCTCCTGTCAATGAGGCTGTCCCTGTGGAAGGTAAATACTGTTTCCTACAATGCTGTCCTTGTTCAGTCCATTATCCGAGGTCCTCTTTGGGAACTAGCTTCAAAGCCAACTTAGGAACCACACAAGCAAAACTGGTCTCATTAGTTTAGGGTCAAGTCTCACACAAAACAGCAAGCATAGCCTCTTAGGTCCTGAAACCTTAGTAAAGAAATAAATGGGACCCCACAGCTTGGAATCTCTTTGCCCCTGTTTACACTGGTCAGAAATTAACATGTAAAACAACCATTAGCAGTCAGGTATACAAAAATCTTGTTGCTCAGTCCCTAGGTTGTGTGTGACTCTGTGGCCCCATGGACAGACCCCACACCAGACTTCCCTGTCCTTCATGAACTTCCCTTAACTGCTATACTTCTCCTTACTAGAAACTGATTCATGACATTTTTAAATTATGGATTTAGAGTTAATACTTGTATGCATAATTAAGGCATGGTTTAAAATCTCCAGCATTATTTCTAATTTTAAATAATATAAATAGGAATATCTCTATTCTATTTTGATGCAAAAATTAGCAATAATTATTTGCAACTCCAGAATCTCACCAAATGGTGGCACATGAAGCATGGTTTTTTTCAGGCTGATACTGAATTTCATTCCTAACAAGACTTATTTCTGTGTGGGTGTTATAATATTCCCTTGCATTTATAAAGTCAAAGGAAGTGTAAAAAGGCATAGGTCTAATTAATAGAGATATTTGAATTTTTCAAAATTTTTCAGTACTAAATTTCATGTTTTGTTTTAATCAATGACTATCTTTACTTGAATTTTATAACAATTTTTAAGCTTTTATACAATAGCATCTGTTCAAGAACACAATAACAGCATTTGCAGAGCAATAAACTTGAGATATCAGTATTATTTCTATTGCAGTGATATTTAACTCAATATCCATTCACTCATTAAATGTATACTGCTTCAGGCAGCATGCAAGGATTTGGGGAAAAAATGGTAGTGCAAGACAGACAGCTCCTGCTGCACAGATTGAGGGAAAGACAGACGGATATCTCATGTCAAGATTCATACATGCTAGCATCTGCAGAAGAAAAAATAGGGAGACATATCTGAGTGGGCTTTCCTATAAAAATTGACTTCTACCTGTGACATGGACTATGGCATCTGCTCTGTTATTTGACAGGTTTTCAGAAACATCCTAGTAATGTGATATTTCTTAAACATGAAGTTATTTACATTTCTCTCAGCTTACTTTTGGGCTTCCCTGGTAGCTCAGATGGTAAAGAATCAGCCTACAATGAGGGGAACCCAGGTTTGATCCCTGGGTTTAGAAGATCCCATGGAGAAGGGAATGACTACCCACTCCAGTATTCTTGCCTGGAGAATTCCATGGACAAAGAAGCCTGGCAGGCAGTCCATGGGGTCACCAAGAGTCAGGCATGACTGAGCGACAGACACTTTCCGCTTACTTTTGCTATTTCATTTTTGGCTCTATTAGAGATGTGATTATATAGCATACCAACTTCTCAAGGTCACTCCATCAATACGCTGGGATAATCTGTTCTCACACTCAGACTCTTTCTATGATCATTACCTATTGTAAGATTTACCCCAGAACAATGATTGTCAATCCTATCCACTCAACTGATGAGAAAAAAAAAATAATGCCATTTGCAGCAACAAGGATGGACATAGAGGTTATCATACTAAGTGAAGTCAGATAGAGAAAAAAAATATCATGTGATATCACTTATATGTGGAATCTAAAAAAAAAAAATGGTGCAAATGAACTTATTTACAAAACAGAAATAGAGTCACAGATGCCGAAAACAACACAGAGAAAGACAGACTGACGTGTCCCTTTAGTTGTGTAAGGCATGACGTAAATAGACATCCCACTTGACAAAGAAGGGTTGAAGGGTAAGGGGGTTTTGTTGCCTTATGCCAAACCAGGAGCTCTGCTGTACAGGGAGATGAGGTTGCATCTGTGGTCTTACACCCTTTGCTCTGTGGAGCTTTTTCATTTGAATAAAGAAAGGACTGATGTTATATTGGTGGGAGTCAGACATTCTTCAGGGAGGAAAGGCCTTATAAACCAAAAATGCCTTCTCTTTGTATTCAAAATGTTGAAGTCTTATTTCATCCATTGGAAAGGTCTTCACAGAAGTCAACAGTTAGTGGAAGTCAGACAAAGTTTAGAATATTCTAATGAAGGATTGCTGACCAGTGACCAAGAATCAACAAACAAACAGGGGTGTCTGAAGATGGTGGGTTCTGGAGTCCTAGTAGCTGCCCTTACAAGTACCCGTGCCACCCAGCACATCACAGGGACACAGACCTGAGTGCCTGTCTGCCAGAGCGCCTCCCAGAGGCCCTGACGCGGCACCTCGGGCCTGGGCGATGCGGTCAGGTGCCTGGTGCGGGGTGGTGAAGGGGGTGCTCTCAGCAGATCCACCCAAGTCTGTCTGTTTTCTTTCAAGTGACAGCAAGCAGAACTGACCCTTTGAACGGAAAGTTCAATTTGGGGATTTAGGTGGAAGTGAGAACCTTGGATCAATAAGACTACTTTTCATGTGTAAAGAATTGGTGGGCTAAGTGTGATGACTATTTGGCTAGGACAAGAAAAAAAAATAGTATCTGTTGGCAATCACTTTTAAATACTTGCTTCCTCTCTATTAAGGCTGTGACCTGTTTATGTCCACTTCTTCAACAGAAAATAGCTTATATTAGCTATTGATAGGAAATCATAAAATATTATAATACCTTGAATGTTTATAGCATAACAATAACTCTTACTACTAAACACAGGTGACAGGTTAACCTTGAAAAAACAATCTTCACTAGGACACATATGAACATGTCATCATATGTATATCTTATATATATATTACATACATTTATTTTACAGAATACTGTGGCAAATACAAATCAGTACATTTTAGACAATTTCTTTTTAACCATATATTCAAATAATCAGCATGACATGGATTGTTCATCTTTTCAACTAAGTGTATTTCTAGGTCAAATGATTTGCCCTGGCATCCAGAAATTTGTAAAGTCACCAGGAAATTCAAATTATTTAAATTGTTTTTCTCCTATTAAATCAGTGCATTGGGCTGGGGGAGACAATAAAGCATGGGGCCAGAGGGGACTAATCCTGAAAAGAGTGACCAGTTTCCAGACAATTCTAGTTTGATGGTGATTTTTCCAAGGCTGTCTACCTGTCTTCACAGCTGTTTTATGCCTTGACACTTATCAGGTGCAAGCACTACTTATTCAAGCAACCCTTTGGCCATGGTGTTATGGGGAGGTGATGCTAATGGCAACCACTCCACATTTACCCTAATATTGGGAAAAAGCCTCATTTGGTTCAGTACTTCTTCCCACATTTTCAGTGGGTGTGTCTTCTCTCTTCAGTAGTCACCAGCAGCCTTGGCTTACAAGATCCAAAAGCCCTTTAACAATGAGTCATTAAAAGGTGGCAGGAAGAATATGAGACCCCACATAGATAAGAGTGTCCTTGAGTGAAGAGTGGGATTAAATATTGGCTGTCTGAGGAGGGGATGGGAAAGGATCCAGCAGAAGAAGGGCCAACACTGATTTCACACAACAGCTCTGTCTTAGTCTGTTCAGGCTGCTATCACAGACTCCCCAAAACTGGGTGGCTTATATAGAGAAATGTATATGCAGGCCAGGAAGCAACAGTTAGAACTGAACATGGACCAACAGACTGGTTCCAAATAGGAAAAGGAGTACGTCAAGGCTGTATATTGTCACCCTGCTTATTTAACTTATATGCAGAGTACCTCATGAGAAACGCTGGACTGGAAGAAACACAAGCTGGAATCAAGATTTCCGGGAGAAATATCAAGAACCTCAGATATGCAGATGACACTACCCTTATGGCAGAAAGTGAAGAGGAACTAAAAAGCCTCTTGATGAAAGTAAAAGAGGAGAGTGAAAACATTGGCTTAAAACTCAACATTCAGAAAATGAAGATCATGGCATCCAGTCCCATCACTTCATGGAAATAGATGGGGAAACAGTGGAAACAGAGTCCGACTTTATTTTTGGGGGTTCCAAAATCACTGCAGATGGTGATTGCAGCCATGAAATTAAAAGATGCTTACTCCTTGGAAGAAAAGTTATGACCAACTTAGATAGTACATTCAAAAGCAGAGACATTACTTTGCCAACTAAGGTCCGCCTAGTCAAGGCTATGGTTTTTCCTGTGGTCATGTATGGATGTGAGAGTTGGACTGTGAAGAAGGCAGAGCACCGAAGAATTGATGCTTTTGAACTGTGGTGTTGGAGAAGACTCTTGAGAGTCCCTTGGACTGCAAGGAGATCCAACCAGTCCATTCTGAAGGAGATCAGCCCTGGTATTTCTTTGGAAGGAATAATGCTAAAGCTGAAACTCCAGTACTTTGGCCGCCTCATGCAAAGTGTTGACTCATTGGAAAAGACTCTGATGCTGGGAGGGATTGGGGGCAGGAGGAGAAGGAGACGACAGAGGATGAGATGGCTGGGTGGCATCACTAACTCGATGGCTATGAGTCTGAGTGAACCCCGGGAGTTGGTGATGGACAGGGAGGCCTGGCGTGCTGTGATTCATAGGGTCACAAAGAGTTGGACACGACTGAGTGACTGAACTGAACTGATACACTGTGGAGGCTGCAGCTCTGAAACAGAGTGTCAGCATGGTGTCAGACCCCTCTTTTGGGTTGTAAATGACCATTGTCTCATTGTGTCCTCACCTGGCAGAGAGGAGATGAGAGAGCTCTCTGTGGTCCCTTTATAAGGGCACTAATCTCATTCAGGAGGGCTTCACCCTTACTACCTCATCATCTCCCAGATGACTCCCTCCAAATGCCATCGCACCTGAGGTTAGGATTTCAACACATGAAGTCTGGAAGGATTCACCTTCAGTCTATTATAGGCTTTTAGACAAGGTATTTCTCTGCAAGTGATGCAGAGTCAGCAAGACCAAGAATTGCTGGATCAGAATATATACACACCATGAACTCTGGGAGATGGTGATGGACAGGGAGGCCTGGCATGCTGCGATTCATGGGGTTGCAAAGAGTGGGACACGACTGAGAGACTGAACTGAACTGAACTGAACTGATGTCCCTTTTTACTACCATGCTAGCAACGTGCCATCATCTAACTCTTTTGTAGCATTTGCATATTCACTCTCTCATTCCCAAAATATGTCACAATGCTTCCTTTAGTTCTCTCATTTTGCCTTTTACAAGCTAAATGTTGGTTTCTAGTTCATAATGTTAACCGCCTTAGATTTTGGAATACATATATTTTTTTATCATACTTGATTTAGATAATTTCATGTCTGATTTATTTTTATTATTAATAAATAAGTTAAATAAAGCTGGGATAACTGGTTTTCTTTGCAAACACCATTGGGCAATTTTTATGTCATGAAAACAGTGTCTATTTTTTCCATAGGGACAGAGCACTTTGTGCCACAGTTATTAACAGAGTACCTAAGATATTAAAATTCAGGAAAACTCCAGCAAAGCCTATAAAAATAAAGTATTTTCTGCTCCAACTTGAAAATGGCCAAGAAATACAGAATTTGAAGGCAGGCTTAGTTTTGTCTCTTGACAAATTTTGGTAAGCTCACAGTTAAGCCATGGAGAGCATTTTTCCTGAGAAGCTCTGTTGTGTCTGTTTCTTAATCATTTCGTATGTCAAGATAAGCTTATCTATATATCACAAAGCTTCTCTGAAATATAGCTTACTCAGGGGGAAAAATGCTATCTTAATGTATTATGCCATAATTAATCACACTCAGTCCAAGGATAAAGATTCTTTTGAAAAACAGGAAATAAAATAAAGGGGGTTAAGATCCAATAATAAATTGGTTCTCTGAATGAGTTTAGAGTCTTTGTTTTTCTGTTGCTTCTTAATCTAGAAGGTTGGAGGATACGGTCGTGAACACTGAAGGAACTTTATTCTTCTCCTAGAGCTGTTTCTCCCTGGAAAAACAATTAGGCGATTAAAGGGGTTTACACAGGGCATCAACATGGCCTAAAAAGGATTTGTACTTGACATTACTAGTAAATGAAATTCACAGGGGAAAATCTGACTCACATGGGCTTTCATGCAAAGGCAAGACTATCAGTCAGTCAGTGTTGGAGGAGGGGCAAGAGGGAGACAAAATCAGTAGTACCAGATGTTGAAAAGCCAAATCATTCAGCTGCTGGATTTCTTTTCTTTTCTTTTTTTTTGGTTTTTCTAGTGGTTGCTTGACAAACAGATATGCGCTCAATTGTCCAAATAAAATGGACTTTCATCTGCTTTCCAAAGACTGTAGGAAAGCAGATGAAATTCCAAGAATGAAAACAATCTCTGCAAAAAAAAAAAAAAAATCTGCAACTCAATAATTTGCAGGAAAAGAACCTAACACCCATCATAACTGAGAGCCGATTAATGCTTCCAGCCTTAAAATTTTGTGAGCATTAACTAATTCTACTTTTTCAAAAACTCACAGTTCCTTCCTTGTCATTGGTATCGTGCTTTCCTTTACTGGAATTAAAAGGATATACTCCGGCTAGGTGACAATAGGTCCACTTCCCCAAACTGTCACCTTTGTCTTAACTCTTGAAAACATGACCCTTAAATATCTTATCATGATCCTGTATTGTGTATATTGCTTGTATATGTTGTAGAAGAGTCATTTCCTCCTTTCTGTTTATACTATAAAGCCCTTGAGGGATGAGCTTTTAGATACTAGACAGTAAGCTCTAGCATCAGTGCTTTGATACCAGGCATTGTTGGACTGTTGACAAAATGAATGCATGGAGTGAAGACACTTCACCAGAAGAACAGAAACTGACTTCTCTGTGAAAAAAGGAAGTTTGCACTTAGTTATCATCACTGTCAGACTGAAACCTGTCCCTTCATTCTTTATATACTGGCTCATTTCCAAAAGCCTCAGTTGTTAAGATTGCCATTTGTTGTGTACTTCCCAGAATATGAACTTACAGGTCCTGTTCCAAACTGCAGACTTTTTCATTTGACTTTAATTTCCATAAGTGTAAGTGTAGTCGCTCAGTCGTGTCTGACTCTTTGCGACCCCATGGACTGTAGGCCACCAGGCTCCTCTGTCCATGGGATTCTCCAGGCAAGAATACTGGAGTGGGTTGCCATTATAGCTTATTACCCTGCATATCACGTGTGTTTGGGTTTTAGTTCAACTGATAACCTAATAAGCTGATGTTAGACATAGTGGTTAATTTATTAATTGGTGTGTTGAAAAGTATTAATAAAGATGTCCCTAGTGCATTAACTAGTCACCAGGTAAAGGAGACCCCCAGCAGCTCTTCAATTAACTAATTGCTCCTGCCATAGTGACTGTACATCAAGGGCAGTAGAGTTAGACATGCAGAGTCCAGTAATGTCACATATGCTGCCCTTAGAAGTGCTAATATCTTCGGGGATATTACTGTAACTATGAAAACTTCTTAGAGTAGAAACCCAGCGCATGGGGTCCTGCATTGTAAGACTCTTTGTAAAGTGCCTCTGATCTCAGGACTGATCATGAAACACGTGGGTCAAGCCAGAAACAGGGGGCCATTCAAGTGAGTCAGGTGGCGTGTAGCACAGGTGTGAGTGTTGTTCTGCTCCCTGTCTCCTGCCGAAGGCGGAGATCACAGGCCCCACAGCATCAGTTAACGGCATCCCATATTGTGGGAAAGTCTGCCTCTAGGAGGGTGCCTCGTGGTGAAGCCAGTTAAGTAAGACTAGCAATTGGGCTGCCATCTATGGGGCCGCAGAGTTGGACACGACTGAAGCGATTTAGCAACAGCAGCACTTGGGAAGCCGTAGAGCCAGAGTATGAGGTGCTGAATCAGTTTCCTTGCTTAAAGAGGGATTTGCATTCTATCTGCTTTAATCACTGTATGGCCTTCAGCAAGTGACTTGGAACTGAGCCCTAGTTTTCTAAACTGAACAATGGAGACAGTAACACATTCTACAAAAGTTGCTACTGAACTTCAATGAAACAGAAACAAGTATAAGTGCCTAGTTCACTGCCTGGTCCAGATACTAAAGATGCACATCCATCACATTGTAGTAGCTGATTTAGAAATGCAGGAGCACCATTAACATTTCTCTGCCTTTTGGTGAGCTGATCTCAGCCTGCGTGCCATCTCAGAAGACAGAAAACGGTGGGACAAATGGAGAGTGTAGCATTGAAACCTATGCATTACCATATGCAAAACAGATGGCCAGTGGGCATTTGTTGTTGGATGCAGGGAGCTCAAAGCCAGTGCTCTGTGACAAGCTAGAGGGGTGTGGGGAAAAAGGAGGTGTGAGGGAGGGTCTAGAGGGAGTGGACAAATGTATACCCACGGCTGATTCATGTTGATGTACAGCAGAAACCAACTCAATGTTGTAAAGCAATTATCCCCAATAAAGATAAATTAAAAAGAAATGGGAGGAAAAGGCAAGGAAAGGGATCATACATATAACAGCCAGATATCCAAAGAAAGCAGACAGGACCTGGGGCAACTTAGAAGGAGACCAGGAATAGGGCGATTATGTGCATATTGATCTTCCGTTGTGCTTAACCACATGATTTTGAAAAAGAAACTAAAACAAGCCTATGTGAAGTTTTTTTGTTTTTTTTTTTTTTTTAAAAAAACAAAATTTCCCATAAATTACGTTTGGAGAAAAGTACAGACAAAAAAACTACAGTAATAAAACTTCATTTAAATGTGTGCTGTGTGCTCCGTCGCTCAGTCCTATCCGACTCTTTGCAACCCCAGGGACTGCAGCCCACCAGACTCCTCTGTCCGTGGGATTCTCCAGGCAAGAATATTGGAGTGGGTTGCCCTGCCCTCCTCCAGGGAATCTTCCCGACCCAGGGATCAAACTCAGGTCTCCTGCACTGCCATCCTTTGCTAAAGGTAGCCTCGAAAGAGAAATTGGAGAGGAAATGTCACCAAGAGATAGGAATGACCAACTAGTTGAGTTTGCTTTTCATTTAGGCAAAGTGTAATTTAACTTTAAATAACTGAATTAAATATAATAATTCCTTCCTTGAAACTAAAGTCTGTAAAGAATGTGATGCTTTGAACATTGTGATTTTGCTGAAACTTAAGGAAGGTACGTGGGGCAGTTCATCAACTAATGCAGCCATTTCCTTACTGTTCTTATTTAGAAAAGGGGTTAATTTCAAAAGATCAAGAAAAGAGTCCATACCAAATGATGTATTTTGCAGAAGTTCCATTTATAACCTGTTAAACTTTGAGAGAGACTCATTTAAAAGACGAGAGAATATCATGGATCTGCCTTAATAGTTCATTAAAACTCTGGTACTGGCCTGGAGATCTATTCATATTACAGCCTCATAATATGAAGCAGTGAAAGGGAAAAAAAATGCAATGACCTTGAAAAACCTCAAATAAATTGAGTCTATAAACTTCGCTGTCTCCTTCATGGGTATTGCAATGCATTTTCCTCTTTCTTTTTAATATATGGCCTGCGTTCGAAACAAAACAGAAAATGGCCATTTTATCACGTTTTTGAAAGGGGGGAGATTGAATCCTGCAGTGAGAAAAGTTCAGGATAATATAGACTGATATTAATTACAAATCTTAAGCAAAATGGCATGCCAAATTAATTACTGATGGACTATTTTGGTGGAAATATGCCAAGATTCAGATTGTGTTGGGCAAAGTGGCTCAGTAATAAATATTTAACACACTATGGGATATTTGGGTTGCCCTGGTCAGCTGTTCATTTCCTTTGATCCCTGGAAACTAATTTTTGTTGCAGTCAACTGTAACTGATTGCAAACAGCTTTTTTCTTTTTTCCCCCTTAAACCAGGCACCTAATGCACATTTCCCATTTGCTTTTCATCTGATTGTACCTCTATCACAGAGAAAGCAATGAGACATGCTACTGGGTTTGTTGCTAGCCGCGATCTGCTCATCATTTAATTCTTTAGATTTTAATCTAATCTATCTGATATTTCTAAATCGATTTAAAATAAGGCATTTCAATAGTGAAAAATCACTTTTGACTTTAGTTTAAAAGCAGCATGACTTTACTAACATTTTTTCCCATTAACAACTAAGCTGTCATTTAAGTACTGCATTTTATAAACCAATAACACTATTGTTTACTTGAAGTCTTATCCTGAAGTGTCTTCTTGTTCCACTTCCAAATTTGATATTTCAAAATAATGAGTTATATATGTTAGCATATATCAGAGTTATCAGTATAATATATAAATCATTCAGCTTATGCATCTGCACCTCCTATTATTTTATCACGGTGATTATGGTGAGATTTTTAAATAGAATTCCTAAGTTACTGTAGCTTCTAAGACTAAACAGAAAATTATTTAGCATGTTTTTATTCTTTGATAAAATAACATGGATTAGAAAATTAAACCACATTATCTACTTCCAAGCACAAATATTAAACTAATTTCAATAATGCTTTTAAACATGGATGCAAAATTTTGAATTCTTGTGCTGCATTAAAATGGATAACTTTCCCATATAGTTTTTCCAGAGTCATTTAGAACTGCATTAGCCAATGGTAGCCACTAGCTGTCTATGGCTACTTGGTTTTAAGTGTAAATTATTAAATTAAATCAATTATTAAATTCCACAGTTATCTTAGTCACATACAAGGGTTCAACAGCAACATGCACTGGGGGTTACTGACTTGCACAGATATTTTTACATCATGTTCTACTAGACAGCATTGTCTTAGAATGTTATTTTATTTTCCTAAATTGAGACTTTCAATATTCACTCATCTCAGAAATGCATCACCTAAACATGTTACCATGTATTAAGGACCTGTATGCCAAGTACCATATTTGATGAAATGTAATTATATAAAACCAAAGTCACAACTAATTACACGTCTGTTTGAAAGATGATGATAACAAATGATTATATTTTGAGAAATATACTTTTCCTTTGATAACCTTTAAAAAGAACTTATTTAAAAACAAAGTTTTCAATATTAAGGATTGAAATCTACTCAACCACAACAAGATTATGATTTTCCCTTTTTTTAATGTATATTTAATCCAAATGCTAGTAAAATTTTCACGAACCTCAACTAGAGAAAAAAAATAACTAAATTTGATTAATAGCAAAATAAGATGAAGTGAGTTAAATACCTTCCAGAGGTTAATTATAAACATGTAATATAATTATATATTTGTGTGTGTATATATGTGTATTAGTTCAGTTGCTCAGTCGTGTCCGACTCTTTGTGACCCCATGAATTGCAGCACACCAGGCCTCCCTGTTTCCATCATCAACTCCCAGAGTTTACCCAAACTCATGTCCATCGAGTTGGTGATGCCATCCAGTCACCTCATCCTTTGTCGTCCCCTTCTCCTCCTGCCCCCAATCCCTCCCAACATCAGAGTCTTTTCCAATGAGTCAACTCTTCACATGAGGTGGCCAAAGTATTGGAGTTTCAGCTTCAGCATCAGTCCTTCCAATGAACACCTAGGACTGATCTCCTTTAGGATGGACTGGTTGGATCTCAGTCCAAGGGACTCTCAAGAGTCTTCTCCAATACCACAGTTCGTAAGACAGAAATATAGATCAAGGAACAAGATAGAAAGCCCAGAGATAAATTCACGCACCTATGGACACCTTATGTTTGACAAAGGAGGCAGGAGTATACAATGAGGAAAAGACAATCTCTTTAACAAGTGGTGCTGGGAAAACTGGTCAACCACTTGCCAAAGAATGAAACTAGAACACTTTCTAACACCATAAACAAAAATAAACTCAAAATGGATTAAAGATCTAAATGTAAGACCAGAAACTATAAAACTCCTAGAGGAAAACATAGGCAAAACATGCTCTGACATAAATCACAGCAGGATCCTCTATGACCCACCTCCCAGAATATTGGAAATAAAATGAAAAATAAACAAATGGGACCTAATTAAAATTAAAAGCTTCTGCACAACAAAGGAAACTATAAGCAAGGTGAAAAGACAGCCTTCAGAATGGGAGAAAATTATAGCACATGAAGCAACTGACAAAATACTAATTTCAAAAATATACAAGCAACTCCTCCAGCTCAATTTCAGAAAAATAAACGACCCAATCAAAAAGTGGGCCAAAGAACTAAACGGACATTTCTCCAAAGACGACATACAGGTGGCTAACAAACACATGAAAAGATGTTCAACATCACTCATTAGCAGAGAAATGCAAATCAAAACCACAGTGATGTACCATTTCATGCCAGTCAGAATGGCTGTGATCCAAAAGTCTACTAGTAATAAATGCTGGAGAGGGTGTGGAGAAAAGGGAACCCTCTTACACTGTTGGTGGGAATGCAAACTAGTACAGCCACTATGGAGAACAGTGTGGAGATCCCTTAAAAATCTGGAAATAGAACTGCCTTATGACCCAGCAATCCCACGCTAGCTGGG
The DNA here is from genome assembly GCF_042477335.2 of Ovis canadensis. Taxonomy (NCBI): domain Eukaryota; kingdom Metazoa; phylum Chordata; class Mammalia; order Artiodactyla; family Bovidae; genus Ovis; species Ovis canadensis. Next base: position 27,083,158 of record NC_091270.1, on the reverse strand, counting down.
CATACACACCGAGGAAACAAGAATTGAAAGAGACACGTGTACCCCAATGTTCATCACAGCACTGTTTATAATAGCCAGGACATGGAAACAACCTAGATGTCCATCAGCAGATGAATGGATAAGAAAGCTGTGGTACATATACACAATGAATTATTACTCAGCCATTAAAAAGAATGCATTTGAAACAGTTCTAACGAGGTGGATGAAAGCGGAGCCTATTATACAGAGAGAAGTAAGCCAGAAAGAAAAACACCAATACAGTATACTAATGCATATATATGGAATTTAGAAAGATGGTAACGATAACCCTGTATGCAAGACAGCAAAAGAGACACAGATGTATAGAACAGTCTTTTGGACTCTGAGGGAGAGGGAGAGGGTGGGATGATTTGGGAGAATGGCATTGAAACGTGTAATATCATACATGAAATGAATCGCCAGTACAGGTTCAATGTATGATACAGGATGCTTGGGGCTGGTGCACTGGGGTGACCCTGAGGGATGGTACTGGGAGGGAGGAGGGAAGGGGGTTCAGGATGGGGAATATGTGTACGCCCCTGGCAGATTCATGTTGATGTATGGCAAAACCAATACGATATTGTAAAGTAATTAGCCTCCAATTAAAATAAATGAATTTATTTTAAAAAATAAAATGAGGAAAGAAAAAAAAGCATCAATTCTTCAGCTCTCAGCCTTCTTCACAGTCCAACTCTCACACCCACAGATTACCACTGGAAAAACCATAGCCTTGACTAGACGGACCTTTGCTGGCAATATGCTATCTAGGTTGGTCATAACTTTCCTTCCAAGGAGTAAACACCTTTTAATTTCATGGCTTCAATCACCATCTGCAGTGATTTTGGAGCCCCCCAAAATAAAGTCTGACACTGTTTCCACTGTTTCCCCATCTATTTCCCATGAAGTGATGGGACCAGATGCCATGATCTTCATACTCTGAATGTTGAGCCTTAAGCCAGCTTTTTCACTCTCCTCTTTCACTTTCATCAAGAGGCTTTTTAGCTCCTCTTCCCTTTCTGCCATAAAGGTGGTGTCATCTGCATATCTGTGGTTATTGATATTTCTCCCAGAAATCTTGATTCTAGCTTGTGCTTCTTCCAGCCCAGCATTTCTCATGAGGTACTCTGCATAGAAGTTAAATAAGCAGGGTGACAATATACAGCCTTGACGCACTCCTTTTCCTATCTGGAACCAGTCTGTTGGTCCATGTCCAGTTCTAACTGTTGCTTCCTGACCTGCATATAGGTTTCTCAAGAGGCAGGTCAGGTGGTCTGGTATTTCCATCTCTTTCAGAATTTTCCACAGTTTATTGTGATCCACATAGTCAAAGGCTTTGGTATAGTCAATAAAGCAGAAATAGATGTTTTTCTGGAACTCTCTTGCTTTTTTGATGATCCAACAGATGTTGGCAATTTGATCTCTGGTTCCTCTGCCTTTTTTATTTTATTTATTTATTTATTTTTTTCCTCTGCCTTTTTTTAAAACCAGCTTGAACATCAGGGAGTTCACGGTTCACATATTGCTGAAGCCTCGCTTGGAGAATTTTGAGCATTACTTTACTAGTGTGTGAGTGTAATTGTGCGGTAGTTTGAGCCTTCTTTGGCATTGCCTTTCTTTGGAATTGGAATGAAAACTGACCTTTTCCAGTCCTGTGGCCACTGCTGAGTTTTCCAAATTTGCTAGCATATTGAGTGCAGCATTTTCACAGCATTATCTTTCAGGATTTGAAATAGTTCCACTGGAATTCCATCACCTCCACTAGCTTTGTTTGTAGTGATGCTTTCTAAGGCCCACTTGACTTCACATTCCAGGATGTCTGGCTCTAGGTGAGTGATCACACTATTGTGATATCTGGGTCATGAAGCTCTTTTTGTACAGTTCTTCTGTATTCTTGCCACCTCTTCTTAATATCTTCTTGTTCTGTTAGGTCCATACCATTTCTGTCTTTATCGAGCCCATCTCATATATACTATATATGATTAGATAATTTACTGTTATACCTCAGCTTATTATAAACCTTACACATAGATCTAGGTTTTTGTACCTGAGACCTATAGCATTAAACTTTCTTTTCTCATATGTGTCTAAATCGTACAATAAAAATGTTAAATAGTTTTCTAAGGCCAAATTATAAATTGCACTAATTATCATAGATGTGTTATTCCTCAGAATGATATATTTGTCTTCCAGTATTTTAAAAGTCTAATTAAAGTATCTTCAATTTTTATGAAACATTCCCTATTTTTAAATGCTTCTTTAAAGAATTTGCTTTGTTATATAAGGTTAAAAGTGCTTACTTGATCAGTGCTAACTCTATTTGCAAATTGTCACTGTAAAGTTTATAGTCCCTGTGAAAGGCCCACCTTAAGGTGTGCAGTGCAAAACTATATCTCTGTGCTCAGCCGCAGAAAGTATGTCATTTCTTCCTTTGATTTTATTTGAACACTTGGGAAGAATATTGCATATCCTTTACTAAGTATCAAGAACAAAACACGCTCACTAATGAGATGACACTGGTCTTTGGATCTGAAGCTGAAAGACTTTGGCAGGTACAGTTCTATGCCTGGGATCCCACTACATCTAACTGAATATTCTGGAATACCTAACCTCATTTATTTATTCATTAATATACTCATTTAAAAAGTGTCTGAACACATATCATATACCAGCTGCTGGTCTAGGAATATAAAAATAGAACAGTCCTTGTCTAAAAGTTCTTAGAACACAGGAGAACAAAGATATGGGGAGAAATAATCAAAATGCATTATTTTAACTGCAGTCAAATGGACATGTATAGGCTATTAAGGAAATAGAGTCAATGATTACCTAAGCCATTACTGTGGATCATTACCTAGGTGCCTATGAAAGCTTCTTAGGGAAATATTACCTTAGAGAACTACCAAAGTCTGAGCAGGAATTAGTCAGGTATAGTGGAACTAATTAGAAGCACCTTGGACAGATATGTAAGCATAGACATAGAAGCAATGTTTCTCAAGGTTACTCTAGACCACCATAAATTATGATAATTATTAATAATTATGCCTATATGGCAGAAAGCTTTATGATTCCCTCAATACCCACTCTTCTCCTCCTTCCCTTAAAAATGGAATCCAGGATTGTAGCTGAGCACATGGCTGGCCATCTAAAGACTACACTTCCCAGGCTCCCCTGCAACTATGCCCAGGCATACGACCAAGTCTTGGCCAGAGGTGCACGTGCAGCAGAGCACTGTGTAATTTCCAAGCCATGCCCTTAAGGGGAAGAGCCGTGAATTCTACCCCTTCTCTCTGCTTAGCAAAGCAGACGTGGGAGAGGGGCTAGAGGGCATAACTAGATCAGCTTTGTCAGAGTCACTAGGTTAAAAATGCATGTTGAGCATGACTCAACCATGGGAGGCAAGGACCAGCTTCTCCATGTTGCAGAGGTACTATAGCAGGACCACACTCCCTCCACCTGGACTGTCATGTCAGAAAAAAAAAAAAAAAAGAAAGAAAATCTCTGTCATGTGTAAGCCACTATCATTTTCAGATCTTAGCTAAAGCAGCCATCTTTGATTATTAACAGATTGCAAAATGCTAATTTTTAAAAATTTTTAAACATTTTAAATAATACTCTACATTTATCTTCACATTATTCCTGTTATTGAATGAGAACTCCTGATGGAGCTTGAACTAGAATCTCCATTGGCAGGCACATTACTTTAGAATTTGTAAGGTGATCTTAAATAGTAGTTGACCCTGATTAGTTCTTACTAGCTCTCTGATGCACTATCCAGAGATTCTGGGGCATAAGGTAGTTAATTTCATAGATCTTTTAAAAAGTAACTTGACAGTCTAAATTCATTTAGTGACATATTTCAGCTATATTAATATTAGCCCTTTTAACCTATTAGAACATATGATCCTGAAATACATGATGCAGATATTTCACACGGGCACAATTTTCTTCCTCTTTTCACCTAAAAAATTTAAATGCCCACTATTCTTTGAAAACAAAAAAAAAGAAAAAAATATGTATTGCAGATAAAGCATCTAATTGTACAACTAAAATCTGACTACAAAGTTAAACACTTATAATGTACTCTTACTTAGGAATGCAATGCATTTTAATGACATAAATATCCCATTTATCATTTTAAATACAATTGCATCTGATTTATTACTAATTTACCTGAAGAAATGAAGACAGCAAACTTTATGACAATGTATCAAAATTATGCTGAACAGTATAATATCAAGATAATGAAATCTAGACTGTGAACAAATTATAGTCCTTTGGCAGAGTCAGCCATTTCACCAGTGATGAGGCAAAAATGATTAAGCCATGTGTATCAACAGATTTTTCTTAGAAATAATTTAATACTCTGATACTTAAATTGATTTAACCTCAATCACAGAAACAAATTAGGATTCATTTGATAAAATGTCTGAAAACTAGAATAAGTGCATGTTCAGTCGCTGTAGTCGTGTCCGACTCTTTGTGACCCCATGGACTATAGCCCACCAGGCTCCTCTGTCCATTGAATTCTCCAGGCAAGAATACTGGAGTGGGTGGATAGTTCCTCCTCCGAGGGACCGTCCTGACTCAGGGATCAAATCTGCACCTCCTGTATCTCCTGATGGCAGGCAGATTTTGAGATACTGCCTACTCCGATGAGTTGGCCAGAGTCTAATGTTTGTGAGACATTACTTTCTAGATCAAACAAAAATCGTACACGATGAGCGTTTTATCTAAATTTGGCATTCTAAATTTAAATGTTCTATCTCAATGACTCTGTGATGGAAGAAAGGTGAGGTGGGGACAGAGCTGAACAAGTCCCAGGAATCCTAATGTGGCAGCTGAAAGTTATCCTCAAAGTGAAAGCTAAACAAAGCTAAACTTACTCCCTGAAAGAACTTTCCAGCCCAAAATGCAAAAATCTGATTCCCTCCCCTCCCAGAGAGTTATCCTATTACCATCCTTCTCCCAGGGTTGAATACTATTCACAATACATTCAATACTTTCTCTTTTTATATCCATCACTTGAGGAAATGCTATTTGTCTCATGTTGTGCCAACAACTGTAAATTCAGGACTTACCAACGACTTTCTATGTAGCTTACTGGATTAAAAAAAAAAAAGAAAACAAGATCATATCTAAAGCAAATTCAACACTCAATGACAAGCCATAATGATCAACTCCTGCTCATATCAAATCCCCTCTACCAGCCCATAGGCTTTATGCATTCTGACAGAGAAGCTCTGCAAGCCATGTATTTGAACTAGAGGGGACAGTGTAATACCTAAGCAAGCATCTGGCTGAGCTGAGGGATGACTGTAAACAGAGCAGGCACCAGAATGCTATAAAGCACACACTCAAATATGACATGGCAGAGCTATGGAGTGCTAGCAATCAACCATGGCAGTCAGCCTGCCGCTCTTACAGTGGGGGTGGAAGTCTCCCAGAGTCGCAAATGCTTATGGGGCCTGAAACTTTGGCTGCAGCAGTGATAAGTGTTAAGGGAGGAGTGGAAAGAACTGTCTTTTACATTAGATCAGCAAAACAGTGTGTCCAGAAACAGCACTTACAAATGGGGAGCAGGAAGAAAAAAGATACTTGATTTCATGAGTGAATGTTGAATTATCACTTTAACCTCAGCAAACTACTAGAATAACCAATGGGACTCGCTGGCTACCACGTAGAAATATGATGCACTGACATTACCCTAATCTGAAATAAATTACATATTCACACCAGATCACATATGTCTTCAAGTCATCACAGAAAAGCACTTGTTTGTGGAAACTCCCCAGCATCTGTTTCTAAAAGAAAAATAGAATGAAAATTACTTACACAGATAACTCTATAGCGAAAGGATATTAAATTCTTACGTAACTTCAGAGCATAAAATAATTTGGCAGTTAAAATTATTCAATAGAAAGGGAGTTACTGGTTTATGTATTTTAAGCAGATAAGATCCCTGGCTTAAGATTTTGTAAACTAAACTAAGAAATGTCAGTTTAGCACCCTTAAAATAATTCAGCTCAGCAAATATTAAAACTCATATTTGTCAGGTGCTACACTAGGCAATGGAGGTGTGAAGATAATTTATATATTAGTTAGTATTTTTCCCAAACACCTTTCAGTCTGATAACAGCATATATTTTGTTTCAATATAAGTATTTCCACAAATATTTTGAAATATTCAACAATTCAATTCAAAGCTAAATTATGTACATACATGTGTGTGTTTCTGTGTGTTGTACTCAAACCTGATTGTACTCGCAATGTTTTCAGTATGTATGAACAAATGTAAAGATCACCCTGTCATTTGAACCAAGACATTTTCCCTGCTCCATTTATTTTTACCAAGGTTTTCTATACTTAGATCTTTCAAGAATCATCAGAAGTGATTCTTAGATCCCTGGTGTTAAAACCATGAAGGATTTTCTTAGTACTAGTTGTGAGATGAGGTGTTACAGACAGACCACTATGGGGAATAAACAAGGGGGTAATAAAGAAATCAAGGGGGTATTCCAAGGCAGATCGATCCATCCAGGTCCTACCTTCCCCCCCACCAACTTCTCCCCCCCTCCCCCCCCAGATTTTTTCCCTTCCCTATGCCCCTCTTCTCTCTGGCTTAACTATTCTTATCTGGGGTCAGATGAATCAGAATTGGAACCCTGCTCAATTCTTTACTATTTGCACATTGACAATGCGTTTACTTAATCTTCCAAGTTTAAGTTGTCTTATCTTACAGTCTTCGATACTTTCTTGTATTCATAGGGTCATTAAAACCCACCCCACTGTCACTGCCATACACTTGGCTTGTTTTCGTATTCACTTATTCATTCATTTCTGACAAACTGGGATGGCACATTTTCTTTTACAAAGTAAATACATGAAATGAATGGAAATAGTGCTCATGAGAGTCTAACATTTCCTTCATAGATCAGCATAGGTCTTTCAAGAAACCAGCAAGAAGGTTGGAACACTGCACAGACACATATTTTGGGACTATCAGCCCATCCTACAGCAAATGATGGACCCCAGCAAAACAGTGACCCCGAAACAGCATAGAAGGCAAAATTTTGAAGTCAAAATATTGTGATCTTCTAGATGTCTCACATAGACTAGCTCCTGAAAGAGCTGAACTATTCTTCCATTTGTATCTCCTACATTCAGAAAGTTAATGCCTCAGACATCTTATAACAGGCCCTTTGACTTTGGGTCTTTATGGCTTCCTATAATAGTTAAATAACAAGAATCTTTATTTAAGTACAACATTCTCTTGCAGTTATTTAATACAAGTTAAAAATTTTCTTTACACATCATTGGAAGCACTATTATCATGCTACTCTAGAGCCAATTTTATCTCCCCAGGGTCAGAAATATACAATATATGGGGTTATATCAACTAGTAATATACTAACATTATCTTCTTTTGTCTACCCATTGTTACACAAAGAAAAAAACTTAAAATCTCTAAGTCAAAGTGCAAAATAAGTTAAACATAAAAAATATAAAAGATATTGATCAATAATAATTGCTAGTAGAATTCACATATAAATAAGAATATAAGAGTTTTAGTGTTTTGTAACTATTTGTCTATGAACTTGCCATCTAAGAGGTAATGACTCCATTGAGGGCAAGGGTTTGTCTTACTCATTTTTTTTTATTCCCAATACTCAATTTGTAGTATAATTTTTAGAATGTATTTAAAGTATAAGTATATATGTATATATTTAATGTAAAGTATAACAAACTATATTTGCTATATAAATATACAAGTGAATGAAAAATGACAATTTAATGATTAAAATAAATAAAGCTTCCAGATACATGAATTTCCAGGGACATGTATAGACAATCTTCAGATGAGAATGAAGGTTGATTCTATGACAGGCATCCCTCCCACCTTTGATATAATCTCTCAATTGCCTACATTAAGCACTGTGTTAAGATATTGAAGGTAAAATTTAAATGGGTACGTGCATGCCAAGTCGCTTCATTTGTGTCTGTTTGCGACCCCATGGACTGTTAGCCCATCAGGCTCCTCTGTCCATGGGATTCTCCAGGCAAGAATAGTAAAATGGGCTGACATGCCCTCCTCCAGGGGATCTTCCCAACCCAGGGACTGAACCGGCGTCTCCTGCATCTAATGCATTGCAGGCAGATTCTTTACTCACTGAGCCACCAGAGAAGGCCTTGGTTAAATGGGATCTGATGGTAAATTAGATTTGATGGTGGCAATACACAAAAATTATTAATGGTTAGACTTTTAATCCCATTAAGTAAATGAATTGATTTTAAAATGAACACGTGATCATGAAAGAATTTTTCCTGTAGCATTGTACCATTAATTATTTACATAGATTGTACTAATTCTGGAAAAATTGGCATTACTATAAATTTTGTTTCCCCCAATTCATACATTGAAGCCCTAACCCCAGGATGATGGTATTTGGGAATGGGATCTTTGGGAAGTAATTCGGTCTACAAGGTAGAGCCTTCATGATGGGATTAATCCTCTTATGAGACGAGATATAAGAGACTTCTCTCTCTACCATATGAGAACCTAGCTCTGAGAGCTATCTATAAGCCAAGAAGAAAGCTTCATTGGAAATTAGACTGCCTGGATCCTTCTTTTTGGACTTCCCAGCTTCCAAAACTGTGAGAAAAAATATCTGTTGATTAAGTCATCAATCTATAGTATTTTATTATAGTGGTCCAAGCAGACTAATACGGATATCTAGCAAACCCAGAGAATGATTAGTTTTACTTAGGATTCAATTAGTTAGGTGAGGCCTGGATCTTAGAAAAAGCTTAAAAGGAAAGGAATGGAGATTATCACAGTTGGTCCTGAGTGTTTCACAAAGAGTGAGACATGGAAAAAAATATATAGGCACACACACACACACACACATATAATGTATTCCTATCTCCTTGACTTCAGGAAACAATCTATTACTTTAGGAAAGGAAAAACTATGGATCTAAAAACACATTTATGTGCACCATAAAACAAAGTATTCAGTTTATAAGACGGCAAAATAAATTTGGATTAATGTTTTAAATATATACAGATCTAAAACAAGAATGATAACCGATTAAACAGACCAAAGCATGATCTGGAAAACACACGGTTATAATTTAAGCATTAGACAGCTCCACATAAGCATGCTGTGTCTAATTCTTGGTTTTATAACTTGATGCTTTATAATTTACATTTTTCCCATGCACAGGGAACATTTGTTATCCACAGAGATGTGTAAAAATGCATTTATTTCAAGATGATAAATCTAGAGGCATTGAGGGTGTTGAGAGTTTAGAGAATTAGGATTTTACCCTTTTACCTACAGTTATTTATGTTGTTTTGAACCATGGGATCTCCTTTTAACTGTTGGTTTGAGAACACTGCCAACTTTTAAACTGGAAAGTAAAGTTTTCTGTTTAGAATACGAGAGCTTACAGAATTTTATACCGCTTCATGAGACAGAAAAGAGTACCTTCCAAGAGTGTTTGTCACTTGGGGAGATGTTTGCCTTAAACTCAAGAAGAATGATCTAAGAAGGGAGTCTAGATAACTGTGACCATTTCAAGTTGAGTAGATATTTTTCATCTTAAATTTAACACTGTCTACAGGAAAACAATAAAAGAAAATCAGATTTCCAAAGAAAGTCAATGAAAGGTAAGAGTCTAGAGGTCCCATTACAGAACAGTATTGTAAAATACTGAAATATCAAGTGGGTTTTCTTCCACAAATGAAACGCATGTAACTTTACCTTTATTTTCAAGAATAACTGAGGTACAAATATAGGTAAAGTGAGTTGGAGGCAGATTCAGCATCTTAGGGAAATGTAATTTTCGCTTGGTTTGACTAATGTCTCTAGTCAAGCTAGAGAAGTGTTAATTTTAAACTATCACTATTAGACAGTCTGACAATGGGAAAATAACTGTTGTTCCCACAGTCTCTTTGGAAATGTTTTTCCAGTATAGAGGGCAAGTGTGAATTCCATCCAAAGACATTAAAGCTCAATGGACAATAGTAAAGTGCTATGTTTTGAATTTGATTAAAATAATGCATTTGGTCCTATGTAAGTAGATGTATATTTCTTCAAGAGGGGAATTGGAAAAAAGGCCTTTGCAAGTAATTAGCACAGAATTTATTCCTCTAGACTCTATAACAGCAAAACTATCTTTGGGAAGGAATAAGCTGGAGAATACAGCAGTATTTCAGATAAAATTTGAACTATTTTATGAAGACACACCTTATCACTGCCAAGGTAAAGTCTGTTCCCAAAATTTTCCATAGGTATGTAGACAAAATACTTACATGCAACTTTTAACTTTGTTGTGTTCATTGCAATTGTAAAGGAAGTTATGAGATCTTTACCTCAGTTTCTTCAGTAAATTCAATTTCTCCATTAGCATATGGGGCTTCCCTGGTGGCTCAGTAGTAAAGAACCCACCTGCTAATGCAGAAAACTTGGGTTCAGTCCCTGAGTGGGGAAGATCCCCTGGAGAAGGAAATGGCTACCCATCCAATATTCTAGGAAACCCCTTGGACAGAGGAACCTGGAGGGCTTGGTCTATGAGGTTGCAAAAGTTGGACATGACTTAGTGGCTAAACCACCATTAGTGTTACTTAATAGTTATTGCAAAATAAATGAATATATTCTGAACTATTAACTAATCATTTACATAGATTTTTATATTAGAAATATTGATGAACATATGCTAGGTAATCCTGAGAACCTCTTAAAAATATCTGACTTCTGATTCATACATCAGTCCCTTTGATTGATCTCCATTACCAGAGAAACATTCTAGACTCCTTCAAAGTACAATTTTGAACACTGTCTACCCAAACCCCTAATTTTGAACACTATCTATCCAAACCCCAAAACATGCCGGGTTCCTCTGTCCAAAGGATTTTTCAGGACTACCTGTCTCTTCCTCTGATGTAGTCCCATGTAGTGAGCTGTGATACCTTGACTTATATCTCACCTCTTAGTCTAACTCTCTGTAAATATATCCAAGTAAGCACTACTGTTATTCTTTCTTTCATTAAGCCATTATTTAGTGATTCACGGAATACAAAGATACAAGCAATGTGTCCCAGTCTTGAAGGAGCTGACAGCTGAGTGTATCCAACTTAGGTTACACATTACACAAGCAACAGTATTAAAGACTTTCAGCTTCATTCATTTGAAAAACTTGCAATGGCATTATATTAACTAAAAATCCCATTCTCTTTGGTGTGTTGTTCATAATCATCTATCACCCATGCTTCAAAAACGGTCTCCTCCTGCATAGGCAACTTGAAGCTTTGGAGGGAAAGTATGATCATTTTATTCCAAACCTCTGAAATTGTAGTTCTCTTGTCTGGATGCCCTTATCATATCTCCAGGATTTCTTGAGATATAAACAATTTTCAAAATCCAGTTTTATACCCTTTAGTAATAAACTGTCTTTATTGACTTTTACAGTTACCAGTTACACTTTTTACTATCAATATATCAGTTATTTTTGACCTGATGTTGGCAGCCCTTATACTGCACCTGTGTATTTTATCTTAACTTTCAAATGTGCTTGTCTATCGTCTCCTGATGTCTTTACACAGTGTGATGTGCCATCTTCAGAAAATATTTGATGAATAAATTAATGAGTAGATGTATTTATCATATTATTATTTCTCAGTGGATATAAACTAATGCCTTATCTTAGAGGCATAATGCCTTTCAGATAATGCCTTATCTTAGAGGGAATTAAGACTCAAATATTAAGATGGGAAAATAAGCCCTTATTTGTTAATTTTAGTGAATGCAGAGATATAAAATTGGATGATGGAACCAAAGCAAAATAAAGTTCCCCCCCAAAAGGACTAGTTTGATAGGAATGTTATTAGCCCCAAATCACTTTGAGTACAAACCTAACATTTACAGAAAAGAGTAGGTGGACTGTTCAAGAGAAATTAAGACTGCAGGTGATTAACGGTTATCCCGGAGAATAAGGAATTGATTTAGAGATGGCATGACAGTAGGTACTAAGATGAAAATGCACTTTTGTCTCTACCTGTTGACTTTAGGTCTTTGGAAAATGTCTATCCAGGTGTTTTGTTCATTTGTAAATTAATTTAGATTGTTTTTTTTTGCTATTGAGTTATATGAGTTCTTTATATATTTTGAATATTAACTCTTTATGGCTTATGAACACTTTCGCCAATTCTGTAGGCTGACTTTTCATTTTGTTGACTTTTTCTTGCTGTGTACAAACTCGCTAGTTTCAAGAAGTCCCATCTGTTTATCTTTGCCTTTGTTGATTTATTTTTTGTGTCAGATCTAAAAAAAAATCATTGTCAAGGCCAATGTTTAGAAGCTCATCTCCTATGTTTTCTTTTCGGAGTTGTATGATTTCAAGTCCTATGTTCAAATCTTAAATCCTGTTTGGATTGATTTTTTGTTAGGTCTTATGGCCTAATGTATGCTCTATTCTGAAGAATGTTTCCTGTGTTCGAGAAAAATGTGTATTTCACTGCTGTTGAAAGAATATTCTATAAAATTCTGTTAGCTTCATTTGGTGTAAAGTATAGCTTAGGTCCAATGTTTCATTATCGATTTTCTGTCTGGGTGATCTAACCATTGCTGAAAGTGGGTTACTGAAGTATTTTATTATTATTATATTCTATTTTACTCTTATTCATCTGTTAAAATTTGCTTTGTATATTTAGGTGTTCCAAAGCTAAGTGCATATGTACTGTTACTTTGCCTTGATAAACTGGGTTCTTTATCATTATAGAATCACCTTGTCTTTTATTACAGCTTCTGCCTCAATCTATTTTGTCTGATTGAAGTATAGCTACTGCTGCTCTCTTTCATTTCTATTTGCATAGAATATTGTTTCCTGTTCCTTCACTTTTGGCCAGTGTGTGTCTTTAAAGCTTAAGCTAGTTTTTTTGTAGGCAGCATGCAAGAGGTTACCATTGTTTCTTTAATCTATTCAGCCATTCTATATCTTTTAACTGGAAAATTTAGTTCATTTATATTTAAAGTATATATGGCAGGTAAGGCTGTACCACTGCCATTTTGCTAACTGAACTGTTTGCTAGGCATTTTTTATATACTCTTTCTCCTTCGCTTGCTGTCTTCTTTGTAATGTACAGGGATGCTGCAGTGGGTACAGAGGTTGTTGTAGATATGATTTGATCAGTGGCAAATGCTATTGGGATCCAACATAGATAAGTTTGCTATTCTGCTCAGGTCTATGAGGGGTTACCTAGTGATAAAAGCTGTGAGGGGTCCCCAGTGTTAACAAGGGCTACTGAGGGTCTCATAGGCAAAGGCTGCTGGGGTTTTCTGCAGTACAGGCCACTGGGATACATGGTGACTCCTCCTGTGTGGAAAATACTGGTAGCCTTGACCTTTTCCTTGTGGCTTGGGCTTCCCTGATAGCTCAGTTGGTAAAGAATCTGCTTGCAATGCAGGAGACCCCGGTTTGAGTCCTGGGTGGGGAAGATCCCCTGGAGAAGGGATAGGTTACCCACTCCAGTATTCTTGGGCTTCCCTTGTGGCTCAGCAGCTAAAGATTCTGCCTGCAATGTGGGAGACCTGGGTTCAAACCCTGGGTTGGGAAGATCCCCTGGAGAAGGGAAAGGCTACCCACTCCAGTTTTCTGGCCTGGAGAATTCCATGTACTGTATAGTCCATGGGGTCACAAAGAGTCGGACACAACTGAGCGACTTTCACGTTGACTTTCAGCATCTCAAGAAGTCTCAGCTGTGATATTCTCTGGCTATACTGAAACTGAAGTTCCTTCATGCAGTTCCCTGGAAGGTGGGGGGATCTGGTCATCTGCCCTGTTCTCCTGTTCTAAGGGAGGGATGCTCAGTCTGAGAAGTGTTGGCCTGGTGCTGAGCAATATCTGCCTGAGGGATGAGATGAGGAAGGCAAAACACAACCGTTCCTCCACCTCCTTTCATGCAGTTTCTGTCAGTGTTTTGCTCCTCCGTATGGCGGAAGTTTCTTAGGTGGATTCAGCTTTCTATCTTTGTTCATGTATAGCTGTCTTTGAGTTTTATGTTGGGGGAAAGAACGCAACAAAATACAGTATCATGGAGGCATAAAAAAAAAACAACTTGTTTTTTAAATTCTCAATGGGGCTGGATACCGACTGATGTTAAAGCACGAGGTGAAGAAGTCAGTACAAACTTTAAAAAAGCTAGAAACCTCATCAGAAACGATTTCATTTTAAATTCTCTTCCAAGTTCTTTCTTGGTAAAATGTTATGCTTTATCAAAGTACAAAGTGTAATCTCTCTGTCTCAATGTTTTGCATTTCAAACTGCCACTTGAGGTCACTACATAGGATTTGCATAAACTGGTTCCCTAATAAAGGGCAGGCAACTAGTAAAATGTTATCTTCCTTCAGGCTAGAGGTTTGTTTGGAAATACTCTTTTAGAAGTAAGATTGTCTTCATCTGCCAAGATCATTGGAACATTGGCTCTTGATTTCTCCACTGGAGGACTAAGTTTGAGGGGGAAAAAAAGGAGTTACGTTTTCATGGGGGACTATCAATCAGGAACATTTGGGAACATAAATGGGTTAGAAACATCTTTCATGTCCTACCTCCCAGTTCTTTTCAGTCATCTTATATTCCCATTTTGAACTGTGTGTCATTTTAATGCGATCTCATTGTGCCCCAGAAAAACCCTGCCTCATCATCTCCTTCTTTCTTTCTTTTACAGCAATGTGCCTGAAGACAGGAAAGGTTTCTTTTCAAAATGATATTTAATGACATTAGTTCTCAACCTCACTGTTTCAGAAAAAAATGGTAATGTAATGCCTTTTCAATAATGAAATAAAAGGGATAGCTGTAACAGTGAAAAAGATGTTTCCTGGGTAATATACTAGTGAAAATGAAGATCAAATTTTAAAACCTCATGCACTAAAAAATAAATAAATAGGCAAGGCACAACAAGCAGATCCAGCAAATGCTGAATGAAGCAAGTTGTTTTCCTTAGGTTTATGCAGTGACTAGCCAAGTTTCAAGAAGGAAAAGTGAACCCTAACCCTACACTAACTTTTTCTTTAGAGAACCGGCTGCACTTCCCTTTTCTTGTAGCTATTTCAGGTAGGCAGTTAATGTATTGCCAATACTTTTAAGACAACCAGCTAGTTAGCACATTTCCCTCTATCCACAGTCATGGATGGATCAATGAACATCTATGACATTCAGGTGTAGAACACCCTCTGGAATGCTTCACCTTCCTGGGTCAGGAATTGTCCAAGTGAGTATCAAGCTCAAGAGATTTTGGTTGGATCCCAGAAGATCAGAACTTACAGACTCAACTATCCTAACAGCTAACATTTACTGAGCACTTACTATGTGCCAGGTAGTAAGCATTCTAAGTACGTACATGTGATTACACCATTTAATCCTATGGCAACTTTCATGATAAACGTACTACTCTTTAGCCACTTTACAGATGATGAAACTGGGGCAAGAAATTGAAGATTTTGGTGAGGAGACAATGCAGAGCAAAACTGCAAACTCAGGCAGTCTGTCTCCAGGGTCTCCGTCTTCCTCATTCAACTCTACTTTGCTCAGTGGACCAAAGCTCCCTTTTCTAAGATAAAGCTTTCTCCTTTGCCTGCAGCAGGATGAGGTGCAGGCATTTTTAGCTGTCTTCTAAGTAATTTCACACTGATTTTAATTGCTCTGTTGCCACTTGTTATGGTGGGTTATGGAGTAGGAAAGTAAAGGCTAGGATGAGTAGGGAACCATGACTCTCATTATTTAATAACTTAACCAAGATTATTCCTGCCAATCATAACTAGCTCCCCCGCACCCCCCGCAATTCAAGATGTATATATTTTTAATTTGGCCAAGGGGGGAAAAGGGGCAGCTTTTTCTTATCTTTGTTTCTTAATTGGCAAATTCATCCAAAATTTGCATACACATATATGCATCTGTTTTACTGTGCTTTTGTTTCCCCTTTAAAATTAGATAGAACTGAAAGTACAATTTGAGGAAGAGATAAATCGGCATGTTCTGTAATTGCAAATAGTTTGTTTCTAAATGTGAAAACTGGTTGTGCTTATCAACTTATTTGCTAATACCCAATGAATGCTTTTCTAGATAATTTTGCATGTATATTTATCAACTGTTTTTGGTATCTATTTATTTTTGAACAGAGGGGACATTCAGTGAGGAAGGGGAAAAAAGAGTTCATGTTACTGTTAATGGTCTAAATACTAGCCTAGTTGTTTATTTTGCATGTGCTTACCACATGTATCTTGCTATACATGTAGGAAAGAAAATATTTAAGAGCAAATAAAACAGCTCGATTCAGGCATAGTTATATTGTCAAGACAGTTCCAATAGCAATTAAATTACATTACTCTGAAAATAATATTTTATATACAGGCATGATTGAATTGGCTGTTATGACAGTCACTGGAATTTTCACAAGAAAGATCTGATTTTTTTTTTTTTTAATCTGACTCTTCTGTCATGGCACTTGCTTAGCTAAGTACATCAATTGGATTTCTAACTACAGTGATTTATAGGGCATACCTTAATATCATTCCTACACTATTTAATTTTGCTGCTTCTTTTTACTTTGATTCTACATTAAATAATTAAATTAAGAATATTTTCCAAAAAAGATTAAAAAAATTTATAAGATGGCTCTTTCAGCAAACCTATGATGATGATATTAATGATGATAGCTGCTGCCGCTGCTAAGTCGCTTCAGTTGTGTCTGACTCTGTGTGACCCCATAGACAGCAGCCCACCAGGCTCCCCCGTCCCTGGGATTCTCCAGGCAAGAACATTGGAGTGGGTTGCCATTTCCTTCTCCAATGCATGAAAGTGAAAAGTGAAAGTGAAACCACTCAGTCATGTCCGACTCTTAGCGACCCCATGGACTGCAGCCTACCATGTCCTACCATGATGATAGCAGCCACCATTTATTGAGTTTTGCTAAATATATAACTATACAGAAGATACTTTATTCAATCTTCCTAAAAAACTATGAACTATACATTATTACCCCTTCACACAGAAGAAGAAAGTGAAATTTAGAGGAATTAAGTAAATTACCAAAGGTAGACCAGTAAAGTGGTTCAATCAAGGTTTAAATCCAAGTCTTTATAACTGGAAAGACCTCACTCTTCACTATTTTACAAACTACCATCCATACTTTTCGATTCATGACATAAATCACTCCAAAATAAAGTTTTTTTACAAAATCATGGCAAAAGGCTGTCATGGAAAACAGGCTACCATACATTCAAATCAGGAAATAGATATTTCATTATTTAGTTTCACTGAATTCAGCAACATGTGATCTAATTCTAAATAAACATTATGAAGCATAATTTAAAAAAACTTGTTTACAAGCTTCCTGGAATATTTCCTACTGAATCTAGCAGACCGAATATTGTACCAAAATTGCATTCTGTCCTTTTATATATAAAGCAGGACATTTAAAACTTCAGGTATTAAAATTCTGTATACAATTTGAATATCTTCTGATACATGAGGTATTATAACTGCAGAACAAACCCTGGAGGAATGTCACTACTATTTTCCTAAGTTTTTTTCTGCCCTGAAATCAATTGCTTTGTAGGAATCAATCATCTAATTAAGATTTTATATTGTTCATTAAAAAAATCATTTGCATTGCTCACAGACAATATATTTCTTGCAACGTAATTTTTCTTTTCAACAAATATCAGTTCAGCTCAGTTCTCCCTCAGTCATGTCAGACTTTGCAACCCCATGGACTGCAGCATGCCAGGTTCAACAAATACAGTAGGATACAAAAATAAAGTTTTTTGTTATTTGGCTGCTCCAAAAGCACTCCTGCTAGCCTCTACTGTACACAGCTGCTGGTTTGGCCAAAGGTTTTTCAGAGCCTGGGATGAAGCTGACTTCACTCTTAGACTTCACTCAAGCTTACTCTGTGTTTTAGTCAATGGCACTGAACCATATGCATCTTTGCAATTCATTCAATTCTCCCCCTCCCCAAGGCACATAGAGACAAAATATTCGAATAAGTCCAAGAACTATGGAAAAAGAGGGCAATGTTAGGTTAAACAGGGCCATGTCAATTTCAGCATACAAAATATCCATAGTTAATGTCAAAAAGAGAAACAGATGCAGGATACAGGATGCTTGGGGCTGGTGCACGGGGATGACCCAGAGAGATGTTATGGGGAGGGAGGTGGGAGGGGGGTTCATATTTGGGAACACATGTACACCCATGGTGGATTCATGTCAATGTATGGCAAAACCAATACAGTATTGTAAAGTAAAATAAAGTAAAAATAAAAATTAAAAAAAAAAAAACCTCAAAAAAAAAAAAAAGAAAACACTGTGCATTGGTTTTAACTGTCAGGGGCAGCTGGGGCTTTATTTTCAATGAATAGCGTTTTATCAAGAATTTTCTTGATAAAAATAAACAGTAATAGAATAGAAATTTCAGTAATCATGCAAAGTGGTAATTTTGACTAGAGATTTCTATTCCTAAAATTATTTGCTTGAATAAATCTTCATCAATATTCATGAAGAAGAGAGTTTAAAATTTAAAGGAATAATTATTGTATGAATGAACTATTTCAGTGAAATATATATTATGATAAAAAGAAACAAAAGGAGATCAGTATTCATTTTGCTTTCCATCCTTAACTTTTACTGAATTCTAGAAAGGAAATGAAGACCTTGACTTCTATGAGTTATTTCTGAATTCCACGACCAGCGATAAACAATGAGTTGAGTTGTTTTTATGAAAGGAAAATTTGTTTTCCATGCTATTTAACAAAAAGAGTTATGAAGGCTTACAGCAAGTACACAACAAGCTACAAACGGGTAAGACAAGCTGAAACAAACAGTAAATAGTCACAAAGTAAGAAATCACAAATGCGATTAACACATAAAATATGGAATATATAAAATGTGACTGGTACTGAAAACTCCAATCTCCATTGTAATAATCTCTCCAGAATCATTTCCCCTATTTGGTGACACAGTCAAATACTTCCCCACCCACCGCCCACCCCCCTCCCCCACCCTCACAAAAAAAAGAACAAAATGAAATAAGCTTCACATCAGAAATTGATCAGATGCTTTTTCCTGATTTCTGGTCGGTTGTTAGCATCACTGAACCACTCGGTACCTGAATCATGCTGCTCTGATGGTCTTTTTAAATACAGCTCTAAGCATGGCACATTTTCTTTAATATATTTCAAAGTATTTCCAATCTCAGGAGTAAGGCTCTTCGTTAAACCAACCAACCGTGACATGGGAGAAACTTTATGATTTCACTTGCTTGTCAACTATGTCACATCTCCTGCTTACCCTGACCCCCGCAAATTGTGTTTGTTTTTTTTTTCTTTTCACTCTTTTGATAGAGCTAACGTTTCCTACTTTTGTGTATACTTTATTTTGTTCCCATCATCTATTTCTCTGCCCTTATATCTATTTCCTCTCTGTGTACCTGTTAAATCCCCAATCAGTCTTTAAGAGCAAATACTGCTGCTGCCATGTTACTTTAGTCCTGTCCAACTCTGTGCGACCCCATGGACGGCAGCCCACCAGGCTCCCCCGTCCCTGGGATTCTCCAGGCAAGAGTACTGGAGTGGGTTGCCATTGCCTTCTCCAATGCATGAAAGTGAAAAGTGAAAGTGAAGTCATTCAGTCATGTCCGACTCTTCGCGACCCCATGGACTGCAGCCCACCAGGCTCCTCCGTCCATGGGATTTTCCAGGCAAGAGTGCTGGAGTGGGGTGCCATTGCCTTCTCCGAAGAGCAAATACTACCTCTCCTGAAAATCCTTCTTTGGTATCCCAGGCTCTGGAGGTCCAGAATCACTTATCTTCCATTTTATGTAACACAGAGATCTAATTATCTCTTTATAAGCATGTGACCCCTAGGATGTACCAAATTCCATTCTTGTAAGAATATCCAACACTAAGGCTAATGACTGTCTCACTGTAGGTTTTTAATAAATGATTAATGAATAAAATAGGTAAGGAGGAAATCAAAGTGCACCTCCATAAAATAACTGCCAACTAAAGAGGAAGAGGTATCCGTGCTTATACAGTGTGGGGAGTTTGCCTGATCAATAAATGGTTATGATATACCTGTATTTCAGGTATTTCAACTACATATACAACTCACTTCCATAAAACACATGAAAGGTTGTCCATGAAACTTCCCTCAGCTTTATTAAAGTGGAGATTTTGTGTCTCAAAATTTATTTTGAAGAAAGTCATCTCTATACCCTGAAGACTTAAGTCATATAACACAAAATATGGCTATAATTGCCTTGAAAGGGTGCCACTGCTCTTCTTTCCTGGTAACTAGCCTGCTTTAATAATGCCTTTCCAGACAATCTGATCAAAGCAGGAGTATAAAGGAAATAGAAAAAAAAAATTTCCACGAAATTAGAAATGACCGTTGGGAGGGCCATAGCCTCACCTTTTGAACAATGTAGTTAATAACATCATTTCATTGGTCCTGCAAAATCAGCTTCTCAACTCTATGACTTGCAATTTCAGGCTTTTGTGTGTGAGTGTACTCATGCGAAGAGTTGACTCATCGGACAGGACCCTGATTCTGGGAGGGATTAGGGGCAGGTGGAGAAGGGGACGACAGAGGATGAGATGGCTGGATGTCATCACCAACTTGATGGACATGTGTTTGAGTGAACTCTGGGAGTCAGTGATGGACAGGGAGGCCTGGCATGCTGCAGTTCATGGGGTCACAAAGAGTTGGACATGACTGAGTGACTGAACTGAACTGAACTGAACTGAACCTCCATTATCTATCTGAATTTGAAACCAAATGTAGATGAACTCATTATTATAGTGGTGGTTTTTGGCATACATTAACATGAATCAGCCATGGGTACACATTTACCCCACCGTCCTGAACCCCTCTCCCACCTCCTTCCTCTTCCCATCCCTCTGGGTTGTCCCAGTCCACCGGCTTTGGGTGCCCTGCCTCATGCACCGAGCTGGCACTGGTCATCTATTTTACATTTGGTAATAGACATGTTTCAATGCTATTCTCTCAAATCATCCCACCCTCACCTTCTCCCACATAGTCCCAAAGTCTGTTCTTTACATCCATGTGCTCTCTTGCATATAGGGTCTTCGTTACTGTCTTTCTAAATTCCATATATATGCATTAATATATTGTATTGGTATACTGTACTCCAGTTTCATCCACCTCCTTAGAACTGACTCATGTGTTCTTTTATACGGCTGAGTAATATTCCATGTCGTATATTTACCACAGCTTCCTTATCCATTTGTCTGCTGATGGACATCTAGGTTGCTTCCATGTCCTGGCTATTGTAAACAGTGATGCAATGAACATTGGGGTACACGTGTCTCTTTCAGTTCTGGTTTCCTCGGTGTGTATGCCCAGCAGTGGGATTGCTGGGTCGTATGGCTGTTCTATTTCCAGTTTTTTAAGGAATCTCCACACTGTTCTCTATAGTGGCTGTACAAGTTTGCATTCCCACCAACAGTATAGGAGGGTTCCCTTTTCTAAACACCCTCTCCAGCATTTATTGTTTGTAGACTTTTTTCTTTTCTTTTTTTCAATTTTTATTTTTACTTTATTTTGCTTTACAATACTGTATTGGTTAAAAATATGGAATGCTTCACAAATTTGCGTGTCATTCTTGCGCAGGGGCCATGCTAATCTTCTCTGTATCATTCCAATTTTAGTATATGTGCTGCTGAAGCGAGCAGTGTTTGTAGACTTTTTGATGGTAGCCTTTCTGACTGGCATGAGATGGTATCTCATCGTGGTTTTGATTTGTGTTTCTTTGATAATGAGTGATGTTGAGCATCTCTTCATGTGTTTGTTAGCCATCTGCATGTCTTCTTTGGAGAAATGTCTGTTTAGTTCTTTGGCCCACTTTTTGATTGGGTTGGTTATTTTTCTAGTATTGAGCTGCATGTGCTGCTTGTATATTTTGGAGATTTATCCTTTGTCGGTTGTTTTGTTTGCTATTATTTTCTCCCATTCTGAAGTCTGCCTTTTCACCTCGCTTATAGTTTCCTTCATTGTGTTAAAGCTTTTAAGTTTAATTAGGTTCCATTTGTTTATTTTTGTTTTTATTTCCATTACCCTGGGAGGTGGGTCATAGAGGATCTTATTGTGATTTATATCAGAAAGTGTTCTGCCTATGTTTTCCTCTAAGAGTTTTATAGTTTCTTGTCTTACATTTAGATCTTTAATCCATTTTGAGTTTATTTTTGTGTATGGTGTTAGAAAGTGTTCTAGTTTCATTCTTTTACAAGTGGTTGACCAGTTTTCCCAGCACAACTTGTTAAAGAGACTATCTTTTCTCTATTGTGCATTTTTGCCTTCTTTGTCAAAGATAACGTGTCCACAGGTGTGTGGATTTATCTCTGAAGATCCAGTGTTTTTATCTACATTTCTGTCCCCAGTGGCCCCATGCGTAGACAGAGACGCTATATTAAAAAAATACATTTAGGATGGCTACTGATCATAACACCTCATGGTTTATTTTGAGAACAAATCTACACCTGGTTGAACAAGACAGATATAATTTGATCCTTGAATAGCATGAGAAAATGAGATTTTTCTGAAGTCTCTCAGAACCATAACTACAAAATCTGAAAAATTAAACAATATGCTCTAATTTAACAAAAAGTTTCTTGAAACTTAAATTGATTACCAGTGTTGCCCAGGTTCAGTTTATGTCTCAATTCCTTGCCTGCCAGTTAATGGAGGTATGGCCCAGAATTGGCAAGAAGCATTTTTAACATGTCCCCAATCACACACTTAAGTTAGGACAACACAATGTTTCTCTTAGATTGGAATAAGAAATTTTATTTCTGTCCCATGAGCACATTTGATACATCAGTTTGTTTCTGATGGCATATTCCTGCCAAAATCATATACTGACTATAATTCTTTGGATAATAATATTAAAGCTAGTTGATCATAACACATTGATCCCTTAAGTGGAGTTAATCACAATAGACTGAAGCTGTAACTCACACCATAAGTTACACAGCAGTTGAGCTGTGAATAAGACACCATCAATATGCTGATGAAAACAGGTGACTTTTCATGCAGAAATACACTACCACTTCAATACTGAAAAACTACTTTCTGTACTACTGTGAATATTCTGGAAAAAAAAAAAAAAAGACCCAACTGTTTAGTTTTCTCAGGTAAAACTCTCAGTGAATTCACTGAGAAGTTTTCCTAAGTAAATAGTGCAAAAATAGCTCATTTAATTTTTCCTGAGGTATTTTATGGTTATATAATAAAGTAGAATATACATGCCCAATAAAATTTGCTATGAGTCAGCTAAGGGATCGGTACTTAATTTTTTTACTGTGTACAAATACTTGAGGTATAGAGCTTCATTCCCTTATTATTTATTGTTATTTCTTATCTTGACATAAGAACTGTTCTACAAGGGATCTGATAAATATAGCAAAACTGAAGAATCATTCCGTCTACTCCACTAAATTTGCATCTGTGCTCTCCATGATGACTCTGCATTTTATTCTCTTTCATATTTCACAGTGGGTATGTCACATCTGAAATATGAAAGAGAATTCCACTATGAAGCATAGCCTTAACACACAGAAGTGCCAAACTGATGAAAACAACAAATTCAAAAGAAATGAAGCAAGCTCTAATGAACAGGCAAACATGACTCTTTTAGCACAGAAAAATCAATGAGGTGAAACAGTTTCCTCATCAAACGAAGAAGGTGAAAATCAACCTATCATTAAACCTTATAATTTCTCACTTCAGACCAACAATACACACGGTACCACCATTTTAAAATGTCTGATTTCCACCACTGAAATTTCAGTAAAGTATGTTGCTTTATCAACTCCCACTTATTTGTTAACTCTTCTCATTTTGATTTTTTGGAGTGTTTCAGCAGTCAGCCATGACCTTCTAGTTATGAAAACCAAGTACCCTCTTTAAGTCTACACTGCTCATAACAGCTGTAGTATTTGAAACTCTTCTATCTTGGTTTCGATGAGACTACATTGTTCTTATCCTCTTTTCAACTGCTTAACAGTTTCTCTAAAATATCCTGTGGTGTTCACTGTAGACTGAATGTTTGTTCCCCCACCTGTGAATTCATATGTTGAAACTCTGACCTCCTAAATGATGGGGGTGTGGGGCCTTTGGGAGGAAACTGGGTCACGAGGGCTCCACCCTCACGCGTGGAATTAATGGCCTAGAAGAAGAGACACAAGAACTGGTTCTTCCTCTGCTCTACACCCTGTGAGGATACAATGAGAGAGCACAGCCATCTGCAACCCAGGAGAACCCTCAGCAGACATCAACTCTGTTGGTGCCTTGATCTCTGACTTCCAGTCTCCAGAACTGAGAGGGATAAACTCCTGTTGATAAGTCTACGGCATTACTATACAGAGAGAGAAGTCTGAACTGCTATGGGCTTCTCTGGTAGCTCAAAGGACAAAGCGTCTGCCTGCAATACGGGAGACCTGGGTTCGAACCCTGGGTCAGGAAGATTCCCTGGGGAAGGGAATGGCAACCCACTCCAGTACTCTTGCCTGGGAAATCCCGTCAATGGAGAAGCCTGGTAGGCTACAGCCCATGGGGTTGCAAAGAGTCAGACATGACTGAGCGACTTCACTTTCACTTACATATGCATATATATGTGTGGGGGGGTGGGTATATATATATGTGCGTGTGTTTTTCCCACCACTGTTATATCATTCATAAGAGATAGAAGTGTTCAAAGGTTTTGCCTTTCATATCTTCTTTTTTATTCTCCCTGCATTCTTCTTCCTACCTCTCACCTAACACTTTCAGAACTTCAACTATAGTCTCTATGCAGTTGACCCCAGAATATTTATCTATAGTTCTATTTCTGTTCCAAGCCCCAGTCTTGAACTTCAGCTTCCAGTAAGGTATCTATATAAACATCCTATGGGCATGAACTGCCTGGCCTCACGCTGCCCTTGTGATCATCTGTTCATCCAGCCCACAAACAGTGGACTTGCTATGATACAGACACTTCATTCACCACCCAGGATACAAGGACGAGTAGGACGCAGCCATGGTCCTTGTGCTACTCACAATGGACACACACAAATAGATACATATAATAAAATATGACATCAGTACCATTGACCAAAGATCTGTAAGGACACACAGCAGGTTCTTCTTATAATCTGCTCTCCTAGTTGTATCCCATTTACCAGCCTTCTAAACCCCAAATCTCAGATTTATTCTTGACTCCTTCAGCTGACCATTCCTTTTACATCTAAATCTGGTTTGTAGAAGCCTCTTGCTTTTGACTCCTTTGCTCTGGAGTGCATCCCCTACTGTCCGACTCTAATAATCTTAGTTCCTTTTGTCTCTGGTTTCCTTAACACACAGTAGGGACTCTCTACAATTCAGTATCAACATATTTTCTCTTCCTTTTTAATACATGCCAACCCTCGCTATTAAGTTAGGCAACATACATTTCCAAAGCAAGTTTTTTGGCTGTTTTCTTTTTTTCCCCCCTCCTAATGAATTACTGTTGCCCCTGGCTCAGAAAATTAAACCTCAATATATTATCTAAGTTTATGTCAAATCTCAGTTGCATGATAAAATTTGCTAATCCTTCTACCAAAAAAAAAAAAAAAAGGCTTTCCAGGTGGCTCAGTGCTAACGAATCTGCTTGCCAATGCAGGAAATGTAGATGCCGTTTCAATCCCTGGGTCAGGAAGATCCTCTGGAGGAGGAAATGACAACCCACTCCAGTATCCTTGCCTGTAAAATCCCATGACAGAGGCCCCTGGTGGAGTATAGCCCATAGAGTCGCAAAGAGTCGGAAAGGACGGAGCACGCGTGCACTACCTAAACATCACTTTCTTCTCTGACTTCCCAGGGACCTCTGTTTGCATAGCCTTCCAACTTAGGATATTATGAGATGTGCTACAGTTCCACGCATACTTATTCACACACAGTTATTCTCCTTATTAGACCAGGAGAGAGCGTACTAGAAAGAGCAAGTTTTCAGGATAAGATGGATCTGCCATTTACAAACTAATAGCTTGTTCAAGTTACTTAACCTCTCTGAGTCTTCATTTTCTCATCCATAAAATTAAATGTGATAAATAATGTAAAGTACCTTGTAGGGTACATGGAATATTGCAGGTACTCAATATAAAGTCTAGCTATAATAATAATGAAGACTGTAAGTATAAGCTGATTGTAGAAGGGAGCTATGTTCTTCTAGTCCATTATTCTTTTGACAGGATCTAACAGAGCCCTTTGCCTGTACTTGACCTTCAATGAATGCAGTTCCTATGAATGAATATATAGATGTTACACTGCCTCACAATACAGTTCTCTTTCTCAGAACATGTCAGAGCTGCCTCAGGACATGGATTGTGCTCTTCACCAAGCAACCTCTACACACTTTACCTAGAAACAGAAGTTTGCCACACAATTGCTTCATTATATGCTTCCATTCATGCTTTTGAAGTAATTTTGGAAATGAAATATTCGTACAGTTTAAAATGTGTACAAGGCTTACTTTTAAAATAAAGCATATGAATATAACACACATTTGTAATTTTGTACAGTTTTGAAGCTATTAACATCATCTTGAAACGGTCAATCTCTTTTTCTATCAACAAATGTCTTATCAAATACTAAGTATTTTATATCATAAAGAATATTTTGAAGTAACCACTCAAAACATGGAGGTGGCTATTTTTTCAAATGCTCTGCAAATATATAATGATGTTTTATATTGCATTTTAAAATATTTTGGCAGGATAAATACTTTCCTATGTCCCTCTGCAGTTAAGGTAATACTTTTTCAAAACAGGCAAAATATTACTCTTATATGACTTTCAGAGGAAAAATGGTCCAGTTTCCATTCAACTTGATTATTGATGGAACTAATAAGATGGGAAAATCGGCCCAAAGAGTATTTGAGAAACTAAAGATTTATAGGCAATATTAAGATAAGATTTCTGGATTCGATATGAAACTTGATGGTGTCCAGCAGGGCAATGAACTGGAATGTTTGGGGTTGTTTCATTTAGAAACATCTGTATCTCTACCAGATGAAAATCTGTAAGTTAACTTCTATTTCGATAGAACTGTAAAACAGCACTTATAAGAGTCAGACCAGCACTGCTCAGAGAGAATATCCAGGGCTATCTCTTCCCTTTGTCTGTTTCAGGTAATACTATCAACATAGCCACTTTTGATACTGAAGTAATATCAGCCAAGATATATTTGCATGTATTGGCAACACTGGAAAGAAATATTTATTCCTTTCACTGGAATACTCTATCTTCATCTGTTGTGTTTGCTTTAATGAAATGAATGTCCCCACAACAAACTCCCCTAGGATGCTCTTGAGGAACTTCTAGAAAGTCTATAAAGAATAAAATGACAGCGGGTATGGCAATCATTGATTATCTTAAATAACAAGAAAGACGTGCCCAATTCCTTCCACATTTCTCTAGGGGTGGACACTGGCCTCGCCCTGCCAAGCAGGTATCATAAGAGAAGTTTGTACTCCCCGTTCATATACAGCCCGGTGTGAGTTTTTAGCGTGTCAGTCAGTGAGTTAGAGGGAAAGGGTAAAGAGAAGCTAATCAGGATGAAATGAGATTAAAGGCTGTAAAAAAAAAAATAAAAAAAAAATAAAGAATGAAAAATATCTGAAGAGCTGAGAAAGAAGAGAACACAATCAAATATACTTGTGGAAGTGAATTAAAATGAATCAAATGAAAAGAATTCTACACATAACCCACTGCTTCCTAATAATCTGTAATTCCTGGCAGGTCTAATCATTCATCTAAATCAATTAATCAATTATCTATACATTTATAATTAGTAATAACCCCAGATTTTTACCTTCTAGGAAATATAGCATATGCATCAATAGCAGTACATTTTATCATAAAATGTGAATTAAAATAGCACAAATTAAAAAAAAACTGTCCAAGTAGTAAGAGGCCTATTTTTATGTATATTATTCTTACACTTATTCATTAAGGTGGAGTTTCCCTGGTGGCTCAGGCAGTAAAGAATATACCTGTAATGCAGGAGACCACGGTTTGATCCCTGGGTTGGGAAGATCCCCTGGAGAAGGGAGTGAGTACCCCTTCCAGCATTCTTGCCTGGAGAATTCATTAAGGTGTAGTGTGAAGAACTGCATGGTTCTATTTATAAACACACCATTGAGTCTTTCTGTCCCTGATTGACTTACCATATTTCCAAAGGTACTGGTCTTGAATTAATGCTTTACTATACCCGTTCAGACATTTAATATGCACTTCAGCTATACCGTGTCTAAAGCATTCCTGACCTTGCCATTCTTGTTTTCACTTCTCTGTCTCAATGAGAGGCACCCCCATCTAGCCAGTGGCTTACACCAGATAAACAGGCAGCCTCCTCTAGTCTTTTCCTTTCCCATGCTCAACACTGAGTCCACCACTATCTTATAATGACTTCTGACTCCAATATGAAAAAAACAAACAAACAAACAAAAAAAAAACAACAGTGTTACCAAGACCTAGAGATCGGATCACATAGAACCTACTATGTAACTTCCTGAGCCCTCCTTGTACCGCCTGGGCAACAGGTTTCTCACGAATACTTCAGAAGGTAACTTACAGCTGAGTTACCTTTTTCCCAGATTTTTCTGTAGCTAGTTTTCTGCATTACTCATATCATTCTCAGAGAGGTTTCTGACTGCCTTCTCCAAAATGCATCCCCAATATTTTCTATATCTTCATCTACTTTCAGATATCTTATCTACTTTTCTTTGTGACACTATCTACCGGCTAAGTTTTATTGTTTACTTTTATGCTTACTTCTTATCTAACTTTTCCCATTACAATGAAAGTTTCATATAAGAAGAGTTTTCCAGTTTTTGAAGTATCCCTAGTGCCCCAAGACAGCGCTTGGTACCTGGCAGGCATTGACAAAATATATGTTGAATGGATAAATTTAAAATAAGTGGCTCAGATGATAACATGGAAAATAGTAACTTAAAAATTAATTATAATTTTTTCACTGATATGTATGATTAAAAATGCTGAAATGCAAACACTCTGTATAATTTTTCAGGAGCCTTATGGCCTATATTTACAGGAAACAACTGTCAATAGGACAATTTTATCCTATTAATACAGAAGAAACCAATAGTCATAACTGAGACATCATACTTCCTGAACAATGTTAATGATAAAGCAAATGATTCAATAAAAGTTTAAGAAATACACAAAATGATTTATGTTCAGAACCATTAGAGTCTATATCATTTGTTAAAATGTAAAGCATTGATTACTTGACTTTTCCTAATTCTATATTTATAAACATATTCTTCTAATAATAAATTCTGATAAAAATGTAGTTTTAAAATTTACCTACCACTATAATTTTACATATTCTGACCTTAGGCAGAAACTTTTAAGGTCCCATATTTCAAATCTGTATCCCTAAAATAACCAAATAGAAAATTTTAATACATATTTCAAATCTTTTAATGAGAGCTATTAAAAAAAATCAAAGTATTCATTCTAGAGATTAGTAATAAACCAGAATCCTAATTTTATAATTTGACAAATGGAACACGTAATTATCCTAATGTAAAATCATTACACCTTACAATAATTAATACTATGCCTCATTTTGTTTTTGTTAATATGGATCTGCATTATATTCTTACTCTCAAAAGACTAAACAGAAATTAAAAATTCCATTAAGCACTTTGAGAAGTGTGATCAAAAACTAGTAAGTTTTCATTACAACATCATGCCTGAGTGACAACTTTTCATTTTTGATGGATTTGTTTGACTGCAAGAATAGCCATAGACCTGGCTGTGAGAAAAAGCTGAGCCAGAAAACATTTATTCCAAGACTCCCCCTGGGTAAGAGGGGCTTGGCTACAGCTCTGACTCAGCTTCTATAATAGCAGGCATCACTTGCCATTTTTAACATGATAACTAAACCATAACTCCGTCTCTAAGGGTAACAGAAATGACATGCAAGCCTGATGGTTTGAAGATTATGGTCTCCACCATTTCCTTGGTTTTGCCTAAAACATATCTCAACAGCTAATAAGACCTTGTTACCTTAGTTTCCTGTAAGGCATGCCTTTACTTGAGTTACCTTCTAATATACATTCCTGCTCCAGTTTCTGAAATGTGGTGTTTTAATCTTTTATAAATGCTATGCACTATTTCTTATATAAAGGCTAACGCAATTAAAAATCTTTAAAACTTATTTTGGTGCACGGAGTCCTCTAACAAAAGAACTGACACACCCCTTCAAATAACTGATAATCATGGAGCCCACCTTGTTTCAGATGCCAGGAAAGTCAGTTCTAAATGAAAAATACAATATACATATTTAGCCTATATTTGTTATTAAGTTTGAAATCTCCTCCATTGGCATGTGTTGAGGCTGTTTCAATTTTAATACTTTTTTGTATCAATTTAATTCAATCTATTCTCAGTTATCTCCAGTAATTTACTGTGGAGGCACAAAGGCTGTTAAAGTCAACAAATTTAGGAAAATATAGCATACAATAATATTAAAATGATCAAATGAGATACTATGAAATACCTTCCAAACTGTGAATCTTATCTGAAAATCTTTTTTCTTACAATGAATAGCTTTTGTCAATTACTTATCTGCTTTATTCAGTGTTATGCTTTGTGTGGTTTAGTTCCCCCCCCCCCCGCCCCCCCCCCGTCCCTTCTCATTTTCTTTGTTAAAAACAATTAGATGATCAATTCCATTTACAAACAAGGAAACAGAGACTCATGGTGGATGAGCCAACTTGCTGAAGGTCATGTAATTGGAATTGAATGTAAGTCTAAGGTCACCTCTGTACTTTATCTTTTCACTTCTTCTCAGTGCTTCAAGAAAGAGACTGTTCAAAATGGGGTAATGGGTTTCAAGGTAAAAAGCCCCATTCTTTACTAATTCTGCTAAGTCTAGTGAGGTAGAGAGTGGTTGACACCACAGATTTCATCTCTTCTTTTCCTAAGGTAGACATGGATGTTACAGCTGCCTCCTATTTGACTTGGTACCTGATGCACTGTTTGAAAGTTTAATGCCTTAATCATTCGGAGGATGTTGTGCTGTTCTCTTCACGTTTCTACCAGTAATAATAAATTTTTGGCAAAATAGTTTCTGAATGCCTAGGATTTGTAAGCATTTACCAAGGACTTTGGGGGTGTATTAGAAAATACTAGCTGGGGGTGATGAACAAAATTTAATAAACACAATAAATAGTAGGTTATGTGGCATGTAGGATGTATTATGATGAAAAGAGAACAAAGTAAGGAGGATCAGTAGCGGTGGGGGAAAATAGCAAATTGAAATTTAGATAGGATTTGCTAAGGAAGACTTTGTTAAGAAAGCTATTCGATCAAAGCTGTAAGGAAGATGGGGGTTAATTACATGAATACAATAGAGAAGAGTTTGCTAGGCAGAAGGAAGATCCAGAACAATGTCTTTAAGCCCAGCACACTTACAGCAAAATAAATAAGAACTGATTGCCAACATCCCCTGAATCTTAGAAAATGCAAGAGAATTCCAGAAAAACATCTACCTCTGCTTTGTTGACTACACCAAAGCCATTGACTATGGATCACAACAAACTCTGGAAAATACTTAAAGAGATGGGGATACCAGACCACGTTACCTGCCTCCTGAGAAGTCTGTATATAGGTAAAGAAGCAACAGATAGACCCAAACATGGAACAATGAGCTGGTTCAAAACTGGGAAAGAAGTACATCAAGGCTGTATATTGTCATTTAACTCATATGCAGAGTACATCATGAGAAATGCTGGCTGGACAAAGCACAAGCTGGAATCAAGGTTGCCAGGAGAAATATCAGTAACCTCAGATATGCAGATGACACCACTCTTATGGCAGAAAGTGAAGAGGAACTGAAGAGCCTCTTGATGAAAGTGAAAGAGGACAGTGAAAATGCTGGCTTAAAGCTCAATATTCAAAAAACAAAAATCATGGCATCCTATCCCATCACTTCATGGCAAATAGATGGGGAAACAGTAGAAACAGTGACAGACTTTATTTTCTTGGGCTCCAACACCACTGCAGATGGTGACTGCAGCCATGCAATTAAAAGACGCTTGCTCCTTGGAAGAAAAGCTATAACAAACCTAGACAGAATATTAAAAAGCAGCAACGTTATTTGCCAGCAAAGTTCCATACAGTCAAAGTTATGGTTTTTCCAGTAGTAGTCATGCATGGATGTGAAAATTAGACTAAAAGAAATTGGACTATAATTGGATTATAAATTAATGCAAAGAATTGATGCTTTTGAACTCTGGTGTTGGAGAAGACTCTTGAGAGTCCCTTGGACTGCAATGAGATCCAACCAGTTAATCCTAAAGAAATCAGTCCTGAATTGATGCTGAAGCTGAAACTCCAATACTTTGGCCATCTGATGCAAAGAACTGACTCATTAGAAAATACCCTGATACTTGGAAAGACTGAAGGCAGGAGAAGAAAGGGATGACAGAGGATGAGATGGTTGGATGGCATCACTGATTCAATGGACAAGAGTTTGAGTAAGCTCTGGGAGTTGGTGATGGACAGGGAAATCTGGCGTGCTGCAGTCCATGGGGTCACAAAGAGTCAGACATGACTGATCAACTGAACTGAACTGAGATGGGGGTGAGGTCTGGCCAGTTATGAGGGATCTCATCTTTCCTTATGAGGACTTCTTCTTTTAGTTTAATGGAAATGGGAGCCAACAGGAGTGCAGAAATGACATGGTTTAATAATGCCATGGCCTAATCATTTTTTAGCAATCAATGTGACTGCTGTATTGAAAATGGATTTTAGAGGAACAAAGACAGTTTATCACACAGACAAGTCAGAGAGTCTTGTGTCATTCCTGGTGAGAGACGATGATGCTCTGTCTAGGATAGCACAAAGTGATGAGAAGTGTTTGGATTCTGGTTTTGGTTTTTAACTCACAGCCAGCTGGACTCCCTACCAGCTGATAGGAAAATCTACAGGAAGTTTAGGTGCAAGGCAAAAGCAAAGAAAACTGGGTCCAAATTCGGTTACATGGAGCCCCAGACACCTATTAAACATCACATCTCAGCACTCTCCTGGATCTGCTGAAGCCGTGAGTAACGACCAGGGCACCCTCTCCTTGAACCCACGTATAGCCACAGTCTGTTCAATAGAGCCTTCCTGGTAGCCACTGACACAAGCGACGCTAGGTGAGGGAGCTATTTGCCATCACATTGGGTTGCTGGTTAGCTAAGCATTTATACCACGCGCATAATAATGTAGGTGTTCTTCTGTGCTCTGACAAATACTTAAAATGCTTTTATCTATGGTATGCATTTCAAATACAGGGTTTTTATTAGGGTGATTTATTCAGATCATTTTGATAGTAGAATATGGTCACTTCAGAGTTATATTTACTCTGAAAGTAAAATGTTTCCTTTTTGACTTAGAATCCTTAAGAGCTTGAGATAATCTGCCATTTTATAAGCCATAAATTTAAAATCAACATAGTAGTATTTCTTCCTAGCTTGTTTAGCAAAACACAAACTCAAAGGTGACCTATTTTTGTTTCACTTTATATATTGTGCAACATTTCAGATAAACTATAATTCTGGGTTAACGTTATTTATTTTAATAGCATTTGAAGGTCAATACTAACAGACTTTATTTTCTTTCAAAAAGAAAACTAGTTCATAGAAAGTATTCTAACATGATACATATGTGTTAATAGGGGGAAGAAGTTAAGTGAGCCAGCAAGCAGGTGATTTAGTAAATATGAATAACGTTCCAAGAGTAGAAGGTGAGAAAAGAAGGATTCATCAGTTTGTTGTTGCTATTGCTAGAACAACCATATCTAGGGCCATGCTTCTATTTATAAGAAAAAAAACACAGAATATAAATATTAATAGTTAAGTGTCTTTAAGCACCATGACAATTAATGTTTTTGATAGGAATATTAGGACTCAAAAAGATATTGATAGATTGAGTGATGGGCAGAAACTAACAGAAAGATATTTAATAAGGAAATTAAATTTATAATTTAAGAACTTTATTTTATGAACATATAATCTTGTGAAAGCATTCCAATATTTTAAGGATGGGGAAAATCTCCTATAATAGAGCAACAGACTGAGACCCTGGACACCTAGAATATTGCTCTATATTCTTACAGTATTATTGATATGCACTGCAGGAGCCCTGTTTTCATCACTCTCATAATGATGGAGGTTTGCCTTGATCTCAGAACACTTTCATTTTTCATCTAAAAATTTATGTAAGCCCAGATACTGACTAATATGTCAGTAAAATGTGGCTAAACACTTCCCCAGCTTTTAATGACCCTATAATATGCAAAGTAATACAATACATGTACCTCAATTAAGTTCACACTGCAGAAAATTTAACTTTTAATGCATCTGATTTCTGGGTCTCAGAAAACTTTCCTACACACTACAGAATCTAATTTCATGTGAAGGCAAACACAGGATTATATTCTTAGAAAACACTGCCTAATATTTATTTAATAACCTTTTTGAAAATCCTACTGAAGACAGAAATTGTACAATGTCTGCTCTCAGACTGCAATGGAATTAAGATAACGATAATAGGAAAAATTTCAAAAATAAGTAGAAATTAAATAACATGTTTCTAAATAACAAGTGAGTCAAAGAAAGAACCTCAAGAGAAATGTAAGTATTTTGAACCAAATGAAAATGAAAGCACAACTTATCAAAAATTTTGAGATACAGTGAACGTGTGCTTAGAGGAAAATATGAGGTATTTAATGCATATACTAGAAAATATGAAAGATCAAAGATTAATCAACTTCATTTAGACCTTAAGAAACTAGAAAAAGAGCAAACTCAATCAAACTTGAAACTTTCCCACTAGGATCAGGAAAAAGGCAGGGGTGTCCCCTCTCAGGACTCTTTGTCATCATTGTACTAAAAATCCTTGTTAGTGCAATACAGCAGAGTAAAGAAATAAACGGTATACAGATTAGGAAAACATACAACCATCACTGTTCACATAGGACATGATCATCTATGCAGAAAATTTGAAAGAAAATTGACAAAAAGCTTCTTGGAATCAATAAGAAATTATAGCAAAATTATAGGATACAACCTTGAACAAGCGGAATCTGAAATTAAAACATAATCCTTTGCATTAGCAATACTCAGAATGAGATACCTAGGTATAAACCTAAGAATATATGTACAAGGTCTTTATGAGAAAACTACAAAAATCTGATGGTTGAAATGAAAGGAGTAAATGAATAGAGAGATATTCTAAGTGCATGGGTCGTGGTGGTTTAGTTGCTGAATCATGTCCAGCTCTTTGAGATCCATTGGACTGTAGCCCGCCAGGCTCCTCTGTCTGTGGAATTTACCAGGCAAGAACACTGGAGTGGTTTGCCATTTCCTTCTCCAGGGGGTCTTCCCGACCCAGGGATCGAACCCATGTCTCCTGCATTGCAGGAAGACTCTTTACCATCTGAGCTACAGGGAAGCCCTGTGAGATGAATACTATCCTAAAAATTTTTGAGAACAATGTGGGAAAAAAATGATCCCTTTATTCCAATAAATAACATTTCAATTGTGGAAACTAAACCCTCATTACATGAAAAAACATCAAAATTTCTGGGTGAAGCAAAGTTTAGATGCTTAAATATTATGGTTTTAGTCATCAAAATGACCAGTCAAATTTTTAAAATACTTTCAAAATACAGGATACTTCCACACTTACATGTGAAATTTTGTGGAAGTGTCATAAAATGTAGTACCATTATGATACATTTAAAACTGATTTCCAAAAGAAAAATACATTTTCATTTTAGATATTATAATTGGATTAGTTTTGACATGTTAGTTAAAATTCTTGGGAATAATTCCAAGAAGAGAGCCTCCAGCAGGAAAGAGCAAGCAGCTGGGGGACCCTCAGCTAAGAGCAAGCACTCTGCTGGAAAGCAACTGTCCTGACTCTCACTTGCTTCTGAGCTCTGTGACCTTGAACAAGTCACTGCACCTCTTTGAGTCTCAGCTTTGGCAAATATAAGGTATAAAGAGAAAAGAAACAGAACAACAGCAACAACAAAAGCTACAGGATGATCTCAAAAGAAACTTCCGTTTCTTAGCTTCATGATTATACCACTTAAGAACCTCTTTCCTGCAAGAAGCTTGCAGTAGATGACAAGAATGTAAAAAAAAAAAAAAAAAAAAAAAGATTCCATTTGGCCTGGAGAATTCCATGGACTGAGGAGCCTGGCAGGCTAAAGTTCATGGAGCTGCAAAGAGTTGGACACAAATGAACGACTAACACACAGACACACACAGAATTTTGGGGTCATATTTTTTTTTTAATAATGAGCTTTTCTCCAGCAGTTGAAAGTAGGGACCTGAACTCGGTGGTGCATTAACCCTGTAAGTTCCTGAAGAATATTGTCTACTCTGCGTTTCCAATGTGCATCCATTTCTGATGGACTTATATCCTGGATACAGTGTGACAGAACAGAAGCAGGATATACCTAATTTTGGCTTCCCCGGTGGCTCACAGAGTAAAGAATCTGCCTGCAATGCTGGAGACTCAAGTTCAATCCCAGGGTCAAAAAGATTCCCTGGAGGAGGAAATGGAAACCCACTGTAGTATATTTGCCTGGAGAATCCCATGAACGGAGGAGCCTGGCAGGCTTCAGTCCATGGTGTTGCAAACAGTCAGATACAACATTTTCATACTGAACTTATACTTTATTTCAAAATTTTTACTTAAAATACTTTTCTTGACACAAGTCAATCTCCGTTTCAAGATGCTTTCCAAATTTAGCAATGAAGATGATCAAAGCTTTTTTTTTCCAAGCAAAATTTGAGAAATAATGACAGTTAGCTAGAATTTATGACAAACTTGCCTTTTTGAACATGTGCACAAACCCAGCAGATTCTGTGGACATGTCAGATTGGGGATGTGAAATGAAGCAGTTTTAAAAAGAAGCCTGACAGGATCAAATCAAAAGATTTACCCCGGGTTTCCATCTCCAAAACATTTCTTGAGGAAATGATAGTTTGGAAATGGTTGCTTTTCATTTCTTTTTCCTCAGATTTCTGTGTTCCCATCTAGAGTCAAATAAATAATACCACTTTGTTCTACATGTTGGCAATCATCTGAGTCAAGCCTGCCACTTTTGAGAAACAGAAGAAAACAGTAGCTATACCCACAGACTAGAGTCAAGACTCTAGGTAGACCTTTACAAGTGCGTTTATGACGCAGTCTCTGACACCCAAGGAGAAGGCCATGGCCCACTACTCCAGTACTCTTGCCTGGAAAATCCCAGAGACAGAGGAGCCTGGAAGGCTATAGTCCATGGGATCATGAAGAGTCAGAAATGACTGAGCGACTTCACTTTCACTTTTCACTTTCATGCATTGGAGAAGGAAATGGCAACCCACTCCAGTATTCTTGCCTGGAGAGTCCCAGGGACGGCACAGCCTGGTGGGCTGCCGTCTATGGGATTGTGCAGAATTGGACACGACTGACGCGACTTAGCAGCAGCAGCAGCAGCAGCAGCAGTAGCTGACACTCAAAGTTTCCAAACATACAATTAATATCACATCCTGATGTCAGTATATGCCACTGCAAAGTTCAGTAATAATATATTCAGTATGATTAAAGTTATATGACTACAAAGTGAATAAAACCCCTTTAAATTCTGACTTCCGTGGGGTCGCAAAGAGTTGGGCATGGCTTAGCAACTGAAAAACAACAGCAACAAATTCTGACTTGGTCTTGGTACTTATTTAAGTTGCCAAAGCGAAGAAAACACAATTCAAAATGGTCTTCTGTCAGACATCCATCAAGTCATTCCAACTTTCCATAAGTATGTGAAAGTTGCTCAGTTGTGTCTGACTCTTTGCAACCCCATGGGATACAGCCCATGGAATTCTCCAGGCCAGAATACTGGAGTGGGTAGCCTTTTATTTCTCCAGGAGATATTCCCAACCCAGGGATCCAACCCAGGTCTGCCACATTGCAGGTGGATTCTTAAATACGGGAGTGGGTAGCCTATGCCTTTTCTAGTGGATCTTCCCGACGAGGAATTGACCCTGGGTCTCCTGCACTGCAGGCGGATTCTTTACCAACTGAGCTACCAGGTAAGTCTGTCCCATCAGTTTGCAACCTCACAAAAGTATTCTCCCAACATTTACTAGGAGACTAGGTCTTGCCCTCCATGGACTTTAAACACTGCAGAACTCCATTGGTTGGAAAATATTGGTGAAGATTCTGATTTCATATTTGGACTTTTCTATACTCAAAACTTTTCACTGTGTTTTTTACTATTTTCCCAAGGTCAGGACTCTTCTGTTGGACAGTCTCAATATAATAATTGAAGTCATCTAGACTATTACAGCTGGTCAACTTTTATCCTTTGCTCCTAATTACTTCCAGATGCAATCTAATTAAACCCACCAGGTGTCTCCCCTCCGGTTAGAGTACCTCATAGATTTCTTGCTATGAATAAAATATAGAAAAATAGAATGCCAAGCATGTAATGAACCCTTCATGGAGAGTGTGATAGGTAGGGTTTAAAAGAATTTTGTTTTGGATGATTATAATAGAAGGAGTGAGAATAAATTAACTAAAAAATGTGTAGGCAGTGATGTACAAGATTATTCTGTCATTCTATTGCTCATAAACATTATTATTGCAAAGTTACTTTTCTTAATCTAACTGAAAACTGGTATTCACTCATCATGTTAAATATAACAATAAAACTAAAAAGTACTATGTGGGATTATTCAAATAGAACATACTATTTACATTAACTTTCTCAAGGATAGGTACATAATAAAATAAGCACTATGATGAAATTAGAATAGATTTTTAAATATAACCTATTGCTTTTAAAACAACATAAGGTGATATTCTGATGCACTATTCTGAGACTGAAGCAATTTTTAAAAAAATATTCTCAAACTATTCAATAGTCTGGTATTTAAAAAGAGATATTGCTGCCACTAAATATTTTTCAATCTCAGAAAGTAATTTTAAAGTATTTTTCTCCTAACTCCAATGTGTCTTGTGGCATCTATGTGCAGTTTAATTTAAATAAATTACATATATATAGTCTATATTTAGATAAAATTTAAATATAAATTTAAGCAAATTACAAAAATGTGAATACATAATATGTAATATTTATATTTCTTAATAGCTTATTTATCCTACAGCCTTGTATGAATGGACACAAGAGAGACTCATTTCAGACTAGTATACTTGAAGTAAATTTTATTGGAATTGGAAGTTGTTAGTTCATCTTAAAAATCTACAATATAAACATTCTTTGGCTTCTAAAAGAGTGAAAAGGAATTATTTTTAGGTATCATATCATTTTAGTTTTCATCTTTTTAAGCTTTATCATGTTAATTTTTTTAGTATTTAACATGAAATCTTTCATGTTACTATATTTAACAATTTCATAAGCATTGATGTGTATGGATATGACTAACAATCAGGCTAAAACCAAAGATGTGATAAAGTTACTATCTATAGATGATAAAGTCACTGACTAATAAAATAAAGTTCAAAGATCAAATGATTAAATTAACCTGTAAGGTAATTCCTTGTTTCTCATACAAAATGTTTCACTTATAAAATATAATAATTTATCTAATTAAATAAATACAATGAATTTACTAATATTAACATAATGTATTGTGCATTTACATTAGGTCTATCCTTTTGGTAATTTTTATTTTCATTTTTTTCTCATAATAGCAAAATATTTTCCATGTTTAAGAACCAACTGAAGTATTTTAAAACAACTTAAGCATTATAATTAATTTTTAAAGGAAACAATGTAAAAACACTGAGCAAAAATAGAGAGCAAATAGAAAATTCACTTTGCCATTCATTTATTTTTCTATCCATAATTATGTGTTTAATGAACATATTTTTATGTTATGTTGATATAAAATAACTGAAAATTCTGAATCTGCTTCCTTCCATCAATTAAAAAAAAATGATTTATGGGTGAGATTACACTGATCTTTAAATCCCACTTATTACTATTTAGAATTTGGTTTCTATTCAAATGTGATGACTGAATGCTTACTTATACTCTATTCTGTCATTAAGGCATTTTATAACAACATTTTTCTTACACTTATTTGAAACTATACATATACTCACATTTTTATAAAGTAAAGAAAATTATGATCGGCAACCGCCAACACAGTCCAGAAGACTGGTCCTAATGTTAACAGCTATATTTGATTTAAAATTTTCAATCTATATAATTATCACTTTACTGGCATATCTTCAACTAATTTTTCAAAAGCTCAATTATGGAAGGCAACATTACACAATGGTAAACTCTAACTATTTTCTTACATTAGATAATACCTGTTCTTGAATAAAAAGCCAACATACTCAAAAAATAAACAAACGAGAAATATCCTGGAGTCTTTTTCTTTGCTATTCCTAGAAATTCTTAATGATCAGCGTAGGTTGTGCTTTTGATATTTCTTCTCTGGACTTGCTCACATACACTTCAAGGCTGCAATAACTAGATTAAAGTAATAACACACCAAGTGTAGCTCCAGGCTACAGTTTTAGCTGACACAAATCATCTTTCACTGGACACACTATATAGTCTGTAACACAAGATGACTTTGCTGGAAAAGCTAGTGTTTGCCAAGCTGGGGTTACATTTATATACTGTCTTCAATTTGCAACTAGGCACCACAAGTTTTTGAGTGTCTGTGATAAAATGGGGCTGATGTAGTTAAGATGTCTTAATTATATTTCTAAATCACATCAGCTTTAACCAGTATATCATATGATTAAATGCCATCTCATCTTGTTTCCTATAAGTTCCTGAGAATTTTTGGCTGCTCGTCAATTTAGGCTCATTTGTTCATTTAAAATAGCACATTTGTCTCCAGTTTGGAAAAAATCAAACCGGTAGTTTAAATGCAAAAATAAACAATTTGTATATCTGGCAGGGATATAAAAGGTTGTAACAAAATGTACTTACATCATAAAAATGTGTATCCTAATGGGAAAGAAAATGAAATTTTGGTGTTTGATTTTTACTGATCTGCTTTTCAAAATCTCTACTTACAAATACGTTAACAAACAAGATTGAAACGTTGATTATCTATTTAAAAGTCAGGTATGAAGGATATATGATTTAGTTGGTAATGTTGAGTCCAGGAAGAAATATAAAATATATGCTTCCAGAAGTATCAGATTGTATGAGAGATTTTTCTATAGGTATTTCTACTTTATATAACTTAAACACTTACTTCTCTTATTACAAAGAATGAAACATAGGTGATCAAAGAGTTATCATTAAGGGAAACATACTATTGATAATACAGTTATAATATTACCTGTATTTATATGTTAAATGTTGTCTATTTCTAAAGAAAACAAGAAATTAATTAATTAATTCTGTACAACTACAGAAGGAAATGGTTTTGTCAGAATATCCCGATTACAACATTTTCCCCGCCTCTTATCCCTGAAGTTATTACCACATGCTTTTTAAAATATAGAAGAATAATATTCATCAGACTTTAAAGCACATATAGACTTTAAAGCATATTGAAATATTCAGGAATGTGTGTTATGATATATTACCGAAAACACATTATTCCATATATTATTTCTCTTCCTTTAATCACTTTGATTCATAAAAAAAATTGGTATTTTGAGGTAAATCTATCTATAAAAAAGAAAAATTTGTACAAAAATAACAATACATGTATACATAAAAATATATGTATTCAAAGGTATTAGTTTGATGGCCAAGTAGTTTCTAAGACTTTTTATGGTAATAGAATAGTGATGCGATTTCTTTGTCTTAAGAGATCACATGAGATTTCTCACAAGGAGCTAGGACTTAATAGGTCAATGACCCACATGTTTGGGGTTCATTTTCAGTGTTCATTTACATCTTCTTAATCCTTGGAGTAATGCCTACTAATTAGGTATAAATTATTTTCAAATTAGCCCTGGTATAGGCAGTAATAATTATTTATGGAGTATTACTGAAGAACACTAGAAGCTACTTCACAAAATGAAATGGCCATCTCTTAAACTGTTCTTAGAAAAGGCAACAGTGTAGG
Source organism: Ovis canadensis (assembly GCF_042477335.2). Taxonomy (NCBI): domain Eukaryota; kingdom Metazoa; phylum Chordata; class Mammalia; order Artiodactyla; family Bovidae; genus Ovis; species Ovis canadensis. Next base: position 27,040,966 of record NC_091270.1, on the reverse strand, counting down.
TGATTAACAAATGTAATTCCTAATGGAATTGTGAGTTTTATGAAAATGATTTGAGCTAAAAATAAATATTTAAATCTAGAATAGGTTTTCTTGAGTTCTAGTCTCTTTGTTTGCAAAGTTAAGTGGGCCTGGGCAAATTTTAAAACATAGTGCTAATAGAAAAACCACAAAGCTAGCAACGCTATCTGGTCATAATGTTGCCTACCTAGAAAAACCAGCTAAAACCTAGGTGGAGATTAATCATCTCCTTTGGAGGCTGAAAGAAAATTAGGCTGTATTTCACAGAGAAATAAAATGAGCCAGTTTTTCAATTCTGTTCTTAAGTCGAATAAGAAAGGTTTTACTTAAGAACAGCCCCAATACTTATATATCAAGGAGAATAAATCAGTGGGGTGAAATCTTCTGTTACCATTTGGACCCAGAAAAGGAGTTAGAAAATTTGGAGCCCGGGTACCTGTCTTCAGGATATTTAGCCACGTCTGATGCATTCAGACGTCATGTATCCATGATATGTGTATATGCATGAGCTATGTATTATCTCTGATGTAAGCTGCGCACATATGCAGGTGCATGTATGTGTGATACACGCACGCATGTCTGATGTATACGTACTGTGTATGCATCATGTATGTTACGGTTAATAAGATTTCAGTCTTATGTTCCTTTGTCTGAGGACAGGAATTTCCTTGGGTTTGCCTCCTCTCTGCAATTGTGTAAGACAAAGACACTAGATGATAGATAATGTACAAAATAATCTAAGTTGTTGTTGCAGTACTTAGGCACCAGCTTTGAGACAAATGTTCCACTTAAGATAGTCTGTTTTCATGTTATTAGGTTCTATGTTTCTTCCAGCATGTTTCAGTCTCCTTAATTCACTTCTCCAGACCCCAGTTAAAATAAAATGACTTTGCTTTGCGTTCTCTGACATCAATCTTTCTTCATCCACCTCAGTTCTTCTTGTATTGCTTTTCTTTTTACGTCCTAGATTCCTAAGAGTTCTCCACTTAGCTCATGAGACATCTTCCCTTTCCTAAGAACATTTCTAATTTTCACTACTACCTAAGATGAATCCATTATGTTTGTTAACATTCGGAAACCTATGATAGTAATAAAAACGTAAATAAAACCATGGGAAAACATCATGCTCTGTAATTATTCACTGTCAATATCATTCGCTAATGTATAAAAAATGTGACTAAACATTGAAATTTATGATATTCTCCTTAGGAAATCACACTAAGGCTACTGAAATAAATTGGAGACACATTGCTATAGTTCTAGAAAAGTTGTTTTCCTGTCCGTCTAAATCATTAGTATACTGCGATTGCACTTTCAGTTAGCAGGTATCAGATTTTACAAGTTTCTTTTTTACTGGTGATTTATTACTGAATTGTGACTATGTTAGCAATAAAACTATTTTTCCTTTTCTCCCCTAAACTCTCTTTTCTTTTAAAACGAGAACAGCGGTGAATTTTAAACAATCAGTGGCTGTAGATTTTAAGCAGTATTAGAAACTAAGAATTTCATGGTTATTAAAAAGCTGTCTTTATAATTACTGTTTGCTATGTGGACACAGAACAACTTAAAAGCAATAAAAAGTAGATTAATGGCATCCAAAAAAAAAAATCAAAATAGCATTGCACCATAGCCTCTCTAAATTACATTCCAAATTCTACCTAGCTGACTTGTTTTAAAATGTATTCAAATATAACATTAATAAAGATATTTCAAAACAGATGGGCAATAATACTTTTAATGGTTTTAAAAATATCACTTTAAAAATCACCTACCCTTTTGCAGTCATGAGGATTGTTTCTTTCCCATTTTCCTCTGTTAAACTAAATTTGATCTTGCCTAAAGGTGCAAGTACACTTATATGTGCAGGGACTTCAATAATTCATAGTTTTGACACTCAGACTTTATATGACCCACTGAATATTCTTAATTAGCTGGAGAAGGAAGCATCTGTATGGATTCACAAATTATTTTAAACATGCTTTTAAATATTTTAAATTAGAGCTTCCAATTAAAATTGTACATGTCACATTGTCTCATTTAATTCCACTGTTCTTTTTAGGAGGCGCAGCCTCAGCTGAACAAGCCTCATTGATGTGAGCTGAGCTCAATTAGTTTGTGATGTTCTGCCAAATTGCCTCATTACCTGTCATGCGAACACCGCTGACACTTTGAGAGTTGAGTACTTTGCATCCATAGTATTCTCTTTAGACCAAAAATAATTATTCTCATTAGAATAGTAAAAATAAGCAACCTGACAATAAACAATAAACCAATATGTTTGCAATATAAATAGGAAAAAAGTGACGGGACTTCTATAGATCAAGTTTGTTCACATGCACGCATGCGCGCGCGCACACACATACGCGTGCTCACACAAGATTTTTAAGTTCTTTAAACTAGGGCTCCTTCATGAAATCCTTCGAGGCTTGTTATGATTGCTTTGTCCATTGGATTTTCCAAATTGCTTACAACCTACTGATGATAAGAGAAACTAGGAGTTTTCCATTCTGTACGTATTTGAATTTAAAATGTATTTCACTCTCGAATCATGAAAAATACATCTGAAGCACTGCATACCGGGCTTAAAATGGCTTAAAATACCGTTATAGCACATTCTGGAAGAGACAGGATAAAAAACTACTTCAAAGAATCCTTATTTGCAACCCCTTCATTAATACCGTTGACCATTTATCAAAATATCGATCCACCAATAAAGATTTATGCGGTTTTAACCCTTGAATCTTGAGTCACCAAAATGACCTCCTTCTCCACTGCCTTTTATTATTCTCTGTCTTTTGCATGTGGAAGGGGGAGTACAGATAGAATCTAATTAAGAGATAATGTTTTTCAAGGTTGGTCTATACAGATGACAAGTATTGAAGCAGAGACTTTTTCTTTTTTTCCTGAATGTCTGGCAGATCATTAATAGGGCAAAAATCTTGCATTTCATTAACAGCTGCATGACTGTGTAAAGCACTCCAGTCAAAGTTTCTGCTTGCCAGTGGCTTTCAACCTTAGCTGCCCATTATAATCACCTCAAGAGTTTTGAAGAAAATACTCATGTCCAGGTTCTAGTGCAGACCAATAGAGCCAAGATCTTGGGGTATTTGCTAGTGCTATATTTGTTTTATGAAAGCCCCCCAGTCTCCTCTCCTGTACATCCAGGGTTGAGAACTGTGTTCGAAAGGCATCCGACCTTGTAGATGAGAAACAACCATGGACACAAAGAGTAGGCACATGACTTTCTTTAGACCTTGTATTGACTCTGTTTCAAGTAAATTTCAAAGAACTCTAAAATTAACAAGAGCATAATTTTGCCTTCCTTTAACTATTATTGGATACATTTATACTTTATTGCTGGAGTTTGTACTGCCATATATTTATTAGTTCTATTTTGTAATGGAATTTGGGTAATGCAGCTAGGTATTTGCATAACTTAAAATATTAAACTTAAATATTAAACTTTTAATTTCCACCTGAGAATTGTAGGATTCTTTTTTTTCTTTTATAATATGAGATTAAGCAGAAGAAATCTTGCTGTTGCCTTGGATACAAACCTGGGGTAATTATTAGGAACTTGGACCATCTGAATTTCTTTACCATTCAAGTTTTTACATTGATCTTAATACATCCATTGCTATCAGCATTCTTGGAAGATCCGAATAACCCAGAGTCTGCAAACACTAAACAACAGGGCTTCCCAGGAAAGAAAATTTGGTCTTGTGCTGTAGAGTTCATACCATCAGCAAATACCACAAAACAGTTTGTTTTCAGCACCCGTTCACTTAGCAAGACAATCTGCAAACACGTAAAGAGATTATGAGAATAATAATTGGCTTGCCCAGCATGTAATGTTCTTACTCTCCATGCTGTTCTAATTCAGCGATTCTCAAGGTGTGCAGTTCATCACAGCCTCTGGAAGGGGCTAGGAGGCACATGTAGCAATACATGAACAAAGCGTTACTTTTTCCCCATTACTTTCCTTTGGTTGAGTCACAATATTTAAGTTAATTTTTAACTTAAAACCAATACTACAGGAGGGTGTAATATTTTACTTTAATTAAAGGGTCAAGGAATAAAATTGAAGATTACTGTTATAAAATAATATGTTTACAACTGGCTGCCATAAATAGATTCACCCAGTTTTCTTTTCGCCTCTTATACATTCAAAATTTATTAATTTTATAAGCTTCATGACAACAAAACAGGGGATCAAGAGTCCCATGTATTCAACTCAATCCAAAAGGAGTTAATAGTTTCAGAAGATTTCTGTTAACTGTGGAGTGAAACCCACATAAATATAAACTGAATGGTAAGGACTATTCTAGGTGGCCTTGACCTGGGATCATTTAGGTTTGTCAGGGGATAGAAAGATGATGGAGAAGCCCTAATACTTTCTTTCCCCGACTTCTGTGGCAAAAAGCAGATAGCATTTATGAGACAGGTTGTTATAGGAAACTCATGGAGGGTTAGACTAATTTCCATCTAACTAAAGTGGAATGATCCAAGGAGTGAACAAATCCATGGCTCTGGGAGGATAAGAATTTTATGCTATTCGACTAAGCAGCTGGTCCAGCCCAGTGTTCCTCCTTTGAAGGCTGTTCAACTTTGAGCATGTATTTGGCAGATGCAGCATTAATTTGCTGTTTTTTTTTTTGTTTAGTCACTAAGTCATGTCTGACTCTTTATGACTCTACGGACCGCAGCCCGCCAACCTCCTCTGTCCATGGTATTTCTCAAGCAAGAACACTGGAGTGGGTTGCCATTTCCTCCTCCAGGGATCTTCCCACCCCAGAGATGGACCCTGTATTGGCCCGTGGATTCGTTACTACTGAGCCACCAAGGAATACTCAGCCTTTATTTGTAAATCATTTTTACATTTTAAATATCTATCCTGGGAGATGGAAATGGACAGGGAGGCCTGGCATGCTGCAATTCATGGGGTCGCAAAGAGTCGGGCACAACTGAGCGACTGAACTGAACTGATGCTGCATGGCTTACAGTGTTATTTCCTATTTTGAACCATGACCATAAATAAAAGCCTCTCTGCATCTCTGATTCTCCTCTGCATATGTATTGCTGCATCCTTTCAGGACCATGAAAAATCCTTGGTGCACATTAAGTGTTCAGTCTGGTAAAGTACAGTAGCTCTAATGTTCACGTGAATTACAATCATATGGGAGCTTTCAAGGACTTCCCTGGTGATGCGGTGATAAAGGATCTGCTTGCCAATGGAGGAGATTAAAGGGACAGTTTCCATCTCTGGGATGGGAAGATCTCCTGGGGGAGGAAATGGCAACCCACTCCAATATTCTTGTTTGGAAGATTCCATGAACAAAGGAGCCTTGTGGGCTACAGTCCATGCATTTGAAAAGAGTTGGACATGACTGATCACACATACATGCACTCATGGGGGCTTTAAAAAATTGCAGATACCTGGCTCCTCTTCCCTGCTAGATTCAGATTCCTCAAACTCAGCAGCACTGGCTGGAGAAGAATGAACAAAGAAAGGGTTTGTTTTAAGATCACTGCTGCTGCTGCTGCCGCTAAGTCGCTTCAGTCGTGTCCGACTCTGTGTGACCCCATAGACGGCAGCCCTCCAGGCTCCCCTGTCCCTGGGATTCTCCAGGCAAGAACACAGGAGTGGGTTACCATTCCCTTCTCCAATGCATGAATGTTAAAAGTCAAAGTGAAGTCACTCAGTCGTGTCCGACTCTCAGCGACCCCATGGACTGCAGCCCACCAGGCTCCTCCGTCCATGGGATTTTCCAGGCAAGAGTACTGGAGTGGGGTGCCATTGCCTTCTCTGTGAGATCATTGCAGGTGGCCTTAATCCCCTGCCCTGACGACCACATTCAGAAAAACTACAGGCAAGAAACTGCACTATGGGCCAGAAGACGGGCCAAGTTGTCATTCCACCTCTGAGTCCTGTGTGATGGGTCAATGACTCGTCAGTTGCCCCATTTGTCTTGTGGAATTTAAAAGAGTTCCCTCATAGATAGCTTTTATTATGTTGAGGTATGTTCCTTCTATTCCTGCTTTCTGGAGAGTTTTTATCATAAATGGATGTTGAATTTTGTCGAAGGCCTTCTCTGCATCTATTGAGATAATCATATGGTTTTTATTTTTCAATTTGTTAATGTGGTGAATTACATTGATTGATTTGCGGATATTGAAGAATCCTTGCATCCCTGGGATAAAGCCCACTTGGTCATAGTGTATGATCTTTTTAATGTGTTGTTGGATTCTGATTGCTAGAATTTTGTTGAGGGTTTTTGCATCTATGTTCATCAGTGATATTGGCCTGTATGACAAACCCACAGCAAACATTATCCTCAATGGTGAAAAATTGAAAGCATTTCCCCTAAAGTCAGGAACAAGACAAGGGTGTCCACTTTCACCGCTACTATTCAACATAGTTCTGGAAGTTTTGGCCACAGCAATCAGAGCAGAAAAAGAAATAAAAGGAATCCAAATTGGAAAAGAAGAAGTAAAACTCTCACTGTTTGCAGATGACATGATCCTCTACATGGAAAACCCTAAAGACTCCACCAGAAAATTACTAGAGCTAATCAATGAATATAGTAAAGTTGCAGGATATAAAATCAACACACAGAAATCCCTTGCATTCCTATACACGAATAATGAGAAAGTAGAAAAAGAAATTAAGGAAACAATTCCATTCACCATTGCAACAAAAAGAATAAAATATTTAGGAATATATCTTCCTAAAGAAACTAAAGACCTATATATAGAAAATTATAAAACACTGATGAAAGAAATCAAAGAGGATGCTAATAGATGGAGAAATATACCATGTTCATGGATTGGAAGAATCAATATAGTGAAAATGAGTATACTACCCAAAGCAATTTACAAATTGAATGCAATCCCTATCAAGCTATCAGCCACATTTTTCACAGAACTAGAACAAATAATTTCAAGATTTGTATGGAAATACAAAAAACCTCGAATAGCCAAAGCAATCTTGAGAAAGAAGAATGGAACTGGAGGAATCAACCTGCCTGACTTCAGGCTCTACTACAAAGCCACAGTCATCAAGACAGTATGGTACTGGCACAAAGACAGACATATAGATCAATGGAACAAAATAGAAAGCCCAGAGATAAATCCACACACATATGGACACCTTATCTTTGACAAAGGAGGCAAGAATATACAATGGAGTAAAGACAATCTCTTTAACAAGTGGTGCTGGGAAAACTGGTCAAACACTTGTAAAAGAATGAAACTAGATCACTTCCTAACACTGCACACAAAAATAAACTCAAAATGGATTAAAGATCTAAATGTAAGATCAGAAACTATAAAACTCCTAGAGGAGAACATAGGCAAAACACTCTCAGACATAAATCACAGCAGGATCCTCTATGATCCACCTCCCAGAATTCTGGAAATAAAAGCAAAAATAAACAAATGGGATCTAATTAAAATTAAAAGCTTCTGCACAACCAAGGAAAATATAAGCAAGGTGAAAAGACAGCCTTCTGAATGGGAGAAAATAATAGCAAATGAAGCAACTGACAAACAACTAATCTCAAAAATATACAAGCAACTTATGCAGCTCAATTCCAAAAAAATAAACGACCCAATCAAAAAATGGGCCAAAGAACTAAACAGAAATTTCTCCAAAGAAGACATACGGATGGCTAACAAACACATGAAAAGATGCTCAACATCACTCATTATTAGAGAAATGCAAATCAAAACCACAATGAGGTACCACTTCACACCAGTCAGAATGGCTGCGATCCAAAAATCTGCAAGCAATAAATGCTGGAGAGGGTGTGGAGAAAAGGGAACCCTCCTACACGGTTGGTGGGAATGCAAACTAGTACAGCCACTATGGAGAACAGTGTGGAGATTCCTTAAAAAATTGCAAATAGAACTACCTTATGACCCAGCAATCCCACTTCTGGGCATACACACCGAGGAAACCAGAATTGAAAGAGACACATGTACCCCAATGTTCATCGCAGCACTGTTTACAATAGCCAGGACATGGAAACAACCTAGATGTCCATCAGCAGATGAATGGATAAGAAAGCTGTGGTACATATACACAATGGAGTATTACTCAGCCGTTAAAAAGAATTCATTTGAATCAGTTCTGATGAGATGGATGAAACTGGAGCCGATTATACAGAGTGAAGTAAGCCAGAAAGAAAAACACCAATACAGTATACTAACACATATATATGGAATTTAGGAAGATGGCAATGACGACCCTGTATGCAGGACAGGGAAAGAGACACAGATGTGTATAACGGACTTTTGGACTCAGAGGGAGAGGGAGAGGGTGGGATGATTTGGGAGAATGACATTCTAACATGTATACTATCATGTGAATTGAATCGCCAGTCTATGTCTGACGCAGGATGCAGCATGCTTGGGGCTGGTGCATGGGGATGACCCAGAGAGATGTTTTGGGGCGGGAGGTGGGTGGGGGGTTCATGTTTGGGAATGCATGTAAGAATTAAAGATTTTAAAATTTAAAAAAAAAAAAAGAAAAAAAGAAAAAAAAAAAAAACTACCACATTAAAAGAGTTCCCTCATTTGAAGCAGCGCTCGGGATAACTGATGTTGGAGAAGATTCTCCTAATTCAGAGTTTCTCAACCTTGGCACTGTTGACATTCTGGGGAGAATAATTCTCTGTCGTGAGGGGTCCTCTTGTGGACTGTGGGATCTTTAGCAGCGTCCAGGTCCTCTACCCACCCGATGCTATACCACCCTCTTAGTCATGATAAACTAAACTGTTTCTAGGTGACACTGAATGTCCCCAAAGGGCAAAATTATACCCCACCTCTGACTGAAAACCACTATTCTAATTTGATATTTTATTCATCCATTTTATTACTGAAGAATACCATATGAGTAGATGTTTCCAATGTTATACTCAAATTATATTCCTGGTACTTCAGACAATGACTGACATTAGGCCCTGAGTTTCAGACTGCCATATGTTTCCTCATCACAGAGGGAGCTTCAATCATTTACTGATCACTCTTCGGTTTGTAATGAGCCACTTATTTCAGTTCCCATCCTGTCATTTTCTCCTGTCTAATCAATATCATACTATGTAGTCAGACACTCTGAATGACCCAGATACAGTAAGAAAGTTAGATTACACATCACTGCTCTTTGTAGGGAACCTCAGATGATGCCACAGCGGTCATGAAAATTTTTCCATTTCCAAATCTGAGAATAATGATGATATCGGATGATTTTTGAACCTTACAGGTCTCCAAATAGAGATATCTTTACTTTATACCTTAAGAGCCAGAGGTCTGGGTAATTTAAGTGACTTGTCAATGACTCTCAGCATTAAACACTGCCACGCCTTCTAACTCAGTCTCCTTTTCATTTTATTTCAGTTTGCCACCATCCCTAATGCTGTGAAAACCATATATTTTACTACAGTGATTGCGAAACAAGAAAAATAAAGAAACAAACCCTGACAGCAAATCCTGAATCTGCAGTATCTTTTACTTATGCTAGGCAGTTAAGACATTTTCCATGATGTTTACGTCTGTCTCTGTTGGAACTTATACACAAAAATTAGCCTTGTGACTGGCTATTTATAGACAGAATTTTGCTTATAAGCTCAATATACATTCAGATGGTTTAGCCAGATGGTAGAATACTTCAAACTCCTGCTCAATCTCTTATTAATAGTGTTCAAATTGAAATTTATTTTGCTTTTCTGATAAAGATGAATAATAAAGAAATCATGATAATGAAGCCATCTTTCAGAAAAGGCTTAACACTTTGGATATTTTATAAGGGCCTTGCCATTTCCCCGCATGTGCATCTTAAATGCATAGCCAACCTTCAAAGTTAAAATCATTTATTAATTAACAGCGGGCCTCTTCATTTTTCATCCCTCTACCCTCTGTTGCCTGTCTTGGAATAATTTTACTACACCTAACTAAGCACAATTACGAGAGCCCAAACAGAGGGAGAGAGAAATAAAAATTCAGGAAAGTTCATTTTTCTATTCCAAAGCAGGTCCTATACAATCTCATGGGATTTATGCTGCTTTGCTCTCCATCTGTGACTGCTGAGCCTCAGTCCCTTGATAGCAACCACAGTGCCACTTGGTTTTAAGCTAGTTTCAGCAAGATTTTGCTGCATAGCTTCTCTTACCTGGCAAGTGATCACCTCGCTGGGATTCCGCACCCCCCCCCCCCGCCCTTCTTTCCCTACTGTGCAGCTTCTCTATATAAACACACACACACACACACTAGGGGTTTTTTTCTTGCTTTTTTTTTAACTGTAAATTTAATTTTTTTAATTATAAATCTTATTATCATTTTTAGGTATATTAGCACAAACCTTAACTGCAATCTAAGAAAAACCCTTGATCCAGGTCACATAATTTTCCAAAACTTGCAAAATCAATTCAGGCTCATATGTGTGTTTGTAAGTGGACTGCGTAGTTCAGAACACATTTTCCCATTGAAATGATATCAAAATTGTGGCTATGCAGAGGCTTTGTTGAGGATAATAAATGTGCTTACTACATACATTATGAAACACAGGCCCAAGTGTGTTAAGTTATCTTTAGCTTCAAAATTCTGCTCTACACCTCGTAATTCACTGCAGTTCTGTTGGTGACACCATATTGTGAACAACCCAGGTTAAAGGATGTGAGTAGGGTGCATCACTCAGCTTATTTCTGAGTCTAGATGTCTTAAAAAATATAACCTCCTGGGCAGCCTGGAGCTTCCATCCTACAAATACATATAAAATAATATCACGTTATAAAAATGAAACATGCTGGAAGAAAATACTCTGAATTAGCATGATTCGGGTCATGATAAATTCATAAAATAGCAACAGAGAGTGAGCGAGCTGCTAAGAAAAGTCTTTTGATGGGTAGCACTCACTGATGTCTGTGCTGAAACTACTCCGAATGCAGCTGTC